>NC_084645.1:9449831-10188581 GCF_019802595.1 Syngnathoides biaculeatus | reverse complement strand
AACATGATTTATATAAACCTATATCAGTGACTTCAGAGAACTGTGACCTTTTCTAGAGACTCCCAGACATCGTGGTGAGAGCGGGGCCGATATTCTGGTCACAGAGTTGCCGCGACTGATCAATCTAGCCAGTCTTGGCGATGTCTCTCTCACTGAGATAAGCCCTTAACTTCAAACTATTCAAAATTATATGTTGCTTCAGTACACGGTGAGAGAAGTGTAATGAGCAAAGCTACAATAAAGGAAAAGTAGGGAGCTACACCAAGGCTATCTTAGTTCTGTGGAGCCTCTTTAAGACCAAAACTAAACCCCAATTCCAATTAAGTTGGGATGTTGGTTTAACAAGAATAAAAACAGAATACAATGATTTGCAAACCATGTTCAACCTATTTTTAATGGAAAACACTACAAAGAGAGGATATTTAGTCTTCAAACATTCAATAAACGTTTGGAAGTTGAGGACACTAATTGTTGAAGTTTTGCAGGTAGAATTAATTCCCATTCTTGCTTGATGTAAAGCTTCAGCAGTTTAACAGTCCAGGGTCGCCCTTGTTGCATTTCATAATGTGGCAGACATATTCAATAGGAGATAAGTGTGGACTGCAGGCAGGCCAGTCTAGTAACTGTTCTTTTTTTGTTTGTTTTTTTTTAAACAAAGCCACATTGTTGTAACACATGCAGAATATGGTTTGACATTGTCTTGCTGAAACAAACAGGGACGTCCATGAAAAATACGTTGCTTAGATGGCATCATGTTTCTTCAAAACCTGAATGTACCTTTCGGCATCAATAATGCCTTCACTGCTGTATAAGCTACCCATGCCATTGGCAGTAAGACAGCCCCACACCATCACAGATACGCTTTAGAACTTTGCGTTCCTAACAGTCTGGATGGTTGTTTTTCTCTTGGGCCCAGAGGACACAAGGTCCACAATTTCTAGAAACAACTTGACTTGATGTGGATTTGTCGGACCACAGAACACTTGTCACTTTGCATTAGTCCATCTTAGGTGAGCTTGACCCAAGAGAAGCCGGCAATGTTTCTGGGTGTTATTGATAAATGGCTTTTGCTTTGCATAGTTGAGTTTAAAGTTGGACTTATAGATGTAGCGCAAAACTGTTCACTGAAATTGGTTTTCTGAAGTGTTGCTGAGTCCATGTGGTAATATCCTTTACATGTTGATGTCAGGTTTCGATGCAGTGCTGTCCAAGGGATCGAAGGTCATAGTGATTCATTGTTGATTTTTGGCCTTCCAGGTACATGCAGTTATTTCTCCAGATTCTCTGAAACTTTTTATAGTATTATGAACCATAGATGATGAAATCCCTGAATTCCTTGCATTTGTACATTGAGGAACATTGTCCTTAAATCGTTCAACTATTTTCTATTTTGATCATCTCCCCATCTTTGCTCGTGAATGACAGCAATTCAGGGAGGCTTCTTTTATACCCAAATTATGGCACCCACCTGTTCCCGATTCGCCGGTTCACCTGTGGGTTGTTCGGAACAGGTGTTTGATGATCATTCCTCCACATTCTCAGTCCACCGGCTTTTTTGAAACAGGTTAAGCCATACAATTCAAAGTAAATTATTGTTTTCTTAACAATAGCTCATCAGTTTAGAAATTAGTTATATTGTCCTTGTAGTGTATTCAATTAAATAGAGGTTGAACAGGATTTGCAAATCATTATATTCCCTTTTCATTTGTTGAAAAAAATGTTCCATCATTGGAATTGAGGTTGTTCTTTTGAAAATGGTTTTATGTTAATATTGGTTTATAAATTAACACTGATTCCTTAAATCTTTGGATAATCATGCTTGGGCATTTTTTAAATTCCTGTAATTACTAGGGAGAGAAAGTTGTTTCAAAAAACGAGGTATAAACAAAAATAGAGCTACAAGCTCAGTGAGTATAAAATCTAAACCCAACAAATCATTGTCTACAGTTAATCTTTGCAAATTCAATATAGGTCACAGGGTAACAAATCACTGTTGATCAATGAGATCATTGCAAACGATGATTTTGACTTCCGTACCCTTAACAAGGAGGCATGGTGATTCCGCTGGAAAGCGTTGGCCACACAGTTCTGAGGACCTGGTTTCAATCCCAGCCCTCCCTGTGTGGAGTTTGCATGTCCTCCCCGTGCCTGCGTAGATTTTCTCCGGGCACTCCGGTTTCCTCTAACATCCCAAAAACATGCAACATTAATTGGACACTCTAAATTGCCCCTAGGTGTGATTGTGAGTGCAGCTGTTTGTCCCTATGTGGCCTGCGATTGGCTAGCAGCCAGTTCAGGGTGTACCCCGCCTCCTGCCCATTGACAGCTGCGATAGGCTCCAGCACTTCAGCGATCATCGTGAGGATAAGCGGCTAAGAAAATGGATGGATGGATATCCTGACTGAAACGTAGTTGACAATGTAGCTCTAACACTATTCTAAACGAGGCAAAATCTAACAAATTTTTGCCTCTTGAACAAGTGATGAAATCGGCTAGAAAAGTATGTGTAATTGCTGCGATTTTTAAATCATGAATTCAGTGTACAGAAATTACATTGGGTTATTTTAGCTCTTTTGAATATCTTTTTTGGTAAAGGGTGATTGAAAGGTAATTGTTTTCATAGGTTGTAAACCTCCAAGATACAACTGGAAATTTATGGAGGATTTTCACAACTTCTGTCTGCTATGTGTACTGAATCCAGCTATTTTGCCATAGCCAGAGACTTCAACATGTTGACATTGATTTTAACATGTAGACCGTAGCATGAAAACAAATTCCAAAGAACACTGCAATCTTGGCTCCTTTAACTTCTCTCAACATATAAAGAGTCCAACTCACACTGACAGTCACATCTTAGACCTGGTAATCTCCAAGGATGTTGAGATTTTATCAGAGTATTCGCCCCCAAAAGTTGAGAGCACCTCTTTCACTACTAAAAAAAAGGGTTAGGTCTGAGTGATGATTCTTTCATCAGAACTGCTGTTAGTTAAGAGAAGTTTCAGAACTCACTCTGGATGTCTTCATGTCTTTTCATACCATAAAATAGTTTTGTACGTTCACTTTACCTACCAGCAATTTTCTTTCTTATATAGCTGATTTATTGCTGGAGACTGTTGTTTTTTCTGCCATGAAATTAACTAATGAGTTTTTAATAGGAACATGAGCAAAACAGCAACAAAAACTATTGTAACATACAGTATAAAGTGCAGAAAATAAGTATTTCAACACCCTGGTATATTGCAAGTTCTCCCACTTAGAAATCATGGAGGGGTCTGAAATTTCCGTCATAGGTGCTTGTCCACTGTGAGAGAGATAATCTAAAAGAGAAATATCCTGAAATCCCAATGTATGATTTTTTTAAATAATTTGTGTGATACACCTGCAAATAAGTATTTGAACACCTGAGAAAAACAAATGTTAATATTTGCTATAGTAGCTTTTGTTTGCAATTACAGAGGTTAAACGTTTTCTGTAGTTGTTCACCAGGTTTGCACACACTGCAGGAGGGATTTTGCCCCACTCCTCCACACAGTCCAATAGTGGAACTTTTTTCACCAAGCTGCTTGGCAATTTCTCCGTAGCCCTTTACAGCCATGTGGAGTTCTTCCTTTCAATTTTCTCTCTGATGTCTTCAAACAGCTCTTGAACCAAATAGCAACAAAACCTATTGTAACATGCAGTATACAGTGAAGAAAATAAGTATTTCAACACCCTGCTATATTGCACGTTCTCCCGCTTAGAAATCATGGAGGGGTATGAAATTTTCATCGTAGGTCCATGTCCAATGTGTTTTGTCTGGGTGGACAGGTGTCTGCAGTTAACGACCTCACACAGGGGCATATGATTCAGAATAATACATGGAGTGGCGGTGGACTTTTAAAGGCAGAGTAACAGGTCTTTGACGGTCAGAATTCTAGCTGATAGACAGGTGTTCAAATACTTATTTGCTGCTGTATCTTACAAATAAATCGTTAAAAAAAAAATCATACATTGTGATTTCTGGATTTCTCTTTTTAGATTATCTCTCTCACAGTGGACATGCACCTACGATGAACATTTCAGACCTCTCCATGATTTCTAAGTGGGAGAACTTGCAATATAGCAGGGTGTTCAAATACTTATTTTCTTCACTGTATAGATACAGACAACCATTCGCACATTGATCATCATCAATGAGTGGGAAGTGAATCCATGCTGCCCGCATCCAAGTCAAGCGAGTGTACCACTACGGAATTAGCGACAAAAATTCCCAAGATTAAATTGCCATTTGCTACTGTAAACAGGTGTCAAAATGAGGACAACTGGATGTCTGGTTAAGCAGCACACATTCACATTTTAAAACTGGCAAGATCTGGAGCAAAATTTTTAACACAATTCAAACCAAGAGCAACATGTATTAGAATGATGAGAGGGAACTGGGTCAGTCCAAGCCAAGAAATGGTGAGTAATGTACAATTTGGGGCATGGGGACCATTCCAGGGAGACAGACCCTCAACTGCATCCTGAAGAGTAAGAAAACAAACATTACTTAATTGTAGTTATCTGGCCTGTGCCTTGATTTTACCTTTTAATCCAATACCAGGCAAAAGAGTGAGAGGAAGACCAAAGAAAAGGTTGATGGATGTTGTGAGGGAGGACATGAGGAGTATTAGAGACAAGGATACATGAGATAGGCTTAGATGAAAAAGATGCTATGGCGACCCCTAAAAGGACAAGCCGAAATAAAAAGAAGACTATTCGTCATTTCAGTTAAAACTACTAAATTTGCTTTATTCTTCCCTTGTTATTTGTGGAGTTACGTTCCTTACCCTACACCTTCCCCAGACCAATGAAAATCGACAAATAATTGATTGATTTTTAAAATACCTATGTCTGATGTTATCTTTGTGACCAGGCACAGTCTTTAATTTTCTCAAAATGGACAGGGCACCTTAAGTGCACAACAAGTTCCAAAATCTGTAAGTGTTGTTTTGTGACTAGGCCAATGAAGAACACCTGAACATTACATTGTTAGCATGTATGCAAGATACCATATGATGGTGCTCACAAGGCAGTGAGGAACAACTCCAATTCTACATTTGTAAGCAGAACAAGCTTACATTGCCCCACACATTGCCAGTATTGGGAGCATGGTGGGAAGATGTGGATGTTGTGTTTGTGTATTGTGTCAATTATTGCTTGAGTTAGTTTTGTTTTATTATTTGCTAGTTACGCTATTCTATTTGCTGTAGTGTGATAATTTTAGTTTCAATGTGACACCGCGAATGTGAAGATCTCGAGTAATGAATTGCCTACACGAGCAGTGTGTGGATCAAGTAAGATTCTTCTGCTTACAAATATAAAATTGCAATTGCTCCTGACTGTGTCATGAGCACCATCATATGGTAGTTTATGTACACGCTAAGACACACGCTAGCATGCATGCCAACAATATAACCAATGTGTTCAGTCTACATTACTTATATGGACTAATCACAGAAAATTTTCAAATTTTGGAATTCAGCGGACACATAACGTGCACCACATTATAAGGTGCCCTGTCTATTTAGGAGAGAATTTGAGATTTCTAAGGAAAAAAAAAAAAAAAAAAACTTTGGGAGCAAAATCCGTGAATATGAGGGGCCACAAATAGAAAAGGGTACATTGTAGTTGTGGACTTAAAAGGTTGATACTGGAGGCACTCCCCCATTTTTCCTGATTTCACCTTGATTTATCAACAGTCTCATTTAATAGCACCATTTTCTTTCTTTCCAAGAATAGATTGTGCTCCATAGTGTTAATGGGTCCCAATTTGCTGTAAAAAACAAGTGCTTTTATTTATCTATTTTTTGTTTACTCTACCGGATTCTCGTCTCTCATCCAAACAATCTTTTCCACATCCTGCAGGATATACATCCATACAGTATGTCAATTGTCAGAAAAAAATCAAATGAGGATTTCTCTCTCTCTTAAATCCTCCTTCTACTTCTCTCTCTCTCTCTCTCTCTCTGCTCTGTGCAGCAGTACTTCACTCTCCTCATTATAACAGACGGCGTCATCAGTGACATGGATGAGACACGTCATTCCATCGTTCAGGCATCCAAGCTGCCCATGTCCATCATCATCATTGGTGTTGGCAATGCAGACTTTGCTGCTATGGAGTTTTTAGATGGAGATGCCAGTGTGTTACGGTCCAACACAGGCGAGGAGGCTGTTCGAGACATTGTGCAGTTTGTTCCCTTTAGAGATTTTCGCAATGTGAGTATTCATTTCTGCCCAAGGACTCAACGACCTTTTCCTGGTACCAGTTTACTGTGTCATAGGATTTTGCTCAATGCAACACATACACATGAAACACTTACAGGAGGAGCTCATCGAAACTCAAGCCAATCAATTCCACTCTTGCTTTGTTTGGATTTCCGATGAATGTCCCAGGTGAGAAGTCAATTCATCTTTTTCAAGGGTCAAACTTGCATTATAAAACCTTTAAATACTGCACAGGTATTTTTGACAACATGTCTATATAAGTGTTAAAGGAATGCAGTATACACTCGTGCTATCGGATAAAAGGTCAATCCACTCAGGAACCACACTTGTAACTCAAAACATCTCAAACCATCTTTTTCCATTGAAATTAATGGAAAAGCCAGTCTCCCAAAAAATTATATATTTTTTGGTTTTAAGAAAATTGCACTTTATAATACTGTACTTTGTAAAAACATCAAGTAATTACATAATTAAATATAATGTAAAAACATTTTAAATGCAAATTCTGTGGTTTTCTCTGTTTTTTTCCTTGTCCACCCAGAGGCAGTATAAAAGAGATAAAAAAAAAAGACCCAAACAAAAAACTGACTGCGAGAACTGGTGCCATACTACTGATTTTTTCCCCAAAATGATGAAGAATATCCTTGTGTTTATCTTAGAATTGTCTGTCTATGTGTTTTTTTTTTTGTAAAAGAGTTTTGGACATGTCACTTAGAACGCTCCTTAATGGTCGTCGGATAACTATATGTAGTAAAAGCATTTGTGGTCATGACCTTCCCAGTAATTCACTAAAAATAACGATGGATAACATCCAACTTCAAAATTAATTAGCAAAAACTTAAAAAAAAATCCCAATACATATGACAATGACTCACATTTCATAATAAAAGAAAACCATTTCACTTACCATTTTTTAAATAATCGCCACCCTGCTGCATGTTTCAAAATGTACAAGGTCCGTCTTCACAACTACCTCTTGTCATTTTATAAATTACATTCACAACAGTATTTAGTAAAACAAAAAAACAGAAGGACTGATAAAGTTATCAGGATTCCACCAAAAAATGCAAAACCCAAGAAACCATAATAGTTCAGTGAGGATCTGTATTCTGGTGGAAAGCTACAGGAAAGCAGCTTCACTGCCTGTTACTTTGGCACTGCTGCAGTTGTTTACCTGCCAGAATCAAAATGGTAAGATCTGTTCATCATCTCTCATGAACCAGGAAGTAGTGAACTAACCAATCAGCAGATTGATGAATGCAAAAAATGATGCTACACACACTTTCCCCCACTTTTGTTGACATGTCATCCATTGAGATGGTCTGCACTCCACTTAGGGATGTTCTAGCAATAGATTGTCATTATTAATTTTTTCAAAAGAACAGACTTTCTGGTGCCCCAAGACTCCAATTAGTGTGATATTTTCAGAACTACCCTGGTATGCCACATAAAAAGCTGGGCACTGAGACAGTGACTTTAGAATGCAGGATGAAGACTGGAACTAAATGGCTTGAGATTTTCTCTTAAGTGTTAATTAGAGGGTTTAAAAACTGCAATGTCTTTTAGTTTAGAATAAAACTGTTATGTGCTTTTTTTTTAAAGTATTTAACCCTTACTGAGGCATAAATGGTTGGTAATGTGGTGCCTGAAAATGGAACACAACAATATGATTTTGATCAAAAAAGTAAAGGTCATAGATCAATACAAGACATCATTGGATCCATCCATGTATTTTTATACCGCTTGGCCTCACTAGGGTCGCAGGTGAGCTGGAGTCTAATCCGCTTAACTTCAGGGAAGACGTGGGATAGACCCTGAACTAGTTGACAGTCAACTACAGTGCACATAGAGAGAAAAAATGATTCAAAGCTAAAGACAATTTGGAGTACTGGATGAAACTAACATTTTTCAAATCTGTGAATATGCCAGAGAAAACTATTGTAAGCATGAGGAGTTCATCCACACTCCACGCAGAAAGACCAAAGCACGGATTGGACCCCGTAGCGTTTAGAACTGTGAAGCTGGTGTATTAACCACTCGTTCACCGTGCCAGCAATAATAAAGACACACCAGGATATGTTATAGTTTTGACTGAATTAATATACAGTAATGAATTCTTTTTTAATCTCGTTTGGGTGGCAGGTGATCTGGAGCTTTTCCCTGCTGGTTTTGGGTGAGAGGAGTAGTACACCCTGGGCTGGTTAAAAGTAATCACATTAAAAACATCTGACACAAACAAAGGGCATACAATGTACTCATTTTGGAAGGTTATACACGATATGAATTTCCCAGTACCAACAAGTATCAAATGAAAGCCCAATCAAAGATTGTCTCCACAAACTCACCACATTCAAAAAGAAAGTTAACCCATACTGCTTTCTGATCACTATGAAACTTAGCCACTTGAATAAACATTAACACACTCGGTACAAGTCCAACAAGCTCCACTCACGAGACTATAGTTGGCTCTTTATTCCATTTTCCAAGTTCAATGGGTGTTGAGGTATGAAATGCATGGTTTAGAGGTTAGATCAGGGGTGTCCAATGCGTCGATTGCGATCTCCCAATCTCTGAGGCAGTTTTGGTCGATCGTGTTGACCGTGTGCCCGCCACCCCCGAAAAAAGACCTCAGCCTATCATTCATCTCTTCCCTTGATTCTGATATAGCTAATAAGTCGATCGCACATGCCGAGTGACTGACCGTCGGTTTGACCAATGAGCCTCATTTGACCTGTCACATAAAGGCATGTACGAGCAAGCTTGCTTCCTATTTACTGCCAGTCTCTTGCTTTTTTCCACGACAGTCGCAGCAATGTGCCCCATCCCAGGCAGATCGCAAGAGGCTAGCTGCTTGAAAAGTAGATCATCATCTTTTCCTTTTGGCTTGTCTTGTCAGGGGTCACCACAGTGTGTCATCTTTTTCCATCTAAGCCTATCTCCTGCATCTTCCGCTCTAACACCAACTGCCCTCATGTCTTCCCTAAAAACATCCATCAACCTTCTCTTTGGTTTTCCTCTTGCTCTTTTCCCTGGCAGCTCAATCCTCAGCACCCTTCTATCAACATACTTACTCTTTCGTCTCTGGACATGTCCAACACACCACTGTTTTATAAACGTTGCTCTTCATCCTGGTTCCTTCACTTGCTTCCCGCATTCATCATTGCTCTGGATTGTTGACCCCAAGCATTTGAAGTCGTCCACCCTCGCTATCTGTTCTCCGTGGAGCCTCACTCTTCCACCTCCGCACCACTCATTCACGCACATATATTCTGTTTTACTTCGGCTAATCTTCATTCCTCTCCTTTCCAGTGCATGCCTCCATCTTTCTAATTGTTCCTCCACCTGCTCCGTGCTTTCACTGCAGATCACAATGTCATCTGCAAACATCATGGTCCAAGGGGATTCCAGTCTAACCTCATCTGTCAGCCTATCCATTACCACAGCAAACAGGAAGGATAATCCCTGATGCAGTCCCACCAACACCTTAAATTCTTCTGTCACACGTACAGCACAACTCACCACTGCTCTGCTGACCTCATACATGTCCTGTGCTATCCATCCATCCATCAATTTCCTACCACTTCTCCAAGTCAGGTCACGGGGGAAGTAACTTCAGCAGGGATACCCAGACTTCCCTCTCACAAGCCACATCTTTCAGCTCTTCCGGAGGGATCCCGAGGTGTTCCCAGGCCAGTGGAAAGACAGTCTCTCCAGCGTGTCCTGGGTCGTCCCCGGGGTCTCTTTCTTGTGGAACATGCCCGGGAACACCTCACCGGGGAGAGGTTCGGGAGGCATCCAGATCAGATGCCCCAGCCACCTTCTCTGGCTCCTCTGTAATGTCCTCTACTATTCTAACATGTTTCTCTGCCACACCAGACTTACGCATGCAGTACCACAGTTCCTCTCTTGGTACTCTGTCATAGGCTTTCTCTAGATCCACAGTGACACAATGTAGCTCCTTCTGACCTTCTCTGTACTTTTCCACTAGCATCCTCAACGCAAATAATGCATCTGTGGTACTCTTTCTAGGCATGAAACCATACTGTTGCTCGCAGATACTTACTTCTGTCCTCAGTCTAGCCTCCACTACTCTTTCCCATAACTTCGTTGTGTGGCTCATCAACTTTATTCCTCTATAATTCCCACAGCTCTGAACATCGCCTTTGTTATTAAAAATGGGAACTAGAACACTTTTCCTCCATTCTTCAGGCATCTTTTCGCCCGCTAGTATTCTGTTGAATAAGTTTGTCAAAAACTCCACAGCCATCTCTCCAAATTGCTTCCATACCTCCACCGGTATGTCATCAGGACCAACTGCCTTTCCATTTTTCATCCTTTGTCGTGCCTTTCTAACTTTCCCCTTTCTAATTATTCCTCCTTCCTGGTCCATCACACTCTTCCTTCTCTCTCATTTTCTTCATTCATCAACTTCACAAGGTATTCTTTCCATCTATTTAGCACACTACTTGCAGTCAACAGATTCCCATCTCTATCCTTAATCACCCTTACCTGTTGCACATCCTTCCCATCTCTATTCGTCTGTCTGGACAACCTGTAGAGATCCTTTTCTCCTTCTTTCGTGTCCAACCTGCTGTACATGTCATCATATACCTCTTTTTTAGCCTTTGCCACCTATGCTTTTGCCCTAAGTTGCATCTCAATGTGTTCCTTTTGCCTCTCCTCAGTTTTCTCTGTGTCCCATTTCTTCTTCTCTAATCTCTTTCCTTGTACGACTTCCTGTAATTTGACGTTCCACCACCAAGACTCCTTCTCCCCTTTCCTACCAGAAGACACACCAAGTGATCTCCAGCCTGTCTCTCTGATCACCTTGGCTGAAGTAGTTTAGTCTTCCGGGAACTCCTCCTGTCCATCGAGAGCCTGTCTCACCTCTTTCCAAAAGGAGATACAATATTATTCCTTTCTCAGCTTCCACCACATGGTTCTCTGCTCTACCTTTGTCTTCTTCTTCAAGATCTTCCTCCCAACCACCAGGGTCATCCTACACTCTCCCCTACCACTATCTTACAGTCAGTAACCTACTTCAGAATTCATCTGCATAAAATGTAATCCACCTTCGTGCTTCTACCTCCCCTCTTGTAAGTCACACTATGTTCCTGCCTCTTCAAGAAAAAAGGTGTTCACTCCTGTGCTTGAAAAGCAGATCTTGGGGCTAAAAATTGTGGGTACCCTGGGGTTAGATAAAGTGCATTCTTGCAATCTGGCAATATTTCAAGGTTACTGTGGATGTTGCCATAACTTTTATTTAACTAGACATTTATAGATTGAAAGTTGCACAAATAGCACTGAAGACTTCATGACCGACGGATTTGACACAGCCCAACACAGTCTTCATTCTACATTTTCAATTTGGATTTTAAAGAGTCTGCCATTTGCCCAACAGTTTCTATCAACAAATGTATGTGTTAAACAGCAGGTTATTGTATATTTTCTACATTTCCTTTACTATGCCAAATCTTACAAGGCATGTGACACATCTCTGCGAGGGGCATGTTAGTCATATTTTCTCTGTTCCGTGGAGTGGTGTATTTTACCAGAGGGGTTTGTCTGTGCCCCTGGGCGTAAACACTGATGGCTTTATTCCCCGCCAATCAAAGAACTTAATTATTTAATATGTTCTCTTGCTTAAAGCTCGTTTATAGTGGGTGTGGGGGGGGCTTACAGATTGCAAATTTTGACTGACTGTTACAGTCATATCCTATCTTGTTTGTCAACACGGATGGCAGATGATTGTGAAAGAATGAGTCCCTCAGGAGCTTAGTGAATTCCTGGGTGGAATTATAATAGGATGCCACTTGTGCAACAAATCCAATCGTCAAAGTTCCTCCCTCCAGAATATTCAACAGTTGACTGTCAGCTATTTTATAAGAACGTGGAAGCATTTGGGAACAAGAGCAACAACCACAAACTGGTAGACCACATAAACTGACACAGTGGGGTCACCAGATGCTGAGGTGAATAGTGTGAAGACGTCGCCAACTTTTTATACTCAATCGCTACAGAGCTCAAAACTTCATATGACCTTCAAATTAGCTCAAGAACAGTGCACAGAGAGCTTCATGAAGTGATTGTCATTGCTGAGCAGCTGCATATAAGTCATACATCAAATGCAATGCAAAGAAGTGGATATAGTGGTAAAGCACTCCATCTCTGCACTATAGAGTAGTGGAGACACATTCTCTGGAATGACAAATCACGCTCTCGATCTGGGATTCTGATGCAGGAGTCTGGGTTTGACGGTTGCCAGGAGAACGTTAAAATGAAAGGAACTCTGAATGCTTCAGCATACCTCGAGATTTTGGACAATTCTATGCTTCCAAATTTGTGTGAACAGTTTGGACCTGGCCCCTTCTTCTTCCAACAGTCCACAAAGCAAGGCTCAAGAAGCCATATATGGCAGTCTGTTGTGGATGAACCTGACTGGCCTGCACAAAGTTCTGACTTTAACCTACTTAAACACCTTTGTAATGAATAAGAGCGGGGACTTCTTGCTCAACATCAGTGTGCTCTCATCTTCTTCTCCTTATTATTCTTCTCTTCAGAGGACTACGGAGCCTCCCACATGCGAGTCTAGTGCTTCTGAGGACCATCCTCAGGCACCTTGAGTGATTCAACAACAACATTGTGTGACCTCACAAAAGCACTTCTGGAAGAATGGCTAAAAATTTTCCAAAACACAATCCTAAACCTTGTGAAAAGCCTTTCTAGAAGAATTGAAGGTAGTTTCAAAGAATGTCTTGACATCATATTGAACCATATGGATTAGGAATGGGATGTCACATAAATTAATTTGTAAGTCAATGCAGGTCAGCTAATACTTTTGTCAATAGTGTGTATGCGGAAGAGGTTTCAGCGACCCATCCGAAGGCAGAGCAATGGACCTTTGCAGTATTGCTTCATTAAATACAGAATGAACTGGTAAAAAATAGCTGATAACTGAAATATGTCAGCAGACCTACAAACGATGCATTCAATGAATTGAGTTCTACAAATATTAGGAGGTTTGGATGCCCAATTTTGACATAAATCATAATTAGTCAGCCACCTCACACGTCCAAAAACCATGTGTCTTCTGCTGCATGAACACTGATCATATTCAACAAAAGCAGGGCACACTCTTCCACCCACAGGTCTGCCGAAATACAGTGAGTTTTGGTCTTGCACAAAAATGAAGGTGCATCACTGAAAATAGAGCCCTCAGTCACCAAAATGTCACATGCTCAGACAAAAGCCAAAGGACACACTCCCGCTGCGCCAACACCGCCCATGTTAGCACAGAGCAATCTTGCAGTCTTGCACTGCCACAAATATCAAGATCCACACCATTTGTGCTACAGCACAAATATTAGAGTCTATGAATACAGAAATTAATATCATTTGAAAAATTACCTAAAACTGTCTGGCGTCTGTGCCCAGGATACAACTAAGATCCTTGCCCATGTCCACATGTAATAATGTACTATTCTTCACAGGCCACTGATGGTACTCCTCCCTCAGTCTTACTTCTGACGTTTAGTCCAAACTATGTCCAATTTATGTCTGGTTGTCTAGTGGCTTAGATGTCTGCCTCTCACTTTTGAGCTACGAGGTTTGAATCTCGGCTCCAGCCTTTCTTTGTGGAGTTTGTCTTTTCTCTTTAAATGGAAAGGTTTTCTTTTTTTATTCTGGCATCTTCCCATGTCACAAAACTCTGGATGTTTGTTAAACTGAAGGCACTAAACTTCTCAAAGGTTTGAATGTGAGTGATAATTGTTTTTCTATACACTATGTACCCTGTGAGTGACTAGAAGTAGCCCAGAGTTTTGTCTGCTTTTTCCCCCCAAAGTAAGCTATGACAGGCTCCAGCATCTAACTTTTAGCCAAGAGGCATGGTACATCCTTGACTGGTTGCCAGCAATCACATTGCACATATGAAAACAGTCAACCTTTCACACTCCCATATCAATGAGTGGAAAATGATGCCACAATATGCTTGGATGGAAGACAGGAGAAAGACCCATTCCACCATCAATTAAAAGTCATTGTGTACTGTCCAGGCAAGGGCAATTTGATTTTCAAATGAACAGTCTCAGTGTTGGCGGCACGGTGGATCAGCTGTAAAGCGTTGGCCTCACAGTTCTGAGGTCCCGGGTTCAATCCTGGTCCCGCCTGTGTGGAGTTTGCATGTTCTCCCCGTGCCTGCGTGCGTTTCCTCTGGGAACTCCAGCTTCCTCCCACGTCCCGAAAACTTTCAACATTATGGAGACTCTAAATTGCCCCTATGTGTGATTATGAGTGTGGCTGTTGGTCTCGACGTGCCCTGCGATTGTCTAAAAAAACAGTTCAGGGTGTACCGTGTCTCCTGCCCATTAACAGCTAGGACAGACTCCAGCACTCCCGTGACCCTCGTGAGGTTAAGCAGCTAAGAAAATAGATGGATGGATGGATGGTCTGTCTGTTATTCTGATGCAATCAAAAACATTTTAAAATACTGCATGTAAATCACAAATGAAATAAAGGGGAGAAAATTGATAGTCCAGTCCTGTTAAAAAAAACAATTGTTTGCAGTTTTAATCCACTATCTCCTTCCCAAATTTTAAATTCCATGTAAACAAAGTAACAGTGCTCTTTTGAACAACTGAAAGCAATGTGTAAATTCAGCTATTCTCTTCTTCACTCAGGCCCCGAAGGAGACCCTTGCCAAGTCCGTCCTGGCCGAACTTCCGCAGCAGGTCACTCACTACTTTAAACAGCGGAACCTTCCACCCACCAACCCAGCACCTGAGTGAGATGAGTGAGAAGACGACTCGCTCACACCCTATATAAAAAAAAAAAAAAAAAAAACAGCTCGTTGACAGGTCAATGCACATTCAAATTGTGTGAATTTCCCATTGGCATATTCTTCGTATGTGGAATACATTTCAGCATTATTTTCTTTAAAAGACAGATTCGTAGATTTAAAATGAATCCATCAGAAGCAGTGGTTCTGTTTTATGTTTTCAAGAACTGTGATAAAAAATTGAGAATCCCAGGTGAAACACTAGTAGATTTCAAGGGAGTAAAAGTCCTCTTGTTGCCAATGTCAGTGCTTTGCTTTTGCACGTCTCTTGTGATTGGTACCATGCGATTCTTTTTTTGTGGTGTAATCTGGATGAAATCAGTGTCTGTACAGATCTTTTTCTGGGGGCAGTCATACAGAAGGCTGATTTGCGGTGGACCCTTCCCACTTGTTTCCCGATTTGTAGGTAGAGAGGTCATTCAATGTAAATGAGAGGAGGGTGAGGCTGCTGGGGTAGCAGCTGTAGCACTAAAATACACGACAGCTCTGGGATGCTGCTCTTCAATATAGGACAATTTTGCCACCACTATTATACGGTTTTGGATCATTCTGCATGTTACCAGTCAATGTTTACAAATGAACAAAGACCATAAAATGCATGTTTTCTTTTTTTTTTTTTTTTTAAATGTGTTGCAGCTTTTGTAAATACTATAATGAAAAGTGTTTTGTCACATTTTGATGGCATTATTTGACAAAAATAATTCAGAATGTGCACAAGCAGTCTGTGATAATATATATATATATATACACACACACACACACCACACACATACATACACAGTATTTGATTTTACATTTAAGATATGTCTTGATGAACTCAATATTTTCAATGTATTTTCAATTGTATGTATATCGGTCTATTCGATCTAAATGTGTTGCTCTCCATTTTATGAAATTGTCAGCACTCAGGTTAATAAACAAAACGTTATCGATTTCAGTTTGATTCTCACTGAATTAATTGCTGATGGATTCAGATTGCTTTTGTGAAGAACACGTTTTGTTAATGTGTTGAAAAATTGTATCAAGACCCAACCCAAAATGCACTTACTTGGTCTTGAAAGATCAAAAAAGCGCACAGAGATACCAAACAACAACACATTCAGTTGGCACATCATTAATGAGAAAAATAAACAATACCAACAACCAGTTGAAGCCCACCATTTTGTTTTAAAATTTCTGGGCAATATTGACAACTTTTAGGGGATGCACAATTGAGGGATTGAAGAGGCCTGTCTTTAATATGTGTGTCCAACATTGCATTTCAAAGGTGTGTGACAATGTATCGCATCTCTGGAGATATATTTATAATAAACACGGTAAACAATTAAAACAGAAAGCTCTTTATTCCTCTTTGGAGCCTGGGGCAAGAGAAAACAGATGAGCGTATTCCCTGAATTATGTGACCTTGTAACAAATGACAGACATTCTATTGTTCTTCAACATAACTCTGAATGCGTGGACCAAAAGAAGAGCGTCGCCTGCCGCATTTCCCTAATCTGTTGCTGTTAGCTACAAAGCTGCGAGTCATGTGATACACAACTCAAACACAGAACTCTTTTCCTTCCTCCACAGCTGTCAATCACTTTTCCCACAGCCAAAAGCACAGCTTGCCGTCACTGTGGCTTGGTTTTGGGGGGGGGGGTGCAGGGGGGATCGGGACGTCGTCAGAGAAGGCAGTGCGGGATTGCTTGCTTGGTTAAACTGCATGAAATGTGATTGAGGGAAGGAAGCGTCATGTTTTGAGTGCCACAACAGCAAAAATACAAAAACAGTAGCTCCACAGATTGTCCAATTGAAATTGTTGGTTTTCATGTTGCATTTTTTTTTTTTTTTTTTTTACAACTACTTATTTCAATTTCGTTAGAGTAAAATCACAGGCAACACTGAAAGTAGGGATGCACGATAACTCGGACCACTGTTTATCGTACCGATATTGGCTGGGGGAAAAAAAACATCAGAGAAAATAAAACTAGATCAAAAACAGGAGCAATATTATACCACGCTGTGCTGCTTGCTAGTGGCTAGCTTAGTGGCTGCTTTTTGCATTGACTCCTGACAGTCCAGCATGTGATCGCCGCCACTTGCTGAAATCTGAATCATCCACTTACTTTGAGTTTGGGACCATCATTTTTGCAAGTGTTTCTGTTCTTTGGAGAGAAGTTTTAACCAAGACCCAGTGACCTACGAAGCAGTGGAATAGCAGCTCAAGCCAAAAGAGGAGCAAGCAAGGGCAGTTTGGCCCCATGCAAAAGCACAGCTGTCGTGGTAACAGGTAAAAGTAAACGCTAACCCTTGCAGAATGTTGAGCCTATCCATTTTCTTCACCAACATTCGCTCTTTGGACAATAAATTAGATCAACACATGAAATTCACAAAAGCCCTCCATTTGATGGGCCCAGTGCATGCACAGCTACGAATGACACACATCTGGTGGCCTTGCTCAGCCCCAACACTCTCCCCCTGCACCGAGCATGCTTTACTGAGGCACAAATTCAAATGTCTTTAAATGAAGATTAATGAATTATTCCCTGTTCTTACATTTCTTTTAATATAAAACCATGAATATTTGAGCCCATGAATTATTTGAATGTTAGGATGGATTGCACAACAGCAAGGTAAGTTTATACATGGGATCTCAACCCTAAATCAAATAATGATGACATTTTTTACAGAACCTGTTTCAGATAAAAAAAATGTATTTACAGTGGTACCTTTCATTATGGACATAAAAAAATTCAATTTAAGAAATGCCTCCTCTGAAAAATATTGGCTCTAGTTATGAAAGAAATTCAGGATACAAAAGGAAAAGATAGGTGGTGGATTCCCCAAATTCCACCGAATGTAGCCTTCCTGTATCTTGGTTTGTGTGGCGTGATAGAGCTGCTCTCCCATTGGCTAACACCATAGCATTTTCCTCCCATCCCATTGGCTAGGAGGGATGTTAATCTTTATCCACGATGCTTTTTGATTCCCTTGGACACTTGACTGTCGCTGAATCACGCTAGGTCTGTCACGAGATAACACACTTTGGAAAAGTACAACCTTTTCATTTGTGTTTTTTGCATGTTTATTCCTCTTTCTTCACCATGGGCCCCAAGAAACGTGTGTGCGTACATGCGTACGTTTATACGTGTTTTCTCTCAGCTGTCAGTTTAGCTCCTCTTCCATCCCCCACGATGCCTTTTGCTTGTCACTAATCCCTTCTCTTTACATAGACGCCCAACACCAACGGTATATGAACATTTTTTTTATTATTCTTTACATAATGTACTTTGAATTCTTATTTTTGGCGGAGGCGTGGGGGCCGGGGGGCATGGAACTAATTAAGCTATTTACATGGAAAATGGATTTCTACTTGAGAAAAATTCATGATACGAAACGACTTCCGGAACAGATTAATTTCATGGGTCCCCATTTCAGCTTTCCCGTTGTGTGGTCTGAAACTTCTTAAAGACCTCAGTTCTAATCCATTTAAAAAAAAAAAAAAAAAAAAAACACTAATAATTAGAGAAGCAGTAGGTGTCAGTGGGGAAAAAAACGTTATTGTGCATCCCTAACCAAAAGGGTTTGTTGTGGCCTGTTCTCATGGGAATTTAGTAGAATTTGGTATCAAAGAAAGAAAATGCAGTTTGGAATAGGCTTTTGGCTAAATTACATTGATCGGTTATGAAGAAAATTTAGTACATCAATTGTGCTGTTAGTGGAAGAATGTCAAAGTGTCTTATATGTTTGTAATTAGAGCAGAGTAGAGCCCCATGGTGGAGTTGTGCCACTGTGGATGTCCAGTCAGACGTACCTCAGGCTACCAAATGTAACATGTTGACTTCTTAAAACACAAAACAAGTTGAGTTTAGTTTGGGTGCACCCAGACAGGGTCCTCCAATTTGCCTCAAAAGCTTTAAGACATAATTAATCAACACTTCCACACACACCAAGAAATACTTTTTAATTAGCAATTATTGGGACCAACCCAAATAGCAAAGTTATTCTTGCAGCTATTGGTAAAAGATTAAAGCTCAATGTTTTGCAGGAGTACTCATCATTGAAAGATAAACAGTACTCATTGATTATGATTCACTACTAATTTCTCGTAAGAACGCTATCATGAGACTACTCTTAACTGTGTGATCAGTTATACTACTAGAAACAATGTAATTTGAACGTGTGTGAATGCGTCACACTAACAAATACAGTGTGTGTAAAACATATTATCTAAAGGCTCTGCTGTGCCTTGGATATGGTAACATGATTGTATCCACGCTACCTTCGCTGTCCGAGCTGCTGTCAGAGTCGCTGCTGCCAGAATAATGGCACAGGCCCGGTAGGACGCCAATGCACACCGCTGCCGAGGGCAGGTGAAGAGTTGGACCAGAATTAAGTTGGGGGGATGAGTTCTTGGGTGTCAGGCCCAGGACAGTTTGTGGATTTTCAGATCCCCCAGATCTTTGTCCTCCTCCTTCCTCCTGTTCTGAACAATACAAATTACTGTCAAGACTGAGAGCTTCATCTCAACGTGGAACTCAAAACAGGTAGGCTGTTGAAGTTTCAATGTATTTGCCCCAGTAAAATCTCATTAATGTTAACATGCAGGCATTGTCCATGTTGTCAAACAATAAAAGCAAAGACAATTGTCTGCTTAATCTAGTAATTCACAACTAGGGTGCCGGCACCAGTGTGCTGAAAGGGATAAACTGTTCTGCTGTGGACAATTATGCAATTTCAGTTAGTTTGGCTCAAATTTATTTATTCACAACATACCTGTACCATACCCTCTCCTGTATAATGTACATTTTCTTCCCCGTCAAAATTTCAAGTATATAGTGAGTGTTTTACATGGGTATGGTAAAACTTAAAAAATTGGCAGTGAAATGGGGTATATGAGTAGTTATGTTTTACAATAGCCATAAATTTGTTTTAAAGCCACAGTCTTTAAACTAAACACAGGGTGCACCACAATATATTAAAGAACAAGTAAATCCCAGTATTTATAACTGATCAGAATTGATTAGTAAAACAAATGAAGAAAAGTATCGCGACAAACATTTATTGCATATAAAAGAGTCTCATTTGATGTGCATCCTGTGTCTGAGACTTACGAAAATGACCAGGAACACATTAAGCTTGAGCAACCTGTATCCATAAACGCAGACGCACAGCATTGTCCTCTCTTGGTTCAATATATACTACATACTTTTTTTCCAGACTCATTAACTTGACACTGTTGTGGTAACATCTGGCGTGCCACTCATGACACAGGGAGTTGCTGGCGGAACAGCTTTGGCTCCATAGATCAGGGTTCCTCAAACTTGTTTTGCACCGCGGATCGGTTTAGAGAAGGCATTTTTCTCACGCAACAGATGTGTGTGTGTGTATACGCACGCACGCACGCACACATGCACGCACACACACACACAACACACACACACACACACTATATAAAACAGTATATAAACACGTTTATTTGTGCGCTTCTTGCTTCGTCCTTCACCGTTCATGTTGCATGCACTGGCGCGATGCAGGAGTGGGGATCGAAGTTGTTGTCGGCAGGAATTTTGGTAAACTAAAAAGATCAGTAAATGAAGAATAAAGCAAGAACATTTGGAACAAAGTGTGCTGAAAACTTAACGTTCGGTGTGATTTTTGTTTGTACTTCACAGTGGAAAGTTCCCACCAGGAGCACTTACGAAAAGTGCATATACAGAAAAAAAAATAATGCGTTACCATTTTTCTCTCTAAATATATTTCCAAAGTTTCCTGATTTCATTGCTATGAGAATTTCACCAGATTTGGGGAACTAAAGTAATCAATACATACAAAACATTTTCCAGACTACAGAGTGCACCGGTTAATAAGCCGCTCCCACTCTGTAGCGTTTAATTTTTCTATACAAGAGCCGTGCCGGACAATACGCCGCTGAAATATAACAGGTATGGGTACGTTGTGAAGTTGGATATTCATTGAGAAGTTAGTTAATGTTTATTTGCATACCTATTTTTCAAACAGTGACAGTAAACAGTGACACTAACATGGCAGTAAAACAGCTCAAACATAACAGAAAAGTTATTTTTATTTCTCCTCCTCCTAATCGGTCAAACCATTTAAGTTATCTTCAGTATCATAATCAGTATTTTATGTCATCTTAGTTTTTGCTTCATTTAGGGGTTTCCCATTAATTATTTTTTTCAAGTCAAAAAGATCGCTTGGCTCAATAAAGGTTGGGAAACACTGCATGAATGCAACGTGTTATTGTACAACTGTAGCCAATCCACATGTGCAGTTTTGAAAATGTACTCCAGTTCTTCTCCACTTCAGAGTTGTCACTACGGCTGGTACTGGCTCGGATGCCACAGGATGGTTTTAGAACCCTTTGATAATTTCCAGAAGCAGTTTTTACTTTCCTTTCCATAATAAGGAAAAAAGCAACAACAATGTTACCGCGCATTAGTGTCTACAAGAACAAATGGATCTCAATGACCAAATGATGCGTATAATTATCCAACAATATCAATTGAGAAGGCGGGGGGGTAAGCGGTATGCGGGGCTGGGAGGAACGATGAGTACGTCATCACAGCGCGCGACTAAAACAGGCCAATCCTAAGGGATGAGCTCGGTGGCTTTCCCCGCGCAGCAACTTTCTTTAACTTGTATATACTGGGTAACACACAAGGTAAGCAAAGATGCTGCTTGGGACAATGCGTAGGTCACGCGATGCAATGCGGCCATTGTCGACCATGAGGGTATGAAGGGTACTTGAAGCCTCATGATGATGCCCACCTGTGTGACTGTCTCCATTTCCTGCTGCTGCACTTTCCACCTTCTGTTTCTTACTGCTGTCTGATGACTGGGAAGAACTGGTTGGGGGAAGAAAAGAGAGTTTTGGCTGGAAAGCTGATGTTTCCCAAGTTCAAGAGTCTCACCAGCCACCACTAAAAAGTGCGATCAAGCTAGTGTACTACAGAGTGTATAGCTGTCTTATGTACACAGTAAACTGAAAAATCTCGGCTGTACCGCTGTACATTTAAAGATCGATTCAACTTTTGAAAAATAAACGAAAAAAAAACTCAAATTGCACATAGCATGAGATATCAGGATACCGCATTCATTTATACAATTGACATTTCTTTGCATGACTCAGCAGAGAAATCTTTAACTTACTGAAAGTTTTCAACAAATACCAGATACTCTGCGGAAAGCATGACACAAAGAAACCTACAAATTATACTATAACAGTATGAAACTTATGTACCTCATAAAAAACACAAAGATAATTGAATTTATAATGTAGTATGGTCAAATTAGTGTGCTTTTCAGTTTGTTTTACAAAGGTTAACTTTTATTTACCAAAAAATATTTTATTGTCATTATTCATTTAATGTTGGGAACCTCATTTAAACCAAAATTCCAAAGAAGTTGGGACATTGTGTAAAACAAAGAACAGAATATACAATGCCTTGTGAAAGTATTCAGCCACCTTGACCTTTTCAACCTTTCACCACATTTCAGGCTTCAAATACAAAGATATACATTTTTTATTTTTTTTGTCAAGAATCAACAACAAGTGGGACACAATCATGAAGTGGAACGAAATTTATTGGATAATTTGTACTTTTTTAACAAATGAAAAACTGAAAAGCGGGTCGTTCAATATAATTTGGCCCCTTTAATTTCAGTACCGCAAACTCACTCCAGAGGTTCTGTGAGGATCTCTGAATGATCCAATGTTGACTGATGATGATAAATAGAATCCACCTGTGCGTAATCAAGTCTCCATATAAATGCACCTGCTCTGTAATAGTCTCCGAGTTCTGTTTAAACTGCGGAGAGCATCATGAAGACCAAGGGACACACCAGGCAGGTCTGAGATACTGTTGTGAAGAAGTTTAGAGCCGGATTTGAACACGAAACGATTTCCCAAGCTTAAACATTTCAAGGAGCACTGTGCATGTAATCATATTGAAATAGAAGGAGTATCAGACCACTACAAATATACCTAGACCCGGCCATCCCTCTAAACCTTCACCTCGAACAAGAAGAAGACTGATCAGAGATGCAGCTAAGAGGCCCATGATCACTCTGGATGAACTGAAGAGATCTACAGCTGAGGTGGGAGAGTCTGTTCATAGGACAACAATCAGTCGTAAACTGCACAAATCTGGTCTTTATGGAAGAGTGGCAAGAAGATAGCCATTTCTCGGAGATATCCATAAAAAGTCTTATTTAAAGTTTCCCACAAGCCACCTGGAAGATACACCAAACATGTGGAAGAAGGTGCTCTGGTCAAATGAAACCAAAATCGAACTTTTTGGCCACAATGCAAAACAATATGTTTGGCGAGAAAGCAACACAGCTCATCACCCTGAACACACCATCCCCACTGTCAAACATGATGGTGGCAGGCTTATGGTTTGGGCCTGCTTTTCTTCAGCAGGAATAGGGAAGATGGTTCAAATCGATGGTAAGATGAATGGAGCCAAATACAGGACCATTCTGGAAGAAAACCTGTTGGAGTCTGCAAAAGACCTGAGACTGGAATGGAAATGTATCGTTCAACAGAACAATGATCCAAAACATAAAGCCAAATCTACAATGGAATGGTTCACAAATAAACATATCCAGGTGTTGGAATGGCCAAAGTCCAGACCTGAATCCAAACGAGAATCTGTGGGTAGAGCTGAAGACTTCTGTTCACAAATGCTCTCCATCCAACCTCACTGAGCTCGAGCTGTTTTGCAAGGAAGAATGGGCAAGCATGTCAGTCTGTCAATGTGCAAAACTGATAGAGACATACCCCAAGCGACTTGCAGCTGTAATTGCAGCAAAAGGTGGCGCTACAAAGTATAAATGCAAGGGGGACGAATAATATTACACACCCCACTTTTCATGTTTTAATTGTTAAAAAAGTTTAAAATAACCTCCAATAAATTTTGTTCCACTTCATGATTGTGTCCCATTTGTTGTTGATTCTTGACCAAAAAAAAAAATGTGTATCTTTATGTTTGAACCCTGAAATGTAGCGAAAGGTTGACAAGTTCAAGAGGGCTGAATACTTTCGCAAGGGACTGTATTTTAAAACTTTTTCAACCTTTTCTCAATTGAATATACTACAAAAAAAGATTGAATGTTCACTCTTTTTTGTAAATATTCATCAATCTATCCGTGCATTTTCAGAACCGCTTTGTCACAGTAATTTAGAATTTGATGCCTGCAAGACATTACAAAAAAATGCTACAGGGGCACGTTTAAAATTTTGTAGTATCACATTTCTTTTTAACAACACTCTGTAAGCATTTGGGAACTGATGACACCCATTGTTGAAGCTTTGACGGTATAATTCTGTCCCATTCTTGCTGAATGTACAGCTTCAATTGCTCAACAGTCCAAGATCTCCATTGTCATATTTTGCACGTCATATTGCACCACACATTTTCAATCGGAGAGTTCTGCAGAGCAGCCAACCTTCAGAAATTCACTTCCAGAGCAATTTCCATATTTAAAAAATTTTGTCAAGAATATTACCATGGGACAGTTATTGCAGTATATTATCTAATAGGACAAAAATAATCCTTCTTGGCATCCAATTTAACTCAGTATGTAGTGATCTAAGCAGTGACATTTTATTTTTCTATTTGCCCCGGTAATACGTATCCAAACTACCTACATGCGCCATGTCCACTGTATTGGGGAACTGCTTGTAAACAGGTTTAACAATGTGCTTTCATGTCAAGTTATGTCATTATACTGCACCTAGAAGACTTACAGTAAGTAGTAAATGTTTGAGTCAGTGCATACCTGCGTCTTTTGACAGCACCAGCCAGTAAATGGGCCTGAGACAAGTGGCTGGTCCTTTGCTCCACCACTGATTGTTTAGCTGTTGCCTTCTTCTCAGATTCTGGGCGGCTGTCAGACGACACTTTCTTTGCTACAGCACTGTGACAGTACAGAGTTAAGGTCAAGAAACCTTAGGAAGAGGAACAAACTCATATTCTAAAAGCTGACATCATGCTATGTAGCAGCTATGAAAGCCTACCAGTATTAGACTCCAATAAATGGCACAGTTTTGAGGGGCGAAGTACAGGACTGGGAATAGACCAAGGGAAGCAACAAGTGAGATAGATTAAGCATCTAAAACAGGATAAGTATGTGGGCATATTTTAGGGTATTCCATGTCGATCTACACCATGAAATACCTCATACTCATACACATTTTGGTCTTGGGTGTATGATGTATACTTGAATTCTTGTGAGATTGCCATAGCAAGACTGCTTGAAATGGCAACCACATGACGATGCAATTTCCAGGACAACCCACTTTGTTGCCATGTACAAACAAACTTTTCTGTCACATTGGTTGTTTACTGTGGAGACAGAAGAAAAGATAAGGAGCTCAGACGGAAATTTATAATCCACAGAGCATGGTGGACATGCAGGACAGTCATATGGTACAGGACATACACTTTGATTTGTTAAGACTTCATCTCATTAAAGGGAATGCTCTAAAGCTGTGAAGATTGGCACTTAATCCACAGTTCTGTCTTAAAAATGTGGTATGATACTTTATGACAGCAATTAATGACTGCCAGCTTTATTTTCTTGATAAAAAAAAAAGGGTTAGTGAACTATTTCGTAGGCCTAAATGCTATAGGTTTTTTAAGGATCTAAAGTAGGGGTGGCTAACCCGCAGTGCTTGAATTGCATGTGACTTTGCCTGTTTTCATGCGTTTCCTTTGAGCGCACGAAAGCAGATTGACGTTTTTATTTTTTTTTTTTAATGTGCATGCACGCACGCTTTGTTTGAGTTTCATTACAGGAGTTGTGGGGGTGCTTTCCTTGCGTTCATTACAGTATTTGGGTGCGCTCTTTACTTGAGTTAGCACTTAGCAAAGGTATGTCTGAGGTTGAAATGATGCTCACTGTATAAAGTATCTCTTTCATGTGTGTGATGTGGCTCTTTGCCATAACACGGTAAAAATTGTGGCTCTTGATCTCTGACTGGTTGGCCACCCCTGATTCTGAAGGAATAATAAATAAGTACATTAATTTGGCAACCCACAATACAGCAGGATGTACTGAACGACACTTGTCAGTTTGCCTCAAATATGTGTCTTTGATGAGGCTTCAAAAGGGTGAGTCATTTTTTTAATGTTACCTAAGTAACAAAGGTTTCATTTTGACAAAGTCATGATTTTCACTAACACCTTTGATGGTTTGAAAGTGCGGTGAAATTCAGGATGTAAACACGTAAACAGTTCTAAAGACCCGCGTTCAACTTTTGTGTTTTTTTTTTTTTTTTGTGAAGTTGTGTGTGTGTGTGTGTGTGTGTGTGTGTGTGTGTGGGTGGCAGGGGTTGTGCAGTTTGCATGTTCTCCCCGTGCCTGCGTAGGTTTACGGTCCTTAAATGATTCTTTTTCTTACTGGGAAGAACATGCCGCCGACGGCGGATTATTTCTATCCGAATTATTAGTTCGAGATGAAGTAAGGTATTTTAGTGTGTCCGATTGTGGTGGTACCGCATGTGAAGACTACAAACCAGCAATTATTTCTTTGCTGCGGCACTTTACATGTCACATCCGCGCACTAGGTCATGTGACTCGCCAAAATGGCAACACCTGTGAAAATTCGTAATTGCCAATAAATATCTTCTCAAAACGCCATTAAATGAAAGAGGATTAACAACAAATTTTCAAGATACAGTACATATGACATGACCTATTGGACACATTAATTTAAACCACCGGAATTCCCCTTTAAAATTACTTCAATGCTTGGTGAGCACTTATCATTTAGAGTAAGAAAACAGACAAACTGTTTCACAAAGACAGACATGCAAATGAGGTGACACTACACTGAACAAAAACCTGCCGTCACACTCCATTCCCAGTAAATAAGCGCTTTAGAGACGTAATGGTAAAGTCGGCATTAGGGATGCACAATTATGTGGAATTTAATTGTGATAGTGATTTTGGCTGTCATGATTAATTGAGCCTCAATGACATTTCTTTCTTCATTTAAAATGTGGGCACTCCTACATATGAAAACAGCTTTATTTGCAAAGCAGTTTCCTAGTCAGCCACCAACAAGAGGCGGATGTATAATTAATGGTTCATTAAAGCTCGACTGTCATTAAATGCATGATTTTTTAGTATGCTAATAATGAAAAAAAGGCAGTCGGAATGGACCTATCCGTTTTTTCGCCACACAGCACGATTTTGACATATATGGCTTTTTGTCATTCCCGCCATGAAAATCCTCTTGAACGATTTGTTTTCAAGAAGAAGGAGAAAGTGATGTTTGTAACAGATGCCAACTCAGGCGGTCTTGTATGTTTCTACTAGTTTTACCTTCTGGAAGGTAGCTCTTTGTTCCTTCGTGTTAGCCAAAATGCCGGCTTGTTCTATTGCTGAATATTGTTTGAACACTTGGGAGGATGGATTCATTCTTCATACTTTTCAAAAAGACCCGGTTCGTCATGAAAAATGGATTGCACGGATGCAAAGGACAAGAGCTTCGTGGGTTCCAAATGACAGGTAGGTGTGTATACAGCTACTTAAAAAAAAAAAGAAAGCAAAAAAAAAAAACAAAAAAAAACAATAGTTGGGGGGGTAACATAATCCTCTCAGAATGTAACAAAAGTGTACGTAAGTGAACGTAAGTCAGAGGTGGTAATTGGGTGTCGATGTACCTGTTGGCGCCGCGGACGGCTTTGGCGGCGCCTTGTCCGCCGCGGACGGCTTTGGCGGCGCCTTGTCCGCCGCGGACGGCGCCTTGTCCGCCGCGGACGGCGCCTTGTCCGCCGCGGACAGCTTTGGCCGGGGTGGCTCATACATACTGCCTGGGAGTCCGTTGTTAGTTAGAAGTGATCCGTATATCATTTAAATACAGCTCAAAATGAGACGAAACGATAGGCTAATATTGCCTTGGTCCATTCACTCGATTGTGTCCGCGGCGGACGGCTCAGGCTGGGCTGGCTCATACATAGTGTTTGGGAGTCTGTTGTTAGTTAGAAGTGATCTGCATACAATCTAAATATGGCTCAAAACGATAAGGTTTTATTGCCCCGGTCACTTCACTTGATTGTGAGATGTTCTCTTCTTTGAAAAGAGCTTCCGTGTCCCATAGTAGGTGGCACAGCCTGTTTTCAATGGTGAATTTCATGGTGTGACGTAATGAACAGACGTTGCAGGCAATATGGCTACCACTTGAATGTCGAATGACACTTCCGCAACTTTGCGCATGGATGCCGTGCTCTCTGCTCATATTTGTTTTTTCGTATAGACATTGAAGTGAATAATGTTGTATGTATTTTTCATTACAATATCTATTTTACAATGTTTATAGACACGACACTTGACCTTTAAGCTCTGGCACTGTAATTCCATTTAAAAATAAAAGCCTAAAACATAATTGATATCTAATGTAGTAATATACAAAACTTCTATTATGACGTTGGCCCGCTAAAGACTTTGGCAAAGACATACTGTCATGGTACGACGTTAACAACTGTTTAAGCAGCTTCCAACTAACCAGTTCTTTAGTTTATGACCCCACACGGCTGACCAATGGTGAAGCAGGAATAGAGACACACCCTCCTCCTTCATTCACTAAATTGATGCCGATTTTTCATCATTCACTATATTAACATCGATTTTGAGATAAAAGTCAGCACATGCGATCTGTTATTGCATTTCATGCATTAACTGTATTTGCTTCCATTAAGTTGCAATTTTAATTGCCTATTTATTCCTTGATAAAGTTATTTTCTCGGGGGGGTACATTTGTCTTCTTTTAAAGTTATGTCATTTATTCTTATTTATAGACATTTTGGACTGAAAATTGTTCCATATTGTTTGTTGAAAAATAATGCTTGAAAAAAATATTCTTCCCTAAAGTGAGGAACAATTGAAATTAATCAGAATGATTACAATATTGGTCAAAAAAAATTGTGCAAGTAGTTGCAATGCATTCAACTGAAGCAAGACATGAGCATTCCCTCCTAAAGGCTCCGTCACACCATAACGTTCTGGTCAACGTTCTCTGAACATTTCAATCGTTCTATTTTTCAGCGTTTTCAAACGCGGATGACACATCTG
Organism: Syngnathoides biaculeatus; assembly: GCF_019802595.1. NCBI lineage: Eukaryota > Metazoa > Chordata > Actinopteri > Syngnathiformes > Syngnathidae > Syngnathoides > Syngnathoides biaculeatus. The sequence continues at coordinate 10,159,412 of NC_084645.1, read as the reverse complement.
GCGTGTGATTAACGTGTATCTAACACATGACTTAATGTGTGTCTAACGCACGAAAAGCGTGTATCAGCGACCAAATAAGATACCCCTAAAAACTATATTTTAGCGTGTGCAAACGCATCATTGGGGCGCGACGAGCGATTTGTCAATGTAAGACGAGCGTGTTGAGCATGTGACCAATGGGTGAATAACGACAGAAAAGCGTTTTGCTGGCATGTAATGTTTACAGTAGAACTGGCACTAAAACGTTGGAAAGTTCATAGTCACTTCAGTGGTTGTCGTGAGTTAGAACAGTGACCATCATGCCGCCGAGAAGAAAAAAAGTTAGGGCGCGGACTTCAGCAACTAGCGGTGCTAGTAAGAAAGCTAAGCCTCTTTCATCACGAGCAATGTGTTTGGAGGAAAAACAACAGCAGGAGGAAGAGCACATCCGCAAAGTCACGCACCATGTGAAAACCCCTGGGGACACTAAACACCTTGCAAACCCCAGTGAGGACGGTCCGACAAAGAGACAAAAGAAGCAGAGAAAGGATTGCAGGATCCTGGACCGGGTTGTGGAGGATAGTCTGGTGGAGTTTTTCCGCGAAAACGAACAGCTGCTTTCTGGATCTTCCGTAGTAGGTGCTTTCGACTGTAGCTTAATATTAAATGGACCTTGCTTACAAAGCATCGATTTATATACCCATATGCATGGACATTCGGTAAATGCACAAATGACGCTCAATGTACTCCAAACGACGTTCGTTTGACTTTAGTTATACGCTGTGTGCGCTAGGGGATTGTTCAGTGGTCGTTGACAGGTCCCCAGTGAGTTGTTCACTGCAAAGCAAACGAGTAAGTAACAACCAAGTTAAGATCGAGTTACGACTGACTAACGATAGCCAAACGCGTGCAACGCTTGGCGAACCTTACTAAAACGTTCCACAAACGTTTTGAACATTCTGCAGGGTTTAAAATTAAATGTTGATGAACGCTGGTCTCTGTGAGTGTGCATGTTCAAAACTTTTTTTCCGGACCGGCATTCTCCGGCGATTCCCAGCGATCATTGACGTTCACTAGCGGTCAAACAACACTCTTCTGGAGCTATACCGGCGACCATGGGAGACTACCAACGTTTCCTCAAACGCTATAGGAATGCTGACCAGAACGCCATGGTGTGACGGGGCCATTACTAAACAAGTGGCAACATCAGCACGACAGCAACACTTTTATTTTAAACAAAAGATAATGAGCTGTGTGCACTTTCCACTATTCTTACACAACTGTGGGAATTCACCTCTGTTATTACTTAGGAAGACGGCAAATTCCCATCCTGTATTAGTACCTTATACATAGTAGAGAAAGCAAGTAAAGGTGGAAAAAAACCATCTAAGATGACCACTGCAATGGCTAAAATAAGAGTTAGCCATAATGTCACTGATGAAAAAAAATCATGACAAAAGGATATTCTGTATTCCAACAGTTCCTGTTTCTCTTCATCCCTGCGTTGCTTCTCCACCAGACTTTGTTGCCTGGAAACCTCATCCAGGAAGGTGGTCTCATCATCATCCAATCCTCTCACCATGTTCTCTGTCACCATGGAAACAAAGCTGCTCAAAGAACATTGCAGCAAAATCATGGCATTTTGTAGAAAAAGAGGAGCATTACGATTTGTTCAAAACTACATTCGGGGGACCTCCATGAGGTGAAGAACAAAGATAAAAGTTTGAAGATGTACATAAAGATATTTCAATACTTTCACAATAATGACCCATGTTTGCTGTAGAGGAATATATTTGAATTAGTCCAAAAAGTCCAAACTCAAGGCTTACTAATTTTGCATCGCCTTTCACGTTTGTCAAGTTATATCCATCTTCATTGTCACATTGATTGCATCCAATTTCATTGCTACATTTGCTGTTTTTTTTTAATTAACCTAGATTTGGTTTGCATTCCAATTAGGACTGCATCAATTTGCATGAAATGTTGGACAGATTAAGTCCAAGTTAAAACTCTTTTGGTTTGGCTTGACAGCGGCCAGTAGGATTGCTTTGTAGCTAGAAACCTATTTTTTGTTTCTGAAAGATTATGATGCAGCAAGACATTTTTGAATGACCTTTGCATCAGCGACTTTCCTGTGCTGTTCATATGCAATTCAAATTCAAAATCAAACCAAAGCCTGTTGCCGACAGTCAACCACTCATGAAAAGTAGTTGCAATGCATGAGCGTTCAGTCGTGTTTTGCCACAGCGTCTGGGTGAGCAGCAGGCCTGAGTTAAAGTGAAGGGAACTATTAACCTTGTTTCTAAATACAGTGGTACCACCACTTATGAAAGTCTCGAACAGAAAATTCAGGTTACAAAAAGCTTGTCCGGAAAATTTTTGTCTCCAGTTAGGAAAAAAATTCAGGATACAAAAAGAAAAAAAATGCCTCTGGATTCCATCGAATGTAAACACACTGTACTGTATCTTGGTTTGAAAGCGGCGCAAAAGAGGTGATCTCGCATTGGCCACCACCACCAGCACTTTCCTGGCATCACTTTGGCTAAGAGAGATGTCAGTCTTCAACCATGACGCACATCCTGTCTCTTGGTTTGTGTGGCGCAATAGAGAAGCTCTCCCTATTGGCTAGCACGTAGCATTTCCTGGCAGATTAGGCCATTTACATGTAAAATGGCTTTCTACTAATGAAAGTTTCATGTTACAAAACAACTTGTGGAATGGATTAATTTTGTAAGTAAAGGCATCATTGTAAATTTTGGCAAAAAAAAAAAAAACCCTCACACACCTCATTTTCTTCTTTCTAGGCTGAAGAATTTCTTCATGCAACCATCGCAACCATACATTTAAATCAACTAAAGAATGTCTTCACTGGAAGAATTGTCTTCATTTATATAATTATTCTACCAAAAACCTCTGGCCTTATCTTGGAAAAGTTGATGAGGAAAGAAACAGCAATCAATTGTAGAACATTTAAAAACCAGATAATACCCACTGAATTTGAATTGCTCCTCAAATTCTTCTTGTTTCTTGTCTCTCTGCTCCTGCAGACGCTCAAAAAGTGAACGTGGGTCATATTCTTCCTCTGGGGCCTCTGAAGAATAAAAGTATTTTCATTTATGTAATTATTTAGAATTGATCCACAGGAGTCTACTATTTTGAATTCTTGTGTGAGATCTTACGCTCAGGTTCATCAGGCTTCCGAACTTTCTCCCACTCCTCCTGTCTTTTTTTCCTCCTCTCATCAAGCTCTGCTTGCGAAACAAACTTCCTAGTGAGATCAACACCTGTCCCTCCACCTGCCATTGAAAGTCACCTATGGAAGAGTAAGATTACCATAATTCAACTTTTGTCCTGGCCTTGAACACTGACCGAGTGGTGTCCAAGACTTTCAATAGTGTTCCCCCGCTCCAACGCATTTCATTTCACGCGGCATCGCTATTACACATATTTTTTGTGTAATTTTTTGCAGTGTAGCAGTTTTTTTTTTTTTTACAGCGTATGAGCATTGTATTCTGTATCCTTATTTGCTAAGGGAAAGCCGCATCGTGTTCTGCATTTCCACTTGCCTAAGGGACTGTCGACACTTGTCACCGCCCTAAGACGAAACGTGGCCGCCACCACCCCCGCCGCGTTTTGGTACAGCTGCATTATGCGTTGCAGTTTCAGTTCTCAAACATATTCAAAGGTGGCCTGTCTGTTTTTCAGAATATTCTTGAGCAGAAGGTCGGGAGGGGGGGGGGGCATCTACAACAAACCAGAGCACCAAACGGCAGAGGAACTGTAAAATATGCTTCAGTTGCTATTAATATGTCCAATATGTGTGTGTGTGTGTGTGTGTGTATATATATATATATATATATATATATATATATATATATATATACACACACACATATATACACTTTTTTTTTTTTTTAAAATAGGAAAACGCTTATACCTGGGGCTGGATAAAGTGAAGAAAATGGAAGGAGTGACATTTATGTAATTCTCAAATGTTTTAGCCTCAAAGAGGTTTTTAGCTTTGGTTTCATTTTGGAATGCAGTAGTGTGCACTTTTTTTCAACATTAATTGGACACTCTAAATTGCCTCTAGATGTGACTGATTGCGACTGTTGTCTGTGAGTGCGACTGTTGTCTGTCTCTGTGTGCCCTGCAATTGGCTGGCGATCAGTTCAGCGTGTACCCGGCTTCCTGCCCGATGACAGCTGGGATAGGCTTCAGTACTTCTGCGACCTTTGTGAGGATGAGCAAAATGGATGTGTGTGTGTGTATACAAAGATACATTATTACACACACGCACACAATAAATAATGTATCTTTGTTCATTTATTCATCCCAGTGAGGCACAGCAACAGACAGAATAAATTAGTCTTCTATTAGATAGCATTTAGTATATACAATAATTCATGTTTCTTCTACTTTTTGACACTTTTGTTTGTTGGTGTTCCGTGAGATTTTTCCAATTGTAAAGTATGTCCCTTGGCCCCAAAAGGTTGGAATTTGCTGCTCTGGTCAGGTTATCTGTTCAACACAACGGCAGCATGTTTACACACAACCACGAGTGGTAGCACCTGTTACTTGCTTGTGAACCGTATCCCTCAAACAAGCTGACAAGTCCTCTCCTGTGACCGGTGACCAGCAACACACATTTTCCCCCATTATAATAGTGTCAGCACAATCCACTAATGCTGTCCTCCCCACAGTGACGACTGTATTCGATCGCATTTGTGTTGACGAGTTAAAGCCCAACGACTGTGTTAAAAAAAAAAAAAAAAAAAGAAAAAAAAGAAAAAAAAACGGAAAACAGTTTATTGCAGTAGTCTGACAGAGTGCAATCAGGAAAGTGCAAATTTATCTTGTAGTTTGATAAGCGCATTACGTGTCGTCTTGTCTCACCCGTCTCGTCTCTTCCATTGCACCGCTGTATTTTTTTTTTTAAACATATATTGGCAGTTAAATAGTTACAGTACTATATCAAAAGACAACAAAATACGTAAATACTATCATATAAAAATAAACTAGTTTTGGATTCAGATTGGCCGATCCAATCAAGCCGATAAAATGGGTGTAAAGTGTAGAAACTGCATGTTACTGGTGAGGCAAATCTCCACTAATTGACAGCTGCATGCTAGTTTTACGAGTTAAAATTACCCAGTCCAATGTCCATTAGATAGCAGGTTAACATGTATTATCATGAGGCACACAAGCAGAAGAAGTAAATACTTAATTCCTTCCATTAATGTATGAAATTTCTGAAAACTAGTTGCACATCTCTGACATTCTAGTAGGACAAGCAATTTACTAGGGAGGCAAAACTACAAGTGGAGGGCAATTGGGTATTACTGGAAGCTTCATGAATATCAAAAAGTGTAAATGGTTAGTAAGTTTCTTTCCGCTTGTCCCGAAAGGGGTCACCACAGCGTGACATCTCAGATGAAGGCTCATTTTCATCTGGCACAATTTTTATGCCAGATCCTCTTCCTGACGCAAACCCTCTTGGGGAGTAGAGGCCCCAGTGAGATACGAATTTGCGACCCCTGGTTTACCCAACCAATGCTCTAACCACTGAGCTGTGGGGCCGCAATGGTTTGCTGCTTATTCTCACGAGGGTTGCAGGGAGTGCTGAAGGCTGCCTATCCCAGCTGTCAACGGGCAGGAGGCGGGGTACACACTGAACTGGTTGCCAGCTAATCACAGGGCACATGGAGACAAACAGCCGCAGTCACAATCACACCTACGGGTAATTTAGAATGTCCAATTATTGTTGCATGTTTTTGGAATGTGGGAGTAAACCAGAGTGCCTGGAGGAAACCCACACAAACAAAGGGGAGAACATGCAAACTCCACACAGGCTGGGATTGAACCGGGACCACAGAAAGGTCAGGCCAACGCTTTACCAGCTGATCCACCATGCCACCTTATTATTAATGTATTTATGAAAAACATTTCCATTTGACATTTCATAACACAAATAAATGAGAGCAACTATGGTAACTGAGTCCGCCTTTTTGTGACGCTTGATGGCGTGTCCTGTCGCCACTGCAGCTCAGATCCTCGAAACAGCTTGAACTGTGCTGCTATAGCTTTGGCTCCCCCGAGCGTACATTCTATGACAGTACACGTTATACCTAAATACCAATTGCTGCTTGCATGACCAAAAACGAGCTCCAAAAAAACATTCAAAAATCACAACCGAAATTTAAATCAAGGCAGTGGGATTTTCATTCATGTATATGGTTTCTTATGGATTATCCTTATGGTATTAAACAGCATTAGCTTATAAAGAACCTTGTCTTTTTTTCTCTCTCTCTCTAAAAACGCAGCCAAGTGAACGTTCACTGTCTGAAACCACATCTTCGCAATCTAAACTGAACCAAGCACATGCATTTGCAGTGATGATGAGTACAAGATGCTAACACAGTCGTCTTACGTCCAGCTAATTAGCTTATTTAGCAATCAGACAATGTCTTGTCACTTTAAGGCATGACTAAAGCGTGTCATATCGAGTCCCGCCAATGCAACGTAAACAGTCCACTTATTTAATGCCTGTCGCCGACCATATAAAACTACTGAGTGATTTTACATCCATAAAACTTACCAAACAAGGGCTGGCTATAATGTAAGCAATGACGTTGGTGGTGTCACTGTGAAGGTGGCTCGGTGCAACCGTCAGCATGTGACCTTTGTTCCGGCGTAATCACTGGCAAAAAAAAACTGATCGCTCTTATAAAATTTCAAAATAAAATAATTGACTTTAAAGGACACAATAGTCAATATTTCAAGATTCAATTCAAATTTTTTCACATTTTTCCAATTTACATAATTACTCAGAACCATCCAAACATGTCTCAAGTCCACGTTTCATTGATGAATGTTGCTTGGCAATGTTGTTTGGTGACAATGAAATAGTCTTATCTTTATCCATCCATCCATCCATCCATCAATTTTCTGAGCTGCTTATCCTCACAAGGGTCACGGGAGTGCTGGAACCTATCTCAGGGATCATGGGACAGGAGGCGGGGTTCACCCTGAACTTGTTGCCAGCCAATCGCAGGGCAAGGAAGACAAGACAATAGTTGCACTCACAATCAAACCTCGGGGCAATTTGGAGTCTCCAATTAATGCATGTTTTTGGGACGAAACCGGAGTGCTCGGAGAAAAAACACACAGGCAGGGGGAGAACAAAGGTGTGGCCGGGATTTAAACCCCGGGCCTCAGAACTGTCAGGCCAACGCTCTACAGCTGCACCGCGGTGTGTTATCTTAATATGTTATCTTAATGTATCTTGAAATTAAATGGCATGAGTGGGGCATTTTACTCGGGGCGAAAAGGGGACAATTGTCCCATGGCCCTGAACAATTGGAAAGGCCATCCAGCAGAGGCCCAAAGTTTCCTAAACATTTTAGAAATGCTTTTTTCCCCCGTTTGTTTGTTTTATAAGGTCATGGGGAGCAGGGTGTACTACTAAGTCAGACCACCAAACAACAACCATTGTGTTCTTTACTACAAGGGTGAGAATTATTCAACTAACCACAATTCCACAAAGTGTTTGAAACAACAGATATATTTTGGTTGGTTATAGTGCACACAGAGCTCTTAAAAATATGGAAGTCTTTATAGAAAGGGACATATTAAGAGCGACAACAAGTTTCTTTCTGTATACTCCTAATCACCGCACACCTAAGGTAACTCCTGGAAGAAAAGAAAAACACAGTCACAGTCTAGGAGGCACTAGATTGGATTGGGGGTTTGAGGCACTTTAAAAGGTGGCAGCCTGCAGCTGTGTGAACATCCATTGAAAGTCAATATGAATCTGATATTTTCTTAGCCACTTATCCTCACGAGGGTCGCGGGAGTGTTGGAGCCTATCCCAGCTGTCAACGGGCAGGAGGCGGGGTACACTCTGTACTGGTTGGTCGCCAATAGCAGGGCACATAGAGACAAACAGCAGGACTCACAATCCCACCTTGGGCAATTTAAAGTGTCCAATTAATGTTGCATGTTTTTGGGATGTGGGAGGAAATCGGAGTGCCCTGAGAAAACCCACGCAGGCACGGGGAGAACATGCAAACTCCACACAGGAGGGTCCGGGATTGAACCCAGGACCTCAGAACTGTGAGGCCAACACTTTCCATCTGATTCACCGTGCCGCCATTATTATTATTATTACTATTATTATTACTTCCCTTTGAAAATAATGTTTGTATTAGATTAAGTTGTACAGGTTCTAGGTTACATTAACCGAAAGAGTTGGGAAATAATTTATCTTGGATCACTTTTTTTTTTTAAATCAGATAAAACTGAATAGGGCTGTAGACTTCCATATCCACTGCAGTTCTTCACCCTCCCCTTTTACGCAGAAAAGCAAAGTACACAAAGACAGAGGGCAGGACGGAGAGTTGCGCAAACTTTTAAAAGCAGTGAAGTTGTTAACTGTGTCCGCTCTCCTCTAACATGGTCGGCACGATCCTCCTTCCACTTTGTGTTTTCTTTATCCTTTTTAGTTTCATGTGCCGAAGGCCAAAGAATTTTCCACCGGGACCCACTATCCTCCCAATCTTGGGGAACATTTTGAGCCTGAGCTTGGAGAACCCCTTGCAGGACTTTGAGCGGGTACGGAAAACAGGAATATTTTCAATTGTTATTTATGCAATATACAGTATTGTTATCATATTTGAAAACATATCATTGTTAAATTCTTAAAAACTCATCGCAACATAAAACCATTAATTGTGACGAGTTTATTCTTTTGTTTTGTCTTTTTCATCACTATACTGTATATCCACTCATTGTATCCAATAAAATATATATTTTTTTTAGTTTCACACAACTCAACTGTTTTATATAGTTGCAGGATGAGAGACTGTTAGACTATTTTGTACATAGTTGAAATCCGTACCCTTTAACCACACTAATAGAAGTCAAGGCTACGCTTTGGCCTTGACCTGAACCTTTCGTACCTGTCATGACGAAAGAAAAAAAAGACAAGAAGGAATGACGCTACAACACAAAAATCATATAATATTTTCTAAATGGTCAACAAACTAAATGATCATAATTCCACAAAATCGAAGCACACAGTGGTTAAATATTTTGTATTTCAGTGTCAGGTTTATTTAGCCAGTGCATTTATTGGCAAATATCCTAAATTGTTGATACAGTATATTTATTAAACACAGTGTAACTTGAGTGGAAGGGAGAGCCTATTAAACTGTGGGACAAATTAGCATTACAGTACATGCTGAAACAAAAACACAAGGAATTTATTGCCAGTAAATCATGAATTACAGCAACAATAACGAAAATTTACAAAAGGCATGATAAAATGTATGGCGATAGTGACAGCATCATCCTTTGTTGCTATTTTTCTTTAGTTGGAACTGGGGTCTTAACAAATGGAGGCAATTATGAACTTCACCAAGTTCCAGTCAGTGTTAGCACAAAACCTTCAGGCTTTTGCTAGATACTAAAAAAAAAACGTCAGGATAGATATAGTTAAACATCTGAACTGTGTTTGGGGTCAATCAGAAGCAATTTAAAGAGTGAGGCATTTGCTGAACGTTTATTCATCCATTCATCATCCATTACGCAGTTGTGCAGGAGCCTATTCCAGCTATCTTCGGACGAGACTCGGGGCACGCCCTGGACTGGTCGCAGGCCAATCGGAGGGCACATATGAACAAACAATCATTCACACCCACATTCACACCTACAGGCAATTTAGAGTATTGAATCCACTTACCCTGCATGTTTTGGGGATGTGGGAGGAAACCAGAGTGCCTGGAGAAAACTCACGCACGGGGAGAATATGCAAACTCTACACAGGCTGGGCTGGTATTTGAACTCCAGTCCTCAGAATTTAGAAACAGATGTGCTAAGCAGTAATCCACCGTTCCACTAATTTGAATGTGAGTCGCATTCACAGTTATATGAAAGAGGGTTATTTCTACAGTTTGTTCGTTTGTTTTTAGTTCCACTCTCAATATATACAGGATGTATACAGGATATAGGTCACATTTATGGGGGAAAGTTACAAAATTATACATGTTCCTCTCATTTTTTATATAAAAAATGTAAAAATGTAATATATGTATGGTACATTATATTTTTGAGGATCTTGTTTCGGTCTTAATCCGAATCATCCAATCATGACCAATAACATACTCTTATGGCATGATGCCTAACTTTGGTTCCTCTTCAAATATTTTTTTCTAAAGTATACAATCAGAGAAGGCAAGAGTTGGGCACCCTCTTTAAAGCAGTTGAATTATTTAAGTCTGTCCACTCCTCTCCAACAACTTCATTTTAATTGATACACTGTATATTTGTATTTAACTGACATTCTCTCTTGTGTTCTTCTTTTCTTAGCTGAGGAAGGCATATGGAAATGTCTACAGCTTGTACCTGGGTCCTAAACCTGCTGTTATTGTTAATGGATTGCACGCCATGAAAGAGGCTTTAGTGTCCAAAGCAATTGACTTTGCTGGACGACCCCAAGACCTTTACGTTAATGATACCACTGACAGAAAAGGTAACGAAAACAATTATTATTAACCACCCATCCATTCATCCATCCATCCATCCATCCATCCAATTTCTAAGCCCCTTATCCTCACAAGGGTCATGGGTACTATTATTACTATTATTGTTCTTCTTATTAGTAGGAGTTGTAGTAAATGTAGTTGTAGTAGCTCTGACCCCGTAGTTCTGATGCAGAGTTACTGTCAGAGAAATAAAATCTGCTCTTTGACCATTTTTAAGTGGTTTCAGTCGATAACACACTCCCTGTACCTCCAATTAATTTAGTAACGAGACAGTATAATATGGGATCCCAATCTGCAGTTCAAATGTTTGCAGTATTTGTTTTGAAATTAAAAAAAGTAATGGGTCATGAACTGAAAAAGTAGAGTATTAGCTCTCGACGGTTGTAGTACCTCTGTATTAACTCAGGCGGCACAGTGGGGCAGCGTTGCCCTCAGTTTTGAGGACCTGGGTTCAATCCTCGCCTTTGAACATTTTTTTTGCCCCCCAGTTTGAAAACCATTGTATTAAGCACACGTGTTGCAGGAGTCATCCTGGCTGACTATGGTTCTAGTTGGAAGGAACATCGCCGATTTGCACTTATGACTTTGAGGAACTTTGGTCTTGGGAAGCAGTCAATGGAGGAGAGGATTCTGGCAGAAATTGAGTTCATCATGAAAACACTGGAAAAGAGCATTGGTGTGTGGATCATACATTTTCACTCAACACTTGATTTTCAGTTTTTTGAACTTTGAAAGTAAGACAATCCATTTCTTTTCTTTGCTTTTTTTGCCAGGCTGGGTTTTGTTTGAATGATTTAATCTCTCTATTGCGTTATTTTGCACTTCTAATCTTCTACAGGTAGTACCTTGAGTCCCCAACTTATGTTCCATAATGCATCCTCAAACATCATCTGCCAAGTTCTGTTTGGCAAACGCTACGATTATAATGACAACTTCATCAAAGTGATTGTTAAATGTTTCACTGAGAATGCCAAGTTGGCAAATGGACCTTGGGCTATGGTGAGTCACTTCTTTGGAAATAATGCTCAGAAATGAATGTTTACTATTATAAATAAATGTTTTTTTATTGTCAAAATGATAAAATACATTTACATACAAAATACATTTTGCCATTTTCATTCATGGTTTACAGACTCTAAATTTTCAAACTAAGCCAATGAATATTTTAAACTGGATATAATATGTGTGTATGTATATATGTGTATATTGAGAGAGTGGTTACAAATGCATATTTTCTGATGTATCCTTATTACAGCTGTATGACTCCTTGCCGATGATTCGTGGTCTTCCATTGCCCTTCATGAAGGCTTTTGAGAATGTCAAGGTATGCTCTACTGCTTTTAATATACTGTTAAATGTAAGGATACGTGGTTTAGACCATGGATGGGTTGATCCCGGCGTTTTTATCTTTTTTTTTTTACATCATATAAATCCTTGTTTTTCATGAAAATACAATGACTACATTTGCTTTCTAACCTTATTCTTCAGACATGTCAAAAACTTGCAAAGGGTGTGTTGGCTGAGCACAAAAGGACCAGAGTCCCTGGAGAACCACGAGACTTTCTTGACTGCTACCTGGATGAACTGGATAAGGTATTAATGAATATTAGATAGTGCGCATGGTGATTTTTTTTTCTTTAAGAGAGTGATTTTTTTAAATCTGGATTGTATGGATTACTTCCCACTTTTTAATAAAACAGGCATTCTCTTTTTTTTAGAGACATGATGATGACAGTTCCTCATTTTCAGAGCAACAGCTAACAATGTACGCTCTAGATCTTCACTTTGCTGGGACAGACACCACTTCCAACACCCTTCTGACTGCTTTCCTTTATTTTATGACTCATCCACATGTACAAGGTATGTTTGCTTGTAATTTCAGGTTATTTACACTTAGTTATGGGTATTACTGATACAGCACCGACATCTGAAAAAGTTTGACAGTTTATCTTTAGAACTAACTTTCCAATCCCCTCACACAATAGAATATGACTGCCTTCTTCTTCTTCTTCTTCTTCTTTTTCTTCTTCTTTCCTTTTGTTTTGTCCTGTTGGGGGCTCCTGCAGTCTGTGATCATGTTACATATAAGTCTATCTCCTGCATCTTACTCTCTAACAGCCACTGTCTTCATGTCTTCGCTCACAACATCCATCAACCTTCTCTTTGGTCTTCCTTTCGTTCTTTTGCCTGGCAGCTCCATACGCAGCACCCACCAATATACTCACTCTTTGGCCTCTGGACATGTCCAAGCTATTGAAGTCTGCTCTCTTGAATCTTGTCTCCAAAACATCACACTTTTGCAGTTCCTCTAATGAGCTCATTTCTAATCCTATCCATCCTGCTCATTCCTAGACAGAACCTCAAATTCTTCTTTTCTGCCACCTCCAGTTTGCCGAATGAACACAAAACCCGCCGAGCGTAGGCAACAGGGCAGCCGGGCAGCCGGGGTGCCATGTTGTGACGTGGGAACCGGCGCGAACCCTTTGGCGGTCTCCAGCAGGGAGGACCGTTGCCTGGCTGCCGTGGCATTCAGGATGAATTTGCCAGGGACCCGCAGCGGCTGGCCGTAGACGAGCTCGGCGGACAAAAACATCAGGTCCTCCTTCGGGGCGCACCTGAGGCCGAGCATGACCTGAGCTTATCCAACCAGTTACCATTTGTCAAGCCGACGCGCAGGGGTGCTTTCATGGAGCGGTGGAACCGCTCGCAGAGACCATTCGCCTGGGGGTGATAGGTGGTAGTGCGGTGCAGCTTGACCCCCAAACTCTCAGCGAATGTGTTTCAGAGTTCAGAGGTAAAATGAGGCCTGGTCTGCGCTCATGCGGGAGTAGTCGAGATCCACAGCGCAGATGACCCCCCTGGAGAGGCAGTCCACGACCACATTGGATTTGCCAGCAATGTGTTGGATGTCCGTAGTGTACTCTGAGATAAAACGACAGTTGGCGTTGCTGGCGGGTTGACCACGGCTCAGCCACCTTGGACATGGCGAAAGTGAAGGGTTTATGGTCACATATGCCGTGAATTTACCGCCAACCCACTGTTCGAATACAGCCCCAATGGCGTAGTGCGATGCGTCAATAGTGAGAGCGACGAGTGCCCCGGGGGACGGGTGGGCCAGCATAGCGGCCCGACTCAGCGCGGCCTTCATGGCCTCAAAGGCTTCCAACCTCTCGGCCGTCCACTCAATGTCCTGGTTGGGGGCCTTGCCCTTAAGAGCCTCAATCAGCGGGCGCATGGTGTGGGCCACCCGGCGGATGAACCGGTGACAGAAAATCCCCATCCGCAGAAAATACCGAAGCCCCCGAGCCGAGCGAGGTCGGGGAAAAGTGGAGACGGCCTCCACCTTTGCCGGAAGGGGGGCCGTGCCGTTCTTGTCGATGAGGTGCCCAAGGAACTGGATGGAGGGCACCCCGAAAACACACATCACCGGGTTGATGATCAGGCCATCCTGCTCGAGTCTCGCGAAGAGGTCCCAGAGGTGTATCAGATGTTCTTCCTCTGAGGAGTTGGCGACAATGATGTCGTCCAAATAGACGAACACAAAGGGCAAGTCTTTGAGCACCGAATCCATTAACCGTTGGAAAGATTGGGCCACGTTTTTGAGACCAAATGGCATCTTCAGAAACTCGAACATGTCAAACAGTGTGATTACAGCCGTCTTGGGAATGTCTGAGGGGTGCACGGGGACCTGGTGATAACCGCGCACCAGGTCGACTTTGGAGAAAAGGATTTTGCCTGCCAGGTGGGCAGAGAAGTCCTGAATGAGTGGAACAGGGTATCGGTCGGGTGTAGTCACGACGTTAAGGTAGTCACCACACGGTCGCCACCCACCACTCGGTTTAGGGATGATGTGTAGCAGTGAGGCCCACGGCCTATCCGAGCGGTGGACAATGCCCAGGCGCTCCATGTTGGCAAACTCGGACTTAGTGACTGCTAGCTACTCGGGGGTCGAGCCGTCGGGCTCAAGCGTGAATCGGCGGGCCCTTGGTCTCGATGTGGTGCTTGACCCCATGTTTAGTTGTGGCAGAGGAGAAAGTGGGTCAAGCCAGGGAACTCACCAAGGAGGAGCTGATACTTGGTGCCTTCTGAGAGTGAACTCGAGAGACCGCCATAAGTCGCCCCATTGCAGACAAAGGCAACTGAGGATAAAGTCAGTGCATCCACCAGACGGCCCTTCTTAACGTCCACCAGCAGCCATGGGCACACAAAAAAATCAGCACTGAGGATAGGGAATGAGACATTGGCAGTGACAAAGTCCCATGTAAAACGCTGAGGCTCAAAACACAAGTTCACAGTCTTTATGCCATTAGAGCGGATAAGGGAGCCATTAACAGACAGTAGGGGTGGCCCCTGAGTCCCGCCAGCGGCGTCTTCCGTAGTGGCAGTCAGAACGCTCTTTTGGGCGCCAGTGTCGCAAAGGAATTTGCGCCCAGAAACGGTGTCCTTGGTGAAGAGCAGCCGGTTCTTCATGCCCACGCTCAGGGCCGCTACGGAGCACGGATTTTGGCGTTTCTCAACACGTCTTAATTGCAAGGTTTGCGGCACCACTTTGCTTTCACACCAAAATGGGCGTGGAAGTAGCACAGGCCTGTGCCAGCGCGGCCGTCGGTGGCGATGGGGCCCCTGTTGGATGGCACCCCCGTGCCCGGGGCCAAGTAATTGCGTGCCGGTGCCAGCACCTCAGGGGAGAAGCGTTGGGAGGCCAGGAAGAAACGGTCGGCCTCCTCAGCCAGGACACAGAGCCCAGTGATAGTAGTGTTAGCGAGCGCAGTCCGAACACTTTGTTCTAAGAAACACTTCCATGAAAAGGTAAATGGGCTCTTCCGGGCCCAACAGGTTTTCCATGTGTTCGGAAGGTTTGCTGTCCCCCAGTCCATTAATAGCCAAAAGACATCGGGCTCGCTCTGGCCGTGAAAGCTCGAAACCTTTGAGGAGATGAGTCTTGACCCCAGCATATTTATCTTGGAGCGGGCGAAATGTGATGAAACTCACTGCCCTTGCTGCCGTTGCACTCCCAAGAGCTGAGACAACGCGATAATAGTGATGGCGGTTGCCATGTTCGGGTTAGCCTCGGAAACACTGGGACTGATGTGAGGGTCACCAGTGTAGTGCAGAAGAAAAGGAGTCCGAGGTTTTTTGTGCTCTGTTTACCTCACACCAGATCCCATTCATGTGTTTTGTGAAAAGTTGTGAACTTAATTTTTTCCTTTTAACAAGCGTTTTTTCAACTCATATGTTTTTCTATATCTGTTAGAGCGTTGCCAACAGGAGATTGATGAGGTGTTAAAAGGAAAGGATAACGTGTCTTTTGATGACAGAAACAATATGCCATATGTGCAGGTAAATTGTTCCATAACAATATCAGTAAAAAAAAACCTTTACAGTATATGAAGTGATCCAAATGATTTTAACATTTATTCATCCAAGCTATAATCTTATGATGTCTACCTTTAAAACAGCAAAATTCAAAAGAGAAAGCACAGTCATGGCACACAGATAACGAAAAATACCATTTAGCACAGATTATACAGCGTATATACATTTTGTTGGCTCTCCTCTTCATACACTATATATATATATAATGTATGTATAGAGTTTTAATGTATACTGTGTGTGTATGAGCATATATATATATATATGAATAAATAAATAATATATATACTTACAGGCTGTAATCCATGAAGTTCAGCGAGTAGCAAACACTGTACCATTGAGTGTGTTTCACTGTACGACGAAAAACACAGAGCTGATGGGATATTCTATTCCTAAGGTAAGAGAAAGTCCACCACAAAGGAACAGTTTAGATTCGTGAACGCAGACCTCCATTGTGTTAACTGTTCACTTAGGGGAAAAAATCTTGAAGCACCACAATTGTTTTCATTTGTTTGGCCATGAGCTAGATCACTTCCTGGTACACATAGGAAGATGTTCGATGAAAAGTGCAACAAATTGAAAAATCATTGTATAGTTTTAGTTTGCCTCTTCATTTCGTATAAAGTTACTCTCAGGTCCACACCACAATGGTGTCTGTACCACATGCAGCCCTTCTGCAAAGTGCAAAGTCATGACTGTGTGCTTAATGATTAGACCACTGATTTTGTACGATTTGAATTACAGTATGTGGTAAGGAGGAATTACTCAATGACCCAAAAGGGCCAGAAAGTTAGAAATCAATTTCTGTATCATAAAGTTTCATTAAGTTGTGGTTGATAAGTTAACTATACTGTTTAAGGCCTAAGACAGGAACAAAATCCCATTCATCCATCCATTTTCTTAGCGGCTTTTTCTCACAAGGGTCGTGGGGAGTGCTGGAGCCTATCCCAGCTGTCAATGGGCAGGAGGTCAGGTACACCCTGAACTGGTTGCCAGCCAATCGCAGGGCACATCGAGACTAACAGCCACACTCACAATCACACCTAGGGGCAATTTATAGTGTCCAATTAATGTTGCATTTTTTTTGGAACGTGGGAGGAAACCCGAGTGCCTGGAGAAAATCCACCCAGGCACGGGGATAACAATCATAGGGCACATAGAGACAAACAGGTGCACTCACAATCACACAGATGTGTGTGACAATTTATAGTGTCCAATTAATATTGCATGTTTTTGGGATGTGGGAGGAAACAGGAGTGCCTGGTGGAAACCCACGCAGGCAGGGGGAGAACATGCAAACTCCACACAGGCAGAACCTGGGACCTCAAAACTGTGAGGCCAATGCTTTCCAGCTGAGCCACTGTGGCGCTCAAAATCCCATGTAATTTTTGTAGTATTTTTTAAATTATTTTGATGTGACTTTCACTCTTCTGTAATTCTTATTCTCTATAGCCATCCATCCATCCATCCATGTTCCCCTTAGTCTTCACATTATTTGGTTTCTTTTGTTCGCCAGGGTACAATGATCATCCCAAACCTGACCTCGGTGCTTCATGAAGAAGGCCAGTGGAAATTTCCTCATAAATTCAACCCAGAAAACTTCCTCAATGACCGGGGCGAGTTTGTCAAGCCAGAAGCGTTTATGCCTTTTTCTGCTGGTATGTAGTCACATATTGTGTACATGGTGAGTATACTGAAACTGAAACTGTATACTGAAACTTTTCTTTACAGGTCCTCGCATGTGTCTTGGTGAGGGTTTGGCTCGTATGGAGCTCTTCATCATCACGGTGACTCTGCTCAGAAAGTTTAGGTTCATCTGGCCTGAGGATGCAGGAGAGCCAGACTTTACTCCAGTCTATGGAGTCACTCTCACTCCCAAACCTTATCGCATGAAGATTCAACTAAGAGCAACCCAGACAAGCTGAGCGGAGACATTTAAATGAAAGGAGAGTAGCATCTTTTTGTTTGCTTTAATAGCCTAGCTAGCTCGTATGCCTTGGCAGTGCATACCTGTATTTTTTTTATAGCACAATGGAGTGAAAAGCTGAGCCTGTTTTTCTTCAAAGT
The DNA here is from genome assembly GCF_019802595.1 of Syngnathoides biaculeatus. Classification (NCBI taxonomy): domain Eukaryota; kingdom Metazoa; phylum Chordata; class Actinopteri; order Syngnathiformes; family Syngnathidae; genus Syngnathoides; species Syngnathoides biaculeatus. The sequence goes on along the minus strand of NC_084645.1, from coordinate 10,141,449 downwards.
ATGGTGCTAATAGAGCATTAGAAACAAACTGTTCACTCATCCTTCTTGATGGCCAAATTCCAGAAAAGACAAAGACGGTGTTTTTCTAAGCATGACATTGATTTGTCTTTTGTGATAATCGTGTGTAAAGGCTATACATAACATATATATATATATACATAACTGTATATATAAGATTTTCTCACGAACAGTTGTTCACACATCACTATCTATCAATCAATGTGTTAAAGCTTCACTATTTATTTAAATCATTTCAATCTTTAATTGGATATTAAACAAGAGTTTTAAATGGAAATGAGCTCTGTTCAGAATCTCCAGGCAGATCAGATTACAAAGGGAAATGACATGTTAAAATTATGTTGGGGAAACATTCAAAGATGGAAGTTGAATTCATAAATGTGGTATCACTGATGCGAGATGGAGGACACAGTTTACCCCCCGGGGTCCGACATTAAGCCTTTTTAGGTAGTGGCCAGGAAGGGCAGTCAGGTTGTGGTGGCTCTATCAGAACATCTACTGGCCCCATATATTCACAATACCACACATTAAATTTAGCTATTATTTTGTTATTAAGCATCTCTATACTTGGTTTTTCCAGACCTTTTCAGAAATTCTTACTGCAACTGCCTTCATGACTGTGACAGTGTACCACTTACCTCACTAAAATCAATGTGTTGCAATAGGGCTTAAAAGAATAAAAGGATTACAAAATTATTAAAATGCTCTGGGTTGATGTTGATACACTGAACCAGAATCAGCTATATTGGTCAAGTATGTACCAGCACGCAAGGAATTTGTCTCTGGTAGTGGTGCTGCCCTAAGACTACCGCATTCACATGCCGTCAACCCGTCGTCTTTTTTTTTCAATCCTTCTGCAGTGTCCTCTCCAGGTCAAGGATGAGATAATGCCCTAAGTGGAGGAGTTCAAGTATGTTGGGGTCTTGTTCATGAGCGAGGGAAGAATGGAGTAGGAGATCGACAGGCGGATCGGTGCGACCTTTGTAATGATGCGGACTTTGTATCGAACTGTTTTGGTAAAGCGGGAGCTCAACTGACATGCAAAGCTCTCAATTTACCTGTCAATCTACATTCCTACCCTCATGTATGTTCATGAGCTGTGGGTTGTGACCGAAAAAACAAGATCCTGGAAGAAGACCCCAGGGAAACAACTACGAGAACTTTGGCAATGCATCTTGATTCAGTCAATAGTAAACTGTCAGGGGCATGGCCAGGCCACCGCCGTGGGTGGTGCCACATCTGACAGCTGTCACACAGCTGTGTTTCATTTTGGACATTAATTTACCAAGCATTTAAGTGGCAAATGTGTCATCAGTGGCGGCACAGTGGCTCAGCTGGAAAGCGTTGGCCTCCAAGTTGCACGTTTTTGGATTTTGCCTGTTGCCTAGCGTTTTTGTGCTTCCACCTATTTTGGACTGCTTTTTTTGTATTCGACCTCCTTCTGGAATAAAACCACTCTTAATATCATGCCCATGCCTCGGAGTCCTGTATTTGGGTCACCCCCGAGCCGCTTGCTCATGACAGAATGAACTGGACAGAACAGGACCCCGCAGGGAAGATGCGGCATTGCCGGCCACACAGCCGGGCAATACAACACAGAAGGCACAATTAAAGCTAATGAGGCACATGTGAGGTGCTGCTGACGGAGGTAGCCACGCAAAGCGCAGAGGTCTGGCCACGCCCCTGAAACATTCTGCATGTCAGTTCAGTTTAGCTGTGAAAGTGAATTTTACCCAGACCAAACAACTAATGTGCTGTGACAGTGAAAGCGTAGAGAAATTATAAATCGACAAAACACATTAAACCAAAATACCGTCGTTACAAATTAAAAATTAAAAGTCCATATAAAATGTAACATCTACAGTAAATATATAGCATATAAATTTGGTAGTTGTCAGATCCATTAACTCATTGCAGCCTGTCTCAATTGGCCAGTAAAGAGAAGCAAGCTATACCCTATATGTGAATTTTAAAAAGTATCGACTGTTATATTAACCTGTTATTACACACTAATATGGTCCAAGCAGTTGTTTCTGCCATAAAACAGAACAACTGCTCCATGTGCCACGGGTCCAAAGTACTTTATCCAAGTTTCTCTTACACACGTAGTTATCTCGACTTTTCAGATTCTCCTGATTAATTTATCTTCATTAATGATCCTTTGGTTGTACATGATTTATTGTTCCTGTAAATGTCATCAGATCATGATTTCATAAAAGCCCGTGTGCTACAAGGAGGGACAAGAGAGTGAAGATGCGCTCAAACCAGTGAAATATATTTCAGTATAACCACCAGCAGAAGCTTCAGAGTGCATGCAGAAGTTGTCGTCATCTTAAACTGTGACTTCCTGGCTCTCCAACATCCTGGCCATCTCACCTACATTTTCTTTATTTCATTATAGGGGTAACTTTGTTTGCTTGGAATAAGTTGATCATAACTTGTTGAATTTCTTACAATTTTGACATAGATTGATTTGTTACAAACATCTGATATGCAGTAAGATACACATGGGTCATTTGATAATCTGGATTTTCACAACATTTTACTGTAATGCTGACACTCAAGCACCTCAGAGGTAAGAAGAAACCATAGTATTGTGTGGTTTATGGTTGCACATAGCTTAAAGGTCTCATCTGTTAGTTGCATTGTTCATGAGGGATTAAGCACTGAAGATGTGTGTCACGACCCATCGAGATGGAGGGAGGACCCAAATGCAGGACTCTGGAGATGCAGAGGTAATTCGGGAAAACGTTTATAGTTCCAAGGTCGGGGATCGGGCAGACAGTCAGGTGCAGCAGCGGTAGTCAGGACGTTGGGCGTAGAGATCAGATATGCGGGCAGGCAAGAGTCGGTACACGGGAGATCGATCAAAGAAGGCAGGAGTGTCAAAGGACTCAGGCTTACGGGGTCGATCGGAGAACAGGCGGAGGTCGGTACACACGGGTTCACGATCAGAGATACGGGACTGCAGGAACAGGGCGTGAGTTGCAGCGATCTGACGAAGGACCAGTCGTCCCCAGGGTCCTATATACATTGGGTGTCATTAAAGTTCATGAGATGCAGGTGTGTGTCTACTGATTGGCTGGCCACCCCCAGCCCGGGCTGGAAGCCAGGAGCATGACAATGTGTTTCTGCAGAGAGATCAAATAATATGCAGCCCAAAATCCGACTACACACTGTTGGACATTTGAGTCATTTCCACCAATTACAGTTAATTATCAAATACCATAAAATAAAAGACTTTGGCGGCATTATTGAAATTTAAAAAATACAGTTTCAACTGCATCGTGGGATTTTGGTTGACTTCACACAGAGAGTTCATGTGTTTTGTAGCAGAGGTCCGGCATTCATTGCACTTTAAAATCCTGACTTGTTGCCATAATGTAGACATTAATCCTAAATGTTCATGAATTATCAGGTTTAATGGTAAATGGTGAATTGACTGCACTTATATTGCATTTTATCTCCACCATCACAGTGCCGAAAGCACATCACATAGCCTCAAATTCACCTATTCACCTATTCGCACACATATTCACATTCAAATGAGCTGCTGCTGCCATGCAATGTGCTGCCAGGCCCTGTGGGAGCAAATAAGGGTGCAGCGCATCGGCCAAGTGACCCTTCGATCACTGGATGATTGACTCTACCAACTGAGCCACAACCACCCAAAGTAATAGTAGTTCATCGAATGCGTCTTATTTAACTCTCGTGTTACATTTATGTCACACTTTGCTTTCATGAAACCCTTACTGTAGGTTCTGTGCCAGTGACAACATCTCAATAAGTTCAGCTCTATGTTAAGTAAAACTCGGCTAACCGTTTCCTGTAACTCATCAACTGCAGTCAGGGCTGCTGTTTCAACACTGAGTCAAGCCCGTGTGTGTGCACGTGTGTGTATTATTGCGTGTGCATGTGTGTGCGTGTGCGTGTGTGTGTGTGTGTGTGTGTGTGTCTGTGCGTGGGTGTGTCATGAGTGCTTTGCAGTGTTAAGGTATTGGACTCTGGCAGTTCCATCTTATTATCCTAATTATGCTTGACTCTGACTCGTCACCACACTATCAACAGTCTACGTTGAGTTTGGAGCCTAGTAACCTTGTCTACCTTGTGTTTTTGGAGACCTCATAATTTTAGCTCTACCTCATTCTTGCTTTGCTTCCCGAGTCTGCCATCTTCCCTTGCTCCCTGCAAACTAGGGCTCACCTCTTAGGGGTATCCAACAACCTGAACTCCTACCCTGCCAGACCGGTCCACATTGGAACCCTGCCAATCCCAGATGTAGTTCTCAGAGTAGCTTTGTTTACATTCGTTCACAAACTCACCTACCTGTCCTCTCCGCATCTGGGACCAACTTACAACATGAATCCTGACAACTCCACTGCACACAAATGTTAATTTCCTCGCGCTTACTTAATTTGCCCAACTTCGTCTACAAGACAAAAGATCTTCCATTGTCCACGTCTGACTCATCAGCACCACAATGAATATAAACAATTCATCTATCTTCTACTACTCATCCAAGGTCGGGTCACAGGGGCAGTACCTTTAGCAGGGATGCCCAGACTTCCCTCTCCACAGCCACTTCATCCAGCTCTTCCAGGGGGATCCCAAAGGATAACCAGCCCAGCCAAGGGACATATTCTCTCCAGCGTATCCTGGGTCCTCCCCTGGTTCTCCTTTCAGAGAAACATGCCCGGAACACTACACCAGGGAGGCATCCAAATCAGTTGTCCCGTCCACCTCATCTGGTTCCTCTTAAGAGGAGAAGCGGCTCTATTTTGAGCTCCTTCCGTATGAAAGATCTTCTCACCCTCTCTCTAAGGAATAGCCTGGATACCCTGCAAAGGAAACTTCTATTCGGAATCTTGTTCTTTCAGTCATGACCCACAGCTCGTGACCATAGGTAATGGTAGGAATGTAGATCGACTGGTAACTTGAGAGCTTCACCTTTCAATTCATTTCCTTCTTTACCAAATGGACCAATGCTGCAGATGCTACACCGATCTGCCAGTCAATCTCATGTTCTTCTCACACTCGTTAACAAGACCCCAACATACTTGAACTCCTTCACTTGGGGCAGAATTTCATCCCTGGTCTCAGATTTGCAGGTGCTGATTCTCATCCCAGTCGTTTCACACTCGGCTGCAAACCGCTCGAGTGAGAGCTGGATATCACGGCTTGATGAAGCCAACAGAACCACAAATTCTGCAAAACATCTGCAAAAAGCAGGGATGCAACACTGAGGACTTACAACCGGACCACATCTACACCTTGGCTGTGCCTAAAAATTCTGCCCATAAAAGTTATGAAGAGAATTGGTGACAAAAGGCAGCCTTAGCAGAGTCCAACTCTCACCAGAAAGCAGTCTAACTTTTTCCGGGAATGCAGATCAAACTCTGACAGTGGTCGTACAGGGACCAAACAACCCATATCACGAGGTTTGGTACAACAATCTCCCAAAGCCCCCCCAACAAGATTCCCCGAGGGACAAAAAACATGCATTAATCAGCGCCCACTGTTTCTGTGATGTTGAAATGTCTTATCTGACTGGTTAGAATACATAACCTGACTAGAGAAAGTATAGATAGGAAATGAAAAAGCCATTTAAATAGAAACATTGCTCCATCTTGTGTTCAGTTATTATTTTTTTAAACTCGCTGATCGATGATTGGCCCCAAAAATCCTCAATGTGTAAACCCTAATATGTGTGGATTTGGCCACCAAAGGCTGAAGCAATGCCTGCGCTGCGGTCCCTCTTGCCTGGATGAATTTTTGCCCCACCTCCTCCTTGCTACGAATCACAGCTGACTATGCCCTCGATTCATGGCCAGCTGAATTTTTACAGTGACAAAGGGGTGGCTGCTCCAGAATGTCTCTCTGTGGCCCATGAGAGTGTGTGCAGTCACTGCAAATTTTTCCCTCCCCGCTTAGGAGAAGTGGCAATAGGAGGCACACTGAAAAGTTCTGGGGAAGTGAGATTTTGAGAGCATTTTGTGTCTGGATCCTGAAAGAATGTCTCAGTCCTTGACCATTTTGACACCTAATTTCACATAATTTGTGATTATTATTATTATTTTATCTATTCTTTCATTGTCCGACTTGTTAACTTACGAGAGACTCTTTACTTTGAATTTTGGGGTCTTTTGGGCTGTTGTTTTCAAAGAGAAAGATGAAAATGAATCACATTTTCCTTATAATAATAGTTAGTTCTGTTAATTTAAAATGCTGTTGAAATTAATTAAAAACAAAATCCTTGAATTTGTTTTTGTAAAATGCTTTGTTAAAGTTTTGTTGTAGTTATTTCATTTGTTTTCAATAACTTAACCTTGTTCCTTACAGATGAGTGAACGTGACACCCACCCCCACCCCCGCTTAACAAGCAATGGGAAATAATCTTTAAAATGTAGTGTTGTTAAACGATACTATACAACCCTATTAATTACATTAGTATTGTACATCCATCCATTTTCTTTGCCGCTTATCCTCACGAGGGTCACGGGGAGTGCTGGAGCCGATCCCAGCTGTCAATGGGCAGGAGGTGGGGTACACCCTGAACTGATTAGCAGCCAATTGCAGGGCACATAGAGACAAACAGTCGCAGTCACAATCACACCTAGGGGCAATTTAGAGTGTCCAATTAATGTTGCATGTTTTTGAGATGTGGGAGCAAACCGCAGTGCCCAGAGAAAACCCACCCAGGCACAGGGTGAACATGGAAACTCCACACAGGCGACGCCGGTATTGAACCTGGGTCCTCAGAACTGGGAGGCTTTACCAGCTGCCAACCGTGCTGCCCAATATAGTACAGTCTGCAAATGTTCTTTTGCAGTCTCCATCTTGTAGTATTTATTGCCTCTTCGAGGCCAAAAGAGAGTAATGCAGCATTAAAATCATCTCAGAGAAGGAAATAGTTACAGTACAAATATGACCTTTCTTGTCACTAATATCCTTTTATATCCGTGTTATCTTCCAAAACTACAAACTGCCTGAGGAGGCTATATATGAAATGAGAAATCCCCTGCCCTGATATATTTTGTACACAACTATAAAACAATTTTAATGCTACTGATAAACATTAGTCGGTATTCAAACTCATAACACAAATTTCAACTTTGTCCCAATCATGTAGAGTCAGACATTCTCATTGACTTCATCAGAACATGATGATTTTACACCTCAGTAGCACAAACATTAATAGAATTCTAATGAATTACACTCCACTAGGGTGATTGGAAATTGGCAGATTGTCCAAGCTTTTGTATGGAAGCTAATTGTTTTACTCTATATTGTCAACTGGAGGCCAGGGGATGCATGCGTGTGTGTGTGTGTGTGTGTGTGTGTGTGCGTTGGCACATGTGGGTGTGGGTGTTGGGTTTGAATAGCATGGGTGCTGACAAGGACCTTCTATGATGACATTCAGTTGAATGATGGTGTGGCAGAGAGAGGAGAGAGGGGGCAGAAAAATCAAGGGAATAACTCAAAACATTCACTGAGATTTGATTTGAAGATATTTGGCAAGCCGGTGAAGACAAGTGACGGCAAATACAGAGCTGGATATAACAAACAAGGCGCGCTTGTGGTTGACAGGCATGGAATCAAGTCGACCGAGGCAAATTTGGGAATATCAGTAACCGATTTCCACAAGTGGATTCCTCCAACATGGACTAGTGTGAGGAACTGGCACATATACACGTTCTGCATACAGGTGTTCCTCAGTCCCACACACAAACATCTGGTTTCCTGTCGTGACCGACTGTGGCAGTGGACCGAGTCAGCATGCAGGAGTCTCCAGGTGCTATGGGTGTAGATGGCAACTACACCAGCAACGTTCCAGCTTTTCTCACCAAACTGTGGACTCTCGTGGAGGATCCAGATACTAACCACTTAATATGCTGGAGTGCTGTGAGTATCTTAAAAACATCTACTGAACTCTTGTGAACAAAGGATCCATGTGCTGTGTTCATCAAAAGTCATGCTTTTGACACAGTCAAGCATTTTAGATATTATATAATATGTAGGACTAAAATGCAAAAGAATTGTGTCAGATATGAACAACTCAAATGAATAGTTTCCACAAAATGAAAAGAATAATGAATACTACCACTACATTCTATTCTTAGAAACAATAATTGCACACATTAGTCCGAGATCGACATCATAACAGATGCCTTGGAAACACCCTTCATTATTGATTTAGAGGTTAGCTATAGGTTAGACATTAATCTATTAAAGTATCAGGAAATCTATTAATGATAACAAGGATTTTCACAATGTATACAGCTTCAACATACAGGTCAAAAACAGCTTGATGATACTAATGTATTTGTGTGTTGTATTTTGTTGATATTAGTTGTGGTAATAAAACGTTATTTAATATGCCCTAATGAGAAAACTGAAAAAATGTGAAAAGCTAACATCTGTTTATATTATAGATAGATAGATAGATAGATAGATAGATAGATAGATAGATAGATAGATAGATAGATAGATATAGATAGATAGATAGATAGATATAGATAGATAGATAGATAGATAGATAGATAGATAGATATAGATAGATAGATAGATAGATAGATAGATAGATATATAGATAGATAGATAGATAGATAGATAGATAGATAGATAGATAGATAGATAGATAGATAGATAGATAGATAGATAGATAGATAGATAGATAGATAGATAGATAGATAGATAGATAGATAGATAGATAGATAGATAGATAGATAGATAGATAGATAGATAGATAGATAGATAGATAGATAGATAGATAGATAGATAGAGCAAGAATTATTTCTTAAAAGTGAAAAAGGATTCCTTACAGACATGATGATAACAGCCATTACTGTATTTGTCTGTTTCAGACTGGGACCAGTTTTCATGTATTTGACCAAGGTCGCTTTGCCAAGGAAGTTCTACCAAAGTACTTTAAACATAATAATATGGCAAGCTTTGTCCGGCAGCTCAACATGTGTAAGTCTTTCTTCCTTCTCATTACATCCCTTTTTTTTCCCCTTGTCTTTTGTCCCTAACATATTTCTATTCTGCTTTCCCTGTGTGTCTAGATGGCTTTCGAAAAGTTGTAAATATTGAGCAAAGTGGTCTGGTCAAGCCCGAGAGAGACGATACAGAGTTCCAACATTTGTACTTCCTCCAGGGACATGAACATATGCTGGAACACATCAAGAGGAAGGTATTTCATGCACATGTAATGATCACAGAAAACGGAATCATTTTCCAAAACAAACTGGGTCACAGTATGGACATGCACAGGTATCAATTGTAAAGAGTGAAGAGACCAAAGTTCGTCAGGAGGACCTCAGCAAACTGCTGTATGAAGTTCAGCTACTGAGAACACAACAGGACAACATGGAGTGTCAGATGCAGGACATGAAACAGTGAGTAGGCAGTTTGTGTGTGCTACTCATGATCCTGCAACAGGACTGGTGAACTAATAAAAAGAAAAAAATCAATTAAATGAAAGAAAAGGAAATTCATGACTCATTAAAAATCAGTGAGATAATTATTGTGCATCATATTGTCAGACAGACAAATGATTACCACCAGAATTACAAAACAACATAGATCCATATACTGTCACATGTAAACTAAATACATCCAGCTGTTAAAGATATACAGGTTGAAAATCACATTACCTCTGTTGCTATGTCGGAACACATCAACCAGTGCAGGGACAGAGCCTCCCCCCATCGGTGGCTATTGTTGTTCAATTGCTGCCTCTGTGTTCTTTGTGTGCTGCTGCTTCTTTGTACTCAGCATTGTTTGTCAATGAGAGCAGAGAATGTTCACCTGCTCACCTGACTGGCACACACACAGTGACCACTTGTGCATGCACGTTCAGAATCAAATCAGATCACATTGCATTTCTCTTACATAAAAATGCAACACAACGTGCTTTAGATGAATTAAATATACAAGCTCACACAGCACATATTGATTAATAGCATAGAGAAATGTCGAGGCACTGAGGATCTAGTTTCGGAAAGACAACCTGTGGGAGTCATCCACACTGACAGGTTTTACAGCCCGCAGGCACAGAGAATGTCGACACAAAGACCACCGTGACCTAGGAAGAACGGGATAGACTCCCCTCATTGTTGCATTTGGAGTCCCCCTGTCCACCGGGCCATGGGAAAACTGCAGAATGACCGAACACACCTCCCAGTCTGAAGGTTCCCATTGAGCAGACATAGGAGTAAAAAAAAATCAAATAAATAAAAATAAAAAGACTAAAAGTCTACAAGAAAAAATAAAAATCTGGATGACAATAAAAAATTCAGTAAAATAGGATCAAAGGAATCCAAAATAATTAGTACCATTGTTAAAAGAATCAATACAGTAATAAATACTGGTCTAAATACAGTAAATAATTGAGAAATAGGTAAAAAGGCTAAATCAAATAGGCGAGTCATGGGTTTCCTTTTCAAAACAACAGATTCTGTGGCCCTGACCCTCTGCAGACTATTCCAAAGGCACAGGCACTCGTGGCTAGATGCAGCCTTGCTGTAAGGTCTTGGTCCAGCCACAAGAATAATGAAAAATGTCCGGTGGCAGAGGACCTCAGGGCCGGAAGAATTGATGTGATAAAAGCATATCAGATAGATAGGATGGCCCAAAAAAAATAAAGACTAGTAAAAGAACCTTATGTACAGTCATATATTCTTGCTGTAAAATCAGAATATGTTTAAGTAAGTTCAAATGACAAAACTAGCATACTTTATTATTTTTTTAATCAAGCAATCATAAGCCTGAGCTATTACTAGTAACATAAAACTTAGCCTGAATGCAAAAATAACACAACAGATTTACAGTGACTACAGTATGTCTATGAAACCATATAGTTATTATCGTATAACGCTGTTTGGATGGAGCTATTGTGGTCAGACATGCCCAATGGATGACAAAAACTCAAGGCATTTGGAAGGTACAAATTATATTTCTTACCTCATAGCAAGCATGCCTTTATATGAACTTCAGTTTGTGATTCAATTCAAGTGGGGCTGCAACTAACAACTATTTTAATAACTGAATAATCTTTAGAATAGAATAATTTCGTTAGAATAGTCATAAGAATTGTTTTTATTACATCGAAGAATCAGTTTAAAAAAATGCTCTCTTTTTTCAAATTTGGAAGAAATTGCAGAAAAATACATTCACTATGATTGATTTGTTTACAATTTCGTGCTGTCAAAATTAACATTAAATATGTCCCCTTTTGGTTGTGATCATATCTTTTTCTTGTACTGTTTGAAGGCAGAATGAGGTTCTGTGGAGAGAGGTGGTTTCACTGAGGCAGAACCACACACAGCAGCAGAAGGTCATGAACAAGGTCAGTCTATGTCCATGTGAAGAATAAGACATTTGCTGGTCTTGATTTGAATTGACTAAATAAATTGAGCGGCATGTCTGGTTCGGGCGTTGGCCTCACAGTTCTTAGGTCCCGGGTTCAATCCCGCACACGCCTGTGTGGAGTTTGCATGTCCTCCCTGTGCCTGCGTAGGTTTTCTCCAGGCACTCCAGTTTCTTCCCACATCCCAAAAACATGCAACATTAATTGTACACTCTAAATTGCCCCTAGGTGTGATTGTGACTGCGGATGTTTGTCTCAATGTGGCCTGCGATTGGTTGGCAACCAGTTCAGTTCTGCCCATTGACAGCTGAGCTAGGCTCCAACACTCCCGCGACCCTCGTGAGGATAAGCGGCTAAGAAAATGGATGGATGGATGGATGGATGGATGGATGGATGGATGGATGGATGGATGGATGGATGGATGGATGGATGAAAATCCCCAATGCAAACACTTGTCATTCAGATATTCTCTTTGTTAAACATGAACAGAAGGTATTCAAGCAAATGACTTAAACTTCTTGTTGAAATCAATACCAGTTTTTGTTGAATTTTTAATGCAATATTACGAGACATACTGTAATTATCTTTTACTCATTTTAGTCAATATATCCAAAGATATACTGTAAATATAATGTGATCTTTGCACAAACCGTTTCCTTCCGACAGTCCAACTATGTTGGTCCATTTTCGTCTTTTTGCAGTCAAGCTCGGTTGAGTTATAGCTGTGACTTCATCTTATGTTTAACTATGTGTAGTCAGTACATAGAGTGCATTCATAAGTAAAAATATGAGAAAGGGTTGGGCTTAGGGGGTTAACCCTAAACCTAAAGTGTATTCTCTGTCTTTGTGTGTGTGTGGGTGTGTGTGCGTGTTTGTGTATGTTTTATGTGAGAGAGAGACAGAAACAAAATAAAATGAGAAATGAGAGATTGAAAGCTTAGAGAAGGTTGCTGATTTATGCTGTGCTTTTCTCTCTTTGCCAGCTAATTCAGTTTCTGTTCAGTCAGATGCAATCCAACACACCTGGCACTGTAAGCATGAAGAGAAAGCTGTGAGTACACTCTCTCTCTCTCTCTCTCTCTCTCTCTCTCTCTCTCTCTTTCTCTCTTTCTCTCTCTGTGTCTTTCTCTCTCTCTCTCACACACACACACATATACGCAGGCTTCCAATCAACAAAAGTCAGACAAACGGGGCCACAGTGGGGCAGAGGGAAGGGCTGGCTCAGCTGACAAACTGAACCATCAAGCAGTGTGAATGGCGACAAGTGCTGAATCAGTCACAGACACACACACACACACACACACACACACACACACACACAGACACACACACACACACACACACACACACACAGATGGAAGGCACAGCAGAGTGCATGACCCTGCTTCTACCAATGTATGTAAAATGCTGGTTCAGCCTTCCTGCTCCAGTGGGAAAAGCACGTTCTCACACGAAGGTGCCAAGAGCATCGGCATTAGAGGGTCAGCATGCTACCTGGCACAGTTGCAATGAATGATGCCTCATTCTTTATAACAGGTTGACAACACTATGTGGGAAATTCAAGACCCCTTTGACCATATTGCAAATATCATTGCAGTTAATTCAAACAAACAAGAACGTTCAGTTGTCCACCCAGCAGGGATTGATAGTGCAACTGCTATAGATTTGATGTTTAATTAATCAAAACTTACTTATCTGTTCAGGCCATTGATGTTGGATGACGGCTCTATTAGCCCCCCTGCCGGCAAGTTCAGCCATAGTAATCCAATGGAGCCAATGCATGAGCCCTTCTACATTCAGTCGGTGAGAGAATATGGAAATGTTACACACTGCATTTTATGCCGCTTCACCATATTCACTGGTAGCTTCATATTCATGTTCAGAATTATATGTGCTACTACAATTTCATACACATGTATGTATACAGTATGATATTACAAACCTCTATACAAATTTCGTTGAGATATTATGTAAGACAAATAAAAATAACCAGAATATAATGATTCACAAGCACATCTGCCTCATAGTTCCGAGGACCCCGATTCAAATCCGGCCCCAATTGTGTGGAATTTGTATGCTCTCCTCGTGGCTGTGAGGGTTTTCTCTGGGTACTCCGGTTTCCTCTCACATTCCAAAAACATGTGTGGTAGGTTAATTGAAGACTCAAAATTGTCCGTAGGTGTGAACGGGAGTGCAAATGGTTGGGTGTTTATATGTGCCTTGCGATTAGCTGGCGACCAACACAGGATGTACCTGCCTCTCGTCAAAAGATAGCTACAATAGGCTGCAGCACGCCTGCAAACCTAGTGAGGATGAGCAGTTTACAAAGTGGATCAATAGATGATTTAAAAATCCATTTCAATCCATATTCAATTGAATAGAGGTCAAAAACAAGACATTTAATGTTTAAATTGATAAAATGAACTTCAAAGCTTCACTCATTTTAAATGTGATGCCTACAACACATTCCAATAAGATGGAACAAAGACATTGTCACAGCACCTTTACTTTTAACAACTCTCAAAAGGAATTTAGGATCCATTCATTTTTTGAGCCACTTATCCTCATGAGGGTCACATGACTGCTGGAAGCAACCCCAGTTGTCATCGGGCAGAAGGCTGGGTAGAATTGTGAGGCCAACGCTCTACAGCTGCGGCACCGAAAAGAACCGAGGATACTAATTCTACTTCTCCGTTATCATAATTTGTGCTTTATAATAAGGTATGCGTTTTCAATGGGAGTTTGGACTGCTGACTGCTACTATTCTCACTCTTTTACCAAGAATTTACATTGTTATAACATGCAGAATGTGGCTTGATATCATCTTCCTGAAATAAGCATAGACATCTCTGGAAAAGATGTTGCTTGGATGGCAGCATATGTTGTTCCAAAACCTGCACGTGCCCTTTAGCATCACTGGTGCATTCACAAGTTACTCTTGGCATGTGCGCTAACACCCACTTATACCATCATAGATGGTGGCTTTTAAACTTTGAACTATCCAAGTAGGCCTTATCCTCTTTGGGCCAAAGGTCACAGTGTCCATGATTTCACCAAATGACTTGTCAGACCACAGCACATTTTTCCACTTTGTGTCAGTCCATCTCAGATGAGTTCAAGCCCAGAGAAGCCGGCAGCGGTTGTGTGTTTCTTGATATCGGGGCTTTCGATTTGCATGGTAGTTTTTTACTTGCATTTGCAGATTATCGAATGGTGGTTGGAAAATATCATTGACTGAACCCTCACCCCTTCACCATTCGCCATTCTTAATTTAAGTTTAGATTAAGCCCGACGGACACTACATGTCTTCATTCCCAATTAGAGTGGACTACACTATAAAAATAGCGTTGCTGACCTCACCCAACTGTAATCAACTGTACACTTGGATACTCTGAGCGAGGCTGTTTTCACATTTGATGCTGTTTTTACAGTATATTGTACTAGATCACATTTCTGAAATTACAGAAAAATGATTAATAGTAAAGGAAGAATCGGGTTGCTAAAGAGAAAGTGTATATGTGAGAATAAAACACAAACTGTAGATTGTCTCGTCCAGAACCAAGAACAGGAGAGAATTTTAATCACAGTCTGAGGTCAGTACATAGGCAGCCAGTCTGAAAAGGCAACAGCATCTAAAAACATGAGGCAAAAGGCAAGGTCAAATATCAAACACGTCTTTGTTTACTATGAGTCTGTGACGTGGAGACAAGAACGCTGGAACGTTACAAGGGACAACAAACTGGCAACCAGACAGAATGAGACACGAGGTTTCAATGGATGGTGTAATTCAGACTGACAAGGCAAAGGTGAGGAGACTGCTCTCGGGACCGTGCGAACAAGGCAAGGGGAAAACAACACCCTTCCAAAATGGAAGTCCAGAACAAGCGAGTAAACCTAGAAGTCACCCAAGAACTTTCCCAAGGCCCACAGCCCTCCCACTCCACCAGATATTGCAACCCCCTCCTCCTACAACGAGACGACATCAGCCATCTCACCAAGAATACGTGGCCACCGTCCACAAAAGGGAGGAGGGGGCCTGGAAGGCAGGTCCAGAGGGTACCCCCGGTCAGGTTTGAGCAGGCTGATGTGAAATGCTGGGTGGAGCCGCACCGACCATGGGAGGCTAAGCTTTATGGTGGCAGGGTTTACAACCTTTGCAATGGGAAGACCCCAACAAACCTGGAAGCGAGCTTCAGGGACTCCACCTGGAGTGGAAGTTGCTTTGTGGCTTACGGTCAGCCGCGGTCTTATTGGACTGCCCTTGGCATAGCAGCATTTGACGGGCTCCTTCCCAAGTGGTCCTGCAGCGCCTCACTAAGGTCAATGCAAAAGGAACCATGGCCTCAGGGGATATGGCAGGTAACAGAAAGGTTTGGTAACCATCTACAATATCAAAAGGAGATAAACTAGTGGATGCAGACATAAGAGAATTGTGTGAGACCTGAACCCAAACCAGCTTGTGAGTCCAGGAGTGTAGTTCCTGAGAAGCGAGACATCGGAGCCCAGTCTCCAAGTCCTGGTTCAACCGTTACATCTGTTTATTGGTTTCAAGATGGAACCCAGATGATTGACTAATAGTAGCACCCATTAAAGTACAACACTTTTTCTAAAATTGTAAAACATATTGCAGGCCCCTATCAGGTAGTATTTTTTGAAAACCATGAAACTTGAATACATGGTTAAAGGAGAAATCCAGTGCTTTGCATGAACAATGTATCCAATAGGTCATGTAATATGTACCCTATTTTGACAATGTGATGCTAAATCCTCTCTCATTTTATAGAGTTTTGAGAAGATTTTTATCGTCAATTACGAATTTTCAGGGGCGCTGCCATTTTCACGAGTCACATGATGTATGTGACGTGTACTTTGCCATTCCAAACGCTCGATTGCATGGTACACAATTATGCCCAGCGCTGATTTTTTTCTGATGAAGAAATAGCATTATCGGTTGATCAGGAAGAGGAAGGAATACTTTCATACAGATTTGAATCTGTGGCTGAAAATTAATGTTCCATATTCGGATGGTTATTCGGGCGGAATGACGTGGCGTCTGACTACTCGGAGGCCTACGCGCGACATAAGTGCGTAAACAAATGCCCCATGGGAGCTCCGGGCCGGCAGCCGAGGATGGTTCTTCGGACAAGAATGACATGGAGTCTCACGAGGAAGGTTCGGCGGTGGTCTGCGAGCAGAGCTTTCGGGGAGCGGAGGCCTTTAGCCAAGCTTCGGTGGTGGCAGAGGCCTTTACCCTAGCTTCGGCATCCGGGACTAACGGCCTCCGCCACCTGGAAGCTCTGCTTGTGGCTTGCCACCGCCCGCTTCGTTAGCCCCGGACGCTGAAGCTAGGCTAAAGGCCTCCCTGGATTTTGAAGGCCCTCGGGGCCCGCCTTCGGTGGCGGCGGAGACCTTTAGCCTAGCTTTGGCTGGGAACTCGTCTCGGGGCCGCTATCGGAGCTCGCTCATGAGACTCCGCGTCATTCCCGTCTGAAGAACCATCTGCGGCTGTCAGCCCGAAGGTCCCTCGGCCTTTGTTTACGCACTTATGTCGCGCGTAGGGTTAGGAGTAGTCAGACTCGGCGTCATTCCGTCCGAAGAACCATCCGGTGTCCCATGTAATCCAACGTTTGGAACAGCACAGTATACGTCACATATGCCCACGTACATCATGTGACTCGGGAAAATGGCAGCGCCCCTGAAAATTCGTAATTGTCGATAAAAATCTTCTCAAAACACTTTTCAATAAGAGAGGATTTAACATCACATTGTCACAATACGGTACATATTACATGACCTATTGGATGCACTGTTAATGCAAGCACAGGATTTTCCCTTTAATCATTAACTTGGCAGTTTCTTTTGCTGAGGGAAGTTTCGACAGTGCAAAAAAAAAAAAAAAGTGCTATCTTAGAGACTCTATCGACAACTGTGAAAACAGTGGTATATCCTTTAGAAGCCGGTAATCTTGTCACAAAGTCTACAGAAATATCTGGATCATGGCAAGCAATGACATAGTTAAGAACATGCCCTTTACCATTTGGTCATCAAAAGCACTGTTCGACAACAGATTGCGTCTTGGCTATGCCAAGTTTACATACAGTCCTGTTGGTGTGGGGCCAGTAGATAATTCTTCCCCTTCAGGATGGGACCAGATAAAGCCTGTTTTCTGGGCAACTTTCAGGGCCACCTAGAGCTCACCTACCCTTCCTAGCATTCAATGTATTAGCAGACTTAAGGTGCTCACATTTCTTCTGATCTGTCCATATTAAAAATGGGGTGAGGCCTGAGCTCCTTTTAGCCAGGGCCTCCACTTCCAGCAAAACCACTTTGATGGTGAACAGTTCACGATCACCGATCTCATCATTTCTCTTGGCTTGGTCAGTCTTTTAGAGGTAAGCGCAAGGATGTAACTTACCTTCCTTGTGACTTTTCTGGGAGAGAACTGCTCCTTTTTCCACCACCAGATGCATCAACTTCTACAATAAACTGTTTTGGGAATTCGGCAAGGTGAGGATTGGAGCGGAGGTAAAGCTCAATTGAAGCTTCTGAAAATCTGCATGACACAACTAGGCCCACTCATAGGGTCAATGTGGTGAGGTGATGTCATGCAAAGGCGAGAATATTAAACTGAAGTTTCTCATGAATTTTCTACAGAAATTAACAAACCTTAAAGCCCAAGTGTAATCCCTATAAACATTCCAAAATTAATATTGTAATGAAAAATGGATATAACATTATTCACTTCAATGTCAATACAAAAAATAAATGTGAGCGGAGAGCACGTCATCCATGCGCAAAGTTGCAGAAGTGTCATTCTACGATATCCAAGTGCTCGCCATATTGGCTGCATCCTCTGTAAGTGGACATTCCCAGACATTCGCCAATGAAAAGACGTGGTGCACCCTAACTATGGGAGACGAACATGTCCCTTCTGACACAGAAGCTCTTTTCGAAGAGGATAACAGCACACAGCTGAGTGAAGTTACCGGGGCAATATTGCATTATTGCTTCGAGCCGTCAGGGCATGTTTCGAACCATATTCAGATGATATGCGATCACGGACAAACCGCATCCCCGTCCGATCCACTTCCGCGGCGGAGATGAGTCATAGCGGCTCATCGCAGCCGGCAGGTGTGGCTTATGACAGAGCTGAGCCGTACTGCTTTAGGGGGGTGTTCATAGATGCCGCAGTAGGATGAACAACACAGTCAGCCGGGGCGCTTTACTGC
Organism: Syngnathoides biaculeatus; assembly: GCF_019802595.1. NCBI lineage: Eukaryota > Metazoa > Chordata > Actinopteri > Syngnathiformes > Syngnathidae > Syngnathoides > Syngnathoides biaculeatus. The sequence continues at coordinate 10,122,831 of NC_084645.1, read as the reverse complement.
GCCCATGCGGCTGAGTAACGCATTCTCGGCTGGGTTCTTCAGAGCCGCCCCCATCCACAAACCCCGACGCGCAGCTTTCGCAGAAGCTGTGACTGCCAAACGCGGTGCCTCAGCCGGTGTGGCTGATTTTCAGCATCATGGTGGCATATAATGGAGCCGAGGCGTGCTGCTTTTAGAGGGTTGTTCACAGCCACCGCAGTACGCGATGAACACTATCGAGCCGTGGCATATTACTGCGCGCACGAGGCTGAGTGAGACAATGTTGGCTGGATTCTTCAGATTCACCGCCGTCCGTGCAGCAGTCCGACGCCGTCCGACGTGCAAATCCACATATTTCATCTTTTGTTACATTATGAGCGACCGATTACGTGGTCCGCCCCAAACTATTATTTTTTTTTGTAGCTAAATACACACCTACCTGTGATTTGGAACCCACAAAGCTCTCCTCCTCTGCACATGTGCAATCCATTTTTCCCAACAAACTTTCAGACTTATGAAGGGTAATTCCATCCTCCCGAGTGTTCAAGCAATGTCCAGCAATGCAATGAGCCAGCATTTTGGCTAACACGAAGGAACAACACGCTACCTTCCCAGAGGTAAAACTAATGGAAACAAATGAGTCCACTTGGGGGCGCCGCTGTCCTTTACGTCCCTTCCTGCTCCTTCTCGAAAACAAATCCCTCGAGAGGATTTTCATGGTGGAAGTTACAAAAAGCTGTATCCGTCAAAATCATGTTTTGTGGTGAAAAAACGCATGGTTCTCATATTGGCTGAAGTTTTTTCATTAATAACATACTAAAAATCATCCATTTCATGGTACTTGACCTTTAAGAACCTTTGTACAGTATGTCCTTATGTGACATGGGAGTGGGCCAATTAGACACAGGCGGAAAGAGACTTGCCTCACAGTTCTTAGGTCCCGGGTTCAATCTTGGACCCACCTGTATGGAGTTTGCAAGTTCTCCCCGTGCCTGCGTGGGTTTCTATCGGCCACTCCCGTTTCCTCCCGCATCCCAAAAACATGCAACATTAACTGGACACTTGAAATTGCTGCTAGGTGTGATTGTGAGTGCGCCTGTTTGTTGTTATGTGCCCTGCGATTTGCTGGCAACCAGTTCAGTGTGTACCCTGCCTCCTGCCCGTTGATAGCTGAAAACATGCATGGTATTTTAATTGAAGGACCTAAATCACCTTTAGAGTGAATTTGCGTGCGAATGGTCATTTGTGACTATGTGCCCTGTGACTTGCTGGCAATTAGTTCAGGGTCTACCACGCCTCCTGCCTCAAGATAGATGAAATAGGCTCCAGCACTATCGGGAACGTTATGACAATAAGCGGCTCAGATGATGGATGAATATTCATGAATGTGCTAATTATAGGTGCCGTGGCACACAGGGTATGTGTACCCCACTGCAACAGAAGGGTCTCCAAGTTGCATTCCGGTCTCAGTGCGTGTTGTTGTTGTCTCCTTGGGCAAAACACTTAACCCACATTGCCTAAGAATGAATCTTGTCATATGGTTGATGGTCGTCGGAGTGGCCATGGGCGCAAATTGGCAGCCACACTTCCATTAGATTGCCCCAGGACAGCTGTGGCTTCACTAGTAGCTTAGCACTTGCAGTGAATGAATAATGCATTTATTAAGTTTCTTTGATTTCCTTGAAAAGTGCAATATCAGTTGAAAGCATTATTTATTAATTCATTCAACTTCCATTCCATTTATCCTCACTAGGGTCACTTACGTGCTGGAGCCTAACCCAGCTATATTTGGCCGAGAGACGGGGAATATTATGAACTGGTTGCCAGCCAATTACAGGGCGCATAGAAACAAACAACCCTTTGTACTTACATTCACACCTACGGGCAATTTAGAGCCTTCATTTAACCTCGGATGCATGTTTGGAGATGTGGGATGAAACGGGAGTACCCAGAGAAAAAAGAGGCAGGCACGGGGAGAACATGCAAACCCCACACAGGCGAGGCAGGGATTTGAACGCCGGATCTCAGAACTGTGAGGTAGATGTACTCATCAGTCTTCCACCTTTCAACAAAGCATTATTATTATTGTTAGCTTTTAAGTTGGAAACTACAATCATCCCTGGTTTGCATGAAGGATTGTGCATACCAACATAGAAAAATCCTACATCCCATGTTAACACATGTATGCTGCAGTTGTTATGTAATATCAACACCAGATGGAAGCAGTGTTTAGTGAGACTGTTGACACTAATGTTTTCACTTTGGCTGAGGACGATCACCATCATCCTTTTTCATAGATGGGTTCTTTAGGCCTGGATGTGTCATTCATCACTGTGAACTGTGAGCTTGTGAACCCAGAGGATACATTTTTGTGATCAAGGGAATTAAATTTAACTTGACTCCTCCTCTTTCTCAGCCATCCAATGATGCTGCTTCATGTTCTACCGCTGGGCTAACAGGTGGACCGATCATATCAGATGTAACAGACATGTCTCAAACCTGCATGTCCCTCCAGATGCAGCCTGATGAGACCAGGTGAGTGAAGTTGATATATGTAGTATATCTGCTACCATAAAGATCTGTCATCTTTATGTCATCTTACTTAACACGACTCAGACAATTCCCAAAAATTCATCTGGATAGGGGTTGTTTGAAATTGCTTGGGGAAAAAAAACACAGACAAGTTAAAAAAACAACTCGGTGATTGTTGGAAGACTGATGGATTCAACATGGGGTTGAACGTATCCTCATCAGCCTAAATTTATAATTCCACCTCAGAAGCTTAGAATGTCTTTAAATACTCGTGTACCCCTCTTCAGTCACATATCAGCTATCGGAGTATGTGCAGTCAAGAAATTAAGTATTTGAACACCCTGCTATATTGCAAGTTCTCCCACTTAGAAATCATGGAGGGGTCTGAAATTTTCATCGTAGGTGCATGTCTACTGTGAGAGAGAAAATTTAAAAAGAAAAATCCAGAAATCACAATGTATGATTTTTTTAACGATCTATTTGTGTGATACAGCTCCAAATAAGTATTTGAACAGCTGATAAAAATCAATGTTAATATTTGGTACAGTAGCCTTTGTTTGCAATTACAGAGGTCAAATGTTTCCTGTAGTTGTTCACCAAGTATGCACACACTGCAGAAGGGATTTTGGCCCACTCCTCCACACATATCTTCTCTAGATGATACAGGTTTAGGTCTGGAGGCTTTAGGATGGTTCCATTCAGAACACAGAGTCCCAGCATTGTTTGGAGATGGTGGAAAGCAGTAAGTCAGAGTTTAGTTTCCAACTGGCCATCCAGGACTGCAGCGGACAAAAATGGACCATCACTAATGTACTGACCGTCCTTCCCCAGTGAACACATTTTTGACACTTTTATTCTAATGGAGAATGAAAAAGTAAAAGCTTTTGCAAAACAAAAGGCTGCAATGGAATCAAAAAAATGGATGGCCTTATGGATGGATGGATGGATGGATGGATGGATGGATGGCCGCACGGATTGATGGACAGCTACTAAACTCTGGTTTCCATCGGAATAACTGTTTTCCTGGTCAAAGCAGGAAAATGTGTTCAAAAGCACCCCTTGATCTGAGGTATACTGTATTTTGAACACAGAACATTCTTCAATCAGATATATACCACTAGTTCCCAGTAGATGCTCACAGATTAATTGTGTTCCCAAAACATACATTTTTGCTGTTGGAATTACGGTAAAATTTCAAGTTCCTGGAACAAATTCATAGATTTATGTAACCCCTGTTGGTAAAGGAGGAACTCTGCTTGAAATCAGATTTAAGGTATCAGACCACAGTTGGAGAGTGTGCTATTCCACTATCATAAATTGTAACATAACTAAACAAAATTTTAATTAGGATCATTGCGGTATGCTTGTGCGCAGAGGGCAACTTTTTCTTATGAGCAAGTTATATGATATCAACTTGAAACTTGACTGCTATATTTTGCTCATGGTTTTGGCAAGTATATGCCCTACGACAAACCCCAGTAACAATACACTCCAATACAAAGCTGCAACCCAAAATGGATTAATGGCATGACGTCAGTTAAAACAGAAATTACTTGGTATTAGCAGATTTCACCATGTTTCAAAAATGTAATTGAAAAAAAAAGAGAACGGACTTAAATAATACCATTCCATTTCTCTAGTGAGGAATAAATTCTGTTTGTGTCAGAGCTCTCTGTTACTTTAAGATCAGAATCATAAGTACCGTATTTTTCGGACTATAAGTTACAGTTTTTCTCAACCCAACCTTCAACTACTAAAGTGAGGGCCATTGTGGTTTGAATCCCTTCCATCCACATACAATGGAGAAAATGCGTTTTTGAACACCTTGCTATATTGCAAGTTCTCCCACTTAGAAATCATGGAGGGGTCTGAAATTATCATCGTAGGTGCATGTCCACTGAGAGAGAGATAATTTAAAAAGAAAAAAACAGAAATCTAAATGTATGCTTTTTTTATCGATTTATTTGTGTGACACAGCTGCAAATAAGTATTTCAACACCTGAGAAAACCAATGTTAATATTTGGTACAGTAGCCTTTGTTTGCAATTACAGAGGTCAAACGTTTTCTGTAGTTGATCACCAGTTTTGTAACACTGCAGGAAGGATTGTGGCCCACTCCTCCACACAGGTCTTCTGTAGATCAAACAGGTTTCTGGGCTGTCACTGAGAAACACGGAGTTTCAGCTCCCTCCAAAGATTTTCTATTGGGTTTAGGCATGAAGACTGGCTAGTCCACACCAGAACCTTGATATACTTCTTACGGAGCCACTTGCTGGTTTTCCTGGCTGTGTGCTGCGGGTCATTGTCATGTTGAAAGACCCAGCCACGACCCATCTTCGATGCTCTGACTGAGGGAATGAGGTTGTTCCCCAAAATCTCACAATGCATGGCCGCGGTCATCCCTTCCTTAATACAGTGCAGTTGTCCTGTCCCATGTGCAGAACAACGCCCCCAAAGCATGATGCATCCATCTCCGTGTTTCACAGTAGGAATGGTGTTCTTTGGATTAAACTCATGATTCATCTTTGTCCAAACACGATTAGTGGAATTATGACCAAAAAGTTAAATTTTGGTCTCATCAATACAAACCCAGTAGAGCTCTTAGATCGACTGACTCAGGTCAAATAGTGGAGTGCAGAGTCCAAAGCAAACATGGTAAAGCAGCATTTAGCTATTATTCTTCATACAAATGGAATAAGTTGGCAACAGAGGTGAGGTCAGACCCAAGTGTGCATGTTTTTAAATCCAGATTGAAAACTCTTCTTTTTTCTCATGCTTTTAGATTATATCCACTTTTTCATCATATTACTTGCACTGTATGCGTTATTTTTTTAATAGTTAGTTTGTCCTTTTTATTGTTTTTATCCCGTTTTTGTTTTATCTCTTTGTTTTCAAATTTCTTTAATCATGTAAAGCACATTCAGTTACCTCGTGTACTAAATGCGCTATACAAATAAATTTGCTTTGCTTTTGCTCATCTGACCACAAAACTTTCTTCCATGACACGTCTGTATCATTGAAATGGTCATTGGCAAACTTAAGATGGGCTTTGACATGTGCTGGTTTAAGCAGGGGAAACGTCCGTGCCATGCATGATTTCACACCATGACGTCTTAGTGTAATACCAACAGTCACCTTAGAAACGGTGGTCCCAGCTCTTTTCAGGTCATTGACCAAGTCCTATCGTGTAGTCCTGGGCTGATTCCTCACATTTCTAAGGATCATGGAGACCCCACGAGATGATATCTTGCATGGGGCTCCACTCCAATTGAGATTGACAACTATGTTTAGCTTCTTACATTTTCTAATGATTGCTCCAACTGTGGACCTTTTTCACCTAGCTGCTTGGCAATTTCTCCGTAGCCCTTTCCAGCCGTATGGAGTTGTATAATTTTGTCACTGGTGTCTTTGAACAGCTTTTTGGTCTTGGCCATGTTTGAGTCTTACTGATTGTATGGGGTGGACAGGTGTCTTTATGCAGCTAACAACCTCACACAGGTGCACCTGATTCAGGACACTACATGGAGTGGAGGTGGACTTTTATAGGCGGACGAACAGGTCTTTGAGGGTGAGAAATCTACATGATCAACAGGTGTTCAAATACTTATTTGCAGCTGCATCACACAAATAAATCGTTAAAAAAATCCTACATTGTGATTTCTGGATTTTTCTTTTTAGATTATCTCTCTCACTGTGGACATGTACCTAGAAAGAAATTTTAGACCCCTCGATAATTTCTAAGTGGGAGAACCTGCAATTTAGCAGTGTGTTCAAATACTTATTTTCTTCACCATATCCTTTGTAATGGATGTTTTTTTTCCCTGCAACCACACTCTCATGTCAATCCCTCACCGGCCATGGACATCATCCCATCCACTATTATACAGTACATTGGGGTGGTTTCTAAAACAGCACTTGCAGACCCACCTGCCAACACCCTTGATGGCTGTCTCACAGGGATCCAGAGGATTACCTCTGGGTATACAGTAATCCCTTGATTATCACGTTGGTTGTGTAATCCTGCAATTGACTAAATCCACAGAGTATGAACAGATTATTGTGTAGTTGATATTTATTTAAATTTCACATATGCAATTTAATGTCAGTAAGTGCTTTATATGAGAGGTACAGGTATTGCTTTCCATACACTCATGTCAAGCAACTTGGTGATTTACCAAATGAAAAAGAGAAGGGCCAGTATCCCAGGAGGGATGGAGGGCATCTTATTTCAACAACGAGGTAGCTGTACTATCTGCTATGTAGTATTTATTAGCATTTGGATAAAATGTAATTTATTTCATAAATAAATTAATTGAAGGTGAACAACTGCGTTCACTTCAAGTTTAGCCTGATAGATGTTTAACGTCAGATTCAAACTCATTTTGTCTTTTTAAACTTTTGAAAAAAAAATTGGAAAAAGTGATGAAAAAACCTCTTATTCAGTCTCATAATCTGAAGGTTGCTACACTTATGAAATACTACCTCTAGATCACAGATGCTCGTTGTTAATACACAAAACACAACACAGAGTTGAATTTTAGACAGTATTTCATAAATTCTATGCAGGATCTATAGGGAAATATACAAAGGACTCTTAACTACAGAATGAAAATTACACTAAGGATAAACACAAAAGGAAAATAGAACTGCTCGAGTAAAGTTGAGTGTGACTAGATTGCACCAGGGGTGGCACGGTGGAGCAGCTGTAGCGCGTCGGCCTCAATGTTCTGAGGACTGGGGTTCAAATCCTGGCCCTGCCTGTGCGGAGTTTGTATGTTCTCCCAATGCCTGCAATGGTTTAATCCAGCCACTTTGGTTTCCTCCCACATCCCCAAAACATGTATTCATTGGGTATGAGTGTGACTGTTGTCTGTCTCCATGTGCCCTGGGATTGGCTTGCAAGCAGTTCAGAGTGTACCCCGTCTCCCTCCCAATGACAGCATTGATAGGCTCCAGCACTCCTGTGACCCTCATGAGGATAAGCGGCTCAGAAAAATGAAATGAAATAGGCTGGACTGTGTTGAGCAAGTACAAAGTTGGAGGTTGTGTGAAGCCAGTGTTTGCCTCAAAATTATTAGGCTTTAATATTGTACAACCTAGCAATGTTGTGGTACTCACAAACATAGTTTCATCGATCTTTGGAGATTGTCTTTTCTCTGTGCATTTCAGGAGGAAAAGGAATCAGGTTTAGTTTGTAAAGAGAAAAATGCAGAAAATAAAAACAGGCAGGAGAAGCAAAAGGGAAGCTGTTCATCACACTCCGTTGGGAGAATATGACAATCTTCCTGCCTACTGCTAGCTATAGCAAGTTTCCCAGACTTCTCTTTCCCCAGCCACTACATCCAACTCTTCTGGAGGGGTCCCTAAGTGATGCCAGAATAGCCAATAGATATAGTCTCTTCAGCGTTCCCTGGGTCATATCTTTCTGATGGGACATGCCCAGAACACCTCACCAGGGAGGCTTCTGAATCAGATGCCCCACCCACCTCATCTGGCACCTCTCAAATGGAAGGGCAGCGGCTCTACTCTGAGACCCACCCGGATGAGGGAGCTTCTCACCCTATCTCGAAGGGAGAGCCCGGACATCCTGTGGAGGAAACTCATTTCGGCTGCTTGTATCCAGCATCTTGTTCTCTCGGTCACAACCCACACCACGTGACCATAGGTGAGGGTAGGAAGGTAGTTCGACGAGTAAATTGAGAGCTTCGCCTTTCGACTTAGCTCCCTCTTTACCACAACGGATAGATACAAAGTCCACATCTCTGTGGATTGTACACAGATCCGCCTGTCCATCTCACACGCCATTTTTCCCTCACTCATGAACAAAACCCCAAGATACTTGAACTCCTCCACTTGGGGCAGGATCTCATCCCCACGCCGGAGAGGGCACGCAACCCTTTCCCAACTGAGTACCATTGTCTCAGATTTGGAGGTGCTGAGTGTCATCCCAGCTGCTTCACACTCGGCTGCAAGCCACTCCAGTGACCGTTGGAGATCACGGCTTGATGAAGCCAACAAAACCACATCATCTGGAAAGAGCAGCGATGCAATGCTGAGGCGACCAAACCGGACGCCCACTACACCTTGGCTGCACCTAGAAATTCTGTCCATAAAAGTTATAAACAAATTCAGTGATAAAGGGCAGCCTTGGTGGAGTCCAACTTAGTCAAGTTTCCATCCAAAAAGCTTACACTGGTTAAACCACATGTTTGAACAAAGAAAAGGGGAGGAGAGCCATGCCGAGGTCATTCAGACCAAGACAAGAGGGAGCTAGGCACATACTTGAGAGAAGGTGGAAGTTAAGGGTCACACAATCACATTTCTTGTTTGATTACTAGCAGTTCTCAAAATCTCACAGCTGAACCTGTAAAGTTCACACACTGACACAGACATCAAGGCATAGATTTTGAATATTTTTGAAGAGTTTGCGAAATATCAAAACGGACATTTTATCAGGGCACTGATGGTGTTGTGGTACACACTCCTTACTTTGATTCAGGCAGCATGGGATCGATTCCTGCTCAATGATGGAGTCGATATTTGCCCTCTGGCTTACGCTCGACCAGTTCAGGGTGTAGTCTGCCTTTTGCCTAATGTTAGCTGGGATACAATCCCTCACTCCAGTGACTCTTGTGAGGATAAGCGGTTTGGAAAATTCTCATTTTTTTATCTTCACTTAACAAGACCATTTCGTCCACATTGCAGTGATTGTCAGTCATTGGACTTGAGTTTGTAGAAACAGGCTCAATGACAGTGTGGCATGGACATCTGGAGTCTCTTCTTAAAGCTTTTCATTGTACAACCAGATAAAGATTTGCCAGGGAACGCCAGAATTGGTAGCTTTGCCATTAGACCCCTGTTCGGTTCATAGATAAACGTCATACTAAACTCAACAGACACGTGAGGAATGTGAGAGACTGCAGAAACTGTGGATGGTTTTCTGCTGAGTGCAACATCCTCCTGAATGAATAGTTTGGTGCTAGGTTTGTTTTTGATTCACTAACATTCAGGGTGTGTGACGTATATGGTGCAATCCCTATTTTAATATATATCAATTTGTTTGTCTATTTATTTATATTTTCACTGGGTTTTGTGTAATCACAGCTCAAATGATTCCAATATTTATTACTAACTCATGAAGCACATGTGCTGTGATACTTTGTGATTGACTACTTATTCTCATAATAAGATCACATGAGGCTGGTCCAATTTAATGTACTGCACATGTATACTCAGAATAGAAATGTAAACATTTAAACACACGTAAAAAGTTGAACAGAGACCTTTAATAGGAATAAAAAAAACAAACCTCAGCATTTAAACCCGGTTCGCAGGCCAAAAATAAGAAAAAAAAGTACAAACCCAGTTCTTCTTCAGTCATAAACAAACTGCAATATAATGGAGTAACAGCACCCTCCATTGTCAATTTACTATACTGCAACAAAAAGGGCGACACAGTCAACTTTGGGGGTAAGGTTCCTTTTCGTTTTTCATCAGGGAAAAGTGCCTGATGCTTATCAAAGAAGAGCCTGTGAGTCCAGGAGTGAGAGCAGGAGTCAAAGGAGGCAGTGCTGGCGGAGGAGACACTCTAGCATTGACCGCCTCCTGTGAGGTGTGCTCTTCAGAACCTCCCGTCCTTCCTGTTGCAATGGTGCAGTCTGTTTTGGAAGGGAGAGGCTCAACTGCCACAATGACAGATAGACGGATTAAGAGAGCCGCTATGGAAAGGTAAGAGCTCACATCCAGTAGACGTTAACGCGCACTCAACTTGTCATTGGTTGTATTTGTGTGTACAGAGTGGAGTGTGCTTCTGATACAGTGGAAAATATGGATATGACCCTGGAGGAGTTACAGCAGCTGATACTCAGGAGCCATCAGCATAATAATATGGACCCAGGGATGAGTACTGTTGTTGATGTGAGCACGCAAATGCATTCACAAAAAAAGTGCTTGCACACATACGGTGGAGAAAAAAAGTCTACACACCTCTGTTCAAATGTCATTTTTTTATGATGTCTGATCATGACAACTACAAAAAAGAATTATAAAAATTGTTCCACCATAAATGTAACCTATAATTTATACAACTGATTTAAAACGTTTCTCTTCAAGATCTTTTTGAGACGAAGGGTTGGTAAAAATTAACTGAAATAAGATGGGCTCTAAAGTACACGCACCCTCTTATAAGTTGGATGTGACTGTGTCTATAATTAACCAACATTCAAACTCACTTTAAATGGGCGTCCGTGCACATCTGCCCCCATTCTATTATTCTTCCCCAAATAAAGTTAAGATGTTCTAGAAGGCTTTTACTATTAGTTTTATTTTTGGGTTTTTTTGGGTTTGTTTGGTTTTTTTTTAGCCTTAAGGTTTCATGCTAACACTGATTGTTCTTTGGAATTGCTTATAATTCACTCCATCTTGACTTGGGTGGCAATTCCAGCTGAAAAAAACTGTCCCAAAACATTGCTGCTATGAATGTGCTTTACTGTAGATGTGGTGTTCTTTTAGTAATGTGGAGTATTGTGTATACGACATACATATTTTTGCAATTATGGCCAAAATGTTCAACCTTGGTTTAAATGGACCATGACAAACAGTATTTTCCAACATTTGTTTGCGAGCAGAGGAATGTGAGTGTAAATGGTTGTTTGTTTCCATGTGCCCTGCAATTGGCTGGCAACCAGTTCCTGCCCGAAGATAGCTGGGATTGAGCACTCCTCCAGCACTTCTGTGACCCTTGAAAGGAAAAGCGGATGGGGTGTAAAATACAGTAATGGCTAATCAAAGGGATTTTAAATGGTGTCAGATGTGTGCTGTTTTCCATTTCACACCAGTTTGAATGTGGTTGGTTGATTCTCAATGTGGGCACATCCCAGTGATAAGATGTGCACAGTTACGCAACCACATGATTTAAGTTGTTTCCTTTTACTTTCCCCACTCCAAAAGATAGAAACCTCAATCAATTCCATTGGACAGGTTATAGTCCATGTCAATGGTGGATTTTTTTTCCCTCCATGATTCATCTTGGCAAAAATGGCCTTTGAACAGGGGTGTGTTGACTTTATATATGAGCAGTATAACTTTTTTTTTTTTTTTTTTAATGTACTTTGCGGACAGTATTTGTCCTGTCATTATTCCCTTTCTGAAAATAAAAACACATTGCCACTGCCTTTCTCCCTTTGATTTGCAGCCCTTCAGTGTAAACCTTCCTCTGACTGAATGGAGCTTTAATGAGATGGAGACCAACCTCAAATCAGTAAGTCATTGAATTTTGTGTACTTTTGATTGAGCATTTAATTGCCTGCATTTGGTTCATGTGTCCATTATTTCACAGTATGTGTTCCATAACCAAGAACCTGAGGCTTTTCCAGCATCTACTTGTGAAAAACAGTGATCAGTCTATGCAGTGAGTGGTCCTTTTTGAAATGAAAGGTAATAATGTTACCCCATAATCTCATTTTGTTTGCTGCTTTTCAGAGCTCAAAGACATTTTTACTGAGACCTTTGTTTTAAATTAAGTGGTAAATGAAATGTAATTGTGATTTGGATTCATGTTTAAATGATAATGAGATTAAAAGACTAACATTACACTTTTTAAAAATACTTGACTTTAGAAAAATACCAAATGTCTTTCATACATAGGGTACCCAAGTGCAGGGAAGCAGGCAGGCAAGGCACAAGTCCAGGAGTGAAAAAAATGTATTTGATGTCCAAAAAAAGACAAACTAAACAGAGTCCAACAACCAACAATCAAAGTAACAAAGAAAACCTTAATTTAACCGAAACTCCAAAAAGACATGACGTGGTATAGAGAGACAACGACATGGGCATGGACACACATGACACCAACAACCAAAAACAAAAGTAACAAAGAAAACCTTGATTAAACCTAACACTTGGAACAAAGCATAACTGACAAAGGGACAATGGCATGGTTACAGACATAGGGACAGACTAAGAATGACCAAGCAATGACATCAACAAGAAGCGAAAACAGGGAGGTAAATCCACACAGTGACAAGAAAATTAAGAACACTTGGACAAGTGGCTGAAGTGACCTAATTGGGCTACACCAGGGAGAGGGCGAACGCGAACAGGTGCACTGAGCTAACAAGATGGATTCCAGACTCTCCACAAAATAAGAAAGGTCACCAAACCAGGTCGAGCGGAAGGGGGCACGGAGTCACTCATGCCTGTCTGAGCAGTTCAGGAGGTTGGCCAGGATGCCAAAGCACTATGATCCTTACAGGGCCGTTCAGGCGGACGTCAGTGATGACAAACCGGATGGCAAAGCAGGGGCCAGGAAATAGGGACAGGTGGCGGCCACTGGTCGAGTGCTGCCGGAAGAGGGAGAGCTGGCGACCCCCGGAAATGGTTGCGGTCACAGGTTGAATGACTTGATTTCATGCCTCAAGGCAGAAAATCATCTGGAATGAAAGAGCTGGTGGCATCTGCAGTTTGACCGTCGCTGCGACCGGTGGTGGCTGCAGGTCTAGCACCCCCAGCACAAGAGTCTGGTGCAGCTGCCAGGGAGCAGGACCTGGTGGCAGCAAAAACGAGGCTCCGGCAAACTCAATTGTACAATAAATAAATCATGCTGCTGAATTTGGACCGAATGTTGTGAATACTCGACCTGGGACGCCCCTGGTGATGACTTCAGTGGAGTAAGTATCATTCTGTGAAATCTTAGTGGCCAAATTGGAGCCATATATCGTTCGTGTTTGAAGAAGCGCGGCCTAGCTTAGCCTAGCCCCGTTTGCCAACAACAAGACGCATTAGTAATCAAATACTTACCGTGGAGGAAAACATTAATCGCTAGTACCTACACGACCGGCAAAACCTTCGTATCATACAACGGGGTCCTATACAACGGGGTCCGTGAGTACGAGTAGTGAGGAAGTTGGACAAGTTGAAAGGCAGACTTAAACTTGGCCCTCGGCCCAGATTAGTTTAGTTGACTTACAACGTGACGCGTTGTGATCAAACCATTAACGTTGAAGAAGGATTGAACGTGAGTAACTGCATAATCTTGTTCAACCAACCCAACTTGTACAACGAGGATCGTGAGGACGACTCAACCTGCAACTACTGGAGTGAGAGCCATTGGTTTGAATATTTTTCATCCCCGTATCCTTTAAATCTACATATCCTTTACATTTTTTATACTCTAACCTTCTTACCCACATACCCTTTTAACTTTAACTTTAACATAGACCAGGTTGTATGTGAATTGTGTTAATCGTGCTGACTTTGTTTATTTGACTGCTTCTATTTGGACTTCAACATAGATTAAGTTGCATGTGAATGAAGTGTGTACCTTGTGTGTTGACTTTGTTTATTTGATTGTTTTTTTGACTATCTGCAGCCCTTTGGGGAACGCAATATTGTGCGACCTGTTGGCCGGATTAGCTGAATTACCAAAGTAAAACAGAGTGTATGTGCATAAACGAGAGGGGCGGTGGGGGAAGAGTGAAGCTCCAGGGAGAAGAGATGGCGAGGGTGGACGACTTGAAATACTTGGGGTCAACAATACAGGGCAATAGAGAGTGTGGTATGGAAGTGAAAAAATGGGTCCAAGCGGGGTAGAACAGTTGGCGGAAGGTGTCTGGTGTCCTATGTGACAGAAGAGTCACTGCTAGGATGAAGGGCAACGTCTATAAAACAGTGGTGAGGCTGACCATGATGTGCGGATTAGAGACGGTGGCACTGAAGAAGAAACAGGAAGCAGAACTGGAGGTGGGAGAAATGAAGATGCTGAGGTTCTCCCTTGGTGTGAACAGGTTGGATAGGATTAGAAATTAGCTCATTAGAGCACAGCCAAAGTTTGATGTTTTGGAGACAAGGTTCGAGAGAGCAGACTTCGATGGTTTGGACACGTTCAGAGGCAAGAGAGTGAGTATAATGATAGAAGGGTGGTGAGGATAGAGCTGTCGAGGAAAAGAGCGAGAGGATGACCAAAGAAAAGGTTCATGGATGTGGTGAGGGAGGACACGAAGACTGTGGGTGTTAGTTAGGAAGATGCACGAGATAGGCTTGGGCTTAGATGGAAAAAGATGACACACTGTGGTGACCCCTAACTGAAAGGAAAAGAAGATATATATATAAATTGCTAATACCAATACTGATTGGACCAGCAGGATGTGAGTGAGTGTCCTAATACGGCACAAGGCAGAAAAATAGTAGGTTCGCTGATCAAGAATGTAATGCCCTTATTGCCAGAGGGGAAAAACTGTTCGAATGCCTTCTACTTTTGACTTTCATAGATCTGTAGCGTTTGCCCGATGGAAGGAGCTGGAGGAGCTGGTGGGCAGGATGTGGAGGGTTTCGTTGCGTGCAAGTCCTCAGTGGTGGGTAGCGTGGTGCCGACAATACGTTCAGTGGTTTTGATTGTCCGTTGCAGTCTGAGTTTGTCGTTTTCTGTGGCAGCCCCAAACCAGATTGTGATGATGGTACACAGTACTGATTTGAAGACCACTGTGGAGAACTGTCTCAGCAGCTCTTGTGAAGAGCCGCAAGAAGCACATTCTTTGTTGAGCTTTTTTGAGGATGGAGTTGATCTTCATCCCCGACTTCAGGTTCTCTGAGACTGTAATTCCCAAGAACCTGAAGGTCGCGATGGTTGACAGTTGAACAGTGTCTGGGGCAGTTGTCATGAAGGTTGCCTCTTGAAAGAATCATCTCCACAGTCTTTCGAGTGTTCAATTCCAGGTTGTGTTGACCACACCAAACCTCCAGTCTCGCCACTTCCTTTGATACGCAGACCCGTTGCCGTCTTTGATGAGGCCGATGACCGTAGTGTCATCTGCAAACTTCAGGAGTTTGAACGTTGGATTCCATGAGGTGGAGTCGTTTGTGTAGAGCGAAAAGAGCAGAGGGGAGAGGACACAACCTTGGGGTACACCGGTACTGATAGTGTGCGTGGATGAGGTGGTGTCCCCCAGCCTCACCTGCTGTGTCCTGCTAGTCAGGAAATTGTAAATCCACCGGGAGATGGCAGGTGAGTCGCTGTGCTGGAGAAGTTTGGAGGAGAGGAGTTCAGGGATAATGAACATGGATGCTTAACACAAGAGCTTTGGTTTTCTCATAGAAGTGTACAGACCTCTCTACTTCTGTTTGACGCACTTTTGTACCTTTGTCCATATTGAGACGTTCGCCCCTGCCCTCTTTTCTCTGATTGGTTGCCTCCATGTGGAAGACTCAAACCTCACTACGTGTGAGAGCACACATTTGTTATGTTGACAGCACTGGGTCAGGCGTAGAGAGGTAGTCAGCGATATTTACTTTTCATGTAGAAAAATGTCAAGAAATTTGAAAAATGACTTGATTTCATGCCTCAAGGCAGAAAATCATCTGGAACTTTGTAATGCGTAGACAATTTTAATTTATATTTCTCGTTTACAGAGCCACCGTTGAGCAAATATAACATCCCAAATACGAGAAAAAGTTGATTTGGTCAAATATGGGACATTTAAATGGTTCAAAACTGTGACTGATGGCAGGTATTTTTCTGGTGCTAAATCTGTCTAAAAATATGTTTTTGTTTCAATTCATGTTACAACAGTGGACAAACTAGAAGTTTTCATTACACCACGAATAAATACTTCAAAATCATTCTAATCATGATATGCTATCCCTTAAGTACCAACTATTTTGCATATAATCTCTTGTCTTGCTTTGTGTGCCCCAATTAATTATAGTTTCTCTTCAGGCCACGGCCAACTTCACCCTGCATGAAATTGATCCTTCAGGCTGGCCAGACTGTTTATTGCATTTGCCTTCTTCGCGAAAAATATTCTCATGGAATGCAGAAATGGTCATATTTGTACCAATTGTCCTTTTTTTTCTTCAATAGATCGATTCAAGTATATCAAGACTCTTTTTACCAGCTAGCATGCATGCTAGCCTCGAGCACTTTAGTCTTTCTGTGAGAGGGAATTCCCACTCAGTCACTTAGTTAAGTGACTGATTCCTACAACATATTACAAATGTACATGTCTACATCAAGTCACCATTTTTATTTAACACAAAATATTGTGATTATCTGAGAGTGTGGAAATGGGGTGTGGGGCCGTCATGGTATTTTTCTGTTTTTTTTTCTTTTTTTTTGTCTGAAAAAATGTAGACAATCAAAATAATTTTGGGCGTTTAACCTAATAAAAGGCAAGTTGTCATTAGTATAAGAGAAGATTCTACAATGAACAAATGGAATCAAGTCACTCTTGAATCAATTCAGAAACCATTTTTAAGTATTAGTAGGACATATGAGGTTTAATAGCTAACCCATGTACCGTGTATGTGTCAACCTGGTTGTTTTGTCTATTTACATGTGTGGTTTCAAGGACATAACTGAAACACTTTCCAATTTGACTTAACCAACACCACCACAGCATTTTTGCACAAACCGCAGTACATACAGTTCAAATGACATATTTGGATGTTTGTTAATTACATTCTACATCTTCTTGTTTAAAGTAGATGCCAACATATCAGAAAGTTAGACACTGCCTTTCGTAGCTTCCAGATTTCTTCCTGTGTTTTAAAAAGGGCTCACTGAGACGGTTTCTTGAGCATTTCATCATTTACACTGCTATAAAGTGAAGTGGAGATTTATTCTCTGTAATGCCAGACATTGCATTGACAGAGATTTTAAAGTTTTACTTATAGTGCTAGTGTACTTGAGAGGAAGTTGTAAAAATTATATGAATTGTGCAATACTATACAAAATGCAATATGTGGAGGACCATAGGAATGTAGAAAAGAGCAACTGTGAGTGGTGGAGTGGAACACACCAAAGTAAGATGCACAGCAGAAGGAGAATGACTGCTTTTCCAAAAACCCTTAAGGCAGGAGCAACATGACTGGGAGGAGGAATTTCCATTTGGCTTACCGTTGTTGATAAGAATCAGGGCAGCAATTTACTTTAAAATTGGGCAAAAATATGGATGAAGCAACTTTTGCCCTGATGCATGACAGTGTTATGCCTCGATGAGGGTATCATTTCAACACCGTATCATTTATATCTATTTGAAGCTGTTGTAGGTAAAATGGAAACGCACTGAGGTTGCAAAATTTATTTTTATAATAACAAACTATACCTTCTGCTTTAAAAACTCTACACATTTTTAAGTAGACCTTCCTTCACTGTGCATGTTAGGTTTGATGTACAATGTTGAATTGCACTAAAATACAGTTGTATATTTGAAAGTGTACAGCACATTTAAGACAGCTTTTATTTTTCTTGTTCCTTACAACAATGAGTGTTTTTCAGGAGTGACTACACACATTCAGCTGCTGTTGTGTTCTTTATTTATCTTGTTTTCATTTTTTTTTATCATTTGCACTGGCAATGAATGGATGTGTGTGAAGACGCATGCTGCTAGATGAGTGCAGTATTTGTACTGAAACAAGTGAAAAGATGGCTTCTGTAAAAGAAAAAGACTGGCACCCCCCAAGAGCTTTGTTACACTATGGAAAAGGAATGGAATTGAATGCATCTTCTCCCATCATAGGCCTTTTTAACTACTCACCGAAACATTTTATGACTTCCATTAAACACATATTAAGTGCCTCAATGCTTTTTAAAGTGGCCATCGTCAGCTGGAAATGCAAATGTGTTAGATGGCTTTCATAAAAAGACTAAAGTGCAATGTTACACAGGGTCAAATACACTGGATATTTATTTCCCATGTGAAAAAAAATTAAAATCTCAATAAATTAAAGAAAAGGAAGACTTGACTGAGATATGTTCATTGCAATGTTTTTTTTTTAACTATACAAATTCAATGCTTATATAAACTTGACCTTTTGGATCTTTCCTGTGATGACTTTGCCTGTTCTGATGTGTATGTTTGGGTTTTCTGTGCGTATTCCACCTTCCTCCGCATTCCACAATCATGCATGATTACTAATAAGGAAAATTTTAAATCGCCAATTATGTTATAAACTGAGAGGAGCTGGACTCAACAGCAGGCAGAGGCAGATGTAATATGATGAACAGTTTATGAAGGGAATCTAATGGAATGAGTCTTGGATGTGTTGGCAGGCAGTTGGCGTGGATAGGTGGCAGGCATTGGACTGAAAAGGCGGCTGGTTGGGTGGCAAGAATGACATGGGTCTGGGACACAGGCGAGGTTCTAGGAACAATGAGGCACAAGAGTTAAAGAAAAAAGGATTTGCGAGACTTACTGGGTAGGTGGGCCATTTTACCTCTAGGAGAGTCTGCAATGCTTTGGCGAGCATTTCAGGAAACAGGCAAGTTGATATACACGAGAGGTAATGAGGTAATTGGTGACTGGTTCTGCGAGCAAAGAGAGAGAGAGAGACAGAGAGAGACAGAGAGAGAGAGAGAGAGAGAGACAGAGAGAGAGAGAGGGAGAGGGAGGACGCAAACATGGAACTGCGAGGCAGAACATGATACATTTGTCTTTCCATGTCAATGTCCATTGTCCAAGGTGCAGGTTTGCACTTTTTACTTGATGGAACATGGAGTGGATCAAAATGCTTGAAACATTTGCTCTGAAAAAGGATAAGAAAAAGAAGGATGATGGTGATTATGATTATAATTGGTTACCACGTCACGCCACATGATGTCTTAATGCAGCTGTTTCCAACTAGACAAATTTTCAACTTAACGCCCCCACCCCACCCCCACGGGTTAACGATTTTTCAGCATTATCACCCGCCCCTGCTTTTACAATTTTCAGGCCCCCACAACCCCATCGGAGAAAATTTCTAGCGGCGAGGTTTGGTGAACGCCAATTTCTCAAAAGTTGACAGTAATTAATGTGTTGCAGTTTTACTCAATTATAGAACTTTGTTTTTTGGGGGGAAATATAAGGGGTCATGTAATAAGAACAAAATTTTAACCTCTTGCAGACTGAAAAAAAAGTCAAAGTGGACAGTACCAACTGTAAATATGGCTCAGTCATGATGTGGGGCTGATTTGATGTATCTTAAGTGGTTTTAATCACTGTTGAGAGATGACCATACCTCATTGAAAATTATAAAAACAATCTTTGATTACACTGTAATAATATTTTTTGTAATTTTAAATAATTATGATTACAGTGACTGCCACTTTATGCAGCTGGTGCTTTTATATAATTCTGTTGAACCACAAAAATAAAACAATGTCTGATTATTATTTATTCAGTATCAATGTTTTTGTCAACTTATTACTTTTGTCAATTTTGTATTACTTTTGACCAAATCACATTTTGTCACAACTTTGAGGAATGTCAGCAGTGACTTGAGTGTAAAGCGAGTGTGATATTTGTCATGACACACATGCTCCTATTATCCATCCATCCATTTTCCGACCCACTTATCCTCATAAGGGTTGCGAGAGTGCTGGAGCCTATCCGGGCAGGAGGCAGGGTACACCCTGAACTGGTTGCCAGCCAATCGCAGGACACATAAAGACTAACAGCCGCACTCACAATCACACCTCAGGGCAATTTAGAGTGTCCAATTAATGTTGCATGTTTTTAGGATGTGGGAAGAAACCGGAGTACTCGGGGAGAACATACAAACCGGTGAGAACATGCAAACTCCACACAGGAAGGGCCAGAAGTGAACCCGGGTGCTCAGAACTGTGAGGCCATCTTTACTTTAAAGAACCAGGAGCATTCAACTCCCACTCATCTGTACAACATAAAAAAGAAGAGGAGACAGAACAAATATTCTTGGGAATTTTATTGCCCGAACTGGCCACTGTGGCCTTAAGGGGGGTTGGAAGAGAGCGTACACTTAACAGACAGTTATCGGAGTTGTTCTCTCAGTGAAAGGTGAATAACAGAACATTTTTTTCAAAAGGTTGAGATTCACATTTGTGAAGGCCAAAAATTGAAAATAAAAAGCAAGCTGCCTAAAGTTTTTTACCCCTGTAACTTCCAATCCAGGAACATTTTATTTTATTTGGGTTGTGTATGATATTTTCTCAAAACAACACAACAAAGGATGATTTTACTGAGGCAGAGCTCATTTTCTATTTCAAAATTTTTTTCTGACATGATGAACAACTACAAGCACATTTGAAAGACTTACTCTTGAAAAATGTCTGTGGCTCTGATGTGGTTGTGGCATTGATAATGTGAGCTGCAGCAAGCTGAAACTTCTGCATTTTTCATGAAAAAAAAATCTTTTTATAGACCTCGAAGGGATGTGAAGATGCAAACCAGCTGGCAGTGAATTCAGTTATTGACGTCAAACTAGTGCAGGGCTCTGAAACAATGACATTTATAGTCTCCTAAAAAGGGGCATGCCATGAGTGGCATTCTTTGTCTTCTTCTATTCTTTGGGGGGTTACCTCCAGTAGCTTGTGACAGTGGCAATTTAATTACACTTGCCAGATTTTTGGAACATTCTTTAACAATATTATGATCTGTGCATGTGGGTTTAATTGTCACTGCCTTCAAACTTTAAGTCCAATATATTTCTTGACTTAGTATAGTTACTGAAGCGTGTAGGCTAAGAGGAAGAGCACTTCAATCGATGAGAAAACAGGAAGTCGACCTGGATGGATAAATAATGTGAACTTGGCATGAAGATCCACAAACAAACTTAAGTCAGTGGTTAAATGTCAAAAAGAAAAAATAGCATGTACAGTGAAGAAAATTAGTATTTGAACACCCTGCTATATTGCAAGTTCTCCCACTTAGAAATCATGGAGGGGTCTGAAATTTTCATAGGTGCAAGTCCACAGTGAGAGAGATAATCTTAAAAGAAAAATCCAGAAATCACAATGTATGATTTTTCAACGATTTATTTGTGTGATACAGCCACAAATAAGTATTTGAACACCTGTCTATCGGCTAGAATTCTGACCTTCAAAGACCTGTTAGTCCGCCTTTAAAAGTCCACCTCCACTCCATGTACTGACACCACCACGCATCTGGGCCCAGCAACCGAGCTACAAACCTAGACAGTGTGGGGGACCAGAGTCACCCAGGCCACAGTGTCCACGCCACCATCCAAAATACAGGCCTGGCACCACACGCCCAAGTCAGTAAGAAGATCCATCACCAAATGTCACTGATGGTGTAGTGGTCCACACAGCTGTCTTTGGTGCGGGCAAGGTGGGATCAATTCCTGCTAAGTGATGGTGTCGATATCTGCCCTGGGACTGGCTGGTGACCATTCAGGGTGTAGTCCGCCTTTTGCCCAAAGCTAGCTGCGATAGGCTACAGCTTTCCGCAACCCTTGTGTGAATAAGTGGCTTGGATAATGACATGATCCATCACCAAAGTAATTAGCATACTTTCCATCTAGTGACATCTACCTAGGTCCTAGATTTGCAAACAATACCCCCAGAAATATACTTAAGAGTTTCCCATAAATTGTCTACATGCAAGATGATTGACTGCATTAAAATTGCTGATCATGGTGACAGGTGAGCTGAAATCTAGTCTACCGAGTGAAGATGAGACAATTAATTGGTACATCACTGTAAACAATTAACCCATATTAACACAAAAGGATTCTTGTCTAGCGATGCACTGGATAGTAGTGGATGATAAAGTGCCATGTGGTGTGCTATGCAGATTTCATGCTAATAGGTTCCTGGCTACATCCATCCATCCATTTTCTTTCACTTATCCAAGGTCAGGTCGGGGGGAACGTGACTTTAGCAGGGAAGCCCACACCTCTCTCTCTCCATAGCTACTGCCTCCAGCTCTTTTCAGGGGATCCTGAGATGTTCCTAACCAAGCCGAGAGACAGTCTCTGAAGGGTGTCCTGGGGTGTCCCTGGGTTTCCTCTTGGTGGGACACGCCCTTAACACCTCACCGGAGAGGCATCCAGGAGGCAGCCTAAACAGATGCCCGAGCCACCTCATCTGGCTCCTCTAACTGCGGAGGAGCAGCGGCTCTACTCTGAGCCCCTCCCGGATGACTGAGCTTCTCACTGTATCTCTAAGGGACCATGACGTTTCCTCTAGTCAGTTTCAAAGACAAACTTGTTTGTTTGGGATGCGGAGCAGATTATTTCTTTTTCTAAACTTTCCAGCTCTCTGGTAATGGCTTTTTTACCCCCTTCTCATTAGTCCATAAAACTTTGTCATATTTTCTTTAGGCTTACAGTATCTCTGTAGCTTTTGTTGAATTACAGCCTGACCCTTATATTCTTCTCGCTAATAAGTGGTTTTCACCTTCAGGTGTAGCCTTTGTATTTCTCCTCATGAAGTCTTGAAAACAATGAATTGTGCTACTTTCATTACTGCCCTTTAGCAGTTGTTGCTCATCTCACTAACTTATTTTGGGGTCTTTCTTTAGAGCTCCCAAATTATTATTATTAATATACTACCAATTTTTCACATTACTTAGTAAACCAGGCCACCTCAGCACCACCACCTCCATTTTTCAGGATAATTGAAATGGTTGTACTGGATAATGCTTGTGCTGGGTCATGCATCTTTTCTTATTTTAACATTCACCTTTTTTCATCCATGGACAGCGCTCTGATTTTCATGTTGGTTATTGTTCTAACTAGTATAAATGAAGAGCTCAGACGCAAAAGTCTAAATATATATATAAGTAAAAAAAAAAAAAGATATATCTGCACTCTGAATTCTTCAAATGTAACTTACCAGGTTAAAGCCAAATGGGACATTGAGTGTACACATTCAGTGCCATTTATAGTACTGTAAATGTGTGACAGTGTAATTAGAAATAAAACTCGACAAACTATTATCCACACTATTTTAAAGGAAATGACATAAATAATGTGAAGGATATAGTTGATGACTATTTTGTAAATATAAAAGGGATTCCTTGAATGGAAGCATATTTTGCACCAAAACATGTATGAACATTTGAGCATTATCAGTGCCTTCACAAATGTGCTAGCTGCCATGCCACGGGTATTGACACACTTCTCTGCCATCAAAGAGTCTGGCTTTTGAACTTTATGCTGATCACTATCCATATGGTCCTTTTCCTCCTTGGACATGACGTCCATGAATTCCAAGAAGAATTTTAAATGTCGACTTGTCAGATCACAGCACACATTTCCACATTGCTTCAGACCATCTTAGATGAGCTTTGGTCTAGAGAATTTGGTGGCATTTCTGGGTGTTGTTGAAACATGGATTTCGTTTTTCATGGTGGAGTTGTAACTTCGGCTCCCGGTGGCTCAGATGGAAAGAGTTAGCCTCACACTTCTGAGATCCCAGGTTCAATCCTGGACCCGCCTGTGTGAAGTTTGCATGTTCTCCACGTGCCTGCGTGGGTTTTCTCCGGGCACTCCGGTTTCCTCCCACGTCCTTAAAACATGCAACATTAACTGGAGACTCTAAATTGCCCCTAGGTGTGACTGTCAGTGCAGCTGTCTGTCTCGATGTGCTCTGCGATTGGCTGGCAACCAGTTCAGGGTGTACACCACCTCCTGCCCGTTGACAGCTAGGGTAGGCTACAGCACTCCCCGTGACCCTTGTGATGATAAGCAGCAAAGAAAATGGATGGATGGATGGATGGATTGATGGATGGAGTTGTAATTTCTATTTGTAAATGTCGCGATGAACTGTGTTAACTTACACTATTTCTCAGACATGTTCCCAAATTCCAAGAGCCTGTACACAAAAAAAGAGAATTCAATTTTGTGTTTTGACATAACTGCTTACATGCACGGATTTATACAGGTTATCTGATTTTTTTTTTTGTTCTAGATGGCAGCACAGTGGAGAGACTGGTTTGACCGTCTGCCTCACAGTTCTGAGGACCGGGGTTCAAATCTCAGCTACGGCGGTGTGAAGTTTACATGTTCTCCCCATCCCTGCCTGGGTTTTCTCCGGGTAATCTGCTTTCCTCCCACATCCCAAAAAACATGCAAGATTAATTGGACACTCTAAATTGCCCCAAGGTGTTATTGTGAGTGTGGCTGTTTGTCCTTATGTGCCCTGCGATTGGCTGGCAACCAGTTCAGGTTGTTCCCTATCTCCTGTCCAAAGACAACTGGTATAGGCTCCAGAACTCTCGCCACCATCATGAGGATAAGCAGCTCAGAAAATGGCTGGATGGCTGGATCGTACAGGATAAAATTATGCTCCTTTTATACCCAATCATGGAACTCACCTGTTTCCCATTAACCTGTTCATCTGTTGAATGTCCTGATCAGATGTGTTTTGAAAATTCCTAAACTTTCCCACTCTGTTGTCCCAGTCCCCGCTTTGTGTGTGTGTGTGGTGTGTGTGTGTGTGTGTGTGTGTGTGTGAATGTTACAGGTATCAAATTGAAAAGGACAGAATATATGCAAAAAATATATACATTAATCATTTTGAAAACTATAGTTTCACTTTGTTAGTATATTAATTGAATGAAGGTTGAAATTAATTTGATTCGTTGTATTTGTTTATCTGTTTTCATTTCCGTTTTCCACAATGTGACAACATTTTTGGAATCGGGAATTGTAGATGGATCATCTCAGCAAAAAAGTTCTCACTAATATGGATTAAGACTGAATTAATGAACAATATTTGAGAAAAAATGGGCCTTTCATATCCATAGAAAAGATATTTGATTTATTTAGATATTTGAGTTCAACTCATAAAAAAATGGAATGAAACCAAAGGTGTTGTGCTTACAGTTTTTATCAGCACATATTTTATCTGTGACAAGGACAGATGGTATAGATTGATAGATGGTATGGATGAATATACTGTGACACTATGAAATACAGTATATAGGTGTGAGGGTTCAGGATGGGGTGTACCTTCCGTCTCACCCAGGGTTGGCTAAGCGAGGCGCCAGCTCGCCTGCGACCCTGGTGAGGATAAATGGTGAAGAAAAAGGATACATTCAAAAGAAAGAGAGGAGGAGAGAGAGAGAGAGATAGAGAGACAGACAGACAGCCAGCCAGAGAGAGAGAGAGAGAGACAGAGAGAGCGAGAGAGATAGATAGAAAGGAGAGGGTGAAGCCATTAGGGGACCATAACTGGAAGGACATGAGGCCCAGTTGGCTGAGAAAAACATTTTATTAATGACAATTTAGGCATAAATATTCTGAACATTCATTTAATCTTTTAAAATATTGTTTAATAAACAGGAAAGAAAGCATCATCAAAACCATCAACAGTACTCTTCTTATGAGATATTTAGTCATTTATTTATCTTTGATATATTTAATTTAGCCTTTAATCATATATTTTGCTGTTTGGTGCAACACTGTTACATATACTCAGGCACCTTAAAAACACATTTAAAATATTGCTGAGTAAATAATTTACATACAAATAAAGTTGAATTGTATATGAATGGAAGTAAATATGTGCCACAAGCATTTGAATTAAAAATGCCACTGAAAATTTTATGCTGTAAAATTCACATTATGTCAAAGTGATCCCATTTTCAATAGCTGTATTTCAGTTTAACATTTCATTGTAAAAAATTCCCCATATAGAAAAATTCAACGCTTAAAATTAAAACGCAATATTTTCAGTCTCCTGAGATTCATCCGGTTACAACTTGCTGTCTGAAATTCAACTGGCTACAATTCGCAGTCTAAAATTAATTTCTAAAATTCGGTTGAATTACAGACAGCGAATTTCAGCAACTATTGAAAATGTGATCACTTTACATTTCAAATTCAAATCCTGTTTTCTGTGGCATTTGAACTTCAAATCCTGGTGGCACTGATTTACTTCCATAGAAAATATCGCATTTGAATTTTAAAGGTTGAATTTTTAATATGGCGAATTTGTGAACACTGAAAAGCTAAACTGAAATACAACTATTGAAAATGTGATCACTTTGACATAATGTGAATTTTACAGCATAAAATTTTCAGTGGCATTTTTAATTCAAATCCTGGTGGCACATATTTGCTTCCATATATATGGATACCATTTGAATTCTGAACACTAATTTAATATTAGGATTACTGTAATTACAATAACTGACAGCGGATAAACCATATCCATACACGACCTTCAAAAGGGAAAAAACATGAAACTTATTGTGTGTGCGCGTGTGTGTGAATAACATAACCCAATAAAGGAACTGAAAACAATTACTGCTAAAGGGGTGGAAGGGAGATGCCAAAACAAATACAAACTGCACACTGAATTAAACCTACATAAGTTAATAAAAAACAAAACAACAGAAAATGCAGTTGTTCCTCCAATCGAACTGAAGAGACGGAGTAAAAAAAAAAAATCTTCTCGATGAACACGACAGTAACACGCTGATAATCTCATTTCAAAAACTGCGTCGGCTGTCCGCTAAGCCGCGCCAGTGAGAGGGCCCACAAGAGCGGTGGCCCCCACTCCTCCCCCTCTCCGCACATCTTCCCACTTTTTCGCCCCTTCTGACGTCAGCAACCTGCAAGTGAGCGATTGAAGGAACGAAGCCCCGACTGTGGCCCTACGGGAGATTCCGGGAGGCAGCCTGTCGACACTTTGGACACACCGGAGGATCCCAACGCACGAAGGTCGACGCGAACAATGCGAGCAGCCCAGTAACGGAGTCAAAACAACCAGAACCGCCGCCGGCCGTGATTTACGAGTCAGAAAACGTCAAGAAGAAGACTCGCTGGAGGACAAACGGCTCCATTGCAGTCCACGTCTAGAGGCTACGTGGTGTGTGGTTCCGTGGAGCAAAACGAGCGGAGTCGAGGTTTTAAATGTTCTAACAGTACCACGCCGCTGTGAGAGCGCACGAGAGAGGGATCGAAGCAGTGCCACAACCGGGATTTGCCAGCCTTTTTTCTTTCAATTGCATTCGATACCGGTCACACTATCAAGCTGTGTTCTCTAGCCATGGGATGTACTTTGAGCGCAGAGGAGAGGGCGGCTCTGGATCGGAGCAAAGCCATCGAGAAGAACCTCAAGGAAGACGGCCTCACCGCGGCCAAGGATGTCAAGCTGTTGCTGCTCGGTAAGAGAACCCCGCTTCTGTAGAACCACGTCACCAAAGGTGCAAACATTTATAAACACGTACAAATAAATAAAACCCCCCTGTTGATGCAACCCGATTATCGATCGAAAGGAAATGATGGTTTAATGGAATTGATTCTTTGAGTGCACCCGAACACGCCCTAATTTGATATTACATCATTCATCCATTTAACGGAGCCCTCCTTTGTACTGTGGATCGGGGACTTGGATGGCCGGCAGTCTGGTTTCGACTGCCGAAATATTCATTCATTGGCCTCTTAATTATTAATGGGGACCGGGTTCATTGGGAATGAAAAGGATGTTTGGGACGAATGGGCGCAGCCTCCTTCTTCCATCTCCACCCAGCTTGTTCACTCGAGAGGATGATTCTCTCTCCCTCTCTCTGTCTCCACCTCCCCCCTCCCCTCTTTCATTTTCTCCAGCTTGCTCTCTCACACATTCATGCACACCTTTGTGCTCAAATCCACTCAGTTCACATGATGCCTTTTCTCATCCCCGCAGGGGCTGGAGAGTCAGGGAAAAGCACCATCGTGAAACAGATGAAGTAAGTCTCAATCAAGCATAGTCTATTCAATCTACACGATCACTGTGTCTCTCGGTTTCTAGAACACCACACCAGCATGCACACCAGGCACTGAAATGAGATGAGACCTTCTGAAATTTTGTGGAGCTCGCTGGGTTTTGGACCCTGCAATGCTCACACAGCTAAATGTAAAAAAGAGTTATGTCACACACGAGATAGATTTACAGAAGTAAAAGTAACGTCATACTATACTTGAAATGAAGATGTTGACTCCCAGTGGCATTTAAATCTCTTATAGTATCTCTATCTAAATGCCAAACGTACAAAAAAATGCAGTGGATTTTCTCAAGTTGACCAATTTGAGAGTGATGCAACTTTTGTGACAATTATGCCTCTCAAGTTATACAAAATCAAGACTTTTTCACGCTTCTTTTATCATTTGTGCCTTCTTGGTCTGTCAAAGAAGGAGACAGAGGACCATTGTAGGCACAAAGTACATATTTATGCATACAACAAAAACAAATTTGTGTATAATTCTAATACTGTCACAGAGGATGTAGTACTTTGTTCGCGTGACTCCTGTGGAGGCTGTGTAAGTTTGATCTTGACAGTGTGAAGGTGATTGGTTGACTGTACGTGGACCCAGTGATTGGTGGGTGACCAATCCAGGGTGTAGTCTGACTTTAGCCCCATTTCTGCAGGCTTCGATGTGGCCTGCCAACTTCGGAGTATGTAGTATAAAAAAATGGATGGATGTCAATATACGTACTTTGCAGACATAGTGATTGTGTGAAATTGAGACATAACGCTGCTTCATCTGTGTAAGATCAGCGTTGCGGCTGGCCAAATTTATGACCCACAGGAAGTCAATCCAATCACTGTACGGTTGGGAGATCCTAATCGCTCCTTGCTATGGTACAGCATACAAATTATGACCCCTAATTAGACTTGAAATTGGCATGAGACACATTTGCGACAAGTCACCTTCGCATTCTGTCATCTATTATTTAAGTCAAAACTAACAGGGTTGTTTGTCTTAACCGGTCTTTTTACATGTTTGATCATTTACAGTATATCAATTATAAAATTGCTTGCTCATGTAATCAACATTTGAAATGGTCCCATTTAGACCTGGGGACATTTTTTACAGTATACTTTTATTGTTTGGGAGAAATAGTTTTGAAATCCAAACAAATTGTGAGTTTATTCAAGTCTGAGAATAGATTTTGTGTTTTTTTTCCACCAAGGACACCTGGCACAATTTAAGTGTTGTTGTTTTTTCTCATCATGTAACTTTAATGTTCATGAAGAACTCCAAGAGGAAACTGTATTCAAGCAATATTTTAATAATGCGATTGTGATATTTTCACTGTCATCGCACTAATCCTCCAATGTATTGTGCCCAGAGGATTTAACTTTTATTATTATTTTTATTTTTTATGGTCAGCTGCACATACTGCTTTATTAACAATTTACTCATCTTGTAATCCAGTCGTGACTTGTTTTTTTTTTTACTCCTCAATCTCTAGTGTTGCATCTCTTTAAGGACAGTTCAGTGCGCTTAAGACGATAATAGGCTTTCACTATGGTCATTGTGACATATGACCACATAATACATGAATACATGATTCAGTGGATCCAGATGAGTCCGTTTCTCAGTTGTTAACGGTCATTCTAGCAATGCAGCACATTCTGCACACCGATTAAAACTCCCAGTAGGAGCACAGTATGTATTGTACATACCATGTCATATTTTTCCAATGCATTGATTCCTTGGCCTGTAATAAATCACTGAAACAAACGAATGATCATTTCGACAGATACATCCTGTTCATAGTGTGGTCTTGTCAGTTTGCCCTCATTATGTACACATGGTGGAATAGAGTTTTAAAATTATTCTCATGCTATTGGTGGAGCCAGTTTTCTGTCAGCTGATTCATTCTCATTTCCTTCTACAGCTTTCATCTCATTTTGAAGAGCTGAGAAGGAGAAGATGCAGTGTTAGACAAAGAGAAAGTTTTAACACTGGAATAGTTGCTCCCCTTGTGAAGCGAATGCTTCTTGAAGCCACAGTGTTCATATTCACTGAACAATGAAGCCTCTTTCCTTATTAAGATGGGCTTCGGACAGTCATAAGAAAGAGATGCACAACCGTAGGTCCGTTCTCATCTTTCTCTAAGGAAAGTTTGTCAGTATTGCATTCAACTGGAATGCCTTTTCTCTTGCAGGGATTTGGACATATGGGGCCCACTCGATTGGCCTCTTATGGGGGTTTCTGCATGTGTGGGTGGGGAAATGTGCCTCTCGTGCCTGAGTAGCAACTGCACTACTTGCACAATCGACTCTGGAGTATCTGCAACATGTGCACAATTGACATTGTCCTAGATTATTAGATGAATCCATCACTTTAAGGGCGGCACGGTGGTGCAACTGGTTTGAGCATTAGCCTCAGAGTTCTGAGGACCGGGGTTCAAATCCCATCCACGCCTGTGTGGAGTTGACATGTTCTCCCCGTGCCTGCGAAGGTTTTCTCTGGGCACTTTGGTTTCCTCCCACATCCCGAAAAGATGGATTAACTGAACACATTAAATTGGATTTAGATGTGACTGTGAGTGCAACTGTTTTCTGTCTCCATGTGCCCTGTGACTGTCTGGCAACCAGTTCAGCGTGTACCCTGCCTCTGGCCCGGCTGGATGGATAGTCACTTTAATCTGTATTCCTTTCTTGAAGGGCATTCTAACTACTCTAAATGCCAGAGGATTCTGTATCCTTTTGCACAATTGTTCCCCCAAAAAGTGTACCGTCATTCAATGTTCCCTCTCATTTTTCATATGTCTGAGCATACAGAGAAGCTCCCTGAGCACACCAAGGACCACTGTGAGCAACATCAGAAATGCTCACTGTGGCCACACACACGTATCACACCTAGGATCATTGAAAGTTTTGTGGCTTATTAAAACAATCAAATTACAACAGCAATTTCCATTAGTTTACTTTTAATATAACTAATTTGGGACATTTAAAATAAAAAAGAAAAAACACATTGATTTAAGATTCTTCATGAGACATGTAGTATGTTAGGGTTAGGTCGGCGAGGTCCAGTGCGATGGATGTCACGACAACAAGCTGTGAATGCTGTTCTGTATAACTACACTGTGCTTGAAGTCTTTCTTTTTCTTTTGGCTTGTCTCGTTAGGGATCGCCACAGCGTGTCATCTTTTTCCATCTAAGCTTATCACATGCATCATCCTCTCTAACACCCACTGTCCTCATGCCTGGCAGCTCCATCCTCAGCACCCTTCTCCCAACATACTCACTCTCTCGCCTCTGGACATGTCAAAACCATCGAAGTATGCTCTTTCTAACTTTGCCTCCAAAACATCCAACTTTGGCTGTCGCTCTAATGAGCTCATATCTAATCCCATCCAACCTGTTCACACCAAGCGAGAACCTCAGCATTTTCATTTCTGCTCCCTCAAGTTCTGCTTCCTGTTATTTCTTCAGAGCCACCGTCTCTAATCCATTCATCATGGCTGGCATCACCACTGTTTAACAAACTTTGCCCTTCATCCTTGCGGATACTCTTCTGTCACACCAGACACCTTCCGCCAACTGTTCCACCCCGCCTGGAACCGTTTCTTCACTTCCTTACCACACTCTCCTTTGCTCTGTATTGTTGACCTCAAGTATTTGAAGCTGTCCACCTTCGCTATCTCCTCTCACTGGAGCTTCACTCTTTCTCCTCCGCCCTTCTCTTTCACACACATATTTTCTGTTTTACTTCAGCTAATCTTCATTCCTCTCCTTTCCAGTGTGTACCTCTATCTTTCTACCTGTTCCTTGGCCTGTTCCCTGCTTTCACTGCATATCACAATATCATCTGCGAACATCATGGTCCAAGGGGAATCCAGTCTAACCTTGTCTTTCAGCCTATTCATTACTACTGCAAACAGGAAGGGGCTCAGCGCAGAACCCTGATGCAGTCCCACCTCTACCTTAAATTCTTTTGACACACTAACGGCACATCTCACCGCTGTTCTGCTACCCTCATACATGTCCTGTACTATTCTAACATATTTCTCCGCCACACCAGACTTGCGCATGCAGTACCACAGTTCCTCTCTTGGTACTCTGTCATATGCTTTCTCGAGCCCTACGAACATCTTTGGTACTCTTTCTAGGCATGAAATCATACTCTTGCCTTCAGATACTTACTTCTGTCCTGAGTCTTTCCCATAACTTCATTGTGTGGCTCATCATCATTATTCTTCTGTAGCTTCCACAGTTCTGAACATTGCATTTGTTCTTAAAAATGTTGACTACCACACTTTTCCTCCATTCATCTGGCATCTTTTATCCCGCTAGTATTCTATTGAACAAGTTGGTCAAAAACTCCACAGCCACCTCACCAAATTGCTTCCATACCTCCACTGGTCTGTCATCGGGATCAACTACCTTTCCATTTGTTCATTCTGTTCAGTGCCTTTCTAACTTCTCCCTTACTAATCAAAGCCACTTTCCAGTAATACACACTTCCCTCTTCTACTCTACCTTCTCTCCCATTTTCTTCAGTCATGAACTTCTCAAAGTACTCTTTCCATCTACTTAGTTCACTACTGGCACCAATAAACA
Source organism: Syngnathoides biaculeatus (assembly GCF_019802595.1). Lineage (NCBI taxonomy): Eukaryota > Metazoa > Chordata > Actinopteri > Syngnathiformes > Syngnathidae > Syngnathoides > Syngnathoides biaculeatus. The sequence goes on along the minus strand of NC_084645.1, from coordinate 10,090,276 downwards.
TATTTCCATTGCTATCCTTAATCACCTTTACTTGCTGCACATCCTTCCCATTTCTCTCCCTGTGTCTGGCCAACCTGTAGAGCTCCTTTTCTCCTTCTTTTGTATCCAACCAGGAGTACATGTCGTCATATGCCTCTTGTTTAGCCTTCGCAACCTCTACCTTTGCCCTCCGTCGCATCTCAATATATTCCTTACACCTATCCTCAGTCCTCTCTGTGTCCCACTTCTTCTTCGCTATCCTTCTCCTCTTTCCTACCAGAAGACACCCCAAGGGTTCTCATGCCTGCCTCTCTGAATACTTTGGCAGTAGTTTTCCAGTCTTCTGGGAGCTCTTCTTGTCTATCTAGAGCCTGTCTCACCTCTTTTCCGGGCACAGAACATTCTTCCTTTCTCAACCTCCACCACCTGATTCTCTGATCTACCTTTGTCTTCTTAGTCTTCCTACCCACTAAAACAGTCACCCTACACACCACCATCCTATGCTGTCGAGCTCCACTCTCCCCCACCGCAATTTTACAGTCGGTAACCTCATTTAGATTACACCGTCTGCACAAAATACAATCCACCTGCTTCTTCTACATCCACTCTTGTAGGTCACTCTATGTTCCACTCTCTTCCTGAAATAAGTGTATAATATATGTTATATATGTATAATATCTAATTGATGGAATTCACAAATTCAAAAGCTTTTTTGCCTCGTCAGCTTTCTGATATACTTACATACTTTGCCATGTGATTGTGGATTTCTTGAACTGACAGCATTGAGGCATTCATTTTAATGGCAAGTAAAATATTGTCAATGAGAACTTTGGGTTGCTCAGGGTCAGATTTTTTTTTGTGTGTGTGACAGCTTGTTCTTTTTCTCCCGGTTGTTTGCGCTCTCCCACAATAATGTACCTATCCCTTTTCCCATCTTGAGTCTTTCTATAATTCCAACAGCATTCAAATGACGTTTCTGCTGGATGTGTCACTTAAGGTAGTTCAGGTTCCATTTAGTCCATTTTTTTTCATCCGAAAACTAATTCACAACTTTAGCCTCACTGCATGTTTTGCAGAGCAGACCCTTCTCAATTGAAACACAAAAGATCTCCCCCAGTTTCGCCGCTTGTTCGTCTATTAGCACATACTCTGACAGCCATTCCATTTTAAAAGAACCGTAGTTCTTTTTTACTTTGGTATGGGGAGTCGGCGTATCACATGCACTGCCTGCTCGTTTCGCCATGAAATGTGGTTGTTCGCATTAGCGTTACCACCGCTTATGTTATGGAGTGTTTACGAGCTGAGCACATGCGCGCTTACAGTCAGTGACATGACTAGCTGTGTAGCATAATTCCATCATAGGCTATAATAGCATGTGGCTGGCTGGACACCTGTCACTCACTGAATTACACAGCAAAATGACGGAAAAAAAAAGATCAAATTCATTTGCAGTGCGTTCACTGCGCTAGATAGGTTTTCTTCTGTGCTGAGAGTGTGCAACGAGTGCGCTATTGCGCAGGTGTGCACTTTAGAGGGAACAGTGCCGTCATTCCCAGATTCCGGGCAACCTTTATTCGTCTGTAATTTTTATCGCAGTGTATTTTTGTCTTTAAAATATTCTCTGTCTGTCTGTTGTCGTACTTGACGTGTTGTACTTGAGTTGCTCCAACTACAAATTTCCTGTCTGTTTTTTGATATATTTGGAAAAATAAAGATGATTCTGATTCTGACATTAAGCGGAACTGTTTTTTGCAGCTGGATATGCGCCCAGGGAGGAAAAACAATTTGATTTGAGCTCCGTACAAAATCAACTACAATACTCTTACTGTTTTGAGTGTTTTTATTAGATTTTTAGCAAACTTTTCTGCCAGCACAGGTTATGTCCTTTTAGAAATGTTGGCTTCTGGGTTAATATGCGGTAATCAGTGTGTGAGTTACAAAAGCTTGTGACAAAGTAGTGATAATATTGTGTCTGTTTTGAAGAGCACAAATTCAATATGATTCAGAATTTTGATGATCATGTCATACAATTTCAAGCACGAGACTGAACAAGGTAATGAACTAAAGATATTCCATCACCTGTGAAAACATGCTAATGGCCGGCTGGGTTATACAGTATGTATCAATGTGGACACACAAGTTCTCTGAATATTTCTCATATCTGGGCCAGCATCCCAAGAAACCTTGTGTATGTGAATGTGTGGATGATGCTAGAGATACTATCTGTGTTCACACGTCTAAATGTCCACTGACAGGATAACTGACCCATCTATCCATTTTCTGTACAGCCTATCCTCACAAGGGTCGCAGGTGTGCTGGAGTCTATTCCAGCTATCTTCGGGTGGGAGAGGAGTTACACTGAACTGGTTGCCTGTCATTCGCAGACAATAACTGACCACTCACATAATGTTTACTACCTGTTTGCCCATTCAATTAACATAAGATTGTAACACAGGGATACAGTTGAACAAGTCAACATAATTTTAAATGTGTATCCATTTTTCTTTGTGGTATGTTCTTCACCAGTTACAAGGTTCAAGGTATTAGTTTTTGTTTCTAGGAAGAATTGATTCATTACTCCCGTTGTTATGCTTATTATAAGCATCTAATTAAAAAAAGTGATTAGAAAAAAAAGAAGTTGGCTTAGTGGTTAGTACAGCTGCGTTACCGTTGTGGGTACAGATCTTGACACAGGACCCATAGCGTACCATTTGCATGTTCTCCTGTGATTGTGTGGGTTTTCTCAAAAGTATGAATGTAAGTATGATTGCTTGTTTGTTTAAACAATTGACAGGCGACCATTGCAGGGTATACGCTGCCTCCCACCCAAAGACAGATAGTGTAAGCTTCATTACGCATGACCTGAATGAGAACAATTGGTATAGAGTTTTATAGAGGATAGAGAAAATTGGATGAATTGAAAATAATTTGAAGTCTTTTTTTCATAAAAAAAATTCACAGCATTGTGGCATAGCTGTAATGCATTGGCCTCACAGTTCTGAGGCCCAGGATTCAATCTGCCTGTGTAGAGTTTGCATGTTCTCACCCGTTAACATTTTCTCCCTGGGTACTCTGGTTTCCTCCAATATCCCAAATCTTGCATTAATTGGACACTCTAAATTGCCCCTACTCCTGCGATCCTTGTGAGGATAAGTGGCTAGTAAAGTGGATGGATGGATGGCTAAAAAAATATAAGGTGTAGAACATGCTGTAGAGAGGTGAACAAGTGATCAATCTCCATTTGATCTAAACAATTAATCCCCAGGCACGTGACCACTGGCCAGACAAATACAATTACACAGGGTCAAAATTACTGATCCATGGAGCAGCTGTCACAAAAAAAATTCACAAACTATAAAATATAAAGATGTATAAACATCCATGCTCTTTGTTGTATATATTCATATTTACAGTGGAACATCAAGAAAACGGTTAAAATGGATGGTAGGGACTGAATTTTGAATTCTGAACATTGAGTCCCAAAATCTTCAATTTATCAATGAAAACGCTGTGGCAAAGTCTTACAGTTCCACTGTTTATTGGCCCTGTGGTGCAAGGCAGAAAGAGAATAGCAATATTTCCAGGTCACAGATATACAATATGACGAGATCTAGTTCCAAAAGACATACCTACATGGCAACCATATTGAATGTAGGCCATTGACGTGGCGGGCCATATCATGATGGTTCTGTCCATTGTCTCTAGAGTGCTGGAAAAGAGAAATGAAAATCACAAGTCATTGGAATCTGGAACATGCTATTTTTGGTACAGTAACATTTTTTTTTTGTCAAGCCGTTCACCTTTGGCAACTGATTTGGAAGTAGGGAGCACACTAATTGCTCACTTCTCATGAAAGTGACTTGGCTATGATGAGTACTGTATGTCAACAATGTCACCATGATAAAGCGTGATAATTAAATGTGGAACTTTCAAATATTTTCAAGCATATTTTTATATTTATTGGCAGCACAGTGGCACGCCTGTGTTTCCTTCCACATCCCAAAAACATGCATTAATTGATACTCTAAATTGCCCCTAGGTGTTATTTACAATAACTTTCTACTGTACGGTGTATTTTAAACCACACAAAACCCCCCCCACAAAACAATTTTGTATTGTACAGTGATATGGGTGCATAAAAGTGCTTTAATGTAATGGACAATCACCTATATAGGACTATCCCCCCAATCTTACCAGTCCATTCTATATCAAACGCGTTCCACTGTAGAATGTATCTTTATTAAGTCATGCCCCATACCTCGGTGTTAGAGCATTGGTTTGGTAAACCAGGGGTTGTGAGTTTGTATCCCACCGGGGCCTTCACTTCCTAAAGGGTTGCGGCAAGAAGGGAATCCGGTGTAAAAACTGTGCCAAACAAGTAGGAGTGTTCCTCTGAGATGTCATGTTGTGGCGACCCCTAATGTGACAAGCTGAAAGAAACTTACCCATTTTTGTCTTTATTAAGTGGTTAATGATTCAAGCCAAAAGACGGAGTCTCTCCAGTCTGTCCTGGGTCATACCCGGGTCTCCTTTCGGTGCGACTTGCCTGGAACACCTCACCACGGAGGCTTCCGGGAGGTATCCGAATCTGATCCCCCAGCCACCTCATCTGGCTCCTCTAAATCTGCAGGACCAGCATCTTGACTCTGAGCCCCTCCCAGATGACTGAGCTCCTCACCCTATAGTGGAGAAAATAAGTATTTGAACACCCTTAGAGTTGTCCCACTTAGAAATCATGGAGGGTTCTGAAATTTTCATCGTAGGCGCACGTCCACTGTGATAGAAATAATCTAAAAAGAAAAATCCAGAAATCACAATGTATGATTTTTTTAAAATACTTATTTGTTTGATACAGTTGCAAATAAGTATTTGAACACGTGTATCAGCCAGAATTCTGACCGTCAAAGACCTGTTAGTCCACCTTTAAAAGTCCACCTCCACTCCATCTATTATCCTGAATCAGATGCACTTGTGTGAGGTCGTTTGCTGCATAAAGACACCTGTCCACCCCATGCAATCAGTAAGACTCAAACTTGTAACATGGCCAAGACCAAAGAGCTGTCCAAAGACACCAGAGACAAAATTGTACAACTCCACACGGCTGGAAAGGGCTACGGAGAAATAGCCAAGCAGCTTGATGAAAAAAGGTCCACTGTTGGAGCGATCATAGGGAAAATGGAAGAAGCTAAACATGACGGTCAATCTCAATCGGAGTAGACCCCAATGCAAGATATCACTTTGTGGGGTCTCAATGATGCTTAGAAAGGTGAAGAATCAGCCCAGGACTACACGACAGGACTTGGTCAATGACCTGAAAAGAGCTGGGACCACCGTTTCCAAGGTGACTGTTGGTAATACACTAAGACATCACATGGTTTGAAATCATGCATGGCACGGAAGGTTCCCTTGCTGAAACCAGCGCATGACAAGGCCCGTCTTATGTTTGCTAATGACCATTTGGATGATACAGAGGACTCATGGGTGAACGTTTTGTGGTCATAATTCCACTAACTATGTTTGGTGGAGGACGAACGATGAGTTCTATCCCAAGACTGTGAACCATGGGGTGGTAGCATTATGGTTTGGGGGGAGTTTTTTGGGGGTGTTTTTCTGAACATGAGACAGGACGACTGCGGTGTATTAAGGAGAGGATGACCGCGGCCATGTAGTGTGAGATTTTGGGGAACAACCGCTTTCCCTTAGTCAGAGCATTGAAGATGGGTCGTGGCTGGGTCTTTCAACATGACAATGACCTGAAGCACACAGCCAGGAAAACCAAGCAGTGGCTCCGTAAGAAGCATATCAAGGTTCTAGCATGGCCTAGCTGTGTTTCTCAGCGACAGCCCAGAAACCTGTTTGATCTACAGAAGACCTGTGTGGAGAAGTGGGCCACAATCCCTCTTGCACTGTGTGCAAACCTGGTGAACAACTACAGGAAACGTTTGACCTCTGTAATTGCAAACAGAGGCTACTGTACCAATAATTAACATTGGTTTTCTCAGGTGTTCAGATACTTATTTGCAGCTGTATCACACAAATAAATCATTAAAAAATCATACATTGTGATTTCTGGATTATTCTTTTTAGATTATCTCTCTCACAGTGGACATGCACCCACGATGACAATTTCAGACCCCTCCATGATTTCTAAGTGGGAGAACTTGCAATATAGCAGGGTGTTCAAATACTTACTTTCTTCTCTGTACCTCTCGGGGAGACCCCGGACATCCTGCAGAGGGAACTCATTTCAACCGCTTCTTTTGGTCATGACCCACAGCTTGTGTCCATTGTTGAGGGTAGAAACGTACATCAACTAATAAATTGAGCTTTTCACCTTTGAACTTAGCACCTTCTTCATAACAATGGAACGATACAAAGTCTGCATCACGGCAGACGTGCACAAATCTGCTTGTTGATCTCTTGTTTAAGTTTTCCCTCACATGTGAACAAGACCCCAAGATACTTGAACTCCTTCACTCGGACCCTTTTTTGACTGAGGACCATGGTCTCAGATTTGGAAGTGCTGAACCTCATCCCAGCCGCTTCACACTCAGATGCATACCGCTCCAGTGGGAGTTGGAGATCAGATCAAATCTGTGCATACAACAAAATGATGAGTGCTTCTCCACAAGGTGCAAGGTGCAATAAAAAAATAATAAAAATCGAAAAACATCTTGGGTAAAAAAACAATAGATAAAACATCAGGGCACAGTTATTGCTAAATTAAAATAAATAAATAAATGCACAAAAGTGTCGTTGCATAATATTCCATTACAGTACTGTTATTTCAGTGGTTTGAGTTCAAGGAGTTGATGCCTCTGGGGAAAAAGCTGTCCTTGAATCTGGTTGTCCGTGTTTTGTGCGACCGGTACCGCCAGCCAGAGGGCAACAGGCTAAACAGGTGGTGACCAGAATGTGAAGAGTCCTTTACAATATTAGTGGCTCTGCTGTCATAGCGGGAGTTGGCAATGTTTTCTAGGGAGGGCAGAGAGCAGCCAGTGATCTTCTGGGCACTGTTGACCACTCTTTGCAGAGCTTTCCCGTTTTTGTTTTTCCTGATCACTCTTCAATGAAGCCAATAGAACCAAAATCATCTGCAAAAAAAAAAAAAAACAAGAATGCACTACTGAGGCCACCAAACTAGACCCCCTCTATGTCTCCGCTATGCCTAGAAAATCTGTCCATAAACAATATGAACATAATTGCTGACAAAGGGCAGCCTTGACGGAGTCCAACTCTCACCAGAAATGAATCCATCTTACTGCCAGCAATGCAGACCAACCTCTGACACTGGTTGTTCAGGGACCATATAGACAGGTTGGAGGAACTCCCATCCACCCTTGAGGACCCTGCGGAAGTTGTAGACCTGGTCACTGTTTTATACCAAGGACGAAAACCACATTGCTCCTCCTGAATCTACGATATGACTTCCTGACATACCCTCCATTCCAGCACCCTTAAACAGATCATACCAGGGAGCCTGATGAGTGTGATCCCCCTGTAGTCAGAAGACACCCTTATGTCCTCCTTCTTAAAAGGGGGACCACCATCCCAGTCTTCCAATCCAAAGGCATTGTCCCTGTTGTCCACACAATGTTACAGAGGCGTGTCATCCAGGGCATCCCCACATCATCCAGTGCTTTTAGGACCTCCAGGCGAATCTCATCCACCGCTCGGGCCTTGCCACTTAGGAGCTTTTTAACTACCCCAGAGGTTGGAGAGGTCACCCCAGAGAACCCAGGCTCTGCTTCCTCGTGAGAAGGCGTGTTGATGGAAATGAGGTGGTCTTCGAAATATTCTCCTCACTGAGTCATAATGTCCCGTGTTAAGGTCAGCAGCACCCTATGCTCACTATACACAGTGTTGATGGTGCACTGCTTCCGCCCCTGAGACGCTGGATGGGTGGACCACAATTTCCTCAAAGCTGTCTAGAAGTCTTTCTCCATGGCCTCACCGAACTCCTCCTATGTTCGGGTTTTTGCTTCAGGAACCACCAATGCTACATTCCGGTTGCCAATTGGTATCCATCACCTCCCTCAGGAGTCCCACAGGCCAAACAAGTCTGGTAGGACTCCTTCTTCACCTTGACAGCATCCCTTACCACTGGTGTCCACCAATGGGGTCGGGGATTGCCTTCACAAAAGGCACCGACCACCTGATGGCCACAGCTTGGCTCGGCAATGAAGGCACAGAACATGGTCAACTCGGACTCAATGTTCCCCACCTCCCCCAGAACATGAGGAAATTTCTTTCGGAGGTTGGAGTTGAAACTCCTTCTGACAGGGGATTCTGGTAGCCATTCAAACCAGACCCTCACAATATGTTTGAGCCTGCCACGATGGACCATCATCTTCCCCCACCAATGGAGCCATCTCCACCAACCAGCAGGTGGTTATCAGTTGACAGCTTCTTCCCTCTTTTCAACCAAGGGTCCGAGACATGCGGTCGCAAGTCCAATGCCACAACTACAAAGTTGAGAATCGAACTGTGACCGAGTCTTATTCCAGCCCAAACCTATATTGTCACTTAACCCACATTTCCCATGAATGAATGTAGTTAGATGTTTTGTCGTGGTCGAAGGGGCCGTAGGCATACAATGGCTGGCACGCTTCTGCTCCAGTGCACTGTGGCTACATAAGTAGCTTACTATCACCGTTGTATGACTGTGGAGTGAATGAATAATGCATGAAATTGTAAAGTGTTGAGTGCCTAGAAAAGCACTATATTCTGTAAGTGTACTGCACTATTCACGTTGGATATTGGCCTCTTTGTGGGATTGATCGAACCACACAGCCCTGTATGTGTGTGGTCCTTTAAAAACCACCTCCTGTCTTCAGTCAGTTGGGATAGGCTCCTGGGACCCTAAAGAGATAAACCACTGAAGACATTTGAATGTTTCCTGATACATACAATTGATTTTTCAGTCACCTGTTAAAAGCTAATATGGAAAAGATGTCTGTGCCACCATACTATTTGTACCTTTACCCTCCGACGTGGTTCTGCTGAAGAGTCATTTGATCCACTCCCGTCCCACCAACTCAGGATAAACAGTACATGGTTCATGAATGTTCTCATATCCATACCTTTTTCAATCATTAACAGGACTGTACTATGATTATAAAACAATCGAGTTTGTTGGAATGAGATGTGCAAGGGTAATTCAAGTTCACAGCTGTTTTGTTGGAGCTACCAAGCTGAATAACAAAACAGCTGAACCATCACAGTCTCAAAACAGTTCATTTCCCAGTTACAGTTTATATTCAGTGTATTTTCTCTTTATGACATCCATCCATCCATCCATTTTCTTCGCTGCTTATCCTCACAATGGTTGTGGGAGTGGTGGACCCTATCCCAGCTGTCAACAGGCAGGAGGCACGGAACACCTAGAACTGGTTCCCAGCCAATCGCACGGCACATAGAGACAGACAGCAGCAATTTAGAGTCTCCAATAATTGCATGTTTTTGGAATGTGGGACGAAGCTGGAGGAAACCCGTGCAGGCACCGGGAGAACATGCAAACTCCACACAGGCGGGCCGGGATTGAACCCTGGACCTGGACCCTGGGTTTTCCCTGGGCACTCCGTTTGCCTCCCATGGTCCAAAAACACGCATTAATTGGAAATTCTAAATTGCCCTTAGGTGTGATTGTAAGTATGACAGTTGTTTGTCTCTCCATGCCCTGCAATTGGCTGGCAACCAGTTCAGGGTGTGCCCAACCTCCTGCCCAATGATAGCAGGGATAGGCTCTATCACTTCTGCGACCCTTGTGAGGATAAGAGGCTCAGAAAATGGATGTATGGATGATCTATATGTGTATTTTTACCTTGCTGACTAGATTAGAAGTGATCAACCAAAGGGAGAACAAACATTGGTCCCTTACAGCTGCGATGCTTCCCACAGGCTTTTCATACTGCAGGAGCTGTGTGTGTTTTTTTCCGTAGAACAAGAGATAATTAGGTCTGGGCCCCAGAAGAGCAGAATAAAAAAGAGATTGGGGGGAAGGTGGAGGAAAAAATGGGGCTATGTTTTGTGCTGAAAGGCTAGTGGAGTATAGAAGACCAGAGGCAGAAAGAGGGTCGATGAGAGAGGCTGGGAAAGTGTTTTAAAACCCAGTCTGGAAAGATTGAGAAGAGCAAGTTTGCACTGAAAGTGTCCAGCTTCCGGGGACAAGCAAACAGTTTGTAGTTGAAAAGATGAAGTTGCAAGAGGGCTTGAGAGAGATCACTTGGGTCAGAAAAACTTTAAAGGGGAGAATATTGTTCAGATAAAAAAAAGTGAAGCAACTGAAGATTTATTCTCAAGTATTTTGAGTGGAAAACAAACAGAAGAAGAGAACATAACATGACTGTTTTATGGCGATGTAATACCAGGAGGCAAAAGTCCTTTTGAGCGAATGGAAAAAGATTGGCAAGTTAAATAACATGTCTTCATTTATTAAGTACTGGAAGCAGGGGAAATGACACGTATAACCAATAACAGGGTTGTCAGCCCAGCCTGCAAGGCCACACGTTGCATGGACTCTGCTCTCTTTTGATAATTATTAGCCTTCTGGTCTGTCAAACAGCTACACTGAAAGAATGAGTGTGGTGGTGGTCGGAAATGGAGGAGAGGAAGGGGGGTTTATGTTGGCACCAACTGTTGTGCATCTAACTGGTTATCTGAAGGAGTCTGTCTGGCAGATAGTCATCCTTCATTGGTTAAAGATAGCTGTGGGCATGGTCACCACTGGAATGATTTGATTGGCTGCCTGAGTGAGTTGGGAAATAACAGCTTCTTATCTTTGCATGTCTAGTGTGTGTGACTAAGACTTAATTGCTGTGTACATATACAATACATTTTAAAAATTATCCTTCAGATTAATTTTGTCAAACAAAAAGAGCAAGTGTATTTTTAAGTGTTTATTCCGTCCTATATTTAAATCTTGTTTAATTTCATCCTAGAAATGTTTCATTTGACAGAAAAATGTGCTAATTGGAAAGAGTTGATGAATAAATGGTAGGGTTTTATTTTGTGTGGTGATGAAGTGCTGATTGACTCCACAGGTAAGACCATAAAACATTTTTGGTGAGGTCTTGCTTTTCGCACTCTTATCTTATACTTGTGGCTCTGCTCCTGTCATTGAAAAAAAAAGAATTCATTTCCACTTGCACATGATTAAGATTTTGTAAATGGACAGGCATATTCCCCCCACCACCTTTGCCTACATTTTAATTACCACCTCTTTCAGCTCCTTCCCTTGGGTATGTAGTACACTGTATGTAAACTAAAACAAGAAGCCATTCCAACAGCCTCTTCTCTCTTGCCATTAACTTCTTCAGCAGGTTATTTACTGTTCTATTGTAACATGCTCCCATTTTTGTCTTGAGACTTGTCATGTCTCTGTCAGGCCAAAGTATATATAATTCAGGCACTCACTGTAGTAGTCTCACCACCCTGCACTAGCTGCATATATCTGTTGTAAACCAACACTGGCCACACGTGTCTTGAGAAGCATCTGCAACATTTGAACAATTCACATTGTCCCAAGTTGTCGCAATACTCGTCACTTTAACCTGCACAAATTCCTTGAAGTTTCTTCACCATTTTCACAATGGTCATTGCACCAGAATATTGTTCTATTAGTCATTCAAACTGCTGTAATTGCGAGAAGACACAACATCTTTTTTCAATAGTCCAAAAAGAATTCCCACTTTACCACATTACTGCTACTTTTTATTGCTCACTGACTGTCTTTTTTTGTTTTTATGTCTCAAATGTATTCTCTGTGAATTATTGAATGACAATGATGAATGATGATTGTTTTTGTACTAGAGAAGCTCCAATGAGTGGAGGCAAATTCCTTATATTTTTTCACACACTTGCCAAATATGATTCAGAATTAGATCATTCTGATTCTGAATTACGGTAGGTAAATTCAAAGGATATTTATTCAGCAAAAGTCATCATGGTAATAAAAGCCGTGCTTGGCATTGGCAATTGCCATTGATGATTAGCGAGGTGAACAGTGCCTCATTTACATGAGACAGAAGACAAAAAACAAACAAGCCAAAAACATTTACCCCAGGCCCTTTTCTGTTGGACTTATAAGTAAAAGTTCTTAAGGGAAAAAAAAACTCCAAGCTTCTGGATTTTAGTTGAATGTTTACTTGGGTTTTAGTTTATTTCTCCTTATACACACACTGCAGGCCCCTTACGCACATCTCAGATGGTTTACTGTACTTTGAGCCTTCCCAATTTATTTATTGGATGGACCATACTACAATTTCAGCATATTGCTGTAGATTTTAAAGGTATATATTTTGTTCTCTCCTCACACATGCCTGACTTCAGTTCACAATCCTTATCGGGATAACTGGCTTGGAAAAATAGATGGATGGATTGTTCTCTTCCGATGTTTTTGTATTTTGGGCAATGCTTTATTTTGCGCTAAGATGTGAATGTTTTTCAACAGCTTTCTTTCTACTGTATCTGGCTCTAAGACACCAGATTGGTATTAATTAGTTCATCTGTTTCTGCTCATGTTTTTATTTGTGTGCAACTGTTGCTGTAGCCATGTGATTGTTGTCTATTTGAGCCATTGCCTTAAACCCATTTGCCTGATTCAATATCAGTCACGCTGTGAAACAATGTAGTCTTTTTATAGTGATGGTGGTCAGCTTACAAAGGTGGCTGTGTAGTTTGTGCTTGGAGGAGCATTCATATACTGTACATGCTGGTTTATGTATTTGCATCTCTTGTTGGTGAGAGTACAAAGTACACAAACCAAAAATATCAATGCAACGCTTTTGTCTGACAGTAGTTGAAAAGAACAAAAGAGTGTAAAATTTTATTAGAGTATGTACTAATGAACACATTGATAAAGATAATTAATGCCTGCCTCTCAGGGGAGGAATATAAAAGTGCAGATTAAACAACGTTATTGTACTGTTCACATCCATCTATTTTCAGTACCATTTATCCTCATCCTCATCCCATGGATGCTTTTGGGATGTGACCAATCACAATTTAAAAAAAAAAGAGTGGCATAAGACACTTGAGTAGAGCTTTACCAAATGCATTTGATGTGGGGGGCAGAGAACCTTATTACCTTAAATATGATCAACTAACTGAACAGAAGCTAGGAAAAAAAGTCTGCTCAATTTAGCCAACACAAGTTTATTCTACACAAATTGTCTAATTCACTTAAAATTACTCTTAATGCTTTACAAAAGTCCAAAAGTTTTTGCGTTGCATGATGCAGTGCAGGGCAACACTATCTTGAAGTCAAGTCTTGATATTACCAAGGGATGTTAAGAAGTCTTTTTAATTTTCTTTCAGTGCTCTTGCCTTGAATTGCACGACGTTTCATCATATTTCTCTTCATTTCTCATGTTAGCAGCCATAGATCCAGAAAAGCATGTGCGCATTTCATTTTATGTAATGATAGTTCAGTAGGATGTCATACAAAAAGTGGAATTTGTTCAAATACCGTATTTTACGCACTATAAGATGCACATAAAGGCCTTCAATTTTCTCAAAAGCCGACGTTGTGCCTTATAATCCAGTGCACCTTATATATGCATCAATAGTGAGCCTTTAGTGCAGCTCCATCTAATAGATGCATAACGTAACCCCAGTCTCTACTTTAGCGTGTATTCTATGCACCTAATATATGAAAATAGTCTTAAAATAGGCGATTCATTGAAGGTGCGCCTTATAATGCAGTGCGGCAACTAAGGTAAGTTGCCTGTTTTTCATTAGTTGATAAAGCTTCATGTGATCATTCATGTATCTGTCCATCAATTTCCAATACTTCTGATACTGTTCAGGGCAACTGGAATCAATCCCAGCTGATCTATGCTGAAAACCGGACAACACCCTCAACCAATCAATCGCAAGGTGTTTATGAATCAGTTTGTGACTGCGACTAAGTATTGAGAGTTGCAAAGCAATTCTGATGCAGCCAGTGTGCTTGGAAAACACTTCTCAATAAATCAGTCAAGTTCATAAACCAAACGACTTTGAAAGCCAAAATCAGATTCTTTTTTTTTTTGTTTGATTGTTTCTCGGCTAGTTTGTCTGTATGACTTGTGGACTTAAGGATTGCAATATTGAAAAAAGCGGAGTCATTATTATTTGATACTTGATGTTTTTATTGTAGGTATACTGGTAGACTGCTGTCCGTCCCAGGAATCCAAAAGATTCTTAAACACTGATTTCAGAATAATTAATTGCTTTGATTACATTGTAATGGTGCACATTTAGCTTTGTATACTATGATAATATATAGCAGGGCTTTCTTTCTTTGTCAAGTTCAACTTCTAAAGTAAGTAACTGACTTGGACACAAGGGAGGAGAGATGAACTGAATAATTACAGTTTGACCTTGCATCTAGGACAATTGAGAAAAGTCTCGGGCTTTATGTCTGCTTCCTTATAACTGCTTGGCTGGATATTACTGTAATTTTATTTGTAATCAAATGATCCATATTGCATATAATAGAACTTATTTTTGTGTGTTCCCCTTTCCTTGTAAGACATCATAGTGATGCTGAACTCTCAAATGAAAATGCCATGACTGGTTCACAATACTTTTGAAGGCTCAACATCAAATTAAAGCCAAGCCCAAATTACCAGATTTGCGAAAGAAACAACAAAACAAAACAAACCCAAACGTGTTTAGATGAAAAACCATACCCTTCATATGGGTAGTATGCACATGTAGTATCTTATTAGACATTCAAAACTATATTTTCACATTTTCACATTCACATGTTTTTGAGATTCAACATCTTGTGACTGTTAATTGGATACGTGGTGGAGATGAAACATGGATAGATTTGCACTGAAAATCAGGCCTATTAAACAAGCAAGCATTTTTTCCTCTTTATTACACACACACGCAAAAATGGCAAATTGTCATACTTCTTTTGTTTTTGCCTTTGTCCCTCCTGCAAGATAAGACATTTTATCTGATTTTCTATGGCCTAATTAGATTTGCATTAATCACCATGACAAAATTCAGATCTTGTAGGTGGAGACAAAGGTTCCTCAGCCTTGGCTGAGGTCAGATCTTACCAGAGGTTAAGCCTAAATTCAAAATCATTTTATGTTAAGGAGTTATCCATCAACAGGAATTCTTAGGATGCTGAGTTTTCATTCACACAGAGCATAATTATATGATTTGCAAATACATTTTTTGTTTGTGTTTTGCATTTGATCCTGCAGAATTGGAACAAACATTTTAATTTGTAGGCAAGGTGTGTCACATAGTTCAGTTGTTTTCAATGAGCAGTTAATCAAACTGGCTGTGCCTTTACGTGCATGGTAAAATATGAAGTGAGGTAGCATTTTATTGTTCATTTGTCAATAATAAGGAAGCGGTGTGACTGTGCTAACAGATTAAGGAGTATATTAAATATACATTGAATAGTGTGGGGTGCAAGATTAAGACAATAGGGGGAGACTGTTGGAAATCCTGTCAGAGTATAGTGACTATAAAACTATACGACAACGGTACTTCTACTTACGAAATTAATCCATTCAACAAGTCGTTTTGTAACTTGGATCTTTTGTAAGTGGAAACACATTTTACATGTAAACCGTTTCAAGCCCCCTGACCCCAAAAACAAACATTAAGGTTAACTTGCAATGTTTTGTGAAGTACCATTCCAAGGATGTTAGCATTTGATGGCTTTTAATAATGTTGTGGAAATGTGCAAGGTCAATGTGCAACGTCATCAAAGTGAGCGATAGCCCGACTAGTTAATTTATATTTCGGATGATTCTTTTGAACAAATTTGGAAATGTCATGGAATTTCATCAACACTTCTTATATTCTAACTGTTGGAATAGTAGTAATAGCAATAATAATAGTAATAGGAATGAGCCTTCTCCTCTACGCCGCAAACTGCTCCTGCATTGATGTATGTTGCATCGCCTCCAGCCTTTCGCTCCTCTGTCAAAAGATCCTCGTGGTGCTCCTAAACGTTGAAAGATCCTCGTGGTGCTCCTGAAACCATCTCGTCAATGTCCTCCTCAGTCTTTCCCAATTGAAACAATTTCCTAACTTCAGGTTCCACCTCTACTTCAATCTCAAAATCCCATGGAGCAGCAGAAGCATGTGGCCACATCCACACCTTTTCCATATTTCTTGACACTTTCTTGTTTTCTTTTGATGGACAAAACAGCTCATGTCTTCTTAACACTGGCACTAGCCATCAATTTCTTGGGGCCCATGGTGAAAAAAGATGATTAAATCCGCAAAGACGTTGTACAGTGCGACTGTGCACGAGCATATGGCAATGGATTCGGTGACAAAGATACAGGATGTGCATCACAGGTAAAGATTGACGTCCCTCCTAGCCAATGGAGGGATGTGATTCCGGGAAGCTGCTACATGATAGCCAATGGTCGTGAAGCTCTATCACGCCACACAAACCAAGAAACAGGAACTGCATCATGGCTAAAGATTGGCATCCCTCCTAGCCAATGTGATGCCAGGAAGATGCTCTGGCAGTAGCCAATGGGAGAGCAGCTCAACCGCACTACTTTCAAATCAAGATACAGTACAGGATGTTTATGTTCAGTGGAATCCAGCGTCATTTTTTTTCCTTTCATATTCTGAATTTCCTTCGTAACTTGAACTTTCAGGGAGGCTTTTCATAACCTGGAGATTTCATTAGTAGAGATGTTCGTAAGTAGAGGTATGACTGCATTTCTGTTTGCCTGCAACTGACTGGATACCAGTATTTCGCATTTTGCCTGAAGTTATCTTGGATAGGTTCCAGCACTCCCACGAACCTTGTGAGAATAAGCGATAAGGATAAAAATGGATGGATATTTATACAGCAAGATGCTATAATGAGAGAAGACAGGAAGATCGAGTGCGTGGAGGATTAAGAACAGGGTACGAACAAAGCCACTGCAACATGCTCCAATAAAACAGAGATAGTGTCATTTTTAATGCAGTTTTACCTTATGTGATATTGAAACATTATCATTAATCCTTTCTATCTGTCTTGATGTTTATGCCCGTGTGTGCATCTTGAGCTGCATGCCACTGTAGAAAAAGTATTACAAAATGATGAAGTATTCTTATTACTTGTATTTGGGATAGTTTTTTGTAACCACTTGTGTTTGTGTAAATTATACAATAATAAATACTGCACTGGAAAAATCCAGATGTAAATATCAATGTAGCAGGAGAGGGACCTTTTTGCACACAATGTGGCTAGGATGCTGTAGTATTCTGAAATAACATGTTGACATGTGGGACAGAAAGTGAATGGTTGTTATAAAGTTGTGAAAGTGATTAAATGACAACATTGGGGATAGGAGACGAATGGTATCCTTCAGCAATCGATACAGGTTATACACAGGTGCTATACGTCAAAAATAACTGTGCCCTTTAATGAAAATTAAATAGCTAGAGCTAAAATGTCACTGATGGTATAGTGGTACACACACCCAATTTTGGTGTGAGCAGCGTGGGATCGATTCCTGCTCAGAGATGGTGTTGATATCTGCCCTGTGACTGACTGGCGACCAGTTCAGTGTGTAGTCCGCCTTTCACCAGAAGCTAGCTGGGAGCTCGAGGTCTCCTGTGACCCTTGTGAGGATGAGCAGATTGGATAATGGATGGATGGATAGTTTGAGCTGTATTTATTTTAGGCTGAGTTATAAAATATCTCTGATGAAGATGAGATCTTGTACCCATTACAATTGGATGGTGACTAGTTCAGGGTGTAACCTGAGTTTCTCCCAGATTCAGCTGGGATAGGCTCCACCACAACTCTGACCCTAGTGAGGATAAGCAGTACAGAAAATAGATGGACGGATATAAAAATAAAAGCAATGTTCTATAAAGAAGTGTCTCAAAAAAGACGAGTTAGACTATAATAATGTGTGTCAGAAACATTCTAGAATTAGTGTCCCAAATACATACTATGAGTTTTCTGATCCACTGTAAGCACTCTGGAAGCTACAGTCATGCTGACCATTATTGGCACCCCTTCATTTTTTCTAAAACATGTATATTATCTTCAGAAATAAATGGAATTGCATCAATAACATATATACTATATCATCGGGATCTTTTAATAAGGGGTGAATATTTTTTTTTCAACTTAAATCTTTTAATTCCAAATGAAAAAAAAAAAAAAAACCAGAAACCAGCGTCTTGCAGCAATATTGGCACCCCTCCTTGATATTTGGTTAAACACCCTTTGGGAGCAATGACAACCTCCAAATATTTCTTGTATCCATCTATAAAGCGTTTTACAGTACTCAGGTGGTGTTTTTTCCCACTCTGCAATTGCAGTTTGTTCAAGCTGTTGAACATTTGCAGAGGTCTTTGCCCTAGTAGGAGATTTCAGCTTTCCCCAAAGATTTTCACTTTGATTGAGATGAGGACTCATTGTTGGTTAGTCCATTTATTTTCTTTTCAGTCATTCCTAAGGACCCTTGCGCTTCACCACAAACCTAGTTTTCTGTCGCTGCATCAGACAGTTCGCTCAAAATCTCTTTTTCGCATTTCGCGATACCTGTGATACGATTTAAGGCCTCCAGTACCAGATTTAGCAAATCGGCCCCAGAGTATTATTGCGCCTCCACCACAGTTAACTGTTGACAAGGTGCTCTTTTTCTCAGAGGGTTCATTGCACCATCTGTCAACATAATATTTGTGTTCATTGCTAAAAAACTCTGTTTTTGTTTCATCTGTCCATAAAATGTTATCATTTGCGGTTTCACAAGTTCTCTCAAAGAAAAATGTTGTTTCACTTAATTCATTTTCTTCTGGAGATATTACACATTTAGTATTTCAACTTCATAGCTGCCAATTATTGTGGGTATAACTGTAACCTCAGCTTTCTGTAGCCATTGAACATTCCTCCATATGAGCAAGACAATCAAGAGCATGTCTACAATGATCCTGTGGGATTTGCTTTGTTTAGTGCCAAGGAGGTTGTGGCACAACCACAGCTGCTTCACTATGGAAAGGCACCTTTTCACAATGCTGTAAGCATCTGACAGTTCCTGACCAAGGAGAAGATTGCTGCTCTGAAACACCCTCCCTATATACTCAACTTGTCTCTGTGATTTTTTTTCCCTACCCTAGCTCAATAGGGTCATCAAGGAGACCCATTTTGAAAATGTGGATGATCCCCAATGACTTTGATGATGGAACCATCTCAATTCCACCAACATGATGGGTACCGGTTGGCCAAGTGGAATGCAGCTTTGGTGGTTGCTGAAGCAAAAACCTGGGCATGGGAGGTGTTCAGTGAGGCCACACTTCCAGATGGCCTCAAAGTAGTTATGGTCCATCATCCACCGTCTCAGTAGGGAGAAGCAGTACACCATCAACACTGTGTACAGTGAGGATGGGGTGCTGCTGACCTCAACACGGTGGAGACAATACTTAGTAGACCTTACCTTAGTAGAACTCCTTAATTGAGCAAGTACAGTCAAGGGTCTCTGAGGCGTACTCTCTTACATTTGGGGTTAAGGTCACTGAGGTGGTTAAAAAGCTCCTTGGCGGCAAGACCCCGGGCTGGATGACATTCTCCCACAGTTCTTAAAGGCTCTGGATGCTGTGGGGCTATCCTGGTTGACATGCCTCTGCTACATCACATGGACACTGGGGACTGTGCCTCTGGATTGGTAAACAGGGTGGTGGCCCCCCTTTTAAAAAGGGGGCTAGGAGGATGTGTCCCAAATAAATTCCTCAGCCTCCATGGTAAGGTCTGGTGCCGGGGGAGTGGGTCTGTCGGGAAGTTTCAGATTCAGTGTGGTTTACGTTCTGGCCACGGAACAGTGGACAAACTCTTGACCTTCGTCAGGGTCCTCAAGGTTGCATGGGAGTTCGCCCAACCAGTTTTGTGTTTTGTGAACTTGAAGAAGGCATTTGACTGTGTCCCCTGGGGAGTCCTGGTATGGGTTTTTCAGTCCTTGTTTAATCAATGTTAGAGTTTGGTCCTCATTGCTGGCAATAAGTTGGATTTGTTTCCAGTGAGGGTTGAACAAGGTTCCCTTGTCACTGATCCTGTTCATTACTTTTATGGACAAAATTTCTAGCTATAGCCGAGCCATAGAGCGAGTGCGATTTGGTGGCCTCGGTAAGGCAATCCCTGCTTCTCGTAGATTATGTTGTTTTGTTGGCTTCATCAAGCCTTAATTCCCAACTCAAGATGAAGCAGTTCCCAGCCAAGTGTGAGGTGCCTGTGATGGCAATCAATCAATCAATCAATCAATCAATCAATCAATCAAATATGAGATCATGGTCCTCCATCAGGAAAGGGTCAGGAGAAATGGAGAATTTCAAGCATCTTGGAGTCGTTTTCGAAAGTGAGGGAAGAATGGAACAGGAGATTGACAGGCAGCTCGGTGCAGCATCTGCTGTGATACAGACTTTATATTGGGCTACTGTGCTGAAGCTAATCTGAAAGATGACGCTCTCAGTTTACCAGCTGACTCACCGAGGGTCATGTGTTCTGGGTCATGACCAAAAGAACAAGATCCTAGATACAACTGGCCAAAATGAGTTTCCTCTACAGGGTTTCAACCTCCCCCTTAGAGACGGGGTGAGAAACTTGATCATCTGGGTGGGGTTCACATTAGACCCGCTGGTCCTCCGCATCGAGGGGCACATGATTAGCATGCCTTGTGGACGTTTCCCTGATGAAGTGTTCTGAGTGCATCCGACCAGGGGGAGACCCTGGGGATATCCCAGGAAGTGCTGGAGGAACTGTGTTGGGTGGTTTAGGTACACCTCAGGATTCCCCCCCCATAAGAGAGGCATTAAGTGAATGGGGAGAAGAAACAACAGGAAGCAGAACTTGAGGTAGCAGAAATGAAGATGCTGAGGTTCTCGCTTGGTGTGAACAGGTTGGATAGGATGAAAAATGAGCTCATTAGAGGGACAGCCAAAGTTGAATGTTTGGGAGACAAGGTGAGAGACAGCAGACTTGGAGAGATGGTTTGGACATGTTCAGAGACGAGAGAGCCAGTACATTGGTAGAAGGGTGATGAGGATGGAGCTGCCAGGCAAAAGAGCGATAGGAAGACCAAAGAAAAGGTTGATGGATGTTGTGAGGGAGGACATGAGGACAGTGGGCGTTAGAGAGGGAGATAGGCTTAGATGGAAAAAGATGACACGCTGTGGCGACCCCTAACGGGACAAGCTGAAAAAAAAAAGAAGAAGGAGAAGAAAGTCTTGGCATCCCTGCTAACGCTGCTGCCCGCAGAGACATTGGATAAGTAATTGAAATTGGTTCTATGGATGGATGAATGAAGGCAAGGCATAGAAGGCCACTTCAGAGGGATTACATCTAAGTGGATATATATTTCTTTTGTAACTTCATTGCTTGATTTTTTTTTACGCAATTTTCCCATAAAACACCACAATATATTTCAAGGAGAAACTCACGCCTGGATTGCAATGGAATAGTTTTACAAGAAGTAGAAGTAAGTAACAGTTAAAAGAACAACAGAGAGAG
Organism: Syngnathoides biaculeatus; assembly: GCF_019802595.1. Taxonomy (NCBI): domain Eukaryota; kingdom Metazoa; phylum Chordata; class Actinopteri; order Syngnathiformes; family Syngnathidae; genus Syngnathoides; species Syngnathoides biaculeatus. The sequence continues at coordinate 10,068,819 of NC_084645.1, read as the reverse complement.
TTAAAAGAACAACCTCCTCTGATATTTTCCAAGTTGGAAATATCAGCAGCAAGAAAATGCAGGTTGACTTGAAAATAAAAAAAACCCTAACCGCACTCACAATCACACCTAGGGCCAATTTAGAATTTCCAGTTTATGCATGTTTTGGGCATCTGAGCGGAAACCAAAGTGCCCAGAGAAAAACAACACAGGCACGGGAAGAACATGCAAAGCCCACACATAAGGGACCAGGATTTCAACCCTCAGAACTGTGAGGCCAACGTTCTACAGCTATGCCACCGTGCAGCCACAACAACATCATATACATCCATCCATCCACTTTCTGAGCTGCTTATCCTCACTAGGGTTGCAGGAGCGCTGGAGCCAATCCCAGCTGTCATCGGGCAGGAGACAGGGTACACCCTGAACTGGTTGCCAACCAATTGCAACAGTCGCACTCACAATCATACCAGTACTCCCGTGACCCTCGTGAGGATAAGCGCCTCTGAAAATGGATGGATGGAGAGATAGTCCTTGTGGTATCATGAAAACTGGGTTGTAACTCATGGGGGGGGGGGGGGAACAACACACTTGCGCAAACTACCTTAATCTCCTGTGACGTCATAGACAAACCTAAAGGTCTACCGACATCCATATATACATTGTAACATTGATATTATTATGAAAATCACATCTAATATTATTCGTTTCAATGTCTATACAAAAAAAATGAGCGGAGAGCGTGTCATTCATGCGCAAAGTTTTCAAAGTCTCACTTGACATCCCAGTGGTAGCCATATTGCGAACTACGTCATTTACAGCTGTCAAACTGGGACAGTCGTCATTGAGAACACGCTGTGCCACCTGCTATGGGAGACGAACAACAGAGACTTTCAGATTTTTCCGACGCCCCTTCTGACATGAAAGCTCTTTTCGAAGAAGAGAACACCTCACAATCGAGTGAAGTGACCGGGACAATACTACCCTATCATTTCGAGCCATATTTAGATGATATGCAGATCACTTGTAACTAACAACAGACTCCCCGATAGTATGTATGACTGTTTGTAGCGTACTCAGGAGGACCCATGCCTTGCGAAGTAACCAGTGTAGGGGAGAATTCCTTTCTCCTCCCGCACGTGGCCAAACCACCTCCTCGTCCGACCAGCGAGCGACAACAATGCCGCGGCCATGCACATGGACACATTTAGCACCCCTGACTTACGTACTTTATTCAGTTATTATGACGCGGATTTTGTTGCTTCTGAGAGGATTACGTCGTACCCCCCAACTATTTTTTTTAAATAGCTCTATACACACACCTACCTGTCATTTGGAACCCACGAAGCTCTCGTCCTTTGCACCTGTCCTATCTATTTGTCACGACAAACCGGGTCTGTTGGAAACGTATGAAGAGTGCATCCATCCTCCCGAGTGTTCGAGGAATATCCAGCAATACAACAAGACTGAATTTTGGTTAACACGCAGGAAAAAATCTGCTACTTTCCCACCGGTAAAACTGGTATAAACACATGAACCTGCCAGCGTGGGCATCTGGAAAAAACGTCACTTCCTGCTTCTTCTCCAAAACGAATGCCTCGAGGTGATTTTCATAGCAGGTGATACAAAAATCCATGTACGACAACATCATGACGTGTGGTGAAAAAACAGATGGGTCCATTCCGGCCGCCTTTTTTTAATTAAAAACATACTAAAAATCATGCCATACGTGTTGGTAGACCTTTAATCGAGTTATGTTTTACAACTTTAAAAGTTAAAAAAACCAACAACAAACAAACACAGCCATCCATATAAAGTCTGCTATGCTTATAATCAATACACTGTTTCCTAGTATCTGGGTATGATTTTATTGTGGTCAATGTTGTGGTTCCCTCAATATTGATATGTGAATTTACCCATCAACAAACTGTTTCACAACATTATGCCTTCTACAGTGCTGTTCCAGAGAGTCCTTCAGTACATCTCTACTCGACTACTGTACAAACCATCAGCTATTATCTCTGGAAAGCTCAGACTAGTGCCCATCAGTCTAACCAGGGTCTCGACCTGACTGCAGTTTGAGATGGGGGTCACGTTTGATGGCAAGTTACACTTTGGAATGCACACTACTCTTCTGTTCAATGTCAAGCAAAATCATAGAACCATTGAATAGATCGCTATTCCACAGGTCGAAACCAATATTCCACAGATCAGCTATGTAAAGAAATGTATATAACGTACTAGATGCAAGTTCCCCTCATCTCAAATGTGGTGTATGTGAATCTAACTTACTAACTTGGCATAAAGTGGAGGTCTTAGAAAAACAATTCAGCTATTTTTGCAGACAGCCTTGTGGGTATGAATGGCATATATCATTTTATATACTTTTTTCACCTGTCTTTTTTTCCTGTACAGTACTAAAATTTTATTTAAATTTTATAGAGAATCAGGATTTTTTTGTCTATGGTATTAGAATTGTTGTCATTGTGAGCTCATCAACATTGACAGGATATTGTCTACTTGTACATACCCAGGTAGTAATTTCTTTTTTCATATGAAAGATCTTTTTCTGCTTAGTAGGTTTTTGTTAAACATTGCCGTACCCTCTGCTGAACAGATGGAAAATGGCACAGCCCAAACCTAAAACGTTCTCTACCCACACCCACTCTACAGCCTCAGAAATATTTTGTTAAAAATGAGTTTTTAGTGTTTAAAAAAATAGATGCTGCGCTCAGAGCACAGAGGATTGTTGGTGAAAGTACAGTAGGTGCCGTCAGGATGTTGCTGCTTGACCTTAATGTGTGATGCCAGTGACTCATGCCAAATGATAAGTTTCAGAGGCATTTCAAACAACGCATATTAGTTTATTTGAGTTGATCGGGGCCAAGGGCTCTATTACTGAAACTTCTGTATATTTATAGATTCTTTTGTAATGATTCTGGTTCTACCATAATCAGGCTTCTGCCCATTAACATGAATTCTCCGCCACGGACACCCATGAAATGTGTCAGTAACATTGTCCAGAAGTGTTGACAAGAGTTGGTCAGCATGCACTTTGTCACAAAGAGCCTCTGTGGACAAAAGACTGCCGAAGCAGTGGATGTGCACCACAGTGATAAAGAGCCAACCTCAAAGAGTTGTGTGTGGTTGTATTAGGGCAAACAACGGTGTCAAATGACAATGCAGAACAGAATCAAGATAAGTACGTAATTGCAGTGCAGTGTGTAGGCAATGTTCTTGTGTGTGTCTTCATATGAGCAGGTGTGACGATAAAAATAAGAGTAGAGGGGATAATTGGAAATAGAGTGGAGAGAAGCAGTCATGTTTTTGATAAGGCATGTTTTATTTTTTTGCATGAGAGAAAACTTCTGATAAGTAAATCAGCACCTCTAAAGAGAAATTGATGTTATTAATTTGTTTGATATTTAAATTTGGGGCTATTTCAATCAGCATTACAGTATTTCATAACTCAAGTTCATGTTCAAGTAACTTTGTAAGATGTGTAAAACTTACATCACATACAACATACCAGAAGTAGCATTCCTCTAAGACCTGCTGTGCTATAATGAGGTAAAAGTAAAAAAGAAATAAACATAAATATAAACTTGTCTGTCTAAAACATGTAGCTTGTGCATTATACTAGGCAGCCCGGTGGAGCAACTCTAGAGCGTTGGCCTTACAGTTCTGAGGGCTGGTGTTGAAATCGCGGCCCCTCTTGTGTGGAGTTTGAATGTTGTCCCCATGCCTGTGTGGGTTTTCTCCTGGCACTCCGGTTTCCACCCACTTCCCAAAAACGTGCATTAATTGGAGACTCTAAATTGCCCCTAGTCGTGATTCTGAGTGCAACTGTTGTCAGTCTCTCTGTGCCCTGCGATTGGCTGGCAGCCAGTTCAGGGCATACCCTGCCTCCTGCCCGATGACAGCTAGGATCGGCAACCTGCAACCCTCGTGACGATAAGCGGTTCAGAAAATGGATGGATGGATGGATGGATGCATTATATTATAGAGAATATAACCAATATGGTCAATTTGTTTAATTTAACAAGAGCTGCAATCAGTGGAAATGTCCTCAGTGCTGTCAGGGCAGGGCAAATACTGCGCTTAAAAATGCTTAATTTGGTGGTGGGTGCCAGGGAGGGAAAATAATAATAGCGACAAACCATCCTGACTGTCTAGTGGAAAAAACTGTCTTTGACCCTGCTGGATTTGCCCCAAAGCCTCTGGAGTCTCATCTCTGATGGAAGCAATTTGAAGAGGCATTGGGATGTGTGAGTGGGGTCACGAGCGATCCTGGTGGCCTTGCGGGTGAGGCGGGTGTCATAAATATCCTGGATGGAGGCTGGAGATCCTCTCAGCTGCTCTCATAGTGTTTTGCAGGCTTTTGTAGCTTGAGGTGGTGCAGGCGCGCCGTACCACATGGTGATCCTGGTGCACAGGATGCTCTCGATCATCCCGCTGTAATAGATCATGATGCGGGGGGGCTCTACCTCTTCTCAGTTTCCACAGGAAGTAGAGCCGCGGTTGAGCCTTTTTAGCCAGTGCTGTGATGTTTGTGGTCCAGGACAGGTCTTTGGAGATGTGTACACGCCCAGGAATTTGGTGCTGCTCATCCACTCTCCTGCGCCACCGTCGGTTAGCAGGGGATACTGGATGTGGGCTCTCCTCTATGATCTTCCTAGTCTTCTCTGTTCTGTTCTGGTGGAGATTGTTGTCCTTGCACTACCTAGACAGGCGCCTCAGTAAAATCATTAGAAATACTCAGTAGTTTGATGTGAAGTTCAACCACATGGAGTACATTAATAATGAATAATCCGTTAACTTGGGGTTTTCATTGTGATACAGTATTGAGGTTATGGGTCCTCAACAGAAGTGCAGAAAAGGAAGGCAGGAGTTGAAGGTAATCTTAAAAAAGTATTCATTACAAAAACAGTAAACCAAGCTATGGTTTAGCAGGAATGAAGTATGCATAATGTAAAATACAAAACAACTGGCATACAAATAAATGTACATGGGGAACACACTTAGCACAAGACATGACAAGATAGGCAATGACAATGCTCAGAGACTGACAAAATGAAAAACCCGAAAGTAAATACAGACAATGAGTCACACCTGGAGTGAGTGGCTGGAGAGAGTTTATTGAATGAGACCCATGAGGGGCAGGGATTGACATGCAAAAACATGATGAGCAGACTGGGATGACAGGAAAACATAAAAATAAATCACAACAGGAAACTGAAGTAATATGAACCACCTTACATCCATAATGGTGGCATATGTATACGTAGCAGCTTTTCTCTCTACCGACTGAACAGTGTTTTCGTGTCTTTCCTCTTATATGACAGAATGTTTGAGTCAGTCTATGTCAAGTCTACATTTCCAAGGGGCAGATATAGTTGTACGTTTCTGCCCGACATTGGCAGAGCTACTTTTACAAAGTTAAATGCCTACTCTCACCGAGCAGCTGCAGAACTGCAGTCTTGTCTGGGTCCCTACAATAACTCTGACCCCACTCCTCCTTTGCACCCACAGTAGAGAAGCCACGAATGCCAAAGGAGGTAGCAAAGCGGGGAAAGCATGGAGGTTCCGAGCAACGCTAGTGGCTAACACAAGCTGACAATTCCCATCATCATGTTAGCCAACTTGTGCTCTCTGGACAAGAACCTGGATTACATTGGACGACTCCGCTCTCCCTTGTAAGACTCTCAGAGAGTAATGTGTTTTTCGAAACATGGCTTAACAGCTGTGTTCCAGACAATCCCCTTCAGGTCAACCGGCTAGCATGTTACCGAGCGGCGGGAGCTTTTGTCAAGGGAGGTAAGACCTGGGGTGGCGAACTGTATAAATAAAATCATGGACAATGTACTTACCACCACGAGAGGAACCTACAAGGTGTTGGATTAATTGGATATAAAGTTATCTCATATTGGCTCTCTTGTTTGCTTTTAATGCTCTTTTTCTATGATGTGCTTAAACAATGTGATGCATCAAGAGGCAAACTGCGTGTCGTGGAAACACCAGGCAGTGATGGAGCAGACAACATAAAGATATCATGATGCTTGCACAAGCGTGTTTCACTGTCTTCACTGTGTACTGTGCCTTGAAATCAGAGTTTAGCGGTTGTCTCACAAACTGTCTGTGGCCCATTGACCCAGAAAGAACAATTTTATTCTCATCAGTCCACAAAATGTTCCTCCATTTCTCTTTAGGCTAGTTGATGTGTTATTTGGCAAATTGTTGCCTCTTCAGCACATTTTATTTTTTCGGGACTTCATGGGCGATTCTTGTACAGTGAAGAAAGTAAGTATTTGAACACACTGCTATATTGCAAGTTCTCCCACTTAGAACTCATGGAGTGGTCTGAAATTTTCAGGTGCATGTCCACTGTGAGAGAGATAATCTAAAAATAAAAACCCAGACATCACAATGGATAATTTTTTGAATGATTTATTTGTGTGATACAGCTGCAAATAAGTATTTGAACACCTGAGAAAAACAAGGTTAATTATGGGTACAGTAGCCTCTGTTTGCAATTACAGAGGTCAAACTTTTCCTGTAGTTGTTTACCAGTTTTGCACACACTGCAGGAGGGATTTTTGCCCACTCCTCCACACAGATCTTCTCTAGATCAAACAGGTTTCTGGGCTGTCGCTGAGAAACACGGCATTTCAGCTCTCTCCAAAGATTTTCTACTGAGTTTAGGTCTGGAGACTGGCTAGGCCATGGCAGAACCTTGATATGCTTCTTACGGAGCCACTCCTTGGTTTTCCTGGCTGTATTTTTCAAGCCATTGTAATGTTGAAAGACCCAGCCACGACCCATCTTCAATGCTCTGACTGAGGGAAAGAGGTTGTTCATCCACTCCTTAATACAGTGAAGTCGTCCTGTCTCCTGTGCAGAAAAACACCCCCAAAGGATGATGCTACCACCCCCATGCTTCACAGTAGGGATGGTGTTCTTGGGATGGAACTCATCATTCGTCTTCCTCCAGACACAGTTAGTGAAATTATAACCAAAAAGTTCCATTTTGGTCTCATCTGACCACAAAACCTCCTCCCATGACTCCTCTGTATCATCCAAATGGTCATTGGCAAACTTAAGACGGGCCTTGACATGTGCTGGTTTTTAGCAGGGGAACCTTCCGTGCCATGCATGATTTCAAACCATGACGTCTTAGTGTATTACCAACAGTCACCTTGGAAACGCTGATTCCTCAACTTTCTAAGGATCATTGAGACCCTATGAGGTGATATCTTGTATGGGGCTCCACTCCTATTGAGATTGACTGTCATGTTTAGCTTTTTCCACTTTCTAATGATTGCTCCAATAGTGGACCTTTTTTCATCAAGCTGCTTGGCAATTTCTCTGTAGCTCTTTCCAGCCATGTGGAGTTGTACAATTTTGTCTCTGGTGTCTTTGGACAGCTCTTTGGTCTTGGCCATGTTACAAGTTCAAGTCTTACTGGTTGTATGGGTTGGACAGGTGTCTTTATACAGCGAACAACCTAACACAGGTGCATCTGATTCAGGATAATACATGGAGTGAGGTGGACTTTTAAAGGTGGACTAACAGGTCTTTGAGGGTCAGAATTCTAGCTGATATACATGTGTTTAAATACTTATTTGCTGCTGTATCACACAAATAAATCGTTTAAAAAAATCATTCATTGTGATTTCTGGATTTTTCGTTTAGATTATCTCTCTCACAGTGGACATGCGCCTACAATGAAAATTTCAGAACCCTCCATGATTTCTAAGTGAGAGAACTAGCAATATAGCAGGGTGTTCAAATACTTATTTTCTTCAGTGTATTACTTGTGACATGACTTACAGAACCGACATATGACAACGAACCCACAAACACAGTCAGAAACCACGGAACTAAATACAAACAAATTGATGAGACAACATAGAAGACCTGAGTGGAAGGAAGAAATTGGTGAAGAAAAGGTTTTCAATTTCCAAAAACAGCTTGAAAAGTAGATTTTTAGGCCCATCGAAAACTTCTACACTTTGCATCAGCCCATCTTAGATGACCTTGGGCCAAGAGAAGCAGGCGGCGTTTCTGGGTGTAGTTGACAAATGTCTTTTAATTTGCATAATAGTGTATTAAATTGCAATCGGATGTATCACCGAACTATATTTACTGACGCTGTTTTTCTGAAGTTAAACATATGGTAACATTCATGCACGCTATTTAAAAATTAACCGGGAGCAAAACTGAGTTTGGTTTTACTTTATTGAAGATTTAATAATTTACGTACTCACATTACTTTTACATGTTATATTCCATCAAATACATGAGCTTCCCACTCGTCATTGTCACTCTTGTTACCATGTGACTCCTCAGATATCAGGTTTGCTTTTCGAACAATAGTTGAAACAGACACGTTAGCCCAAGCATCCACAATCTATTAAAAAATTTTGGCGTAACTCGCCCGGCGCTGCCTCTTAAAAAAGCTCTGTTTGCCATATGTCATCATCGCTCCCACGCCACTCACAACTTCACTTTGTACACCCAGTTTACACTGATGTCCAGCTGTTGAAGTTGCTTCATCAAGCTTGCTGGAATTATAGAAAGCTCTGAGTTTATTTCCTGTCCTTTTTTTTCACTTCGGTTGTTTGTGTTTTGATCATTAATCCATTGCTCGAGTTGTTCTTCCAAGTGGGGTGACTTTGCTGTGTTTCGACGGAAACTCAGCTTTGTCTACTTCAGTGATTTCCAACCTTTATAGATCCAAGTCACATATTTTACAATTAAAAAATCCCACGGCACACCAACAAAATTAAATTTAACCAAAAATGGATCAATTAATTACTGTATGTACTTCCTGCCATCTAATAGAAGAGGATTTATTTTTTTTTGTTCTCTCTGTCATTGTGCCTCACTGGCACAAATAGATGAATAAAGATACATATTTCTTGGAATTCATGTTTTTTTTACCAATTAGATAAAACTGGATAACTTCCCATGGCAGACCTGAAGAGTGCTGACGGCACAATAATGTACCTCGGCACACTGTTTGTGAATCACTGGTCTACTTGACTTGGCGAAGCTCGTTTTTCTGCTTTTTCCACTCTAGCATCATGAATTCTCTCACGGCTGCTCGATTCCCATGTTTCTCCCCGTCACTGATAGCTTGCAGTTTAAACAGCTTTGTAAGCATGTCTCTTCGTAGGTGCCATTTTGGGGGGTCCTTAGCCAAAATGGTCTAGTTTAGCACAAAACACATAGTGGCATTTTAGACTTTGTGGGGAGCGCCCCTTTACCATCCTGTTGTGAAAATATGGTACACTCATTTCCCCACAAATAGATTCACTTGCCTAAGGTTGACTATCATGGTGTAACATCTTGGTTAAATTGCCCATATGTCAGCACGTATGTCCATCTGTCTGGCTCAGTGTGAAATTCAACTATGTTACAGGTCACTGTGCAGATTATGTCAAGGCAAAGGGAAGATGTAGACACACACATTGAAACTTGCACATGCAGTTCTTTGCTGACAGAAGGGCTTGAAGAGTGGCTAATGAGAAAAGGTCCTCATGCATGAAAACTCACATCAGCAGGCCAGATTCTCACGCACACACAACATTTAGGCCGTTGCTTCCTCGAAATGGTCTGTCTCTTTGTCACTGCTCGTGTAGAGGGAAGGCATGTTAAGATACTATTAAAACCCCTTTTTTAATGATGCGAGGTTACTTTCAACTCTCATTCAATAGCCGCAGAATTTGGTATATTTAATTCTATCTTGTAACTACCATTGAGACAATGGAACAATTTAAAATTTGAATAATTTTGAGTGCTTACATGGCTGTTTAATATGATCCAAAATATTGTCCTGGGTTCACTTGACCCTGACAGGAAGAATTATTGTACTTTTGAGAAAAGATGGCTTTAGATGGGTTGTGATTGTACCACACATAATTAATCACACCCTCATTGAAAGAGAAAACAAAAAATAACAGTGTAACAATAATAATAACAATACAGAGTATGTATTGAATTACATTGTATTAAATTACAAAGGAATGGTTTTGGATCAGTTAGAAAACTGATATTTTCTAGACTCTAGAAAACTCTCTAGACTCTAGAGAGTCTGAAGCCCACATGAGTGATTATGATCATTGTGCTGTTAATTTAGACTTAGTCAGACTATGCATGAACCGGGTGTGAGGTGAAAGTATTCTGTTCGAATTTGAATACGATTATATGGATTAAAAATCAGGTATTCCACAGTACTGAAGTCAAAGATATAGAACATGGATTGCGGGATGGCTCGATTGTATGACTGAAGTAGTAAATGTACTGTTTTGTAATCTAATAATGTAATCTTTAAAGACCATACAGAATTTATGATGCTTTACAATGATTAAGATTCCAACTAATATTACCATGTTTGAAACAGCACTGCACACAGCCATATTTTCTTCCAGTGTCACATTCAGTTTGATTGTAACTTGATTTGACGACTTGACATTGACACTCATCATCTGGAATGACACTTATTGACTCATCCATGACTGTCCTTAATGCGGAAGGTGGTTTGGACAAATCTTTGTTTTAATAAATAGTGATGTAAACAGGGCTAGAAGAAACATGTTTTGTAAACCACCTCTATATCCAAATTTGTATGTATGCTTGCATTGTGTCCTAGATCCCACTTTTTGAGTTAAAGGCCTGACTCTGCCTATTTGAGTTTATCCGATTAGTTGCATCCGCTCTGTCTGTTTGCCATCTCTGTTTGCCTGGAAAACTGTCTTTTGACTGTCTGCCTTTACTGGAAGGGAAAGATTGCTTGACATTTAAAACAACAGGCCAGGACACTGCTGCTGCTGTGGTTAAATGTCATCTCGCGATTCTTCCTCTTGGCTGTTTTTCTAATTGTTCCAAGCCACTCATGCTGCTCTCACTTCTTCTTATTATTGTGTTATTGTATTCATGACCCCAGCCCTTTTGTATGATCCGAATAAATAGTATAGATCCTGAAATTTTCATTACCGTTGAAATAATATTGCATGTAGGCTTTTTAATCAATGTGGGCATTTGATTTATGTTGCCACTGACAATTTTTGTTTACATTTGTGTTAAGGATCATCCACGAAGACGGTTTCTCCGGTGATGATGTAAAGCAGTACAAGCCTGTTGTTTACAGCAACACCATCCAATCGCTGGCTGCCATCGTCCGTGCCATGGATACACTGGGCCTTGAGTATGGAGATAAAGAGAGGAAGGTGAGTCTTTGTCCTTGTGTCGTAATGTGCACTGTGAATTGACATATACTGTGGATACACAAATTGTATGACTTTATCAAACATGAAAATAACTGAATGATTTTACATCAAATGTCAGATATATTGCCGAGCAACTATAAGCTAAGTGAAGCTAAATGGGAATGTTGGTCAGCCTCGATCATTGTAATCTACTGCAAGAGCATATGAAGGACATTGTAAGTAGTCTTACAGTCTTAAAAGCAGCATTAAGTAGATAGTTCTTCTTTGTTTTACCACATTAAGATCGTTACCGGAAAAAAGAAAACAGTATTAGTCAACAATACAAAATATAAGTCATAAGTTGCTGTCAAAAAAAACCTCCAAAAACTGATGCTGAGTTACCATAATTTCTCATGTATCATGCAGACCCATGTATGTCACGACCCATTGATGCAGAGGAGGACCCAAATGCAGGACTCTGGAGACGCAGAGGCAGTTTGGGAAAATTGTTTATTTGGTCCAAAGTCAGGGATCAGGCAGACAGTCAAGTGGAGCAGCAGTAGTCAGGACGTCGGGCGTGAAGAGCAGGTCCACAGGCAGGCAGGGGTTGGTACACGGGAGATCCATCAGAGAAGGCAGGAATATCAAAGACATCAAGCTTACGGGGTCGGTCGGAGGACAGGAAGAGGTCGGTACACCAGGGTTCACGATCAAGAATACGGGAGTGCAGGAACAGGGCATGAGTTGCGACGATCTGACGAAGACTAGTCATCCCCTGGGTCCTATAAATACAGCGGTTACTCAACAAGGATGAGGCGCAGGTGTGCGCCTCCTAATCAGCGCCGGTGTGCTGGGACCCGCCCAGCCAGTGCTGGTCCGGCAGGAACATGACAATATATAATACGAACCCCCAAAGTTGACCTCCAAGGTCTGGAAATCCCTTCTACCAATGTAAAATGGAATTTTACAATGCATAACTTTGCTTCTACCCATATCATCAAAACATGAAGTCCATCTATCCATTTTCCGAGCTGCTTATGTTCACAAGGGTTGTGGGAGTGCTGGAACCAACCCAGCTGTCATCGGGCAGGAGGCGGTTCAGGCAGTCAATGGCTGTGCACATTAAGTCAGACAACAGTCATACTCACAATCACACCTAGGGGCAATTTCGAGTTTTCAATTAATGTTGCATGTTTTTGGGATGTGGGAGGAAACAAGAGAGCCCGGGTAAAACCCACACAGGCACGGGGAGAACATGCAAACTCTACACAGGCAGGGCCGGGATTGAACCCTGGACCTCGGAACTGTGAAGCCAGCGATATAACCAGATGCGCCATCGTGATACACGCACACACACACACACACACACACACACACACACACACACACACCACACACACACACACCACACACACACACACACACACACACACACACACACACACACTCACACACACACACACACACACACACACACGCACGCACGCACATGCTCACATGCACACACACTCGCACGCACACACATTACATGCATATATTATTCATGATAAATTACAATACACTATCACAGATCAGTAATTGCCATTTGAGTTCTTGTTCTGACGTAGAGTAAAATAATAGTCATTGAACATTAAAGACCCAGCTGATAATGGCCTCGATTAACCTAGTCGGACTGCATATTATTTTCACATATTTTGGGTCAGATGTTCTTAAAAAGACAGCACTCCCCGTTGGTTTTCTTCATCTTTTCTTTTTCCCCACATCTCAAATACTGTATGATGTGCTTCTTCTCATGATATTTGACAACTTTAAATTGCCCATGTACCCTAACAAGGGGGAACAGTGTAGAAAATGGATGGAGGGATACTGTTTTGAATCAAAGTTTTGTTGTGTCTTGTGTAAAACTACTTTCCGTGCAATTATAGTCACTGAGATTTTGACTGCTTTCGAACTGTGGTTAGTTCCTTTTACTATTTTCCCAATTATCTTGAGAATATTTCTTTTGAATAGAGTTCCTCCTACATGTGTGACAGTATTCCAGTGAGAATTGACAAAACATCTTTAAAAGTGAAAAAAAAAAAAGATGACTAACCCTGCATAGTATGAGATGTAGCATAGAACCGTAAATGGAGCATTAACATGCGGTATGCGTTATGACCATGTGCAATATCGTATGAGCATTAGGTGTTTTAAAATCTGCTACTTAAAAATCCCACAGATCATATCTGATTTTGCTTCTGGGTTGTTCCATATACACTATTGAAGATATGTTCACTGTTGTGTATGCATAAGAACATATTTTACCATGCCTGCTTAGCATAAGTAGGACAAATGTTCCACTAAGCGACTTTTTATTTGCTTTCTATTGAATTAGAATCAATCTTCTACTCATATGCAGCAGTTGTAGCAGAGGATGGTACAAGCCAGTGCGGTCACCACTTGCCAAAGGCTCACTGCTAGCACATGATTCTAAAACACTTGAAGTCAAACCGTCTGTTGTTACTTGTTGATGCACTTGCAATGTGACCAATAAACATGGTTTTACCATTTTGCCTCATTAAATTTTCAAAAACTTTGATGAACAACTGGAGGTGAAGAAAGTGACATATTTAGACATTCTTTTAGCACAATGTCTTTATGTCTCAAGTCTCTCATCATGTACTGTATGTCATACTAGACCTCCAACTACCGGAGATAAATTCCTTGTATGTTTCAGACATACTTCTAATCAATGCGCTAAAATGCATTTGTTATCCTGAAAACATCCCAAAATATTGATCATAGAGATACTGGCAGAATCCTCCTCACTGCGCAACAGCTCAGTCAGTTTTGGTAGCTTTTCACATGATTGTGAGACTTTTCTTGTTCATTTTAAATTTAGACTAGGTGGTCTACATAAATGATATTACTTGGGTTATATTATTATATTATATGAGTGCTGTGATTGGCTGGCAACCTGTTCAGGGAGTACCCTTCCCTCCTCCCCGATGACAGCTGGGATAGGCTCCAGCACTCCTGCGACCCTTGTTGTTGTTGTGATAGCCAGCGTGACAGTGTTGCTGCGTCGACGTAGACAATCGTGTGAAAGCGCTATAGCCGTAGGAAAGCAGCCGCCCCGTCACCGCCATAGATCTTCTGCCGTGAACATAGTAGGGCGCGCCGGGCAGTTGAACGGGTGCTGCGTGTCGTGTGGCCCGGTGCCACAGTCCGGGCAGACGTCAGCAATTGTGTCATCGAGGCGGTGTTTGTCGCTGTTCATCGGGCGACAGAAGCTTGATTTCACGACGAATGTGCTTGTCAGCAGCAAATCCACACCGCCCCTGGGCGGTCAAAGTTTCGTCAACCCTTTCCAGCGCAGTTACGCCGCGTTCGGTGTCGACATGCGACCCTTGTGAGGATAAGCGGCAAAGAAAATGGATGGATGGATATTATATGAGTGAAGTGTTCTTTTTCTGCATGTATTTTATTTGTTTGGAATGATAAAAACATGCTAGGGTTACCGTTTTAATTGCTGAAGAGTGTTGTCGAGAAAAAGTGTTAAAAGTACTCTCAAGCTTCGCTTTATGTACAGATACTTTAAAGCTATCTATTTAAAAAGTTAAAAAGTAATAAATAGATCTGGTGATGTGAAAAGAACAAGTTGTGAATTTTTTGCTTTTGTTTTTTTTTTTTTTTGGTTACCAGCTCAAACAGCCCTTCAACAAACAATAAAATAGTTTTGACAATACGAGCTAACAACATTCAGAAGAGCGGTTTCTGAAAATCTAAAATCTGAAACCAAATTCAATGAAACATTGCCATCTTGTTGTTTCACCCTACAACCTGCTTCATGGTCTTTTATAGGTTTTCAAAGATGAAAACTTCAGGAGATCCACACGTGCCAGGGAGCATGATCCCACTATGGCTGTGATGCTGTGTCATGAGGACTGTGTCAGGGGCAGGAGGCCAAACTTTATGGATGTTAAATAAAACTATTTTTTTATTAGTGCTGTTGCTCAATGTTGCTGTGACTTATCTTAGTTTACATCCTGTATAATACTGTATTATAGAAGAAATGTACGTAACAACAGGAAGCAGAAATGAATATGCTGAGGTTCTCTCTTGGAGTGAACACATTGGATAGGATTAGAAATGAGCTCACTAGAGGAACACCCAACAGACATGTTCAGAGGCGAGAGAGTGCGTATATTGGTAGAAGGGTGCTGAGGATGGAGCTGCCAAGCAAAAGAGCGAGAGGAAGACCAAAGAAAAGGTTGATGGCTGTTGTGAGGGAGGACATGAGGACAGTGGGTGTTAGAGAAGAAGATGCACAAGATAGGCTTAGATGGAAAAAGATGACGTGCTGTGGCGACCCCTAAGGAGACAAGCCGAAAGGAAAAGAAGAAGAAGAATAGAAGTAATGTACGTGTAAAATTAAGTCGGCAACACATATACACAAATTGCATGTGCAATTATTTCACTGACAATGTTCTTCAATATATTTTTCATCCCTTAGTAAAATGACTTAAAATCTTCATCTTTTCCTTTCGGCTTGTCCCGTTAGGGGTCGCCACAGCGTGTCATCTTAGATGAGCGCATATTTGTTTGGCACAGGTTTACAGTGGATGCCCTTCCTGACACAACCGCTCTGCGTTTAGCCAGGGAGACAAGTTTACAGAACCTGGTACTTCCAGGCAGTCTCCCATCCAAGTACTAACCAGGGCCAAACCCTCAGAAAAAGATTTGCTGAACATTCAGTTCAATGACGTTTGCACTCAGCCTCAAAACTACATTTTTGATGAGTAGTCACTTGTGCGGTATGTGGATGACAAGTCAAGAAACTCTGAAAAAAACTGCCTCTGAATTTGTTGTCACTACAAATCTACAGTATATGCAATAACAGCAATAATGTCGCTTTATTCTATGTTTGGCTTGCTGTCTAGGTTGGGAACCATCTCCAAATCATATAATTAAAGATGGTAATAACATAGACATTATTGTTCTTATTACACGTTAGCACTACCATCCCCAAAATTTGGAAGCAGTTAAAATAAGATACATTTACTACATATGTTATAATTTAAATCCATGAAACCAAATCCTATATTTTTCAATCATCATTATTTTGCTGTACTTTTTTTTTCTGTTGCCTTAGTTTCAGTTATACACATGTCAATGCCAGCATGATTCATTTAATGTGACTGGCTGCCAAAAAGTATTGCAAAGCCCCAGCCAAAAGTCCATCTTTCCAATTAAGTCTCCCCTGCCTCTAAAGCCGCTAAATCCGAGATCACACAATTTCCGTGTATGATACACTTCTTGAGGATTATGAGTGTAATCCACAGAAATGCATCAATTTCTTGACCAAGGGAGCAATGGAAGAAGGTTAATTGGAGTTGTAATGTCTACTCGCACATAATGTTGGACTAATTTTTAGGTCTCAAAGTAAAACTATCAAAGAAATAAATAAAGCCAGTTGTTGGTTCTGTCATGGTCCTGCCGTTCCAGCCATGGCTGGGCGTGTCCCAGCAGACCTACGATGATTAGGAGGCGCACACCTGCGCCTCATCTCCGCTGATTAACCCTGATACTTATAGGACCCAGGGGACGACTGGTCGCCAGATCGTCGCTTCGCATGCCTCGTTCCCGCACTTCCGCATTCCTGACGCCAACCTCCCGTGTACTGACCAACGCCTGTCTCCCGACCTACCCTGTAAGCCTGTCGCTACTGTTCCTGCTGTTTGTGCTGACTGACTCCCCGGTTACTGACTCTGGAACGAATAAAAACTTTCTCCTTACTGCTTGCCTTTTACCCGAGTCGTGCATTTGGGTCCGCCCTCAAGTCCCGTTCGTGACAGAATGATCTGGCCATAACATGGACCCAGCCGACTACAAAGCCCTCCGCCGCTCGTTACAAATCCAGGGCAGATGCCTGGCTGGGCAGGAGGCTGCCCTCCAGGTGACGAACCAGAGGCTCCTTGAGATCTGTGCCCGGCTGGAGCTGTGGCTGGCCTTTCAGGCTAGCGCTGCTACTACGCCGACGGTGGCCATTTCGGCTGCTACCACTCCGTCTGCCCCGCCTGCTGCAGATATTCAGCGTACCGGCGTAACACCTCTCTCCCGACCCGAACGTTTGTCTGGCGACTCAGGGAACGTCAGACCCTTCCTCGCTCAGTGTGACCTCTAGTTCGAGCTACAGTCGAGCTAGAGTGGAGTTGCAACTTGGAGACGTGTCACTCTTGGATGGCCTTCGTCCGCGCCATGACGCAGGTCTTCCAGTACGCCGCGCCGGAATGCGAGGCAGCGACATCGCTGATGACGTTACGCCAGGGACAGCGCCGCGTTTCCGACTACGCCATCAAGTTCCGTATCCGGGCAGCCGAGAGCCGATGGAACGAGGACACCCTCCCCGACGCCTTCTTCCAGGGGCTCTCCCCGCAGGTCCGCGGTCTCCTCATTGCCATGGACATTCCTACCTCGTTGGATGCAGTCATCAGGCTGGCGCTCAAAGTCAACCAAAGACTTGCCATCCAGGGACAAATGTAAGCGCGGGTTGGAGGAGAGATGGGCCGCTTCCCTGGCACCTACGCTCAGCATTCGTCGACTCTGGCTTGGACGCGAATTTGATCAACCCCCGCGTGGCCTTTCTGACGCAGTGGTTCTGCAACGCTTATGCTGCAAACGGGAAATTCCTCTGTCGAGTGACGCTCTGCACGCAAACCCTAGTGATGGTATTTCCGGACGCCCACACGGAACGAATTAACTTCCACATCTTCAACTCGCGGAGCAGCGATATCATCCTGGGGAGTCCGTGGCGCAAGTAGCACAAACCCCCATATTGACTGGACCACGGGTCAAATCAGGGCGTGGGGCGAAGAATGCCACAACCGATGTTTCGTTGTTCGTGAGGAGGGGAGGATTCAAGTCGCGCCCGTGGAATTTGAAGAGCCAGGTACCACACCGGATTTAGCCGCAGTGTCCCCCTGTTATCTGGACCTCAATGAGGTGTTTTCAGAAACAAAAGCTACATCACTGCCGCCCTGGGGGGGAGGGATGTCATCGACTGGGCGCACACCAACAAGACTTTCTGCCACCCAGGAATGACCAAGACACGCTCTGTCATTGAGCAGCGGTTCTGGTGGCCAAACTTGGGTAGGGACGTGAGGGATTATGTCAACGCCTCCCCGGTATGCACGGCCAACAAGTCTTCCCGCCTGCGTCCAATGGGGGAGTTGCGGCCACTGCCGATTCCCTCTCGTCCCTGGTCACATATCTCGGTGGATTTCTTCACTGGGCTACCTACTTCCCAGGGGAACACGGTGGTGCTCTCAGTCGTTGACCGTTTCTCCAAGATGGTCCATTTCGTGCCGGCCCCGAAGATGCCATCCGCCAAGCAAACGGTCCAGCTGCTGCTGGACGAGGTCGTCTGCTACCACGTGCTGCTGGTGGACATCGTCTCGGAAAGGGGACCACAGTTCGTTTCCCGTTTTTGGAAGGAGTTTTGCTCACTCATCGGGCTACGGCAAGCCTGACGTCAGGCCATCACCCGGAGTCCAACGGCCAGACGGAGAGGATTAACCGGTATTTGGAGACCGGTCTGCGCTGCTTGGCATCTCGCGACCACAGCACATGGAACCAGCACCTCAGATGGGTGGCGTATGCTCACAACTCCATGCCCTCTGCCTCCACAGGTATGGCTCCTTTCCACGTCGTGCACGGTTATCCTCCCTCTCTGTTCCCATCGGTGGCCACAGACTCCGCGGTGCCATCCGCTCTGGCGGTGGTGAGACGCTGCAAGCGGACCTGGGAGGCAGCTCGCAAGATACTGCCGCATATGGGCAGCTCCTACAAATCCGCAGCGGCTCTCAAGAGGAAAGGGGCGCCGGCATTCAATGTGGGACAACGAGTGTGGCTGTCCACGAAGGATCTTCCGCTGCGGACGGAGTCGCACAAGCTTGCTCCCAGGTTCGTTAGCCCGTTCCCTGTCAGCAAGGTCATCACCCTGTTACCGTTTCACTGAAGCTCCCCAGGTCGATGAGGGTCTACGCCACCTTTCATGTGAGCAGACTCCGTCAAACCTGTCTGTCGCCACTGATTCCTCCGTTCAAGCCTCCCCCGCCTCCCCGCATGGTAGACAGTGGTCTCTGTGAACCGTCTGCTGTCTTCCTATCACAGGGGCAGGAGGGTCCAGTACCTATTGGACTAGGAGGGTTATGGCCCGGAGGAGTTTTCCTGGGTCCCCTCCCGCTTCATCGTGTATACCACCCTCATCAGTGACTTCCACGCGGGCAATCCTAAAACTCCTGGGACGTCTGGAGGCGGCCGTTAAGGGTGGGGTGGTGGGATGGGTACTGTCATGGTCCTGCCATTCCACCACTGGCTGGTCGTGTCCCAGCAGACTGACGATGATTAGGAGGCGCACACTTGCGCCTCATCTCCGCTGGTTAACCCTGGTACTTATAGGACCCAGGGGACAACTGGTCTTCGCCAGATCGTTGCCTCGCATGCCTCGTTCCCGCACTTCCGCATTCCTGACGCCACGCGTACTGACCAACGCCTGTCTCCCGACCTACCCTGTAAGCCTGTCGCTACTGTTCCTGCTGTTTGTATTGACTGACTCCCCGGTTACCGACTCTGGAAAGAATAAAGACTTTCTCCTTACTGTTTGCCAGAGTCGTGCATTTGGGTCCGCCCTCGAGTCCTGTTCGTGACAGGTTCTGAATGTGGGAATGTTTCAGTTTTACATGGTAGCATGAGCCTTGTCTCCCTCTGAGAAATATGATTTATATTTGGCAATATGCTGTGTAAGTGTTCTGCAACACTGGTTGCATAGCAATCACCCTGATGCAATAATGTTTATATTCAGCCGTGTATGATATCTGCCCATGTAATGTCGGATACAAGAAGTGTGTCATTATTTTCACGTTATTGCTGATAGCTAGATTAAGAGAATGCGGATCCTGTATAGAATCAAGTACAGTGAATTTGAGGAATAACAGTTTGGTTTATGTAATTCATAAATAAGTATCCCATACATACACACGATGGAACCAACTAACCGACTAGTCAATGTGTCAGCTTTACCATGCCATGCCATGATTACGAATTTCCAACTCTCTGTGAAGCCATAAAGGTATCTGAATGTGACTAGATTATTGAGGGTTTGCATCTGATTGGATGAACAAGTCTGGGGGTGAGGTCTGTGCACCCGAGAATCGTATCAAGTGAGTGAGTGAGTGAGCTGTGTGGAGGCTCACAGAGCAAATTAGCGACTAAATAGAAAATCTGTGACATCATCAATTATTAAAATCGACCCAACTATCATCACCTTTGCCTCCACTACAAAACTCTGAAGTCCTTCAACTCCAAAGTCATGAATGACATGAGCATTGATACAGTATGAATTGTTTTTATATTGACTGAAGCAACATTGGGGAACAAAGTAACATCTAGGTACCTTCCTAAATATTCCATCCAAAAACTTCCAGGTTTCCTAACTTCTGTTCTGACATATACAGTAAACATTCACTCTAGCACATCCCGTAGTATTTGTCCCCAACCTTACCAAAACGCAGACTCCACCCCGAACTGGTCACCAGTCAGTTGCAAGGTACATTTCAACACCATCTCTGAATCAATTCCATGTTGCCCGCACCAAAGTTATGTGTGTATACCACTACATCATCAGTGACGAGCATAATGAGGTGTGTTGCACAAATTAGTTTGAAGTTGACATTTTTTTGTCTGTTTTTACCAGAAAACTAAGTGTATGGAAGTAAATATGTGCCACCAGAATTTGAATTAAAAATGCCACTGAAAATTTTATGTTGTAAAATTCACATTATTTCAAAGTGGTCACATTTTTAATACCTGTATTTCAGTTTAACTTTTCAATGTTAACAAATTCACCATATGAAAAAATGTAACCTTTAAAATTCAAACCCAATTATTTTCAATCTCCTGAAATTCAACTAGCTACAATTCGCTGTCTGAAATTCACCATCTAAAACCCAGCCAATCCAGTTACGTTTTCTTAGTCACGTGACATCATATACTAAGAAAGCGTTAATTCAAATCCTGGTGGGACATATTTACTTTCATACATGTGAACGCTACATAAACAGGTACAACAGTTTACTGATCAGTGAGGCAACAAAAACACTTTCTTTTTTCCTGACTCACGCAAATTCAGTGTGGGGCATGGCTTAGATATTGGAGGGGGCGGGTTAGACCAGTTTGATGTCATCTCGCAGACGTGTCCATAAGGCGCATTTATCAAAAGGGCTGTCTGCGCCAATGGGTGTAAACAGCCAACTTTGTTGACAATCAAAGTGACTTAATCATGATCTCAAGTTTTGAGAAAGCAGGTTGGTGTGGCAAAAGACATCTTGATAAAATGCAGGATGAGCTAATGATGCCCATGAGTTATTTAGATATGTCCACAGACCTCTTGAAGCTATCCACACCGATCCGCAGTCCTTCTTCCTGGTTCTACGAATTCATAACCTTCGACAAATGGTATCGGCATTGGGCGGGACGGTGGCTCAGCTGGAAAGCCTTGGGCTCACAGTTCAATCTCCGACCCGCATGTGTGGAGTTTGCATGTTCTCCCGTGCCTGCATGGGTTTTCTCCGGGCACTCCGGTTTCCCCCCACATCCTAAGAACATCCAAAATCAATTGGACACTATAAATTGCCCCTATATGTGATTTTGAGTGCGGTTGCTTGTCTCGATGTGCCCTGCGATTAGCTGGCAACCAGTTCAGGGTGTACCCTGCCTCCTGCCAGTTGACAGCTGGGATAGGCCCCAGAATTTCCCGACCCTAGTGAGGATGAGCGGCTAAGAAAAATGGATGGATGGATGGATGGTATTGGCATTGTACATAATAGAGTCTGGATGCTAAAGAATGGTGTCTCATGAACTTTAAAAAAACAACAACTACCATTTATTACATTTTCAAAAAGCTTTTTTTTAGTTAGACGCCAACGGCCAATTCTCCAGGTCTTGGTAAAGAGAACATTTTCAAACCCAACTGTTGATTGATTTATTAATTGAACATGTATTTTGCTTGGCTGTTGTAGCTCAATTGATAGATCATCCTCAATTATGGTGAGAGATTGTGAATTCACCCTGTTCTAACCTCATAAGAATGGTGATAACGCACAAAATCTGATCCCTGGCCTTGGCAAGTTGCTGTGGCAACTTGATATTTTGCCTCCCTCTCCACACATTCCGCAAATCTGTGTCCAAGGGCATCGTGACACACACACACACGCACACGCACCCATGCATGCACACCCACACATGCACACACAAACATCCACACACCTCACACCTCACACACACTCATAAAATGAAATGATAGCATGCTCCAAATAGACTGTTGTCACTGTAATCTAAAGTTGATGTCACAACAGTTCAAAAAAGGAAGGTTGAAAAAGCTATTCCTAATCTTACACATTTTTTGTGTGAGGTTTACTTTACTGCAATACTAAAACTAATGGATACCTTGATTGCAGGACTTTTATAAGTGAAGTTAAAAATTTGACTGGCACAAATGATTATAAGTACAGTTTTCTGTATGTATGCTAAATTCAAGACATCCGGAGTCTGTCAACTAAGGATGATGGAGAAACTGCACAAGTGCACATATATGCATGCAAGAACACCTAAAATGACACCACAAAAACACTTTGGGTCTCAATGGACTTGTGAAGGGAGGGATAGGAAGAAAAAGAAAGTGAGTCAGAATAGAGAAATGCATGGAAGCGAAAGACTGCATGTAGAGAATGAAAAAAGAGGGCAAAAAGAGGGAGGGAGGTGGTGGGCCTCTTGGGATAGTTTGTGTGCATGTTCACGTGTTGCAGGTGCACACTTTTGCTATATGAACAACGCCTCGCTGATTACTATTTTCCGTCTGCTCATTACAGAAAAAGGAACTTGTCCACGGAAATATACCTGTCTTATTAAAAATCTTGGTGACTAACAAGTTTACTTATTTTGGTTATACTGTAACACAAAGAGAAAAAAAAAACATTCTTGAGCTACATGTGCAGTATATATTTGCACCATATGGTGTGTTGCTTTGGAAGTGAAGAGTGGCTTCAGAAAAAAAAATGCCCGTTCATAACAAGCAGATGTGATTATTGTTATGCTTTATTCGTAATACTGGTTTACTTAAATCAAGCATCCACAGCCTACAGTTAAATTGAGGTGCAGCTGCACGTATTGTCACTGGAACAAAGAAGTCGCAACACATCACACCTGTTATCAAGTCACTGCTCTGGTTACTTGTCAAAACAAGAATCGATTTCAAAATCCTGCGATTGTCTGGCCTTGCACCTCAGTACATAACCAATATCCTCATCAATAAAACTCTGCCAACACCTCTAAGATCTAGTAGCAATTGCAGTCTAATCAATCACAGTACCAGTAGACAATTGGAGGCAGCTTTTAGCATCTGTGCCCCACACATCTGGAACAACCTGCCCGAGACATTTAAACGGGCAAAATCAGTTACCAGGTTCAAAACAAGTTCAGAATATTCCACTTCATGACGGCTTTTGACTAAATGTGTGTGTGTTTATGGCCATGTGTGTCCTCAGCATGTACTGTATAGTCTGCTGGAAAATGTATGTGTTACTCTTCAGCTGTATTTTTTTCCGCTTTTAAAATTGTTTGCACAATTAATGCTGGTATCATGTATATATTATTGTTTTTAACAATTGTAAGGCTCATTTAATCCTTGTGGATTAAAGGTCAAGTGGATGATTTTAGTATTATATATTTATTATATATTATTAATGAAAAAAAACGGAAGCCAATATGGGCCCGTGCGTTTTTTTTACCAAAAAAACATGATTTTGACATATACAGCTTTTTGTAACTCCCGCCATGAAAATCCTCTCGTGGGATTTGTTTTCGACAAGAAGCAGGAAGTGACGTTGGAGGCAGTAGTGCACTCAAGTGGACTCGTTTCTTTCTATTAGTTTTACCTACGGGAAGATAGATCGTTGTTCCTTCATGCTAGCCAAAATGCTGTCTCGTTGCATTGCTGGATATTGCTCGAACACTCGGGAGGATGGATTCGCTCTTCATACTTTTCCAAAAGATCCAGTTGGTCGTGAAAAATTGATTCCACAGGTGCAAAGGACGAGATCTTTGTGGGTTCCAAATAACAGGTAGGTGTGTATACACCTACTAAAAAAACAATAGTTGGGATGGGGGGCATAATCAGCAAGTCAGGGGTGATAAATGTGTCGATGTGTACATCGGAAGGCATCCGTGCACGAGCCGCTGGAGGACAGCCTCCGCAGGTCTTGTGAATCGCTACCGGCCTTGTCAACAAAGCCGAGCTGGCCGCCGGCCTCGTCAGCCGGGGTGGCTTGTCGCGGCGCCGGGCCGCGGTGGAGATGAGCCACCGCGGAAGTGGATCGGACGGGGAGGCGGTTTGGCCATGGCGTCATCGTCGCTCCCGGACAGCGTTGTTTTTTTTTATCACCGCCACGGGGAGGTGTATCAGGCGAGGAGGAAGTTTGGTCATGATCCGCATATCATCTAAATATGGCTCGACAATAGGGTAATATTGCCCCAGTAACTTCGCTCGGTTGTGAGGTGTTCCCCTCTTCGAAAAGAGCTTCCGTATCAGAAGGAGCGTGTTCGTCTCCCACAGTAGGGGCCACAGCGTGTTTTCAATGGTGAATGTCTGAGGTGACGTCATGGGCAGCAGGAGATGGAGCCAATATGGCGACCACTTGGACGACGAATGACACTTCTGCAACTTTGTGCATGGATGACGCGCTCTCCGCTCATGTTTATTTTTTTTTGTATAGACATTGAAGTGAATAATATTATATGTATTTTTCATTTCAATATCTGTTTTAGAATGTTTGTAGGGATGACACTTAACCTTTAAATTGACTCTCTAAGTAAAAAAGATTGATTTCCTAATTGAGTAAATTTTTTGGGGGGGGATTGGTTCCACCACATCCGTGACCCCATTGAGGAGAAGTTGGATGTTTTACGTAGCCCGAGCTCTTGGCATTAGTATTGTGCTTGCTTTGATCGTGCCTGCCCATTTAGTCTCTAACCTCTTGTTATTTTCAGCTTCTTCTCTCTCACTTCCCCTTCCCTCCCCACTGATCTTTCATTTCAAAGCATGACTCTCGCCATGACTTATTTCCTCACCTCTTTGTTACATTAGTGGTCATGGTTGTCGTGTTCTCTGACATATATTTATACTATACACTCAATTAGATATTTCCATAGACAATTTAATCTACTCCTGCCTCTGCTACAAGTTAAGTTAGTTATTCTAATAGAAATGTTCCAACTTTAAACACATCCTTAAGATTAATGCCAAATAATTAAGCATTTCTGTGTGTTGCAGTTATACACAGAGCCAGGATGGAAAAAGTAAACCCAAATCGGCTTCATGAAAATGAGTGACAATGAACTGTATCCTAGCAACTAAAAGAACTGTGATCCCACACCTGAGATTTACTGTTTTAAATAACATGGTTCAGGTTAAAGATTTTACCAAGATATAGTGTGCCTTTGTTTAAACATCACGTGCTACATGACGAGTGTTAATACAAGAGAGGCTTTTCTGTGTATTGGCTTGTACAAATGCAGGCTTAGAATCCAGAAAAACGCCTCGATACAGTGACATCACTCCACTGTAGGCTGCTTCTGTAACATTGTGGATCGTTTTGATTGCTTGTTTCGTAGCCCTTCTTTAGTTGTATTCCGAACTATGGACCTCTCTATGTGAAGCTGACACATCTCCAAGCCTCCATAGTCAAAAGACACCCATTTATTTTTTTTGTCCTCTTGTAGTGGATTTGGGTATGATTGCATTGGTGTGTTTTTCCCGGCTTTTTAGTTGGCAGCACATTGCACTGATTAAGTATCCAGTGACCTTGGATAGGATAAATATTTTACAGAATGAGAGGGAGGTCTGACATTACTTGTTTCATCAAATATGTATGGAAGAAATTTAGACAGATGAAAGTTTTTACACCTACAGCATAGTTGCATAATGACTTGGTTTGCCGTGTTACCTCACAGGAAGAAGGATTAAAAGTTCCAATCTTGGCTCAAGTCTTTCTTGCTAGCTTTTCATTTTTTTAACCTGTGGTGAGGTCATCGGTGACTTGTGTTTTACATTGACAGCATGTGATTAATTCCCACTGACTGTCCTATTTGAAATTGCACTTTGACTGACTCCAGTTCAGTCTTGGGTGTACTGGAGCCTCTTTTTTTGCCCTAAATTGCTTTTACAGGATAAGCAGAGTTGAAAATGATTGAATGGATGACTGCAGCCTACAGTCACTCAGTGAATAGAATCACTTTGTTCTCTTGGTTTATTCAAGCCTTTTGTCCACTATGAAATCCCACAATAATTACCACGTACATTGAAGGCTCTGGAATTTGCAAAAACCCTCTGAGCCACTGGGGGCAAAAAAAAAGTGTTGAACAGCACTCATCCCATGACTTTCCCCACAGCATTATCATGAAGTGTGTGTGTGTGTGTGTGTGTGTGTGTGTGTGTGGTCATGAGTGGATTATTTTGTTAAATCTTTTAGACTATGATTACAGGCCTTTTATATATTCCTTATGACAACTAAATTGATAGATAATTGTACATGATAGCAGTTCGTAACTTGTAATCTTTTGGCTTGATTCTATTTTTTTTCTTTCCGCAACTCGTATGTGTTCATCATGTCAAAGTACATAACATCAGAAAGGCTCTGAGCCTTGTGGGGAACAAGCACACATTGAAACCATGCATAACTCACGCTGCACAATATGCCCTTAAACCTTGTGAAACTTCCCTTACAAACTCACACACACATACACACAGTCTCCTTCACTTCCCTCTCTGTATGCACCAGACTGGCGCTATCAGCGTCATATGACTGGCACATGGACCTGCCAAGCAACTGTGCTACTAAGAACATGACCATGATGCCTTGCTCCTGTAACCCTGAGGCTGTTGAACATCAGTGCTGGTATGTTAAGCACTGCCTTCTAAGAAAAACACCATGCTTACTAGGGGTGTAACGATTCCTTTTCGCAACAGTTTAATTCGTATCACAATGTATGTTTGCCCATTCTATTCATATTTGTTCATTTAGAACAATCAAAAATGATTCAGTGGCCGGAAAGCTACTTTATTTTTATATGGCAGTATTAATACATTTTTCCCACCTTTTGTTGTACTGTAAATATATAAGGGCCAATGAATAGAAGAAGAAGAAGTCTCTTTCAGCTTGTCATCTCAGATGAACGCACATATATGTTTGGCACAATTTTCACGCCAGATACCCTTCCTGACGCAACCCTTCTCAGGGACTGGAGGCCCTAGTGGGATACGAACCCACAACCCCTGGTTTACCAAACCAGTGCTCTATCGACTGAGCTACGGATAGCTACTGGGCCTCTTTAAGGGCCAGTAAATAATAAAAGAAAAATGGGTGGGAAACTACAGCTGACAACACATAATGTCCAGTCTCAAAGAAAAAATGTCTCTTTCACAAGTGCTCTGTCATGAACCTTCAGTACGGGGTTGGACCCAAATGCAGGACTCCAAGACGAGGGCATGATGTTAGGCATAGTTTTATTCAAAGCTGAGGTCATAAGCAGTCCGAGAAGGCAGAGGTACGGAAACGCTAGGCTAGGCGGGATCCAAAAGACATGCAGAGAGGTCTGATGAGTAGGAGACCAACTATGAACTAGGACTTGACTATGACTATGAAACATAAACTAAGACAAAACTAAATTGTGGTGGCACAGAAACGCTGTGACAACGATAGCTCTACACTACACTATTTTAGATTCCTACTGTCAGTGAATGCAACTCACTAGATCAGGGCAACAACGAACTGGCACATGCCAGTGACTAAAACTCCAACTTAAATACCTGTCTAATTACAGTCCCAATGTGAAACAGCTGTGAGCGGTGACAGGTGTCACCGCCCAGAGCAGTGGGGTGGCCACGCCCCTCTTGGCAGTGGCCAAGTCTTGCTCATGAGATGCACTATGTCAGACTACTGCAATAAAACCTTGTATTCCAATACCACCGCATCTCACTCTTTTTATGGTCCTCTGGCTTTATCTTGTCAACTGAAATGCGACCGAATGCACTCGCCAGCGTTGGGAGGACAACACGACTGGATCGTGCTGACTGTATTATGGGAAGAAAATCGGAAATAAAACATTTTGGTGGTCATCGCTGCTCACAAAAGAAGAGTACTCTGTAAGGCTGACTTGAGGTACATTTACATACTTATAATACAATATGGACAGCATTGTAAAGCATCTGCTTAGATCGTTGGTCTCTGTTCTCAGGATCAGGGTTCAAATACCAGTCCTGCCTATGTGGAGTTTGCATGTTCTCCCTGTTCCTGCGTGGGTTTTCTCCGGGCATTCCAGTTTCCTCCATCATCCCAAAAACATGCATTAATTGGAGACTCTACATTGCCTCCAGGTGTGATTGTGAGCATGACTGTTGTCTGTCTTCATGTGCCCTGCAATTGTCTGGGAACCAGTTCAGGGTGTACGATTTGTCTCTTGTGCATTGTGTTTTTCTTAAAACCGTGTCTGATGATTTTTGGGGCAAAAATGTACTTCTCCTCTGTGTTCAAGGTTGCAAGGTAAAATGTGTGGGTGTCCCTCTGATTGGCCAGAAGAGTTTCTTTCATCATTTGAGACTGTATTTGCTTTGTGTGACTTGACAGTACAAATATAATCAGACTTCATTTGGAATATTCAAAAGATTTTGCCAGGAAATGTAAGCTCAAGAGCACAAAAAGAAATCACACATCACCCTCCTGATCTCCGCCATGTGCCGCTCCCCCGCCACTCTACATGTGAGGTTATCTCTCAATTTAGTCAAAGTGTTTCATAGCTATTGATCTATAGGACTCTTTACCTAAATCATTAAGTATATTCTATAGGTTGTATTATTACAATGTGCTGTTATGTCATAATGACTTTTTCATAATGACAAATACAACAAAATTCTTTTTTGTTTTGTTTTGTTCATTTTTAATTGGAATTCCCTTTAAATGACACCTAAAACAACAACATGCATGCATGAATGAAGTGGTATTTTTGCCAGGGTTGTATGTACTTTACCTCAGGGATCAAGTCCTCGGGTGCTGAGGGACTGAATGCAAGCCGTCATCTCTTGAGAGAGACATATGAAATCATTTCCCTCTAGCGTGATGTGATAGAATTATGGCAAACCAAGACAGAACTGAGCGAAGATGAGGGACAATGGTAGATTGAGTCCTCACTGTCTAGCATATTGATGCTCCTAAAATATTTTCGTCTTGAGAAAGGACCTGCACTTGGTGCTTATTTTCTGTAGTCTGTGCAAATAATTAAGACAAGTTATTATATACTTTACTTGAAATACTATATACTGTAGCCTCACACCAGGGTACACCAGCACAAATCTGAAACAGGAGCTATAGTGTAGACCTCCACCAAGTTCCACCCATCCATCAAGCTTCAAGCCCACCTATGCTCACTTGGATAGACGGTGAGTTGTTGTTGATCCCACCTGACAATTGGTGAGAGAGAAAGTACACCTTCTACTGGTCCCCTCTGCCAATTTAAGTATTCTAATTTGGATCAGAATCGGCATTTGTCGATGTGACTCACAGACAGAAATATCTATTTTTCCTCCTGTCAAAGCAAAGCTTGACACCAGATATCATCCACTTGCCGTCTGGAAGCTCACATATACAAGTGTTCCAAATAATGTCACCCAAATCATAGCTGTCCCCATTCTGACCTCAACTAAATCAGTGTTGCATGTATTTCTCTGGTAATAGCACAGGAAACTGTAGCCATTTTTTTAATTATACCTTTCTTACTTTAGACACTAATCTAATTACAGCATATTTGCGTAGCTGCTTGGCAGTTTGTGCTATGATAGAAAATTGTGCTTTGAACTTTATGTAGCCTTTATGTGGCATACATGCAGTTGCTGGCAAAAGTCTTGGGACACAACATTTAAAGGTATCCTTCCATCACTGGCTTTTGATTTAATTTTAATATTGTTTTTGGTTTACATGATAATTTAGGATGGAAATGTCACGTATGATTAGGAGCTAGACCCAAAAGCAGACATAGGCAGATGTAATATGATGAACAGTTTAGTTAAGAGCAGTTATGGAGGTGTTCTGGGATGTGTTGGCAGGCGTTGGCATGGACAGGTGGCAGGCAGTGAAGAGGACAAGCGGCTCGCTTGATGGCAGGAATGACGTGGCTCAGGAACACTGGGGAACACTGGGAATGAGGAGACACAATGGTTAGCAAGAGAACAAGGAATATAGTTGCTTACGTGAAGTAAATGGCCCGCGGTAAATACTCAAAGTAACTTAATACTTTGGCAAGGACTTCTGGAAGCAGGCAGGCTAATATACACCAGTGGCGACAAGGTGGATTGGAAACCGGTGCCGCAAACAGAGAAGGGAGGGGGAGAGAAAAAGGACTCAGAAGAGTTCTCCAGGCCCCAATAATGAAACAGCAGGGCATTGCATGAGTGAATGCATGAATGAATGAATGCCATTTATCGTCATCATACGAAATGAAATTGGAGAGTCTGTTTTGTGTCAGTGCATACATAAAACAAAAATAAATAAAAATTACAATAAAAATAAATATCATATGTAAATACAAGGCACCACGGTGGAGCAGCTGGAAACGCCGCCTGTGGAGTTTACATCTTCTTCCCGTGCCTGTGTGGGTTTTCTCCGGGCACTCCGGTTTCCACCAACATCACAAAACATGCAACATTAATTGGAGAGTCTAAATTGCATCTTGGTGTGATTATGAGTGTGACTGTTTTTCTCTATGTGCCCTGCGGCTGTCAACCAGTTCAGGGTGTACCCCGCCTCCTGCCCATTGATAGCTGGGATAAGCTCCAGCCCTCCCGCGACCTTTGTGAGGATAAGCAGCTAAGAACATGTATGCATGGATGTAAATACAAATATGTATATATGAATGTGTAGACCATATTGCTCAAGCTATTGAAATCAGTGTGCCTTTGCATCAATAGCTCAGCTAGAGGAAAGATGACAGTTCAGTTTGGTGATGGCTCTCGAAAAAAATTTTCGTTAGTCCGTTGGTCCTTACTTTTGGGCATCTGTATCGCCTTCAAGATAGCAGGATCTCAAACAGTTGATAAACGGGGTGTGTAGTGTCCCTAATAATGTTCTGAGTCTACCACGGAAGGGGGGGATAGCCAACGAAGTGTGCTGCTCTGATTGTCCTCTGAAGCCTTGCTCTGTCTGCCTCAATGCAGCTCTCGTACCAAATGGAGACACAGTATGTGAGCAGGCTCTCAATAAATGAGCGGTTGAAGCCCGGGCAGAACTTTGTGTCCAAGTTGTTTTTTTTGTGAGGTCTCTCATCAAGTGGAGATGCTGTTGAACCTTCCTGATGACTGCTAAGATGTTGTTTTTCCTGGAGAGGCCTCACAGATCAGGGCTCCCAGGAACCTCAAAGTGCAGACTTTCTCCACACGCTCGCCATGGATAAAGAGCCTGAAGTCCACATTGACCTACTTTGTTTTTATAGTGTTCAGTGCAAGATTGTTGTCTGTGCACCAGAATCTGAACTTCTGGACCTCTTCTCTATAGGGTGCCTCATTTAACTTTGAAATCAGACAGAATACTGTGGTGTTGGTGGCACGGTGGCGCAGGTGTGCCCCACCTGTGTGGAGTTTGCATGTTCTCCCCGTGCCTGCATGGGTTTCCTCTGGGCACTCTGGTTTCCTTCGACATTCCAAAAACACGCAACATGAACTGGACACTCTAAATTGCCCCTTGGTGTGATTGTGAGTGCGACTGTTGCCCTGCAATTGGCTGGCAACTCGTTCAGGGTGTACCCCGCCCTGGGATAGGCTCCAGAACTCCCGCGACCCTTGTAAGGATATGCGGCAAAGAAAATGGATGGATACTGTAGTGTTGTCAGCGAATTAGACTATGTTATTTTTGTGGACTGGGCAGCAGTTGAAGGTGTGGAGACAGTACAGGAGGGGACTTGACACACAACCCTCTGGTGAGCTGGTGCCCAGTGTATGGGTGAGGAAAAGTGGGAGCCAATTCTCATAGTCTTTGGTCTGTAGGTCAAGAAGTCCTTTAACCAGTGCATGTGAGGAAATGCCCAGAATGTTCTTTCTCAAGCCATTCTTGTTGGTCTTTTCCGCCTGGCATTTCAGGTAGCCGGATTTCTAATTTTCTCAAAATGAGCTTTGCTATAAATGCAGCATTCACCTTCCTCAATTTGAATGTGTAAGACAGCTTTGCTCTGATTGGTCTATATCGAGGCACCTGTTGAATAGCAACGTCGCTTCCTTCAATACCTAGTTCAGACTGGCTTCCCTTGCAAGTGTTTGTTCACGACAGTTATTTATACACACTAAATGCACATTTGCTTAATTTGTAGCCAAGGCAACACCCATCCCCTTTGGCTGCTCGAAGCACTCTCTCGCCGGACGCGAGCGTGCTGACGATCCGCTGAAAAGGAACGAGCTGGTAGAAGCATATCAATGCGGTAAAAATGAAGCGAACGTGTGTTTAATGTGTACAAATAATTGTGAACTACAATTCATGGATGTTCTCCCTTTGCCTGCATGGATTTTCTCTGGGCACTCCGGTTTCCTCCCACATCCCAAAAACATACATTAATTGGAGACTCTAAATTGCCCCTAGGTGTGACTGTGAGTGCAACTGTTGTCTGTGCTCTGACATTGACTTGCAACCAGTTCAGGGTGTACCCTGTCTCCTGCCCGGTGAAAGCTGGGATCGGCTCCAGGTCTCCCGTGACCCTCGTGAGGATAAGCGGCTCAGAAAATAGATGGATGGATTTCACAATGTGGGGGATTTCAAATCCACTCATTTTGCAAGCCTTACTCTGTTTATTTCCTTTTGCATTTAATTGACAAAAAGCATAGAAGCCAAATTTAAACCATGTCACAGACTTATTTTGACCTATGTTATGCATAAAAGGGAAAAAAAATGATTCTAATGGAAGGGGACCTTTAATTAAATGATCAATCAGGGATTGGGCTATTTGTATTCATTCTAAATTAATATTAATTCTTCACCTAAGCAATCATTTGTTGACTTTTCTACAAAATAAAATTTGGGGGAAGCCGTTTTCCTTTCTTGTCCACCAGTGCACTAACAGAACAAGGTCCACCAGATGTTTTAGTGTGAAAGAACATGAGAGTCTTGGCTTTAGCCTCACTGAACACTTTTGTAATGATTGTGTACGCTTCCTGTATTTTTGGTTATTTTCTCCGTAGAGTGCACAGTATACACTTCACTAAGGCTGAGGTCTGTTCATTGCCCTCCTGTAAAAGTAGCTTGAGCAGCTGCTCAGCTTGAGCCACATGCCCCACAAAGTTGTCATTGCTACTGACCTACCCATCACAACTACAACATTAACACAACTGTAAATATCAAGATGGAGAGTGGATTTGTTGTGGCACTCACTAAGCATTAGCCCAGTTGCAATACCATTGCACGCACACAGTTTTTCACCCCCAAACTCAATACCAATGCACAGTACACAATAAAAACAATTACAGTACATCAGACTAAAAAGATAAAATAAAAACTGAGGCCCCTGTACATGTGTGTGTTGGGAGGTTACAAAAGCTTTCAAATGGCTGCATTGAATAGCACCTGGTCAGAAACGTGAACAGCTTTTGTTTAGCTCAGTCTTGGTCTTTTCTGTTTCTGTTCCCATTTCCATTTTTTCTAGTGTTCTATTTTTCCTTCCGAGTGACGTTCAAATTTCCCTCTGCACACAATCACATGGTATTTAAAGAGCAAGTAGGCAACGCATGTGTTTGCTATGTGTTTGTGTTTTGTGTTCCTGCTGTGGTCTGTAGATCTAATTATGAAGGGCATTTTATTCTATATTTGATGACTCCCTCTATTTTAGACACCAGGCAATTTGGCAGACTACAGTGGTTGATGTGTGTATGTGTGTGTGTCGGTGTTAGAGTGTGTGTTACTTGTTGGGTGTGTCCGTGTCTGTGACTGTGTGTTTTGCTTGGATATGTCTTAACGTCACTTGATGTGCTTTCTTATGAGGAATGGCGAGGGTAAAAGGGGACAGTTATAACTTGAATTGTGACTGTGTATTTTTATGTTGTGAGCTCATCACTGTGGATGGGTGCCCGTTATATATAGGAGCTCTTTGTGAAGATAAACATCTGGATTCACTCATGATTGGTTGGTGGTATGGTGGCACATCCGCCCCACAGTTCTGAGGTTGGGGGTTCAAATACAGGCTAAGGCCTTCGTGTGTGGCGTTTACAAGAAGGTTGCAAATGATTAGTTAGCAAGACACGCCCAAGCTACCAACATTGCTTCAAGGAGCGAGTTCCCATAAGGAGCTATGATTGTGATTCTGGTTTGTATTGTAAGATAAGGATAATGAATGGCTGCCAGAAAACTCCCGCTGGGAAACCGAAAACATTAGTAAAATCATCCTCACGTTATTTCCTGTATG
This sequence comes from Syngnathoides biaculeatus, assembly GCF_019802595.1. Taxonomy (NCBI): domain Eukaryota; kingdom Metazoa; phylum Chordata; class Actinopteri; order Syngnathiformes; family Syngnathidae; genus Syngnathoides; species Syngnathoides biaculeatus. The sequence continues at coordinate 10,034,107 of NC_084645.1, read as the reverse complement.
CCAAGAAAGGAGACCAGTACAACGTAATCACAGACTCAATTACAGTGTGCGTTGAAATGACAGGGATTAATACACTTATTGAAGACATTTGACTGTAGTAGGTACTGTATGTCTGTACGTTGCAAATAAGGAAACTGAACTTAGGCCAAGAAATACCTCTTTATCCCTCCGACAGTACCACAAAGGGTTTCCGGTGTAGGAGGTGGTATTATAACATGTACAACACCCAAAAGCCTAAAAGTTAAATTCCTTGCAAAAAATGTCTACAATAATGCATCAAACGTGTGATAATTGTTTGGTGTAGGTCACCAACGTGGTGCTGGTGGGTTCTAGGCAGCTACCAAGAAACACATTATGAGCTCGCGAGCCTCTTGTAGAAATAACGCAACAGTCATTAGACATTTCCCAGCAACATTATTCCATCCATTTGTTGAGCCGCTTTTCCTCACGAGGGTCACAGGAGTGCCGGACCATATCACATCTGTCAATAGGCAGGAAGCGGGGTACACCCTGAACTGGTTGCTAGCCAATCGCACTCACAATCATACCGAGGGGCAATCTAGAGTGTCCAATTAATGTTTGCTTGTTTTTGGGATGTGGGAGGAAACCGGAGTCCCCGGAGAAAACCGACGCAGACACGGGGAGAACATGCAAACTCCACACAGGGAGGTGCTGGGATTGAACACCTCAGCACTGTGAGGCCAACACTTTCCAGCTCCGCCACCCTGCCGCGTGTGTGTGTGTCTGTGTGTGTGTGTGTGTGTGTGTGTGTGTGGTGTGTGTGTGTGTGTGTGTGTGTGTGTGTATGTATATATATATATATATATATAGGCACAGTTTTTACGCCAGATGCTTTTACTGACGCAACCCCTCTGCATTTTAGCCGGGGAGAGAAGCTTACAGCACCTGGTATTCCCAGGCGGTCTCCCATCCAAGTACTAACCAGGGCCAAACCCGCTAGGCTTCCAAGATCTGATGAGATCGGGCATTCTTAGAGTAGCATGGCCGTATATATCATCCCAGCTCGCTTCCGGCAAAAGGCGGACTACACCACTGAACTGGTCACCAGTCAGTCGCTGGGCAGATATCTACACCATCACTGAGCAGGAATAGATTTTAACCATTTTATTCCAGGCTAACTCAAAGGTGTCTTACTTTTAATAGGAGCTACAGCATCCATGACATTTTACCTTTCCTTGTTTGTGCTACAGCTGTGGTCTGCATAAATTTAGCGCTGGGCCTCTTATTTTAGTATGTTTAACTTAGACACACAGGGTTGCTGAATATTTGAGAAAATCAGTAATTTAAATTAAACAATTATATCATAATAATTTTAATTTAAAAGAACACAAATGCAAAGAACACAAATGGCTAAGTCTAATGTCAACAGATAAATTGGGAACATTCTTAGATATTACTAGGTCTAATATGTGACTTTGAAAGAGGGTTGTGGTTTTTACATCTATCTATCTATCTATCTATCTATCTATCTATCTATCTATCTATCTATCTATCTATCTATCTATCTATCTATCTATCTATCTATCTATCTATCTATCTATCTATCTATCTATCTATCTATCTATCTATCTATCTATCTATCTATCTATCTATCTATCTATCTATCTATCTATCTATCTATCTATCTATCTATCTATCTATCTATATACAATTAAGATAACATCTACAGGTATCCCTACAAAAATATCACAAAGTGAATACTATTTTGTTTGTCACTATAGCACACACTGGCATACACATTTGGCTAAAATACTGTAGAATGGAATGTCGTTGATGGCATTCTTAAGGTCTTGGCAGCATTTACTCGCTTTGTTATGTGTTCGCTAAATTACTTGACGGGTGTGTTCTGTGAATGTGTCGTGCAGAACTTTTCTTTAACCATAGTCTTAACCATAATGCTTGTGGAATCAACATCAAGTTTTACATATTCCTCATATTCAGGATGGGGGAATTACTTTTGTTACCGACGACGATGACATTATCTGACGTTTTTGGCCAAGAAATCATTTTCTGTTCTTTCTGTTCTGTTTCTTATGACAACATTAGCAGTTGGTATTGGTAATATAATGTAAGTCAAGCAGTGGGTGATCAGTGACAGCAAAGTGAGATATTTACTTACAGTGTGGCCACAGGGCTTATCTAGCTAGCTCTTCCGTTCGCTTCACCAGCAGTTGGGGTGAGTCAGTGAGCCCATCCTGTTCTTTATTCTCTTTGTTTAACTGTTAAATTGCCCACATTTTAGAAGCCATCAAACACATTGCGTGGCCTCTGTCATTTTGCTGTTGGCCAACAAAAAACTATGCATGCATTCCTTTGAGGGCCATGGCGACCATGAACCCTCTTGTAAGTTACTAAACTCCTGAGAAGGTTGCTCGGAATTGGCCCACTAGTTTGAGAGCAAGATTTTGTTTTGCAAGCCACTGAGACATAAGACTGAATCATGCTTGCTGATTCGGTGAATGACAGCATTCATCCGCTTTCTCCATCTCTCTTCCTCGTATGCCGTCCATGCACCAATTCAGTTGTTTTCTTTTTGATAAAGCATGTATAATAAACAATGTAAAAGTAAAAATGTAAAACAACATTAATGATCATATTGGTGGCAATGCACAGTATATCAAACGCCCCTATGAGACTGCATTACATTCCAACTCACATACAATGTTTTTAAACGTTTTAGTCCCTCCTAAACTGAGAAAATCTTAAAGCGGATCCTTGACTGGACTTGTCTTCACGTCTGTGTGCGTGCATGTGTGTGTGTGCGTGCATGTGTGTGTGTGTGTGTGTGCGCATGTGTGTGTGTTTGTGTTGTTGTTGTGGCATTTAAAAGTTAATCAATGCCCTCCTGACTACTGCTGCTAATTGAAGGTTAGTCGATAACCATCAGTGTGACGACATCTTTCTCTTTTACTTTTTTCTGTTCGCTCCCTTGCAGTTATTGGTGGATCTGTCATTAATTTTAAGCAGCATTATGATATTGTACCTGTGACAACACAAAAGTTTGCATAACTGACATATTTTACATGTGTACTTTTTTAACAGCCCACTTTTGCCAAGATATAATGTATCAACCATTACCTCTATCTTGAGACACACACACGTTTTAGCTCGTTACATTATTGCACTGCTTTGCGCAGTGTCGCTTACAGATTATGCAAATCTTGCAATGTTATGTTATCCCTCCATGTACGAAATTTGGGAACAAAAGTGACAGTATTGGATATTAACATGTAATGTGAATGCTGCAGTAATATGCCGACTTTATGCTCCCCCAAGTCACTCACTACCATTAAATGTTAACTGCTAGTTGTTCACAGCTGAATTAAAATGACATTCCAGAACATTTATGAATCTGAGAATTGATTTCAAACATGTCACTGTTTCCAAAATCGTTGATCTGTCAGTTTTGATCACATGGTATATTGTGTGCGTGTACGTGCGTGTGTGTGTGTGTGTGCGTGTCTGTCTGAGCACAAATGTTGTGGTTACATGGCTGCAATCATCACGATGCAGTGCAATCTCAGTGCTTTTCAGTGAACACGTGTGTCCTCATTTGTGTTGAAGAAAAAATGAAGCACTATTGGTGCTTCAGCCTGCTGTTGCCACGGTAACAGGGACACCTGGGAAAAAACGACACAGGGGAAGGATGCAATCTGAAGAGAAAATTAAATGTTAGATGCAGATGTTGGAAATATGAAAGAGGAGGGTAAATTAATATCAATGATAGATTTGTAGAATGAGTTACCCACTTTGGTTAGTTTTTTTTTTGTTGCATTTTGGTGTAAAATTCCATATATGATCCCCTTTCTATACATGACTCAGTTTCCTTCATCTTTAATTATTAATTTAATTAAATAAATAATTTAATTTAATAAATAATTTAGGCTCAAATGGGGTGTCCCCCGTGAGGGGTGTGCAGGCAGGGTGGTCTAGACAGAAAGAAGTCTTGGATAGAATACTGAACATCCATCTTTCTGTCCAATTCTTCTTCCTTCTGTGCTGCCTTTTTACATTCATGAGCTCATTTGCCCTATATACAGTATGTCCATTTTATACCAGCACCACACAGCTTCTTTTTTATATATCAGTCTAAACAGCCTCTCAAAGTCTGGATGCAGATATGTACTGTATTTTCAATTTGAGTGTATGAAGACACACGAGAAGATAGATCCACCCTGAACCTGTCGTCAACCAATCAAAGGGCACGTATAAAACAACCATTCAAACTCACTGTCACACTTATGGGCAATTTGAATACTTCAGTGAACCTAACATGAATGTTTTGGAGATTTGGTAGGAAACTGGGATATCCAGAGAAAACCCACCAAGGCACAGGGAGAACACGCAAACTCCACACAGGCAAGGCCGGAATTGAACCTGGTCTTCAGAACTGTGAGCCAGACGTGATCACCAGTCATCCACTGCTAGTGGGGAAAGTTTCATAATTGAATCACGACTCTGTACTACTACCCCCCCCTCCAAAAAAAGACAAATTGAACGGGAACAAAACAGATTGCTCCTTTTTGTTTGAGGTGTTGTCTTTGAGATAGGCTCGTGACCAGTCAAGGATGTTCCCTGTCTCTGGCCCAAAATCAGTTGGAATAGGCTCCTGCTCACCTGTGACCCTAATGGGGTCATGCAGTACAGAAAGTGGGTGGATAAATGGTTTCAGCCTTCATGGTGACATGAGTGTACAGAATATTTAGTGTACAGAAGCTTTAGGATGCAGGATGATGTTGTTTTGATTGGTTGTAAATTATCCTCAAATCCCTTTCATGTGAGAGTTGCAAAGTGCTGACTTTATTGATCAGATGGTGGAGAAAGGATTTTTTGTGTGCATGTGTGTAAAGGGACAATGACACAAACATGGGCCCCCTTAGGTCTGGACCTTTAATATAAAGCTTGTTTGAGCTGATTTTTTCCCCTTCCAATGTGCCTCTGCTTCTTGCTTTGTGACTGTTGTCCAGTTCTGAATTGGCAATCCGTCGTATCATGCAGTTGCCCGTGTGTGTGTGTGTGTGTGTGTGTGTGTGTGTGTGTGTGTGTGTGTGTGAGTGTGTGTATATATATATATATATATATATATATATATATATATATATAAAGTCATTTTGGAATAATTGAAAAAAAAAACAATTCAAACAAGAAGACCCCAGTTGATTTGCTTCAAACTTTGTGGGACAAATTCCCTGTGTGGTGTCCCATACTTGGTCAAAGAAGCTGGTTCTGATTATTTATCTTGAAAAAATGGAACCTAAAAAGAGATTCAAATTCCAATGAAATAAGATGGAACAGCAAGCATTAATGAGATAGTCACATGCTGTAGTGTTTGAATCATTTCGTTTGTTGCCGCTGTTTCAATCAAGTTTTCATTTTACCACTTCATAATGTGTATTAATCTCTCTCTCTCTCTCTCTCTCTCTCTCTCTTGCTCTCTCTGTCTCCCCCACACACCCCACCCACGCCCCCTCCTGTCTAGCCAAGGCAAACTATTGAGTGAGCAGCTGAGGAAATAATACAGAGGGCATGTAGTACAAAAAAAAGGTATATAGAGCTCACCATAACAATTATGAGTTGGACTTAGGATAATAGTAAAATGTTGTTGTTGTTGTTGTTTTTTTGGGGGGGGGACAAACATAATATTATGAGAGGCTGGTGGAAGCACAGACTGTGAGGGCTCTTATTTTGTTTGTTCCACTCCAGCCCTGCTCTCGTCCTCACGTTCAGCCCATCAATTCAAGAACCCTTTTTGTGTTGCCATGGAAGCTTAGCTCAAAATATGTCTTTGAATTGCAGCAGTATCTGAAGGCAAGGTAGTTTTGTGAGACCCATTAATACACAACGCAAATCAAAAGTGCTTCCCAGATACAGTGAACTTGTGAAAAAAACAAGAGTGAATTTAAAATAAACCCAGACAAAAGAGCAAGATAGCTGAGAATAGAAACATTAAAATGACAAACATTTAAAATCACAAGTAAACGCAACATGGTGAATTCTTGTTGATTTATGAAAAGCAGTAGTGAACGATAAAGCTATCAGGCCAAATTTAAATGTACTGGCAGTTTGAGCAGATCTCAGGTGTTCAGGAAGTTTGTTCTGCAGTCGAGGAGCACGGAAACAGAATGCTGCTTTAATTTATTTGGTTCTAGTTCTGGAAACGCTCAAAAAGGCTGCACCAGATGACCTCAAGGCTCTGGAAGTCTAACAAGGAACTTCAGTGTGCTGAATTTATTTATGTCCTAAAGCATTCCGAGCTATATAAACCAAGAATAAGATTTTGAAATCTATTCTTTGAATGATGGGAAGAAAGTGTATTTTGAGAGGTCTGAATTGGTCTAATTACTCAGTCCTAGTAACAACAGTCCAATCTACTGAAAATCAACCACATTTCCAGTGTCTTGTCTGAACAGATCTTTGATGTTTTGTTTTGTTGTTTAGGTGGTACCAAGCAGTCTTCGTAACAGCTTTTATCTGGTCTTTAAAGTTCAGGGGCTCTATTTTGGTAGACTGCGCAGTCTGCACTCGCACGTACATGGTGGCATATCCTGATTTTCATGCAAGTGCACAGTCTCGCTGGTATGTTTGTCTCTGTGGCAGAGCGGTCTTTACCAAGAGGGGCGCAGTGACGCAATAAAGGTGTGTTTTTTGGCATCTGCCTGGTTCATTTGACAATTTAGTGACTGAAAATCGATCAAAACTTGTGCCTGCTAAAACCGCATCTAACTTTTGGTGCAGCTAGTCAAACGCGATTTTAGTGAGTCTGATTGTGGCACGGTAATACATGCTGAGATCGGTGCAAAAGTGATATTTTGAAATATATGAACAGTAGACAACAAATCATCAGAATCAGTGAAAAAAAGCAGTTCACTGAAGACAATATTGTATCATCTATTATCATCACATACTTTACAAATACAGATTTTTATCATCATCGTCATATTTTTAAAATAATTTGTTTCGGCGACATTCAGGCGTATTGGGGATGGGGTGGTGGAGGGTAAAATACGGCCCGTGGGCCACATCCAGTTCATTGAGCATTTCAGTCAGTGCCTGCCAAAGATTGGTACAGAATTACCCAAATCACATCAAAATCATGACAACATTCATTTGATCTTGTCCTGTAATGAATGCCCAGTGGTTCCACCTGGTTTTCCTGTAATGACCTGTAGTTCCACCTGGTACCGGAGTAATCACAATGATACATTGACTGTTCTGTTTTTACTCTGGTACTGCTCTGAACCCTTCTTCAACCATGAGTGGCCCAAAGAAGAGAAAAGTCTACAGTGAGTTCTGAGTGTTGAATATAGATAGCTATTTATTTAATATAGCATTTAATAAGTATTCAAGTATTTAATGTAGGTGATATACATATATACTCTCAAACAAGATTTTAACAAGTTTTATGCTTCATTAAGCAGAGAAAATCTTACAAAAATTCAGAAGATAGCACAGACGATGCTGATGGAGTTTGGCTCTACATACGGTATGTGTGGGGACAGACGTTTAGTGTGATCAACTTTTTTTTCGGCTTGTCCCGTTAGGGGTCTTATCAGCGTGTCATCTCAGCTGAACGCTCATATTTGTTTGGGCGGATGCCCTTCCTGACTCAACCCCTCTTGGGGAGTGGAGGACCGAGTGAGAAAGGAACTCACGACCCCTGGTTTACCAAACCAATGCTCTAACCACTGATCTCTGGTCCCTGAGCCAAAAAGTTTGCCTACCCCTGAGTTATGAGGAGAGCAGACCAACAATGTGGGTGGGAATAGATTGCATGAAGGCAGCAGACATATTATAATTAATATGCCTGTCACCAGCTCATACTGTATTTACAGTAGTCACATTGTGTGTTGCCACATCAACCAAGAGCAATGACAATACTCCAGTCATTCACGAATTGCTGCATCCTCTTCCACATATGGAGATGCCTCATGCAAGATTATTTGTACCGCTTGAAATGGGAATGTCTGTGAACACACCTAGACCAGCTCGGACATCAGGCTTTTAAATGTGCTGGGGGTACGCCAGTCCACGTATTTAACAAAACCGAATTTCGTACTCTCCTCACAATTACACCAAATGCAGTGCTGGATTTGCACTCGTCACAAAAGTAAAGCCCCTGGATGGCGCAAATAATCAGACCAAGATTTCTTTATTGATTTTTGCCCTAAACCTTAAAAGATTTATGGCTGAAAATAATGACTTGTCTTTTGTGCATTGAGCTCAAGAAAATTCGTGCTCATTGACTCACTGAAGTAAGAGTCTAAAGTTGTGTTGTGACGCTGTTGTATGTCGTTCTTTTTGTAGATCTGGGTGTACTTGAATGTGATAAAACATGATATTCTTTGATCTGCGCTCAAAAATGTTCAGTTTGGATGTTGTACCTTACAGATATACACTGATGAACATTATGACCACTTGCACAATAAAATGAGAGGCAATAAAAAGTTAATCTAAGATTGGTCTATTTAAAAGATTAATTATAGTCAGTTTTGATTAAGTATGTAGTTACAATTTGCATTGATGTAAACTGTACTGCGAGACTGTTATCTAACTTTCTTTCTTGATTATGACAGTATTAGAAGATATGGGCTAAGATGTGAGCTTACGTATGACATCTGGCTTTTACCTCGGCTACAGTGAGCATTGTATTTTAGATGAATGAAGGCTCCAGTTCTTTTCCACCAAATTCATCCCATCATATTTTTAATTACTTAATCAAAGGGCTCTCCACAAACTGTTGGTTTTGTTGCGTGTTAACGAATTAACATTCAGGAACAATTATGAGAAAGTCACTGATGGAGTAGTGGTAGACAGACATAGTGGTACACACGCCTGACTTTGGTGGGTCGTAGTGTGGTATCCATTCCAGCTCAGTAATGTTGTCAATATGTGGCCTGCGACTGACTGGTGACCAGTTCAGGGTGTAGTCTCCCTTTTGCCCAATCTTAGCTGGGATAGGCTCCGGCACACTGGTGCCTCTTGTGAGGATGAGTGGCTTGGAAAATGGATAGTTGAGCGGATCAAATAATATCCTCGGTTCCTTTGGTTATTTGTTGCTGTGCTTTGGCTTTTACCAAACATAAGATTCCGCACATTTATAGTTTAGGCACAGCGTATGATGATTGGGTGAAGGTGTGTTAAGAGTTTGTTTTTGTTTTTTCCTGCCCGATCTGCTTAGTAAGCAGTGAGGTGGTCTGGTTTGGGGTGGAGACTCTGTTGTCAAAGAAGTGGTGGGCTTTACAGGTCATCTTGATTACACCACACACCCTAAGAGCAGTGAGCGCACACTTGAGTTTGAGATCTATCACGTTTTTAAAAATGTGGTTTTAAAGATGTGTGTAGTCCACTTCAGTTAAATCAGACAAAAACCTTGTATTTTTTTATGATGATATCAATACATTACTAGGTGTTGCAATTTTATATAATTATAAATTGGCAATTAATGCCTGTATCTTCCTGTACATGCAATTCTTACACACGAGGTTTATTACAGTCACTGCGGCTCAGCCAAAGTACGGTATAGGCAATAAATTCTGAAGTAAGCCTTTTTTTTAATCAAGATGGTGACATACACTACAGGAAACGCTGCAGGACACAGAGCAGGACACAGAGCAGGATTGAATGACTATGTTCTTTGTGAGCTCAGTTCTATATGGTGAAACTTGTATGAGTCCTGTCATGCATACGATAATATGCCTCAGTGCTCCCAGACCCTGTGTGTGGGGGGGGGGGGGTGCGTGTGTGCGTGTGCATGAATGTGTGCACTTATGCCTGCCCATAGCTGCTCCACTTTCGAAGCTGACAGTTCTCAGGGAGGTTTGAGCGAAGCAGCTTGAATAGGCTAGTAACAGGGTGAGTGGCTAAGAGACAAAGGAAAGAGTGTGTGTATGTGTGTGTTCCTAAAGCATCCAGTCAGCCAGCCTCTGACAGTATATTAGCTGCTTTCTAGACCCACTGTAATGATACTGCCCAAGGCCACGTGAAAAATAAAACCAGCTCACACACATGGAGACACAATAGATTTTTGTCATGGTAGAGTGATCGTTGGATCTAGACAAGTGTGCCATGAGAGATTATCAGGGGTCCCACGCAGTTCCGTAAAAAAGGAGGCGAGGGGCATAGGAGGTGTGGCCCTGGCTGTCCACCTAAAACCCATCCAAATGGATTGGAATCACTATAAAAGATGTAATGTCTTTAGTTAAAAGATTGTATATTTCATAAGATAAACATGTTAGTTAAAAAGTTAAATATATGTAGATTTCATGATGGTAGGTGTTAAAATGTTTTAAAATAAAAAGCGTCAGAGTGGCACCTCTTGACCTGTGAGGATCATTCAGCTTCTATGCGGACTGAGTGCTATATACGCCTGAAGAGGATCTTTGACGTATCTCCGGTGAAAATATAAGTATGGTGAACATTAAGTCTGAGAAAAACTCATAACTACGCCAAATGTGTTCGAAACGTTTGAACTTTGGGAAACTTTCATCTTTGTAAGTATTGTATGTTCACATTAGGTTGAGGTCACAATTATATTTTATTTGAAAGCGCGATGTAATCGAGCGATTGTTGATACAGCTATTGTTGTTTAGCATAAATAAGCTAGCTACCTGTACTTTGCACAATGGCACACACCACAGTGTAATGCATATTTTTCTGGATCTTTAAGTTACATTTATTAATTCCTTTACCACAAGAGACCTCCATAAAACCAAGAAAAGAATGCCTTGTGTACGGAATTTCTTTATAAGTTCGCTGGCTGTCTAGCTTCATATAGTATCATGTCGTGAGGACAGCACGAAAGCGTTTCCTTTAGTTCTTTAATTTTCTGGGTGTGTATTTGTGAGGCTTTGAAAATCAGAGTCGATAGACAGTCAACTTACTGCTAATAATCACAACTCCCTCAAGACAATAAACATTTGTTCACGTTCGTACGTGTGTAGGGCGGACACTATCAAGGTACCATAGCAACCAGGTTCAACTGCCACTTCCATGGAACACTCATACCATGTCATCACTTACCTCGCATCCAACTGGATATACTTTACCCATGATTGTTTTATATATGACTAATTTAACGCGGCTGCTTAAGTAATTCCCTGTTTGTATATTCATAGCATCATTCTATTCACCAATCTCCTCACTTTATTTTTTGACCCTGCTGCGACTGATACTGTACATCTCCACATCCCATTCCTCTTTTTGCATCGCTCGGCAAAAGCAGACTTTGTGTCACAACAGCATATTCTGCAGCCCTTGCATGGATGCATGACCCTAACCATGTATATATTTGTTACACGAAACTCTTTATTGTAACTTTGTGACTCATTACCTCCCAAAGGCTAAAAATACAAGATGAAATTCAAAATTAATATCGTGTTGCATAAAAATAAGTGTACCACCCTTATGTTTTATTTTTAACTAGACGTGAACCAAAGTTCTATAAACTTAATTTTAATTCAATGGAAGGACCATCCGGTGATGAGACACACTAAACAAAAAGGAACTTACCACCGGAGAGCATCAAAAAGCAGATAACATTGGGAAACAGAACAAAAGCCCGTATGGTAAACAATATCGCCTTAGAGATATTAAGTTCAGACGGAAGACAAACGTCGGCAGCAAACACTGGGCAAGGACAGTTGAATATTCTGACACCTGCACACTGTCACAGAGGCCCCTAAATAAGCTGATGATTACTATTCGCAACAGCCTAACACTGCAACACAAAGACAAAGAATTGAAAAACAGGGCCATTACATCTTAGCTTGTAACACTTGCATAGCTACAGCATATGTGTACGTAAATTACATGTAGGGCTGTTCATGACGTAGGCCGTGCCTCGACTTAATATTCGAGTCTGCCGAAAAACAAAACTGATGCCTAATCAGAAATTTTGGATTCGAATCCCAACGAATAAAAGAATAACATACTACTGACTTTATTTCAGAAAAAGCTGCAATCCTGCCATGCCACATTAACTTAAAATATATTAAATATTTCACATTTTCTAGCCTGGTCAGTGTGGTATTCTGGTTATTTATTCTCCATTATAAATTGTTCCTTTGTTCTCAGATTCAAAGCATTGTCCCCAACTACACATTAGCGGTGTCCCAATTCAATCTTTGGCATCAGACATCAGTCCGAGATCCTGCCCCAAGTGGAGGAATTCAAGTCTCTTGGGGTCTTGTTCACAACTGAGGGAAGAATGGAGTGGGAGATTGACAAGCAGGTCGATACAGCGTCTGCAGTGATGCAAACTTTGTATCGCTGCGTTGTGGTAAAAAAGGAGCTAAATCGGAAGATGAGCTCTCATTTTACCAGTCAATCTTTGTTCCTACCCTTACCTATGGTTACGAGGTCATGACCGAAAAAACAAGCAGCCAACATGAGTTTTCACCGCAAGGTGTCCCTGGTTCTCCCTTAAAGATAGGTTGAGGTCGGTCAGAGTAGAGTTGCTGCTCCTCCACATTTAGAGGAGCCAGAGGTGGCCCAATCCATCTGATTTGGATGCCTCCTGGACACCTCTCTGGTGAGGTGTCCCAGGCGATCCAGGGGATGACCCAGGACACCCTGAAGAGTCTATGTCTCTCGGCTCTATTCAACAGTCCAGCGTCTCTGTTATTGTATTTTACGGTTCATAATGCACCACCCATTTTCAATGGGAGACAGGTCTGGACTATATGCAGGCCAGTCTAATACATGCACTCTTTTACTATGAAGTTACGCTGTTGCAACACGAAATAAGCAGGGGTGTCCATGAAAAAGATGTTGCTTCAATGGCAGCATATGTTTCTCCAAAACATGTATGTACATTTCAGCATTAATGGTGCCTTTACAGACAGATGTGTAAGTTACCCATCGCATTGGCACTAACAAAGCCCCATGCCATCACAGAGGCTGCCTTTTGAACTTTGTGTACATGGCAGTCCAAATGGTTATTTTCCTCTTCGCGCCAAAGGACACGACGTCCACAATTTCTAAAAAAAAAATGAAATGTGAACTCGTCGAACCACAGAGCACTTTTCAACTTTGCACCAGTCCATCTTTAGATGAGTTCAGGCCTAGAGAAGCCAGCGGCCTTTCTGGCTGTTGTTGATGAATGGCTTTTGTTTTGCATGGTAGAATTTTAAATTGCACTTACGGATGTAGGACCAAACTGTATCTATTTGAATTGGTTTTCTGAAATGTTCCTGAGCCCATGTGGTGATATGCTTCATACACTGATGTTGGTTTTTGATGCATTGCCACCTGAGGGATCAAAGGTCACTGGTATTCAATGTTGGTTTTCGGCATTGCCGCTTAGATTTGGTGATTTATCTAGATTCTCTGAACCTTTTGATGACATCATGGACCGTATATGATGGAATCCCTAAATTCCTTGCCATTCTTTTACATTGTCCTTAAGCTGTTCCACTATTTTCTCACGCACTTGTTCAACAAAGAGCTTAACTTGTGAATGACTGAGCAATTCGGGGAAGCACCTTTTATAACCAGTCATGTCATGCATCCATCCATCCATCCATCCATCCATCCATCCACCCATTTTCTGAGCCGATTATTCATACAAGGGTTGTGGGCGTGCTGCAGCCCATCGCAACTGTCGTCGGCCAAAAGGCAGGGTACACCCTGAACAGTTTGCCAGCCAATCGCAGGGCACATGGAGACCGATAACAGTTGCACTCACAATCACAGCTAGGGGCAATTTTGACTGTCCAATTAATGTTGCATATTTTTGGGATGTGGGAGGAAACCGGAGTGCCCAGAGAAACCCCACAGAAGCACAAGCAGAACATGCAAACTTCATAAAGGCAGGGCCAGGATATGAAACCCGTGTCCTCAGAACTATGAGGTCAACGCTCTACAGCTGCGCCTCCTTACCACCCATTTCCCAATCACTTTCTTCTATTTGTTGGGGGAAAATAGTGGTCCTTGTTCAGCAATGTAGCACCTTTGGACTGTATTCTGTATGAATCACTAGCTACAAATTATTGTTTAGTGAGAGACATTGATGATGCAAAAGTAGCTACTGTTGGATTGAAGAAGAAATTGTAGTGTAATAGTTTTCCTAGGAAAAGTAATGCATTACGTTGCTCGTTACTGAAAATGACAGATAATTGGATTCCGGGATCCTTGGTGGTGAACTAGTGAGATTGTCTGGGTCAGTGACAATGGATGTCAACACAAAGGGATGCGGGTCACTGGTGATAAATTTCACACATCCAACATCAATGGCCATAATCCTCACAAATGTTCTTCTGTAGCAGTGGTTGATCCAAAGGGAACCACATTTTATTTTGTTGTTACATTCTCTAGATTATATATCCAGGTGTAGAGTTTGTTTTGGGGTTTCTTATGTATATATCTTTTAAGATGTTTGAGAACTATCAGATTGTGGTCTTCAAGATGTTCACGCTTGAACAAGTAAAGTTTTGAGAATTCATGCACCAATGTTCACTGAGCAGGGCTATATTCAGTTTGAACTTTTAAAACCACTCTGATTTTCCAAATTCAACAAAGTAACATCCTTCCTATTTTTCATGCGGGCCTACATATTTATAGTTTTGTGTGTGTGTGTGGTGTGTGTGTGTGTGTGTGTGTGCGTGTCTGTGTTCGTGCGTGTGCATGTGTGCGCATGTGTTTTTATGAGTAGATTCTGCTCTGAAAGAAAACGTGATAGTTCTGTGGTGTTTCTAAATTTAGATGGTGGATGAGAAGAAAGAAACACTAAATGATAAAGTGCTTCAGGAGGTTTGTACTGTACACATAAGAAAAGGTTAGATACTGCAAAAGAGAGACAAAGCTCTGCATGCAAAGAACAGCTAAAAAGAAAACATGGATGGAGCATTCATCATTCATTCATTTTCCATCTCCTCACAAGAGTCGTAGGCATGCTAGAGCCTATCCCCGCTATCTCGGGCAAAAGGTAGGGTGCACCCTCAACTGGTGGCCAGCTAATCGCAGGACGCATGGAAACAAACGCCATTCACACTCACAGCCTCACCTATGGGAAATTTTAAGTCTTCAATTAATTTACCATTCATGTTTTTGGGATGTGGGGGAAAAAAACAAAGTACCTGGAGAAAACCCACAAATGCACTGGAAGAATATGCAAACCCACTCAGGTGAGGCCAGATTTGAACCTGAGTCCTCCGAACTGTGTGACTGCTGTGCCAATCAGACGTCCATTCTGCCACCAAAATTAGTACACTTAAAGCTGGTATTTTTCTGTGCTCCTCATTATGTACTGGTTGTCTTCCGCGTCTTCCACCTTAGCTTGGGAGATAGGTTGAGTACACCCTAGAGTAGATGCCTGTCAATCACAGGATAGACACTTGGAGGCAGGTACCCATTCACACTGTGGACAATTATATTCTTCAATGAACTTAAAAGTGGACTGTGTGAAAAGGCTGAGCTCCCCAGAGAGGAGAAGACCCACACCAGATTTGTGTGGAGAGAGGCGGCAGTTTTTGTGACCAACAACTAAACTACAATCACTGAAAAAGACAGATAGGGGCCATTGCCATTATTCTACCATCCATTCATCCATTTTCTGAGTTTCTTTCCCTCACAAGGGTCACGGGAGTGGTGGAGCCTATCCCAGCTTTCATTGGGCAGGAGGTGGGGTACACCGTGAACTAGTTGCCAGCCAATTGCAGGCCACACATGAACAAACAACCATTAGCACTCAAAATAACACCTGAGGGCAATTTAGAGTGTCCAATTAATGCATGTTTTTATGATGTGAGAGGAAACCAGAGTGCCCGGAGAAAATCCACGCAGGCACAGGGAGAACATGCAAACTCCACACAGGTGTGGCCGGGATTTGAACCTGGTCCTCAGAGCTATGAAGTCAATGCTGTACCCAGTTGTATCACCATGCTGCGTATTCATCCATCCTTTCAAACATTTTCTTTACCACTTTTCTACAATTTCTTTACTGTCTGTGTACATTAGGTTTTCAATCTACTGAACTCCAATCGACAGAAGACTGAAGATTGTTGATAGTAGGCTTGTTTTTACTGTTGATGCTACAAAATGACAAAAATGTTTTCTTGTTCACTTCCAATGTACAACACCCTCTCTGGTTAATGTCCTTCCACAGATTTAAAAAAAAAGGGGGGGGGGGGCATTCACCTCTTTGGTGCTAAATTTAATTGTTGGATTCAGCTTCCAGTCAAGTGAAAATGGTTTACTAACAAACATTAAACAAACATTGCTTACAAATGAGAAAAAAAAGACATTAAAAACAATCATAACAAAGAATTTAACATTCATACCCATGAAAAGTGCTTGTAAACCTCATATCTATTCCATACCTGTTAAGTCGATTATGCTTAAATAATAGATGAGCTCAGCCTGTGGAAGCTTTGTGTACTTTTACTACATTTTAACAAAGTTTCAGAGCAATTATGTTGCAGAACAGAGTGGTCATATTTTAGATACGCAATAAATAGGTATAAATTCTTATATTTTTGATTTAGGTTTACATCTCAATTAAATCAGAGTATTAATTTTACATCAAACGTGCCCTAAGTTCCCTTCCAGTGCACTTTTCCTGGTTGCATGGCAGACATTTCCAAAGCTGGTTTTCTGGGATTTTCTGGGACGACATGTAAGTTTTCACTACTGAAACATACCACGCTCAGATTCTCACATTCTGCTTGTGGACCAAAAGTTTGTGATTAAAGATGCTCCCCAAAACATTATTTTCAGAGTCCACCCACCCTTTTCCCTGTCCACGGAACTCAAGGGAGGAAGTACCATAATTTTTTTTTTTTTTTTTGGTTCGTGGGAGGGGAACCGTGCAAAGTCACTGCAAACATATAAATTTTGCACATACAGTAAGGCTTTATCTTGATTAGATAATATAAGTACTATTTCAGGACTATCAGGGTTTGTGCTTTCTGCTGACCAGGGAATTGAAATGGAAGGTTTTCGTTTTTACATTTCAAAATTTAAATAAAGTGTTGTTCTTCATATCAGTTCATCATATAATGTATTTCTGGTAAAGAGGAAAGAGTTGTTTATTTGTTGGGTAGATCGAGTGTTGTCTGTGGTGTATCATCATTATTTGTTAGGATAAGAAATACACACAAAAAAACCCTTGCAATTAAAAGTATGCTCCCAAATCGTTCTGCCCTACGCCTGTTGAACAGGTAGTTTGAATTGGGCCCATATTGTTAAAGCTTAGCGGCTTAGTTTCCAGTGATGAGGACTAAGTATGGCGAAAGGTTGGCGAAACCCTCAATAAACACGTAATGTTGTGGCTCACAGCACACAAGTGTGGCAAGGACATTTTTATCCTGTTTAGCCACATTGGCTGAGAGGTTTCTTGTCCAAAGGCCAACCCTGATTAAGTACTTGAAAATTCAAATGTAACTTTAAGGTATTACATGGACAAAATACATAAGTTGAAAGCAAATGTTAGCGAATGAAAACATTAGTTGCAACTTGCTTATCCTTTCTTCGTATACTACACTTCAGATGAGGACAGTAGAATTGCTTTTTACCACAGTTTTGATGATTGCCACTGTAAAGTGCATTTTAACGACCCTCTCAGATAATACCACAGAATGTGCATGCTTAACAACCACTGGCTTCTTCGAAGCTCTGTGAAGATGGGTGGGATTGCAGGAGACCTTGTGAGTGTGCTAACGGAAGCCCTAATGGCAAAAAGCCTGGACCACACACACACATGCACACGCACACACAAACAAACATATTTGTTTGACGTGTGTTCATACATCTGCAGGTGGGCTATAAGAGGGCTGAGCAACAATTAAATATTTAACCACTTTCAGCATTCAGCAGCTTGTTGCACAGAAGAGGGAGTGTGCCTTAGTTTCAAGAACACAAATGCAAATAAGCATTTCGGAATCGTGCAGAAATGATGTTGCCTTTGGTAAATGTGTGTATGTGTCATGTGAATACGATGGGCAAATAGATGAAAGGATGGAAAAGGTGATCGTGGTGGAAGAGAAGGCAAACAGCCGAATAGATGGGGAAGGGCACGAGAGAGTGAAAAATGGACAAAATTGCATTCTTTGGAGATGAGTATATCACCATGGCAACTGAATCCTGAGCATCACATGATGCGGAGGAGTAAGAGAGTGAGAGGTATGAGGATAGTTGAGCGTGAAAAAGAGAGGTAGAGTGAAAGGGTGGGGCATGCCAGCAGACAGCTGAGGAAGGGGACGATAATGAGAATTGACGCATTAATGTGTGTGGATTTGTCTTTTTTTTCTGGCTATATGATTACTTTTATGATGGGGTGAAAGGAAGTAAAGGTGGGATGGAAAATAAGAGTTTTATTGTAAGGATAGATGAAAGAGATGATTGAAATACTAAACGCTTGTCCAAAAATAGAAAAGAGGGTGCAGGAGTGGAGAAGATAGAATGGATTGTTGATGGAGGGCATCTGTCTCATTGATAGCTGGTTACCATCAATGTTCCATTATGTGCACATGCTTCTTCGAGAAGTGATCACTAAATTGACAAACCCAATTACAGTCACATAAAAGTAAGAATAGTATAGTGGATAGTTTGTAAAGTGTGACTTTTGTTCAACTGAAATGAAAAAAAAAACCTTTGTCCAGCATGAGGATGTGCATCATACAGTGTTTGTATTGCTGGTAAGAATGTTAACATTTTTGCTTCAAAAATTGCCTTTGCAGTAAATTTCACGGGGTCGGAGTATTTCCATTTTTATTGTTTCCTATGTCAAAACCTTTTTCAGAATACCAAGAAGTTGGAGTTAGACTTAAACATACAATATTGTGTTCGATCGGAAAGAAACTCTTGTCTGCAATGTTTGAGTTAATGTTATGAGACTTTTTACAGAAACAAACTGGGACTGCATTGTGATAACATAATTGCTCAAGACTGAGGATCATACTTCATATATCCATTATATGTATTTTTTTTAATTCACTCTTTGGCTGTTTAGCGACCTTTTGTTCAGCTGGAAACCAGTCCACAATGTACCCAGTCTCTTGCCCAAAGTTGGTCAGGATAAGCACCAGTTCATTCAGGACAGTAATGAGGAAAGCGCTATAAAACCTATCAATGGATAATTTCTGACTCTAGCAACGTGTTGAAAAACTGTAAGCCAAATACAACCCTCATTAAAACATAAATAAAAACAGAATACAATGATTTGCAAATCTCATTGAACCTATATTAAATTGAATACAATACAGAGACAAGATATTTATTGTTTAAACTGATGATGCTTTTAACAAATTTCATGGCTGGGACAGTTGGCAAAAAAACTGAGAAAGTCAAGGAATCCCTATCGAACATCTGTTTGCAACATGATCTTCCCTGAATTGCTCAGTCCTTCACAAGCAAAGATGGGGTGAGGTTCACCTCTTTGTGAACGAGTGAAAAAATAGTGGAACAGTTTAAGGACAATGTTGCTCAGCATACAATTGCAAGGAATTGGAGGGTTTTATCATCTACAGTCCATATCATCATCAAAAGGCTCAGATAATCAGAGAAATCACTGCATCCAAGTGGCAAACCCAAAAACCAACATTTGAATGCCCATGAACTTCGATCCCTCTGGCGGCATTGCATCAAAAAAGCATATATCTGATATTCCCCTTTTTAGTACTTGAGCACCTGCCTTCAATGTTTAGATGATATCACCACATGGGCTCAGGAGCACTTCAGAAAACCATTGTCAGTAAATACAGTTTTATTAGTGCTACGTCTGTAAGTGCAACTTAAAACTCTACTATGCAAAACAAAAGCCATTTATCAATAACACCCAAAAATGCCGCCGGCTTCTCTGAGCCTGAGCTCATCTCAGATGGTTCAATAAGTCCACATTTCAAATTGTGTCCAGGCCAAATATGGCACGACCACAAAGTCGATCATCGAACTGTGACCTAGGGTGTCCTGGTGCCAGGTGACATGTGGACACCCTTATGCCTGAACTTGGTGTTCATTATGGACAATCCGTGATGAGCACAGAAGTCCATTAACAGAACACCACTCAGGTTCTGATTAGGGGGGCCAGGGAATCACGCCCTTCCAGGTCTCACTGTCATTGCCGACATGGGCATTGAAGTCCCCCAGCAGAATGATGGAGTCCCCAGAGGGGGTGCTCTCCAGTACTTCCTCTCAGGACTCCAAAAAGGGTGGGTACTCTGAACTGCTGTTTGGTGCATAAGCGCAAACAACAGTCAGGGACCGTCCCCCTACCTAAAGGTGGATGAGGTTACCCTCTCACCCACCGGGGTAAACCCCAACATACAGGTTCGAGCTAGGGGGCAATCAGTATACCCACACCTGCTCGGCGTCTCTCACCGTGGCCAACTCCAGAGTGGAACAGAACCCAAGCGGTGCGTAGAGGCTAGTCCGACTATATCTAGTCGTAACTTCTCGACCTCACGCATAAACTCGGGCTCCTCCCCTGCCAAAGAGGTGACATTCCATGTCCCTAGAGCTAGTTTCTGTAGCCGGGGATCAGATCGTTAAGGTCCCCCGCCTTTGGCCACCGCCCAGCTCACATCGCACCCGACCCCTATGGCCCCTCTCACAGGTGGTGAACTCATGGGAAGAGGGACCCATGTTACCCTTTCAGGCTGTGCCCAGCCTACCCCCTGTCCCATCTTTTTGGGAAAGTGTTGCAGCCATGAAACGCTAAGTGAATGAATTTTTGCTGAGAACACTAAAATGTATTAGTTTGAGCATTAATCCATCCATCCATACATACATTTTCTTAGCCACTTATCCTCACAAGGGTCAAAGGGAGTGCAAGAGCCAATCCCAGTCAGCAACGGGCAGGAGGCGGGGTACACCCTGAACTAGTTGTCAGACAATTGCAAGGCACATCGAGACAAAGTCACAATCACACCTAGGGGCAATTTAGAGTGTCCAATTAATGTTGCATGTTTTGGGGATGTGGGAGGAAACTGGAGTGCCTGGAGAAAACCCACACAGACATGGGGAGAACATGCAAAGTCCACACAGGTGGATTCGGGATTGAACCCGGGACCTCAGAACTGTGAGACCTACGCTTTCCATCTTCTCTACCGTGCTGCCCTTTTGAGCATTCAATATCTTATATTTAATTAAATACAGGTTGAAGAGGCTTTGCAAATCATTGTAATTTGTTTTCATTTGTTTAACACAACGGTCCAACTACTTTGTAATTGAGGTTATAATTGTACATAAAAATATCCGTCCATCCATTTTCTTTTGCCGCTTATCCTAACAAGGGTCGCGGGGAATGGCACAGGGAAAACATGCAAACTCTACACAGACGGGGCCAGGCTTGGAACCACGGTCCTTAGAACTGAGTGGCCAAGAATCTAACCAGTTGCGACGCCATGCCACCCTACATTGTAGTATATTATAATAATTATTATTACTATTATGTTAAATACTCTCTTTACATCAATTTCATATATTTGAGTCCCTTAGAGAATCACATCTGTGTTCCCACTTTAATTTATTTAGATGATGACAGGTTTGTCCTGAGTTTGAATGTGATTGATTGATTCTGAACACATTTACGAGAGGGTATGTACACTTTTTTTTAAACACTTTATCTGAGTAGTTTCTTTTTACTTGCTCCCTCTATTTTTTCAATTGTGTCATACAGGTTAAGTAATATTGGAAAAAAGTGTGAATCATTTATTTTGTTCTCATTTTTGTAAGTAATAAAAGCCTTCCATGTAGAATTTCCATATCCACTGCAGCATCTATTCCTCCTTTGCTAGTATTTGTATTATTAACTGTAATAGTGTTAAGATTAATAAATAGATAAGTGAATGATATACTACAGTTTTTCTTTAATTGTATGAATATTTGAAGAGTTCAGATGCAAAAGCATATATCTGATATTCCCCTTTTTAGTACTTGAGCACCTGCCTTCAAAAATATCTTTACACGTGCTTGTTAAGTGGAAAGATTCATATTTGGCCCTGGATACTTCTTACAGTGTGGTTTGTCTTTGTTGATACGCTATATGTGTACAAGGGTAACAGAGAGGAAAGATAAAGGAAATGAATGCAAAAAGAAGGTAACAGAAGTAAGCCAATCACCTTCATACGCACACTATAGGTACACATTCACACAAGTGACGCTATTGATTATGATCAGTTAGACGGTACCCTTTTTTCTGCTGTGTGCTTCTCAGTGTGTCTGTAGCCCTCCGCCCAACACTTTAAAGAGGAATACACACACAAATTGAAAACAGACTGGGTTTCTCTCTCTGCACTGAAAGTCATTCGCGCACATCCAGATGAACACAGACGCTCTGCATATCAGGCACTGTGTGGCTGAGAGGAGGCTGTTGTGAGCATCAATCACCGGGAGTAAACTGAAGCTCAGCTTTAGCCCGCGCTGAAAAAAACATCTTCATATCAAATCAAATGCATTCCAGCAGGAGAGTTGAGAGCTAGAAGCTTTCACAATATATCTAAGGAGAACATGTTAATGGTGTCACAGCTGCTGAAAGAGGAGACGAGATTTTATTATAAGCTTGAGAGACACAGTATAACCAATGCTTTCTATTTTTTTTTTTCAATCAATTCAATCACAATCAAAAGTAACTCCAGAAGTAGTATACAATGGACTCCCCAACCCCAAAAATTTGAACAATTTTAATTGGTCTGCAAACTATTATGTAAGACATAATCTTACTCTTTCTTCACTTTCTGCAATTATTTTACTTTTGGGCTCAATTAAAGATGTAACTCGATTTCACACTGAATGTGTAAATCTTTGAATAAATTGATTCAAGATATCATTATTGAAGTATGCCTAAACTGTTGTTTGTGTGACATTGTTTTAATTTGGAAAATATGTGCCTTGGTTGATTGAAAGTTTGGAATCCCTGCACTTGAAGATGCAAACCAGTCACTAACATGAACGATAGGAAGCAACAGCTGGACTTTGCTCCCCAAAGGCATATATACTTGAGTACAAATTCTCCGAAAATAGTTTTATGGACTAATGAGATACAGACGAGCCTCTGATAAAGTGATGAAAAGGCTAAAGTTTGTCCAATTATACTGTAGAACAGGGGTGCTCAGTGCGTCGATCGTGATCGACCATTCTATTTCATCTTTGGTCATTCTAAAAAAAACAAAAAAAACAAACGCGTCCACGATTGCGTGGCTTCTTCTATCAGCAATGTTAGGTCTGACGGAGAGGGTGAAGACTTGTTAATGTCGGACTCCAGCCCGCAGCATGCCAAGATCCTCCTCCCATCTCCCCTCACCTAAAACCACTGCCCAATGAGATGTGAAAGGCCCCTTTAACCCATAAAGAATCTTATCTGTGAATGTGACTGACATATGTAGTGTCTTTTCCAGAATACCTCCGACCCTTTTGGAGAGCAGGCATTTTTCATCCCTGTAATTACCAGGGACAGAAAGTTCGTCAAAGAGATGTGGCATAAAAAAGGTAGAGCTTCAAACCTAGTGAGAATAAAATGTGAATCTATAAATGTGATTAAAAGAAAGTAGCAGTAGTAGCATTTTAAATGAGGTAACACCAAAAAATTTTGATTTTTATGAACAAGTGCCGAATAGTGAAAAAAGGCATTGCTGTTTTTGTCATTATTTCAGTTGAAAGAAATTAGACTGGGCTATTTTGGCTCCTTTGAATATCTGTCTATTTTAGATTTTATAGACCTCTAAGATATATATTTATTTATGTAAGATTTTTTAGAGCTGCTGTCAATTATCTGTACTGACTACAACTATTTTGTAATAACAGGAGACTTTAACATTCATGTTGACAACAACATGGAAAAAGCATCCAAAGAACTTTCTGCTATACTAGATACATTTGACCTCTCTCAACATATTAATAGTCCAAATCACACTCAAGGTCACACCTTATTAACTTCTCATCTGAGTCTGATTCTGATTCTGATGAGATCTTCTAAGGATGTTGAGATTTTATTTTTGTGAAAAAAAAAACAAACTATCCATCAGGTAAATATCAGCAGAAATCAGTAAAATGATAGAATGATACTACATCTGAAGGGACCCACGGAGGAGCTCTATTACCATGTCAGAATTTGATAGAGTATGACCAAAAACCTGTACCAAAAACTATTCGGCAGCTGGAATCATCAATGAGCTGTCTTGACTCAATACCATATGACTTTTTCAAAACTATTGTGAAATCAGTGCTAGCTGATTTGCAACAAACAAGTTTGGTGAGTTTCCTAAAGCTCTTAAAGTAGCTGGTGTATAGCCTCCTCTAAAAAACAGAACACTGGAAGCTTCCATGTCCTCTAATCTCCCTTTTGTAGCGAAGATTGTTAAGAAAGTTATTTTTAATCAACCCATCATTTTTTTAAATCTAAATGGACTTTTTGACAAATTTCAATCAGGATTCAGAACAGCCCAGAATCTGTTCTTATCAAAGTGCTCAATGATAGAAGATTGAATACAGATTCAGCAAAGGCTTCAATTTTGGTCTTGTTGCATCGCAGTGCGGCTTTTGATACTGTAGATCGCAATATAGTTTACAGCTAAAAAGGTTGGTAACGTGGGTAGGACTAAATGGAACGATCTTTACATGGTTCAGTACCTAGAGGAAAGGAGCTACTTTGTAACCATTGGAAGTGCTCAATCTCAACAAATGGAAATGACATATGGGGTCCCTCGGGTCAGTTCTTGGACTGCTCCTGTTCAGCCTGTATATGCTACCCTTGGGTCAAATTTTCAAGACCTTTAGTTTTGACTATCATACCTATGCAGATAACACAGTTATATTTAGCAGTGTCTCCAGATGACTAGAGTTTAATTGAGGTATTGTGACACTGTCTAAAGCAGATAAATAATGTAACTGAATGAGCCAAAATTTCCTTCACCTAAACCACAACAAAACCACGATAATTGTTTTTGGCAATAAAGAAAAAAGGATTGCTCTTCATAAATATTTGGACTCACTATTTTTAAAAAGCAAAGACCATGTCAGAAACCTTGGTGTTCTGATTGATTCTGACCTGACTTTCAACAATCATATCAAATCAATCACAAAAACTGCCTTCTACCATCTGAAAAACACATCAAGAGTGAAGTCTTGTATGTGTCAAGCATACCGGGAAAAGCTCATCCATGCTTTCATCTCAAGTAGACTTGAATATTGTAATAGTCTTCTGACTGGACTCCCAGAAAGCGCATTAAACAACTGCAGCTCGTTCAGAATGCTGCCGCTCACGTTCTGACCAGAACAAAGAAGTCAGAGCATATAACTCCAATTCTAGTCTTTACACTGGCTTCGAATCAGCTTTAGAATAGAGTTTAAAGTTATGCTACAGGTATATCAATTACTAAATTGTTTAGAATACTATATATAGAAAGAAACGCTAATGGAATACAAACCTAGTAAGGCTCTGAGATCGACTGACTCTGGACTAATAATGGAGTGCAGAGTCCAAAGCAAACATGGTGAAGCACCATTTAGCTATTATGCTGAAAAAATTGAATAAATTGCCAATAGAGGTGACATCAGACCCAAGTGTGTGTTTTCAAAGATAGATTTTTTTTCTCATGCGTTTTTGAGTACATCCACTTTTCAGTGACATTTCTTGCACAAAAAGCTGTTTTAATTGTACTTTTTCAAATGTTTTTTATGTATTTGAATGCTTTTAATCACGTAAAGCGCATTGCGTTACCTTGTGTAAGTAATCCACTATACAAATAAAATTGCTTTGCTTTGCTTTATAAGGGACTCATTAATCTTCATTAATGTAACACATGGCAGCAAAATAAACTCAGAAGTCTACTCCAACATTTTGTCTGCCTGTTTAAAGATAGATGCAGTCAAACTAATTGGAGGAGCCTTTATCATGCAGAAACATAAACTGAAACACAATGTTTGAAAAACAATAAAGGAGTTCATGGTGCTATAGAGGCCTATCATTTTACAACAGATAACAGTCACATAACAAGCTTTAACATCTTTTCAATATACACTTTGAATAAGTACTGCATAGTATTTTTTTTTCTGGTCATTGCTATGGTGAAAGCAGATACATCTTTGACTCATCCCATAATGTGTTGGCACTAGCTTAGATGCTTTTTAAGGAATTGTGTGCAGTGTTTGAACAAACATGCTAAACTGACCAGACAATGTTTATGTGACGCCATTATGCTACAATAAAGATTGACTTGGTTAATTTTGCTTCTGAACATGTCTTTGGCCTGTTTACTTTAATGGGAAAATAAAAGTCCCCAAATTATCAGCAAGAATACATTGTATGTGCCAGCACTATTCAAAGAACAAAACTCTGACTAACATTGCTTTCATGGAATAAGAATTAAACAGAATACTGAACCAATGTAATGGGGGTGCCATGCTGGGCAAAATCATAATCAGCTGCTGAGCTGCAGTCAAAGAGCCAGGAGAGAGTTACCTACTGCCAGGCACTTCATTTAATTGGGTCTGCTGACAGATTGCAACGAGCGATGGGTTTTAAAGCTCCGATACATTTGGTCTGTCTTATTATTAACCATTGCTAAGTGTTCAAAATAGTGTAGCTTATAAACAAATCTATTCACACTGTTGAGCACTCCACTGTCTGAGAGGTTTATAAAATTATCTGTGACGCATTTTTATGAGTATGTTTTAGTGTTCTATTCGTTTATTCGTAACCCTATGGAAAATAGATGAATGGATTAAATGAGCAATAGAACATTATTTTGGGGCAGTGTTGTCTTTGTTTGTGTGTAAAGCAAACTAAAGCAAGTTTATTTATCCTGTGTAGCGCATTTCATAGTAGGATTTGAATACAAAAGATTTAAAATGGGAAAAAAAATTAAATAATGAAAATGACAACAATATATATATATATATATATATATATATATATTTAAAAAAAACAGAAAAGTACAACTAAAAAGAGCATACAGTGCAAGAAATTTTTAAATTGGAAATTGGAAACGCTCTAAAAGCAGTTTTCAACCTCATTTTAGGGACATTCACACTTGGGGCTGGTGTCACCTTTTTTGGCAACTTATTCCATTTGTGTGCACTATAATAGCTTAATGCTGCTTCAACATATTTGCTTTGGACTCTGCACTCCATTATTAGACCGAAGTCAGTTGATTTCAGAGCCCTACTGGGTTTGTATTCCGTAAGCATTTCTTTCTTGTATTGACGGCCTATTTAACGGCCGATTTATAGACCAGTAGAATAACTTTAAAACCTTTTCTAAAGCTGACTGGAAGCCAGAGTTTGGACTATAGAATTGGAGTTATACAGTATGGTCTGTCTTCTCGTGTAGTGGAATTTAGATAGCCATGTAAGGTAATATTGCAATATTTTGTAACTCAAGCAGGATGGCATTTTTTTTTTTTATTTCGTGAAAAGTGGTCATTTCATTTTGAAGAGCTGAATAATGAGCCGGAACTGGCAAATATGTATCTTTAAGAATCCCACTCATGTTTTAGGCAGGACACCCCACACACACCCACCCACCCACTATATTTGGCTTGGCAGATTATTCGGATGCAAACAGATAACCACTCCAAATATGTATCACATTATTACACAATAAAAGCAGCTGTTTTGGTTCGGGTTAGGTGAGGGAAAACTAAAACCTCCCTCCCGGGGATCTGGGGTGAAAACCCCTTCTCTCGTGTTGGGAAATTGGTGCGCAGTTCATTCCCCGCACCCCACTCCATTAGTATTTACCTGTTGGTGCTGGCAGTGGGCTCTACAGTTTTGGTTCCTGTAGAGCAACATACTTCACTGTACATCATCATGAAAACACAAGCTTTTGCAGCGTTAAACCGATGAGTAAGTGTTTTTTAAACAAAGAGAAAAGGAAGAGAAATTGCAAAAACTCCTTCAGAAGTCTGGCAGTGGACTTCAAAGGAGGTCAAACAGTGCAAAAAATACAAATACAAATTAACAGAAAGAATAAGTAAAAATCTCTATAAAAAAGAAGAGATTCACGCCAAAGTCACTAGTGTGGTTTTGTCCTGTGTTTATGGGGCGTTTCCAGTGAAAAAAATACAGACTTTGGGATAAAAAAAAAATGGGATCCCCAAATCCTTTCTGGGAAATCCCCGAACAAAAAGGGTTACAAAACTTCTGAAATCCTATCCCAAAAAGTCATACCTGGATGCCTGGATGGACAACATTTGGTTCCTGTTAGGGCTATGGTTAGGGTTAGTTTGGGTTATGATATTTGAGAATGAGTGTTAGGGTTGGTTAGCATTAGTAGGACTCATAATAATGATGGCACACTGATCTCATTTACTTCTTTTCCCTTCTGGAGCCAGTAAGGCATGTACAACCGGGACACGGTGGCCATTCACATTGTAGCAGTGCGTGTCCTGCAGCTAATCATATTGCAGTGGTACATGCCCTCCAACGAACACAAGTGGGAGTACTTTTGACGTGGCACATATACGTCACATTTTCACAAATTCACACACTCACGAGAGTGAAAAGACCTCAAAATTGCCACCCCCTTCGGAAAGTAAACAAAACCAGTTATGAATTTTAAAGCATTTTATTTTGAATTAATACTCATTAAAATAAGTATTTATTAAATTATTTTTATCATTTTTATTTAATGGATTTCCACCTGACAGTGGATGAATTCGTTAGTATTGGTAAGACTGAACACTAAATGATGCTTCATCACAATTAAAATTCCTTACTGCTGCTTGGGATTTCAGTTTACTTACCGTAAACTGATGTTGGTTGCACAGTGGCACAGCTGCAGAGCATTGGCCTCACAGTTTTGATGGCGGAGGTTCAAATCCCTTGCCTGCCTGGGTATTCTCCAGGCACTCGGGTTTCCTCCCACATCCCAAAAACATGCATTAATTGGAGACTGTAAATTGCCCCTAGGTGTGATTGTGAGTGTGACTGTTGCCTGTCTCCATGTGCCCTGCAATTGGCTGGCAACCAGCTCGGGGTTTAACCTGCCTCCTGCCCAAAAATCAGCTGGGCTAGTCTCCAGTATTCCTACGATCCTCGTGAGGATAAGCGTCTCAGAAAAATGGATGTCTGGATAAATTGATGTTGTGATTACTGTAGCACTTACCGGTAAAATTAATGCTTTGGATTAGCTGATGAACAAGACCCCGTCAAGAGGATGGTGTGGAGTTGATAGGCTAGGTGTATATGATGATGATAATGATGTCTATTCACTATCAAGATGGAAATGTGAAATTTCCAAACTGAAGAGTCAGTTCTTCGACACTCTTTGTTTAATCAGTTTCAGGTGAATGTCTGCTGAGGCACCGATACTTTAATAGTGTCATATTTACAAATGGCATACCAGCCAAGAGCATTGACAAGACTGTCAATGCCACCTTTAAAGGAAATGAGAGGAGCCACTTTGAATGGTAGCGACTAAAGTTGGCACAGCCCACCCACTGCTTGATACTCCGGGCTATGAAATTACCAACACTAATCTACACAGCTCCTGGCACGGAGTTTGGGCACCCGCTTCCGCAAATTTGCACCGGTTGTGAGAATAGAGTCCATTGTGCTGTAACTTTACCCTCCGATTGACAGGCAGCTTGGATAGCCCAGGAGCTCAAGCCAAAAAAATAAGAAATACAAAGGGACTCTAGTATTTGCCAGTAATTGAGATCAGTGTCAGCATCAGGGCATGTGCAATGAGAGGACATTTGGTCAGTTTGGCAGGGGGCACATTTTACCAGTCAGAAAACATGTGCAATGCTCTGTGTTGTGGTCTGAAGACATTTCTCATAGTAGAGAATGAATTATCACATAATGACCTTAGCTAAGTAAATGCTAGGCTACGTTTGAAATCAGTTAACTCAGTGATGGTCAGATGAGTTACAGTACATTGACGGGAAATGGCGTGACTAGATGCAAATGTTCAACATCGTTTTTCTGTTTCTATTTTGCTCTGATTCTCTTTTATCATTGTTCCACTTTGACTACCTGAAATAAATAAATTCAGACTTTGACAAAATTTAAAATAAAGATTCGCATGAAATTGTTACCAATATCAATGGCACCATGTCAGACTGTTATGCAGCTCAACTTAAAACCTACCTCTGATTTCAAATTAGAAACAAAATTTGAGTAATTCATGATAATTATAATGTTGGGTGGGTAGATTAGAAGATGTCTCCAGGTTTTGTTAACTGGGGGCCTGTAAAGCCCGTTGACACAAATCAACTTGACTTGCCATTGGGCCCAACATTATGCCTATAAAGCCAAATACCTTTTTCAATTTATTAATCATTGTTTTGCACGCTGTTCTATCACACTGTATAGAGCAGTTAAATTCAGAAATGAGTCTAAATATAAGTATAAACTTGTGGGTCATTTGTCAAGTCACTAAAATGTTCCAATCCTGGGTTCAGGTGTGTGACTTGTCCGAGGGCAAGAGACTGAATCGTGATTCGTTTTGAGTGAGCATAGCAGTAGCCACCATTGTTGCATGAATGAATGTGAGGCTTTGCAAAGTACTTTCGGCCGAATAATGTACAGAAGAAAGACTTTAGGAGTGCTCAACATCGTAAATGTTTTAGTGTAACTACTTGCATTAAAAAACATCCGAGATTGATGTGTTGTGAATTTTTTTCAAGGATGCTGCTTTGATAAAATGTTGTCATTCTACTGCAAAATGTTTGTGGTCACATTTTTTTTCTTTTGGCTTCCACATAAAAATAATTACATTTTTAAATGAAATATAACTAGAGAACTTGTACAATTTGCAAAACCATCTTGAAATACCACACCTGTCTAACAGTCGATATCATTTTATCTCTTTGCTGCAGCTTCCTGTACTTTGCCCTTTGTTTTTTCATTAATTTCACAAAATAATTTAACATCAGTAACCACCAAGGCAATTCAAAATCACAGATGGCATTAGTACAAAACCTTGCATATGGGCTGCATGAAAGGTGGTAAATTAGATTAAAAAAAAAGCACTATGCTAGTATACATTCCACATGGTTGTTTTACAAAAATGTTGATTCAGTTAGATATATATGCTATAGATACTGGTCATAACTTTTGGGGCAATTGACAGATAGTCTGTTTTTCTAAGCACTGATGAATTAAAAGATGAAAAAAAAGACTCCATGTAACGGGGCATTTTTCTCATCCAGGACAAAAGACCCAATGCCTAAGCACCAGAAGATATCAGTGTCTACAGGCCTTTAGTGCTAAGTCAGCTTTGATAGATTCAAGTACACCCATGACCCTAAAGGGTCATCTAAAGCTCATTATAATGTCGACAAGCATTATAGTAAATGGCTGGAAGGCCAGGTGTTATTCTTGAAATACCTCCATCTATCTAGCTATTTCTCTCCACTTATTCTGAAAGTTAATGGGTCGAGCAGGAGCCCATCTCAGCTAACTTGAGGTGAGAACCTTGAAAGATTGTTTGGGCACTTGGAGACAACCACCCACCCCATGTTTTTATTCTTGTCAGTGGACATAATCATGATTTTGGAACGTGAAAATATTAGCTTCTTTTCTATGTTTGACATTCTGTAAAAGCTTATCTAAATTCTACCTTCTCTGGAAGTTTTTTGATTTCATCATATTGACACATGTGGCACGGTGAAGCAGCTGTAGCGTGTTGCCCTCACAGTTCTGCCCCACCTGTGCAGAGTTTGCATGTTCTCCCGCACCTACATGGGTTTTCTCCAGGCACTCCGGTTTCCTCCCACATCCCAAAAACATGCATTGATTGGAGACTTTAAATTGCCTTTAGGTGTGATTGCGTGACTGTTGCCTATCTCCATATGCCCTGTGATTGGCTGGCAACCAGTTCAGGGTGTTCCCCGTCTCCTGCCTGATGACACCTAGCTCAGAAAATGGACGGATGGCTATTGCTGGATTTAAATTCTGTTTAATACTCTTGGAGCAATTTGATCCTCATGAAACCTTTCTATGACTCCACCCTCTTGTCTCTCCTTAGGCGGACGCCAAGATGGTATGTGATGTGGTCAGTCGTATGGAGGACACAGAGCCTTACTCCACGGAGCTGCTGTCCTCCATGATGCGTCTCTGGTCCGACTCTGGGATCCAGGAATGCTTCAGCCGGGCTCGGGAGTACCAGCTCAACGATTCAGCACAGTAGTACGTCCCTGTATGCATGTGTGCGTGCATGTGCATGTGCTTATGCGTAGACGTGTTCAAAGTTGTTCCCTCACACAAATTCTCCTCCTGGCAATGGCTGATTTTGATCATTTCCAAATCTCTGCATTATTTTATTGACCTCATATTCTCCATTCATCCCAATAAATCAGCTATTTGCGCAACAAACAAAACATCAGCATTAGACTAAATGTCTTCAAATAATTACAGTGGTGCTTTGAGATATAAATTTAATTTGCTTCATGTCTATTTTCTTAGCTCAAAATATTCTTATCTGAAATCATCTTTCCCCATTGAAATGAATGGACATGCCATTGACCTGTTCCAGCCTCTCTTTCTCCTCCCTGTCTTTGTTTATTTCTAATCAGGAAAAATAGCACAATATTGCACTTTATAAAAACACGGGGTGATAAACATTTACATAGAAGATAAAACATTGGACAGAGTATGCCTCATGATCTCATGTTTCATCAATCAGTCCACTGTGCATCCGACTGTGCCCAACTTGGCCACCAGGAGGAACTATTTTATAATACTGAAATGCAGACAAACTAACAAGAATAGACTTCTCCTGCTGTTGTACCACTCTGTAAATTGCTGTAATATTTGTATTTTTTTTTTGTCAAGTATGAAGACTATATAAGCAGTTTTGTATAATCTGTCCAGATTTGTTGTTCATCCATCCATGCGCAGTTTTCCACATTGCTTATTGTCACAAGGGTCACGGTGTGCTGGAGCCTCTCACAGCTGTCTTTGGGCGAGAGGCGGGGTACAGGCTGGACTGGCCCCCAGCCAACCGCAGATCACATGGAAACAAGCAAGCATTCACATTCACACCAATGGGCAATTTAGAGTCTTCAATTCACCTACCACACATTTTTGGGATGTGGGAGGAAACCGGAGTACCCAGAGAAAAGCCACGTAGGCAGGTGTAGAACATGGAAACCCCACACAGATGAGGCCCGGTTTTGAACCCGGCGGGTCTTCAGAACTGTGAGTCAGATGTAGCAAACCTGTCGCCATTGTTCCAACAACCAGTTCAGGGTGTGCCCTGCCTCTTTCCCGATGACAGCGGGCGTTGCTCCGCCTCTCCTGCAACCCTCGTGAGGATAAGCAGCTCAGAAAATGAATGGATGGATGGATGTTCACCATTTGGTAAAGTGGTGCTTAGTTGTGAGTTGAATTGAGTTTGCTGCCACCAAGTGTTCCTATATTGAGTTTTTCACTTGCAAGTAAATCAAAGATTCAGCGGAGTGACTACTCGTATCTCAAAAATTTCTAAATCGGGCAACTCGCATCTCAAGGTAATTTACAATTATTGAATCTATAATATTTCAGGGTGCCTTTTAATGCAGTGACGCATTCAATGGTTGTTTTTCATCCCATTGACACACAATTTCCATCTTGTCAACATATTGAATTGACCTCATGAAACTGTAAAAGAATTCTGGTCTTGTGATACTCGTGTTCCATACATGAAAATTGAGCCTCTGTCCCTCTTCCGTACTTTGACACCAATGTGAACACCAAACACGTTATCAGATAAAAATGTTCCCCATCTGCCCAGGTGATTTATTATTTTTTTTTATACAATTTCAAGTAAAAGTAAACAGTATCCCAAATAAAATCCAAGGGCAGTGCGTACTCAAACGCACACCACTAATTATTTATAATTTTCTCAACGTGATCATACACAAGCTATTACTGCACAGTCAATTACCATTACCAGTACTGGGGCTGATTTATGCTGAGTGCCTGCGCGTGGGTGGCGATGGAGACAGCAGGAGAAAAGACAACATACGAGGGCGGGGAGAGGGGGAGCATTTACGTTAAGTGCCATGTTTGTCCATGTAGTCGTTGTTCAAATGCACATCATATAAATTACATGCAGTGACGTGAAATACAAAAATTGATTGAGAATGAAGGAGGAAGTCACTCTTTTATGGTGCCATGAGCAGGGCACGCAGTACACTGAAGATTCCCACCGTAATGTGACTAATGCAGCATGTACTTGTCACTTTCATGGGATTACTGACAATTGTGACCATTTCAACAACTTGTTGATTCATAAGAAAACACGGCAATATCTTTTGATCACTGCTGATAGAAGATAACATGATAATTAACACTGTCTGAAGTCAAAATATATTAGCTGAGTGTAATGAAAAAAAATAAAAGACAACTGACTAGCTCATGAACCTTCTTTGCTCTTTGACTGGAAAAAAAGGGCAGGGTTATCTTGCCTTATAGATACTGAAGGTATGTGGTAATTATTTACACTTTGGTTTGCTAATACTGCTTGAGTAATCACTAAAGTTACCTTAACTCGTGAAATAAGCAAGTTTGGTTATTCCAGTATTTCTTACTGGGGGCAACATGGCGGACTATCGGTAAACTCATCTGCGTGAAAGTTACAAGGTTATTGGGAAATGGTTGTATGTTATTGGTCTCATAATATTATTACTTCATCATACAAAATATTGGAACATTACACATCACATTGTTTGATTTATTTTGTTGAGCCCCAGCCTTTTACAATCATGGCGTGCTTTAGTTTAACCATATGCTTTATAAATAAACCACACAGTAATGCCTCATGTACAACCGACCCCTTCATTTGAAGGTTTGCTCATGCGGAAAATGACAAGCTGACAACCGTTTTTACTGGAGTCAGTGCCGGTTTGGTGGTTTACTTTCCTGACATCGGTGCAGGCAGCATGGGTTCAGTAACAGTGTGAGTGTGAAAATTGTCTTGCCTCTGTATTACTTGTAATTGACGAGGGAACAGTCTAGATTGGAGCTTCTTTTCACCCAAAGTCAATGAAATAGACTCCAGCGCTGTGTGAGCTTAAACAGGACAAGTGTTATGGAAAATAGATGCCTGGCTGATAAATAGCAACGCCGGTCTCTAGGAGATGACTGGTGAACTCCACTTCCTGCCACAGAGGTAAGCTTTCACGCTACTGCAGCTTCTCGTCATTTGAGATGTATGTCATCTGATCAAGCTTCAAAAGCATCCTTCCATTACTGAAGTTTGGAGTTTGCGTATTTAAATGCTCTTGGCTGCCCTCTAGTGGCCTTAGAAGGGGAGGGGGGTAGACTATCAGGGGCTCGTGTGATCATTATGACGTTTGAAGCTGACCCTGAAACCTCACAGGAAGATAATGTATGGAATATTCTGTTGACAGGGAGAGACTATTTTGTGTAGAAGCCACATCAATAAATGATCCTACCAAATAAACCACTGAAAACACAGTGTCTGGATGAAAATCACTGAACAAGAATCTTCGAGTAAAGCTAAGCAAATGTAAGGGCTACTTAAAATAGAATAAATTACACGGAATAGAGCGGATGATAGGAGAAGGGATGCAAGTGACTTGAAGAAAAGAAAAAGAACAAAAACAGATTTCATTTAAAAACTTGTTGATGTTGTAGTCAATGCTAATAAAGTCCACATGCTAAATTAATTACAGCATTTTTTTTTTTGGTCATTTCAATGTTTTATCATTCTCAAAGTATGGCACAAGTACCTCAAGTGGTACGCTAAAGCACAGTTCAGGTGTATTTGACTTTTTAGTAGGGCTGTCAAAGTTGAAGCGTTATCTCAGGATTGATTACATAAATTTTTTCCATTAATCATGTATTAACTCTGATTAATCCTACAATTTATTTTGATCACTCATGTGCCTTTACTTTAACCAAGATGCACTGCAGCTTGCTATAAATCCAGTGATCATTGCTTATGCCTGTGTAAAGATAAGTGAGGTGACGACGACCAGTGTGCTTTCCAGCAAATTTTGCTTCAAAAGTCACTTGATTGGGGCTTTGGTAATTTGCATACAGTGCAGCACTGAACTGTCCTTTCATCGAAACACAACAATTTTTAATTACCATCTCAAACCAAAGTGTAGCACACATTGTGTGGTATAATTGGCACATGTGATTAATCACAAGTAATCAAAAATTCAAATGTGTGATATTCCAATTTTAAAATGATCGACTGACTGTCCTAGTTTTTAGTGCATTATATTGACATTTGTGTGTGTGTGTGTGTGTGTGTGTGTGTGTGTCTGTGTGTGTGTGTGTGTGTGTGTGTGTGTGTGTGTGTGTGTCTGTGTGTCTGTGTGTTTGAATGCAATCTTAATGTTCAAATTGGGCATGGAGTTACAGTTGGTTGCAACAATATTATTATAAAGGATGTTTGATGAACACTTAGACTTATGTTATTATATGAATGGCCATGATTTTGGTAATTAAGAGGGCTAAACATTTTTTTTGACTGTACTTGGTGTTAAAAGACACCAAATAAGACCCACTGATCTAGGCAATTTAGCATTTACATGGGGCCCAGTGATCAATTGAAACAACATTCGCAGTGAGTATGCCTGCTCCATTGTGTGCACACATGCACACCATTTGTGTAAATGTCACATTAAAGATTGATCGCAGCCTGTGGAGTCTCTGTGTGTGTGTGTGGGGGGGGGGTGTATGTGTGACACATACTGTACCTAACGACGGATAGGATAATCTCTACCATCAGAGTCTCTGGCCTCTCTCATTTAAACTAGGGATATAATACGGGCCACATTGTCATTAGTTTCCCTCAGAGGGGCCTTATGGCTGTGGAACCATATATAGTGGAAATGTACATTTACAAATTAAATTATTACATTAACAAACATGCTTGCAACATCTCGTTATTAATAGACAAGTTACACTTTTGCTGAGATTTTAGAAGGAAATATGAAGTCATCCAGGCCACCAATCGCAAGGAGGACCTCTTGACCTGTTCATCCGGACGCCAAGCACCAGGATCCCCACGGGGCGATTCGGGTGGACGACCTCGGTGAGGAACCAAATGGCGAAGCAGGAACCAGACCGAGGCAGGCAACTGATCCGGACGGGAACCTCGCACGCCGTGGTTGCGAGACGACCAGGGATTGGTCGCCACCGAGGCTTGGGCAGGAGGCAGCCATGGATTGGTCACCAACGAGGCCAGGTCATGAAGCGGCTGGGAGCCATCAGGAGCGAAGAGGATGATGGAGAAAAGGACCAGAGCCATGACCGCCACCATCACAGCCATCCCGAAGTCTCTCCAGCTCCGGGGTGGCTCAACAGAACTCCCCAGCTCCTGTCGCCGTCGAGACGGACGTGAGAAGGCGGCCGCGAACCGGTCGCCGCCGGTCCTGCTGGACTGAAACGTGAGAAGGCGGCGGCATCGCCATCGTCACCTCCTCCTGGGCGGGAACGTGAGAAGGCGGTGGCAGCACCACCATTGCCACCTCCTCCTGGACAGCAACATGAGAAGGCGGCGGCACCATCGCCACCTCCTGGACGGGAACGTGAGAAGGCAGCGAGTCAGTCGAAACTGCAACATGCGCCTGGCTTAGTAGCGGATCAGTTGCCACTGCCGCGTGAGCAAGAGTCAGTAACGAGTCCGTCGACACTGCAACATTGGCGTGTCGAGGTGGCGGACCCGTTCCCACTGCAACGTGCGCTTGGCGAGGTGACGGATCCGTTCCCACTGCAGCGTGAATCTGCGTCAGCAGCGAGTCAGTAGTAGTCGCGACGTCAGCGTACCTAGCCTGGTTCTTCAATCTTTGCTGAGTTAATGGAGTGAAATTGTGATGTAGACCGTGGACCACAGCATCACTTGACAGTGTCACCTTTTTACATTTAGATTTAAGTACTTAGCTTTACTGCTCTCATTATTTATGCCATGAAAACATTTGGACAACCTAGTCCATCCTTCTTATCTCCCCCACTTCCACACTGATACAGTTTTTAGTGATTGCATTCATTGTTGTTTTTTTGATTACGGTTGGGTCACAACCTTTTACATATCTTCCACATGTTGAAAATTGTCATGGAGTGAAGGTTTTGATCAATGTGTGAAAATAAATAATTTCTCATGCTTCCTGAATGCCTCTTCCACAAAAGAAAATCAAAGCTTTTAATCCCTTTGAGAAGAATGTCAAGGATGGAAAAAGTCTTGCTCCATGTGTAAATATAACAGCGTTACGGTGTAATTAAAGACTATTCACAGTAATTAACCCAATTCGACCTTCTTCATAAATTTATTTACCTGGAGTTGTTTTCTTTGATTGATGCAAATCATGAATTTGGTCCTTCTGAGGAAATTCATTCTACCAACTTTTAATTAATAGAATTAATCACTATTTACTAAAACACAATTCCAGCAAGACTTTGTTTGATAACAACAACCCTCATTAATGAAGCATTACCGTTGCGAGTGACAAAAAAATTAGCTTTGCCTTTCATCACTAATGGCAATTATACAGTGCGGAATAATTTTCAACTCAAGTGTTGCGTTTCATGACCTTAAAAATCCATTATTTTGTCACTGCTGCTCTGGTCAACAATTTAACCCTGGAGAACCCACAGGGTCGAATTTGGCCGATGTTAATTGCTTTTTTTTTTCATGTCAAATTTAACTTCCTAAGCCCAGCATGCCACTTCTTTCCCCAATATAGAAACACCGAGTGGATGAATATTGAATTGACATAAGCCAGTGTGGTGGTGACAAGGTGGCTGACCACATGTGCTGTTTTGTTGAGGTACCCAAACAAAATCCTCTTCTTACCAAACCAGCAATAACTTGAAACTCTACTATGCAAAGCATAAGCCATTTCTCAACAACATCCACAAATGCCACCGGCTTCTCTGGGGTGGGTTAAGGGGTCGCCACAGCATAACAGATGAACGCTCATGTTTGTTTGGCACAGTTTTTACGGCGGATGCCCATCCCGATCCAACTCGTCTTGGGGAATACGCAGTTCCTCGCTCCATAAACAAAAAAAGAAATTCAAAGATTACCACAATATCTACTATGAGTTCCCCTCGCTAGCATAAGAGGTTTTCTTTTGGATAAGCAAAGACCCATGATGTTACTTGTTTTCAATCATGATTTTGGCCTTATGTTCTTGGTTCTGAGCATCCCAGACAGAGAGAGAGTTGTGATTGGTGCAGATTGTGACAAATTGTAAAAGGAAACAGCAGCGATGAAGAAGTGATGGGTAAGTACGGGATCCAGGAAAGGAACTTTAAGGGACAGATGGTGGTGGAGTTTGCAAAAAAGATGGAGATGGCTGGAGTGAACACTTATTTCCAGAAGAGGGAGGAACGTATAGTGACCGACAAGAGTGGCGGTAGAAGCACGCAGGTGGATTATATTTTGTGCAGACGATATAATCAGAAGGAGATTACTGACTGTAAAGTAGTGGTAGGGGAGAGTGTAGCTCGACAGCATAGGATGGTGGTGTGGAGGATGACTCTGGTAGTGGGTAGGAAGACGAAGAAGACAAAGGTAGAGCAGAGAATCAGGTGGTGGAAGTTGAGAATGGAAGAATGTTGTGTGGCCTTTCGGAAAGAGGTGAGACAGGCTCTCGATGGACACCAGAAGCTCCCGGAAGACTGGACGACGACAGCCAAGGTAATCAGAGAGACAAGCAGGAGAGTACTTGGTGTGTCTTCTGGTAGGAAAGGGGGGAAGGAGATTTGGTGGTGGACCCTCAAAATACAGGGAGTCATACAAGGAAAGAGATTAGCGAAGAAGAAGTGGGACACTAAGAGGACTGTGGAGAGGCAAAAGGAGTACATCGAGATGCGACGTAGGGCAAAGGTAGAGGTGGGAAAGGCTAAACAAGAGGCATATGAAGACATGTACACCAGGTTGGACAAGAAAGAAGGAGAAAAGGATCTCTACAGGTTGGCCAGACAGAGGGATAGAGATGGGAAGGATGTGCAGAAGGTTAGGGTGATTAAGGATAGAGATGGAAATGTGTTGACTGGTGCCAGTAGTGTGCTAAATAGATGGAAAGAATACTTTGAGAAGTTGATGAATGAAGAAAATGAGAGAGAAGGAAGAGTTGAAGTGGTAAGTGTGAAGGACCAGGAAGTGGCAATGATTAGTAAGGGGGAAGTCAGAAAGGCACTACAAAGGATGAAAAATGGAAAGGGCGTTGGGCCTGATGACATACCAGTGGAGGTATGGAAGCAATTTGGAGAGATGGCTGTGGAGTTTTTGACCAACTTATTCAACAGAATACTAGCTGCCGAAAAGATGCTTGAAGAATGGAGAAAAAGTGTTCTCGTTCCCATTTTTAAGAACAAAGGCGATGGATGTTCAGAGCTGTGGAAACTACAGAGGAATAAAAGATGATGAGTCATACAATGAAGTTATGGGAAAGAGTAGTGGAGTGACTCAGGTCAGAAATAAGTATATGCGAGCAACAGTATGGTTTCATGCCTATAAAGAGAACCACAGATGCATTATTTGCCTTGAGGATGCTCGTGGAAAAGTACAGAGAAGGTCAGAAGGAGCTACATTGTGTCTTTGTGGATCGAGAGAAAGCCTATGACAGAGTACCAAGAGAGGAACTGTGGTACTGCATGCGTAAGTCTGGTGTGGCAGAGAAGTATGTTAAAATAGTACAGGACATGTATGATGGCAGTAGAACAATGGTGAGGTGTGCCTTAGGTGTGACAGAAGAATTTAAGGTGGAGGTAGGACTGCATCAGGGATCAGCTCTGAGCCCCTTCCTGGTTGCAGTGGTAATGGATAGGCTGACAGATGAGGTTAGACTGAAATCCTCTTGGACCATGATGTTCGCAGATGATATTGTGATATGCAGTGAAAGCAGGGAGCATGCACAGGAACAATTAGAAAGATGGAGACATGCACTGGAAAGGAGAGGAATGAAGATTAGCCGAAGTAAAACAGAATATATGTGCATGAATGAGAAAGGTGGAGGGGGAACAGTGAGGCTACAGGGAGAAGAGATAGCGAGGGTGGAGGATTTCAAAGACTTGGGGTCAACAATCCAGAGCAATGGTGAGTGTGATAAGGAAGTGAAGAAACGGCTCCAAGCAGGTTAGAACAGCTGGTGGAAGGTGTCTGGTGTGTTATGTGACAGAAGAGTTTCTGCTAGGATGAAGGGCGAAGTTTACAAAACAGTGGTGAGGCAGCCCATGATGTACGGATTACAGACGGTGGCATTGGGCAGATTTCGATGATTTGGACATGTTCAGAGACGTGAGAGTGAGTATATTGGTAGAGGGATGCTGAGGATGAAGCTGCCAGGCAAAACAACGAGAGGAAGACCAAAGAGAAGGTTAATGGATGTTGTGAGGGAAGACACAAGGGCAGTTGGGAGTTAGAGAAGAAGATGCAAGAGATAGGCGTAGATGGAAAAAGATGACCACCCCTATCCGGCACTGAAGAAACAACGGGAACCAGAACTGGAGGTAGCAGAAATTAAGATGTTGAGGTTCTACCTCGGAGTGAGCAGGTTGGATAGGATACAGCCAAAGTTGGATGTTTTGGAGACAAGAGTCGAGAGAGCAAACTTTGATGGTTTGGACATGTTCAGAGGCGAGAGAGTGAGTATATTGGTGGAAGGGTGCTGAGGATGGAGCTGCCAAGCAAAAGAGCGAGAGGAAGACCAAAGAGGTTTATGGATGTGGTGAGAGTGTTAGAGAGGGTTAGAGAGGAAGATGCAGGAGATAGGCTAAGATGGAAAAAGATGACACGCTGTGGCGACCCCTAACGGGACAAGCCGAAAGGAAAAGAAGAAGTTCTTGTTTCCATTGATTTTGGTCTTGTGTTCTTGTTTCTATTGACCAAAATGTGTTTGTACAATTTGAAATAGTTTGCATTGACAGTGTTTGTTATTGTGATTTTTTTTTTTATAATCCTATGCCTTAAAGTCTGTGGGTTCTACTTGGCCCTAATCATATATGAAAAAGTGTGTATTTTTTTATGTCCAGTTAACTTATAGTGGTCAATTGATGCATAGTTTATCATTTTCCAAAGGAGAAAATGGTTTTTGGTTTCTCCAGGGTTAATTTGTTTTCGCTCATTAGTGGAAGAGCACTTGTCAAGATGCATATGCCACTCTCAGCAGGGATCCCGAGGGAGCAAGCCTGCCAATCACTGACATTTATTGGAAAAAATACCATATGCTGTACATGGTGTTATAAAGGCATTTCCATTGTATCTCAATCATCAGGTCCTGACTCGTATCCATGTACTGAAGAGGAATGGGTCGTGGCATACTGTATGTGGGAACATAAAGTACACTCGTACAAATGTACTGCATGTTGTACAGCATTGGTAGAATTCTACATAGAAGGCCGCAATATGAGTATGTTCCTGTTCATGAGTTGCCAGTCAAACTGACTGCATGACTGTCACATCCAAATAAATGATCAGATGAGATTAAAATGGATTCAGATAAAGCCATTATTTAGTTTTTTTCTTTCCTACTGAAGTGCTTTTCACTCTGAATTTTGGAGGCAATTGTAAAGGCAATATCTCATTAGTAACACCTGATTAAAATTAATCAAATAATAAACATTTTTGATAAATATTATAATTTTTTCATCAATTGGTAATAATGTGGGGACAGAGTGTTGCAGCTGTAAAGTTCTGAGGTCCAGGGTTCAATCCCGGCCCCTCCTGTGTGGAGTTTGCATGTTCTCCCCGTGCCTGCGTGGGTTTACTCCCAGCATTCCGGTATCCTCCCACATCCCAAAACATGCAACATTAATTGGACACTCTAAATTGCCCCTATATATGAT
Organism: Syngnathoides biaculeatus; assembly: GCF_019802595.1. Taxonomy (NCBI): domain Eukaryota; kingdom Metazoa; phylum Chordata; class Actinopteri; order Syngnathiformes; family Syngnathidae; genus Syngnathoides; species Syngnathoides biaculeatus. The sequence goes on along the minus strand of NC_084645.1, from coordinate 9,991,399 downwards.
TATGAGTGCATCTGTTTTCTGTTTCTATGTACATTCTTATTGGCTGGCAACCAGTTCAGGGTGTACCCCGCCTCCTGCCCGATCATAGCTGAGATAGGCTGCAGCACTCCTGCGGCTCTTGTGAGGATAAGCGGCTAAGAAAATGGATGGATGGATGGATGGATGGATGGATGCCTGGAAGGATGGATGGATGGATGGTAATAATGAGAAATACAGTTTTGCTGTAGATTATATTTATACATTTTGCAATACTGTAAATGATCTTGCTTTTCAATATGGTGCCAGTGACGTCCAGGTGACGGTCACTTGTAGTGTTGAATGTAGTTGGCCTCCACACAGACAGCTAATACCCTCATTGACCGTAGGAATGTATGTGAGCGTGAATGGTTATCAGTCTCTATATCTGCTGTTATCAACTGTTAACTATTTCAGGGCGTAATCATCCTTCCACCCAGTTAGCAGTATTAGGCACATACAGATGGCTCTGACCTGCCGACTCTACATGTTAGATCTGGCTACCTTATGTTCTCAAGCCCAATTAGATGGTACTTGCTTAAAACTCCCTCCATAGTCACTAGACTGATGAAAACAGATCTGTACTGTGTTTCCGATAACAGAATATCGTGAGGATGATGTTGACAGTTTTTCCAGATAACTTCTATGCTCTGCATGCACACACACACACGTTATCACTTCACAGAAAACCATTCTATCTAGCTGCCTGTTAATTAAAATTGCATTGCCATGTGTAACACTTTCAGAGGACATATAACACAATCCTCCCACGCCGAAGGTCGAAAATTCAAGCCTGCTTGAGGACTGTGCAGCATCTTGCTTCACAAATAATGTTTCCTAACATGCAAACACCACTTTAAACCTCATACTTGAAACACAAAACCATACAGTACGTCAGAAAATGTAGTGCAGTTTATAATCTTTTTAAAAAAAAAGTGTTGAATGCACTGTTCCAGCCAACATGCTTTGATGTATTTTTTTTTATCTTGCCCAGTAAATAGTGCAGGGCAGAATTGAGGCGCTGAATTGCTTGCTAAAAATGTGAAGTGGCAATGCTTATTTTTGTCTTGAAACAAAAAAGGAACATTGTTGGAATCAGTGTCTGGTATTATTTTATTTTATCACACTGAAAAATGTTTTTTCATCTATTTAGGTTTTTGGGTCATTTTCATACAATGGGAGGAAAGAAACATGTTCAAAAGTAAAGACATCTAATTTTGTAACACAAGTGCATAAATGATCCTAGCTAGACATCAAACCCATTTCACTTTTTGTTTTTATATTATTGTAGTAATGGTTCAGACATGAAATAGTTGACGCAAATTCAAACCATACAGTATTTATTCGGAACTGGTGGCACGGTGGAGCAGCAATAAAGCATTGGCCTCACAGATCTGGGGACCAGGATTCAAATCCCGGCCCCGCCTGTGTGGAGTTTGCATGTCCTCCCCGTGCCTGCATCGGTTTTTCTTAGCACATCCCCAAAACATGTAACGTTAATTGGACACTCTAAAGTGCCCCTAGGTGTGATTGTGAGTATGACTTGTCTGCCTCCATGTGCCCTGTGATTGGCTGGCAACCAGTTCAGGGTGTACCCTGGCTCCTTTCCGATGACATCCGCGATCGGCTCCAGCACTCCCACAACCCTTGTAAATTGCTGAAGCAACACATTGTTCTCTATAAATGCATGCATAGACTGTATATGTATACCATATACATATACCATATATATACATGCATACTGTATATGGCTATAGTTCCCTGTCCTGGTCGCCAGGCTTCCATCTTCCTGCTTCATGAAAAATTACAAATATTTCTGAAATACAAGCAGCAGAGGTGAGGAACTTTACTGGTCCATAATGATAATTTGTCAGAAGAACAGGATGGATTTTATTGACACTAACCGTATTATATCATATTAAAGATCTCCAGTCTTGTGCAGAAGTCATGACTGAATCACTTTTGCTCCCACACTTCTCACTTCATCTAGACTCATCACACCACCAAGTAGTTAGTTTTTCATTGTTTGGACTAAGCGGGGGCTTGTGCTCCTTCATTCTAATTGAGGATATTGTACTTAACCACTTTACTGTACATCAGTTGAATAAATCTTGCCAGCTGAAACGTATTAATGACTACAATAGTTATCCCCGTGGATGGACACACCATCTTGGTCAAATCTGTTTTTGTTGTTTCTTTTATTTGTTGTTGGTTGGTGTGATAAACAAATGTTTGCATTCTCATTTCAGTACGCACTAAAGCGGATCAATAGTGCCATGTAAAATACTGTTAATTAACAAGTTATGTTTTCTCTGTTGTACAGCTACCTAGACAGCCTGGATCGGATTGGGGCTGCCGACTACCAGCCAACAGAGCAGGACATTCTGAGGACCCGGGTGAAGACTACGGGCATTGTGGAGACACACTTTACCTTCAAAAACCTCCACTTCAGGTATGAATACCAATGAATGTTTACACACAGCACACAAAAAACAGTGACTTTTGTCACTTATTCAACTCAACACTGGTAATACAGTGTGGAACCTCGAAAGAATGGACTAATAGGAACTGCTGGCTTTTACATGAAAGCTCTTCTGTTTTGGTCGTGTTGCACCCATATTACTGTCCAGTGCAAAATTATGAGTTTTTTTTTTTTTGTGTGTGTGTGTGGCGTAAAACTCCCAATACAATGCAAAGGTAATGTGAATAAATATTTTTAAAAATTTGAAAATGCATAAAAGTTTCACATTTTATCCAAACTTACAACAGCTGTGTCCTTGGTCGTAGTGACATTGTTGAAGCGAAATACTCATCATACCCAAGTCGCTTTCATGAGCCGCGTGGAATTAGTGTGTTTCCTAGTTCCAAATCCATTGCCATAGGTAAGTTTTCTTTGCATGTCAAAAAAAACTTTTATTTACTACAAATGATATAGTCACACTCCAGAGACATGTGTTTCCATTCTTCACCGTTAACACTGCTACCATGCCACTCTTGTTGTCTGGAAAACAATAGATAAAAGATACTGTAAATTCATTATGACATGGCCCCCATGTCACTACCCCGCATTCAACTTGGCGGCCACGTAAGCCCAGGAGGCACGTCTTTTGGAATTGGATCTATTTTTGTTTTGTATATCTGATACCATGAAATGCTTCAGTCCTATTCTCTGCGTGAATTACGTCAAAGCACAAGTAAACAACAGTGGCCAATTCTGGAACTGCCAGACTTTGTCAACTATATTTTAAAGCAAAGCAAAGCAAATGTATTTGTATAGTGCATTTCATACACTGGGTAACGCAATGTGCTTTATGTGATTAAAAGCGTTCAAATACAAAAATTTGGAAACATTTGGAAAAAGTACAATTAAAACAGCTTTTAGTGCAAGGAATATCAATGAAAACTTAAAGTACTCTAAAACACATGAGAAAAAAGAAGAGTTTTTAATTTGGATTTGAAAACACCCTTGGGACTGACATCACCTCTGTTAGCAAGTTATTCTATTTATTTGAAGCATAATTGCTAACTTAATATATAATTTATGTATATTTTTTTAGTAGACATAGAAGTTGTCTAAAGTTTTGAAACAATCTGAAGTTTAAAAAGTACAGAAAAATGGTCAGAAATAGCCATATCCTTAATGTCAATTGATAGAATTTCAACATCCTTTGAGATGACCAGGTCTAAGATGTGACATTGAGTTATGAGTTGGACTCTAAATATGTTGTGAGAGGTCAAATATGTCTACTATGGCAGGAAGTTCTTTAGATTTTATTTCCAAGTTGTTGTCTACATGAATGTTAAAGTCTCCTGTTTTGACAAAATAGTTGTAATCAGTACAGATAATTCACAGCAGTTCTGAAAGATATTCCATACATTTTCTAGTTTATCTTGGAGGTCTAGAAATTAAAACAACAATAATCTTTGGGTCAGTTTTAACGAAAAAAACCCAGATATACAAAGGATCCAAAAACACCCAATCGAACTTCTTTACACTGAAATAATGACTTAAAAATAACAGCAATACTTCATTTGACACTTGTTCATAAAAATAAAAATTGCTGGTGTTGCCTCATTTAAAATGCTACATCAGCAACTTCGATTAACCACATTTCATTTAATACCAAAAATCCAGACCATATGTTGTTATGATGTCATTACATGACATTAAGGAGATCTAGTTCCACAGAGAAAACTGGAGACAATGGTTTGATAGATTCACATTTTATCCTCACTAAGTTACCAGTTCTGCTTTTTTGTGCCATACCTCGTGGAAAACATTCTAACCCTTATAATTACAGGGATGAAAAATGCCAGATCTCCATAAGGGTCTGGGTTCTTTTGGAAAAGATTCTGCATATGTCAGTCATATTCACAGATAAGATTCTTTATGGGTGGAAGAGGGGCCTTACACATCTCATTGGGCAGTGGTTTCAAGTGAGGGGAGATGGGAGAAGGATCTTGTCATGGTGTGGCCTGGAGTCCAACATTGACAATAGTCTTCTCTGTACCCGTCAGACCTAATATTGCTTTTAGGCTAATAGAGAGTGAGTTTTGCATCAGACTTTGCTCCAATGAGCCAGGAAGGGGTGCAGGAGATTGAAAGTGCTGGGTCATCTCATTTGTCATTTGCTCCTGTAATTGTTTGGTTGACCTAAATGAATTGTTCTGCTCCTTCTCTCACCTTACCTCTTGTTCTTTTGATTGTTTGGGAAGAACTTCATCGTTTTGTCTTTCAAGTGACAAATGGAGATTCTTTTTGGACACATTGTTCAACCTGATGGTTCCTTTTACCCAGTATCCATTATCTCACGGTCCTTTTTATCAAGGTTCCACTGTAATGCCTTTAATTGTCTTTATTATAATTATAGGTTGTACTGCATATCATCTAACTTTATGATTGCTCATCGTTTGATAGAACTCTGAATGAATTACAGCTTGTAGCTGTGGGACAGACAGCTCTAGTATCAAAAGTCAATTTATATATTTCTTGCATGTGTGCATATACTTTGGGTATACGCAGATGTATCCTCAAAACCCGCACAGATTGCATGATCTAATGAGAGCCACAAATTTCTTGTGTATTTAACCTACTTTGGGAATAAAGATGAGTCTGACTCTGTCTGGAGCTCTAGAATAGCAGCAAAACTGCAATGCTTCGTACATGAGCAAGACTATATCTTTTACAAACATTAAGACCTTAAAAAGATGCCTCAATCTATGACAAATTTATGTTTACACCCATAGTTCAAATCACATTATGTAAGCAATACCTCTGTGACAGTGTCAAGCAAAACTGAGCATTATAACTTTTGGAAAGACTGCATATTTAATGCAGCTCTTGTATTGGATCTCATTAGATGCAGCGGTTCGTAAGGTGTGGCACCTGAATGCTCTTAATGTTTAGACAGATCATATGTATTATATTATTAGATCCAAAAGCTAAATTAGAACATGACTCGAGGTTTTAATATTTAGTTTGAAAATATCCATTACGGGCAAATGCTGTCCTGAGCGTGTTCTGTTGAGATACCAAACGTTCAGCCTCAGTATTTTTGAACTGATCTGTAACCTACCAACCATCCAAAAATTTTACCCATCGAATATACATCATAGTTGCATTCACCGAGGATTAATTTCCTCTCTTGGGTTACATTTACAACTGTACTTAGAGGACAAAAATAGATGTGAGTATTCCTTCACAAATTCGACTTCAGGTAACATAGTTCCTCATAGAGCTCAAAGCACTTTACTGTTGAAGAGAGAAGACAGAAGAGAGACAGGAATGATAATTTTCTAAAGTGGAACTTGAAAGTAACAATCAATGCTAAATGGTTCAAGAAGTGGTGGAAGAGTGGTTCACTCTCAATCAGGAATCCCCTAGACGTCGTCAGGCTTACTTTCCCTGTTGTATTGTACATTAAGGTGTGCAGTTTACTGTCTGAACGTAGAAAATAAAGCAGTAAAACAAATCTGCTACCCACCGCTAAGTCCATGACAGCATTAAGAATGCCGGCATCATTGTCATAGATTTCCTAGTCCAGTTAAGGAACATACAAAAACGCCTCACCTGAAGTAGACTTGTCCTTTTTTTCCCCTCTGGAATAACTTTCTATTAAGTAGTTCCAAGTGAGACACAGATCTGGGTGTTGGGTTAAAAAAAAAAAAAAAAAATATATATATATATATTATATATATATATAGTTATTTATTTATTTATTTATTATATATTCTTCTTTTCTGGGTGTTGGTTTAAAAATAAACAAATAAATAAAACATTATATATATATATATAATATATATATATATATATATATATATATATATATATATATATATAATTATTATTATTATTTTTCTTTCGGCTGGTCCCGTTAGGGATCGCCACAGCGTGTTTTTCCATCTAAGGCTATCTCCTGCATCTTCCTCTTTAACACCCACTGTCCTCATGTCCTCTCTCACAACATCCATCAACCTTTTCTTTGGTCTTCCTCTCACTCTTTTTTCCTGGCAGCTCCATCCTCAGAACCCTTCTACCAATATACTCATTCTCTCATCTCTGAACATGTCCAAACCATCTAAGTCTAAAAATACAGACATTGTGAGCTCCTACTACTTTAAGGAGTAAAATCTTGGTACCATAACTTCTCGCTCATGCTTGTCTGTTTCTATCAAGGTGTTCGGGTACTGTAATTTCTCAAGTATAATGCACCCTGAACTATAATGCGCACCCCCAAACTTGACTGAAAAAAATCAGGAAAACCCTTTTACTAATGTATAATCCGCGCCACCAATTTGCTGCTATCCATATGCTCAAAATATTGGGGATTATCTGTATTCATATTTTGTTAGGTTTGTACTTGTATTGTTTTTCAAAAAACTGTCCATACAACAATCATTAATAATAATCATTGTGCATTTGCTGATGTGACATGAAAGATGGAGAAAAGGATCTCTACAGGTTGACCAGACAAAGGGTTAAAGATTGGAAGGATGTGCAACAGGTAAGGGATTTGAATGATTAAGGATAGAGATGGAATTCTGTAGACTGGTGTCAGTAGTGTGCTGAATAGATGGAAAGAATACTTTGATAAAATGATGAATGAAAAAATGAGAGAGAAGGAAGAGTAGAAGAGGCAAGTGTGAAGGACCAGGAAGTGGCAATGATTAGCAAGGGGGAGGTTCGAAAGGCACTACAAAGGATGAAAAATGGAAAGGCAGTTGGTCCTGATGACATACCAGTGGAGGTAGGTAAGCAATTTGGACAGGCTGGCTGTGGAGTTTTTGACCACCAACAGAATACTACTGGGTGAGAAGATGCCTGAAGAATGGAGGAAAGGTGTGCTGGTTCACATTTTTAAGAACTGCAGAGCTGTGGCAACTATAGAGGAATAAATTTGATGAGCCCCACATTGAAGTTATGGGAAAGAGTAGTGGAGGGTAGACTCAGGTCAGAAGTCAGTATCTGCGAGCAACACTATGGTTTCATGCCTAGAAAGAGGACCACAGATGCATTATTTGACTTGAAGATGTTAATTGAAAAGTACAGAGAAGGTCAGAAGGACCTACATTGTGTCTTTGTAGACCGAGAGAAAGCCTATGATAGAGTACCAAGAAAGGAACTGTGGTACTGCATGCGGAAGTTTGGTGTGGCGGAGAAATATATAATAGTTACAATCGTACAGGACATGTATGACGGCAGCAGAACAGTGGTGAGGTGTGCCATAGGTGTGACAGAAGAATTTAAGGTGGAGGTGGGACTGCATCAGGGATCAGCTCTGAGCCCTTTCCTGTTTGTTGTGGTAATGGATAGGCTGAAAAATGAGGTTAGACTGGAATCCCCTTGGACCATGATGTTTATAGATGATATTGTGATATGCAGTGAAAGCAGGGAGGCAGGTGGAGGAACAATTAGAAAGATGGAGGCATGCACTGGAAAGGAGAGGAATGAAGATTAGCCGAAGTAAAACAGAATATATGTGCGTGAATGAGAGGGCTGGAGGGGGTAGTGTGAGGCTACAGTGAAAAGAGATTGTGAGGGTTGACAACTTCAAATACAATACTTGGGGTCAACGATCCAGACCAATGGTCAGTGTGGTAAAACAAGAAAAAGAATAAATGGGTCCAAGCAAGTTGGAACAGCTGATGGAAGGTGTCTGGTGTGTTATGTGACAGAAGAGTCTCTTCTAGGATGAAGGGCAAAGTTTATAAAACAGTGGTAAGGCCAGCCATGATGTACGGATTAGAGACGGTGGCACTGAAGAGACAACAGGAAGCAGAACTGGAGGTGGCAGAAATGAAGATGTTGAGGTTGTCGCTCGGAGTGAGCAGGTTGGATAGGATTAGAAATGAGCTAATTAGAGGCACAGCCAATGTTGGATGTTTTGGAGAGAAAGTTCGAGAGAGCAGACTGTGATGATTCGGACATATCCAGATACAAGAGAGTGGGTATATTGGTAGAAGGCTGGAGGATGGAGCTGCCTGGCAAAAGAGCGAGAGGAAGACCAAAGAAAAGGTTGATGGATGTTATGAGGGAAGACATGAGGACAGTGGGTGTTAGAGAGGAAGATGCACGAGATAGGTTTAGATGGAAAAAGATGACACACTGTGGCGACCCCTAACGGGACAAGCCAAAAGTCTGTGAGGAAATATTTTTTGAATCCCACGAGTTTTGGTTCTGCAGCGCAGCCTCTCGCCCTCCATTCGACTACAATCTGTAGTAGCTTTCCTATGGGTTCAGGTGGGTATCAAAACAACGTGAGCTCAAACTTTGTAGAAATGAGTGTAATGGGCACATTTAAAAAAAAAAAAAAAAATTTCAATTGTGTGCGCTCTCACATTTTTTTATGTGTCCATGATGCTCATATTACGTAGTTTGAGTTCACGTTGTTTTGATACCCACCTAAAGCCATTGAGGCGAGCTATCGTTCTTTCGGACTGCCACACTACTTCCCAGTTGGGGGCGTCATCGGCACGAGTGTAACATAAGACAATGAATATCATATCGAAATGTATATGTATACTTTTTTTAACACTCTATGGACCTGTATACAACTATACAATGTGATTGTATTTTTTTTCTTCCATACCTAAATATAATACATTCTATTAACTTTTTGAAAATATTTTGGGAAAATTTTTCACATTATTTTCGGGAAATTACTGTATGTTGGTCTGTTACGTCAAAGTCGTGAGACTGAAATAGGGAAAAAAATGTTTTGTACCACAAATGTTACTGTATTATTGCTAGAACTGAGCAAATGCAAATGATAAGAACGTAGTTCTGCATTCCATTCTCAATGTAAAAATTGAAGTAGCAAACCAGTCAACAGACAGTAGGGAAGGAGCATCAACCACAGACGAGCATTCACACTCACAACCTGACCATTTACTAAGCCTAATTCAGCTTGAAAGGTTTGTCAGTAAGCGTGGAAATTTCCTTTCCATCCATCAGGCTGTTTGATGTCGGAGGCCAAAGGTCAGAGAGGAAGAAGTGGATCCATTGTTTTGAGGACGTCACTGCCATAATTTTCTGTGTGGCACTCAGTGGATACGACCAGGTGTTGCACGAGGACGAGACCACGGTAAGGGCACATGCTCGCTTGCCTTTGTAGCTCCGTCACTGAGAGCTGTGAAATACGCTGGATTTGTACACTATGGTTCAAGTGAACTGCTTTTGTTTTTTTTTTTTTTTTGGTTTTTTTCCTCACGTGGCGTTCAGTTCAGTTCAGATAAAGTTTTGATGTGTGATGGCAGTGTAAATCCAAACTGTTTGACCCAGATAAGACCACACAAATATGTGTGTGTGTGGTGGGGGAACTCAGATGAATGGGATATCTGTAAGATCTGATCTATCCTGGCATTGAGGTTGATGTCATTAAAATCCAATATAGCCATTAATGGCATACAGCCAAACCCAACAAAACACCCAACTCACCAAGGGCGCCCATTCGTCTGTTATCTGCCACCAGCGTGCTATACCTTTGAAACCCACACGGGAATGTTAGGACAGGTCACACTAACTGGGACGTAATGTTCAAATATTTCTGTACGTGATCCTTCATTTACTGGAGAGTAGTCCGGAGGTTGATTCCGCCCTACCCAAATCAGCTTGGAAAGGCTACAGCTTCCCTGTGACCTTGGATAGTACATAAGGACGGATAGACAGAATCTGGCTTTAGGACCTGCATTATAAACCCATCATTAATCTTTTAATGGTAACTCAGGTTTGACAAATTTATAAGACCTACAACCATAAGGTACATTATTAACAAGGAATACGTAACAAAATTACATGGACTTTTGTACTGTCCTGTATTGTTTCTTTGTTTAATTTTGGTTTTTTTTTAATCTTGTTTTCCCAGGGAGTTCTTGCTCCTCAAACATTGTGTGCATTTTAATGAGATGGATATATTTTCAGACTACTGTGAAGGTCACATTGAAAATACCTTGACGAGTTTCTTATACAACACACTCGAGAGCTGTGCTTTACTGTGATGAGATCACATTGTCATTACTAAAAGGCTTTTTTTATTGTTTTGTTTTCTACACGAAGAGCTAAAATATTATAGCTAAGAATATCAGGACCAGAGGTATTGGGTGTTATTAAGACCACCACAATGTATTACTATTTAGGAATTATAATTCTAATTTCCTCCATTTGCACCGAATCAAAAATATTGCAATATTTGAACATTATTTAGATGAACTTGGGAGCCCATAGGATACTGGTTAGAATTTCTGCCTCACAGTGCGATCAGGTTTTGACATCTCCATTGGATTATTTGTGTGTGGATGAGCCATATTCTTGTGTACGTCTTTTCTGTAGCAAATTACCTACGACCTACCTACTACAATATCCACTACTCTCAAAAGTTTAGATTAAAAAAATTACATTTTTGTAATTGTAAATTAAAAACCTAGAATACACTATAACCTTTACATGTGAACTTAAACTGACCTCCAAGCTATTGGGTGTTCAGCTGTTCATGTTTGAGTACTTTTTCCACAACTGGTTGGTCTTTAAAGGTCTAATGACATCCATATACATTTTAAAATATATATTATGAAAACTACATGTAATATTATTCACTTGTGGGACTACAGCTCTAGTATCAAATGTCTATACGAAAAAAATAAGCGGTGAACGTGTCATTCATGCGTAAAGTTGCAGAAGTCTCACTCGACATCCCAATGGCAGCCATATTGCCCGCAACCTCATTTACAGATGTCACACTGGGACAGTCACCATTGAGAAGACGCTGTGCCACCTCCTATGGGAGACGAACAACAGAGATTTTCGGATTTTTCCGATGGCCCTTCTGACACGCAAGCTCTTTTCGAAGAAAAGAACATCTCACAATCGAGTGAAGTGACCGTGGCAATATTACTCTATCGTTTTGAGCCATATTTAGATGATATGAGGATCACTTCTAACTAACAACAGACTCCCCGACAGTATGTATGAGAGTGTGTAGAATACTCAGGAGGACCCAAGCCGGGCGAAGTAACTACTTCAGGGGTGCCCAGTCACCGGTGGCCGGTGGGGGGGAGAGCTCCTTTCTCCTCCTTCACGTAGCCAAACCACCTCCCCGCACGATCCACCTCCGCAGCGGTGATGAACAACGCCGGCCCCGGCGGCAGCGATAAACAATGCCGGCGCACACACATAGACACATTTAGCAGCCCTGACTTATGTTCTTTATTAAGTCATTATGACGTGGATCTTTTGTTTCATTCTGAGAGAAGGATTACGTCATCCCCCCAACTATTATTTTTTTAATAGCTCTATACACACCTACCTTTCATTTAGAACCCACAAAGCTCTCGTCCTTTGCATCTGTGCAATTCGTTTTTCTCGACGAACCGGGTCTTTCAGAAAAGTGTGAAGAGTGAATCCACCCTCCCAACTGTTTGAGCAAAATCCAGCAAAACAACGAGATGGCATTTTATTAACGTGCAGGAAAAAACTGCTACTTTCCTGCCAGTAAAACTGGTATAAACACACGACCCCGCCAGTGTGGGCATCTGTAAAACACGTCACTTCTTGCTTCTTCTCCAAAACAAATGCCTCGAGAGGATTTTCATGGCGGGAGATGCAAAAATCCATATACGACAACATCACGACGTATGGTAAAAAACGGAGGGGTCCATTCCGGCTGCCTTTTTTTTTCATGAAAAACATACTAAACATCATGCTTTACATGTAAGTAGACCCTTAAGATGGAATTAAAAGGGAAGAATCCCAACAGGTATTTGTTCCAAAAGAGTCAGTCGTATGTTTTTCTATGACTCTCTCGGTATCGCTGTTTCCACTTCCCTCTGAGAACATCCCATTTCAAGCCTCCTAATGACGAGGTTCTGTCCATCAGTGTTCAGGGTTCAATTGGTCTCTTGATGTCAAAATAACAACAGCATAATCAAGAGGACTGCTTAAATGCAAATTGTAAAGTAACCAGTATATTTATTCTTTGAGACATTGGTGTGAATTTTGTCATTCAGTCGTGCGGACAGATTAACAAGTTCATTCAAAAGTCAAGAGAAGGTTAAATTGAGTTCACCGGTAAAGGTTATGGTGGATTTCCGGTTCAACCCAGTTCTCGACCAACGTCTAATGGCATAGACTTCTGTTACCCGCAACACTATTGAGGACAAATGGTATAAAGAAAATTAGGCGAATAATATAATATATGTCCTGTAATTGTACATATTAACATCACCTATGGAAATAATTATTTTCCGTATTCAAGCAGAATAAAAATAATCATTAATCACATCCTGGCAACGTGAGGTTATACAAGGCTTAAGTGACGCCATGGGTCGCATTTGCAGTGGTATGTGGAACTATCTACTTATTACTTGGTTGGTGCGGGGCCGAAGACTATATGGTGTGCTTTACAAGCTCAAGTCATGTGACCTAAAATAAATAAGCTAATTTGAATATGATGCATGCTGGTTGATATTTATAGGCCTTAAGTGCATCCTCTGAGAATAAGTGCTCCATGGCTGCTCTATTTACGCAGATGTCTTCATGCCTCCTTGTGAGTTGGGAGTATCCTAAGTTTGATGGAGACGATAAGAATCAGTGCAGCTGTCAACCGCTGTGCTATTTTTAACACATCTGTGATTGAGTTTGGTAGAAGACAGTGTTTTAGTGATCTGCCCAAGTCTCCCCAAACGCCGCCACCTCCTCTAACATAGATCAGGCGCTCACTTCTCGACTCAAATTGTGCTGCAATGGAAAACAACCACACAGGAAGGGTTTGTTTCAATTCTCAGAAAGTCCACGCCAGCGGATCTGTCTGCAGTGCTGCACCTAAAATGTTTTAATTAAGAGTGTGCGCCCGTGAGACTGATGGATGGTTCTTCTTGCTATAATGAGACGGTGTGCTGATCAAAGAGGCGTAATTATTAAAGAACAAACATTAGACTGAATTTACTGGGATGTTCTGCATCAAACACTCATTAACCAGATGCACCCGTCATTTGCACTGTATTTCTCGACTTTAAAAAAATAACCCAATAAGTAAAGCTATTCCACAGTGGGATAAGCGCAACACCTCCCCGCTAGGGGGAAAGTCACAGATAAGGAGGTGTAGACACCAACACATTTGACATTGTTTTCTTTTTGAAGTACATACAAAATGGGATTTCTATGATGACACAAAGGTGTTACTCCTCTCCCACAAATGAAAAATAACATGGAAAAGGGAAGACTGCTTCACTTCCCCAGAGTTGCAAATTTGTATTGCGCCGTTAGAATTGGGTCAGCGAAATGCCAACAAGGTTTTTGGTTATGGATTTTTCGTTGACCGGAGACATTTCTAAATAGCTGTAAAAACTGAGTAATCTAGAATAATGTCGTGTAGTAAAGTATATCAATCAACTAGAAACACAGATAGTACATTTGTAAAATTCTGGTTTAGTGTACTCGAGCTGCTTGTTCATTTTCTCTACAGTTTGTCCTGGTTAACTGACGCTTACTCCATATGGCGTTTGGCCAGAGGTTGTGGGTATACCGCCATGATCATGGACACAACCCAAACAATCCATTGCGTCAGTGCATACGAATGTAGCAAAAATTCTTTGCTATACAGAGTATGTGAATAATTTAGAAGTTTGTCTGAGTACAATTCAACCCACGGATGTGTTTGATATTCCAAAGCCTCTGGTTTGTTTCACACAATATTAAAGAATTGTGGGACAAACTCAGACAATAATAACCCTAACACAAATCTTTTAGATGGTTTGTAGATAATTTTCCTTCAGTTTAATGGATCAAGGTGTTCCCTTTAACCATTCGAAGGTATATGCAGTACAATATGTTTACGACTACAAAAATGAATTTGGGAAGGTAATTCAAAAATCTTGAAAATGTTTCAACAAAAGTTAAATCTATACACCATAGAATGGTATATTTTTATGGTACATTTGCCGTGGTTTGTATAATTTTGTTTAAGCGCTTTCAATTGTATTTGTTTCTGTTGAATTTAAGAAGTTGTGTTATACTCTCAACTTACACACACACACACACACACGCACACTTACTGTACATTTGGTACTTTTAATTCCCTTTTTGCTGTTGAAAACAATTTCCCCACTGTGACAAGTAGCTACACACCTTCACAGGCGTGCTTGCTGCCCTTCAACGGGACAGCTGATTTGAGGGCAGCCGGTTCCTTTCCTCTTTTCAGTATTAGATGTACTACTTTAAGTGTGATGTGTGTGTGATTGCGAGGGTGTGTTCCATGAGGGGCGACGTTGTGTCCCCTGCTTTTTCGCATCCCATCTAATCAGTTGCGTCAAGTCAACATTCCATTCAGTTTGCAACAAAAGTTGTGCTCTGAGACCCATTTTTTCCATTGACTTTTAAAATATACCCGCATACTGTAAATTGTATTTAAACTATAATTACATAAACACTACAAAAACAGGACCATCAGTGACTATGTATTGTACATAACATCCATAACAAGGCGTTATGTTTGAATACAAACTAGTATAGTATAGTATAGTATAGTATAGTATAGTATAGTATAGTATAGTATAGTATAGTACAGTATAGTATAGTACAGTATCGTATAGTATAGTTGTGACTGAAAAATGGTCATTTGTAGATGATTGTCGTGAATCGAGAGCAGATGACAGGCTCATTCTGAATAGATGCAATCTGAGAGAAGACAATAGGGAAAACATAACGTGAGAAAAAGAGAGCATGTGTGTAAATGGGATAACATCTGAAACCAACAAAAAAAGCAAGATTGTGGGAATGCAGTGTTGAGAAGGAGCAGAACAGCATGACTGTGAGAAAGAGAAAATTAAAATTCTAATCATTCCCTTCTTCCTTTCTTCTTCTTTTGGCATGGTATTGCAACTGAAGCAGACGGGCAGGCCACACTTCTGCCAAGATATGTTAGTGACACTTGGCCCAAAGATGACTCCGCTCACAACCATCTGACTCCATCTAACACCATTTTACTAAGTGAAAAGCTGCAAATCCACTGCTTGCCACACTACATGTCACATGTCACGGTCGATTATAGATGTGAAGCACGGGGCATGCAGTGGATTTGGGAAAATGAATCAATACGCACTGTGAATTAAGGTTGCTACCTTTGAGCTCTTGTTGCTTTGCAGTAGTCCACAACTGTGGTGTCAAAAGTAACGAGAACATGTGGTCTAATTTTACAACTAAACCTGTGCTTCTGTGTTTGGTGCTGGAATTATAAAAGCATGCTTTTAGAATGTAATCACCAGACTAAGCCCCAAGAAAGAGCACGTTTTTCAGCAAATAATGATGCTACAGTTTGGGATGCAAACTAAACAAAGAGAATTACACTTTGTCTATTGAACACAGCCAAACAAATGCCTAGACTCGAGAAAGGCTACGCTGGATTAATGCTAAAGCTAATTAGCATCTTTTTGGTTGGCAACCAGTTCAGGGTGTATGTACCCTGCCTCTTACCCAGAATCATCTAGGATGGTCTTCAGTATGCCTGAGAAATGAATGGATGTTTTGAGTTATGAGGATGGTCACCGAACAAATGAAACTTATCTCTTGGCACAAGTAATACAAATAAGAACAATTTTGATTCTTGTGGCACTTTTAAAGGGACCAAAGATATCTATTCTATTGAATCTATTTGTCTAAGTCCAAACACATACGTAGATGGAATCTTCTTCATTCCAATTTAGTTCAATAGATAGCAAGAACGAGTCTACAAGTAAGGTTGACCTGTGCAAGAAACGCCAACAAGATGCAGATAGTCTTGAACACTGCCACTGATGTCATCAGAGCCGATAGCCTCCGGCGCTCTGGCCTCTGATGTTGTCGTGACCTCGGGTTCAACTTGTGGCAGGCCAGTTCTGGGTTCAATCCAAATGCATTTACTGCATGTTATTAAATTGTTCCTACGTGTGAATGTGAGTGGGTTCATGGCTTAACAAGATCAGCAGTACAAAAGGGTGGATACACATACAGTACACTATTCAACATTTATTCTTCAGCATTTTTTTTTCTATTTTGTTGTACTGAATAATATACTGCATACTGTATCTTTATTGTTGCTCATTATGCTAATAGAAGCCATCATCTTCTTCCATGGTCCTCTGTAAGACCAGTTAAGACTAAAGGCTGAGAGGCTGTTGGCTGAGTCAAGTTGACACTTCCCAGATAGTGCTTCGGTGGAACAATTGACTTTATAGAGCCCCTGGGAGCTTCATCTAGCATATTGTGTGCTGCTGAATCGTTTTCCCGTATTGTCCGCAACTGCACCCTAATAAGTCAAACTTGAACTGTGAAAATTCAGACGGCATTTATCCCGTTATGTCGTAAATTGGGACTCCTGTTTTCACGATTATATTAGAGGTCTGTTACTGGTGCTTTCTCCCCAACCTACTGAAAGATTTACATTTCATGCATGCACAACCTTCAAAATACATAGGATTAAAAGAATAACAGACAATAGATTAAAATCAAATAAAATAAATTTTAAAAAGCACTGTGTGGTTGGATCTGAATCCCTATTTTAAGAACCAGGTAGATAACGTCTTCCACTACCATAAATGGTGTGTCCTAATTAGAGACACCCAGCTGCCTCGGGCTGTTGATCAACCTGCTTTGTGCAGATGTTTGTGGTCTGAGTTCTGAGAGTGTGTGTATAGGAAAGGCCAAGAAAGGCATATATCTGTGCTTGTGCTCGTGTGTGTGGTTGTGATTGTGAAGCATTACAGTGTTGTGTGACATAAACATGTGCCCATAGGTGCAACGGTGGAGCCAGTATCACTGGATTAATTGCCCAGAAGGCACTTGTCCACTTTTTCCACATACACCGGCTGTCGACACACAAAACAACAAACTTTATAAGGTTTCAAAATGTCACAAAAAAAGTAACTGATTTAAAAAAATAAAATCAAGATATGGATTACATCATTTCATAGGCAACGCAAGAGCCCTCGTAAATAAGGATGGAAAACATGAGCACTGGCATTAGATAGAACATGACAGGGAAATGCAATTTTTTTGTGTGATCATCAAATTCCCAATAATCTAAATCTCTCTAGATGAGTGTGAAATTATCTTGCCTACATTTTTCTTTTTCCTTGGGATACAACTCTTTGCTTAAACTTTGTCTTGCAGCTCACCTCTTATGTCTGAAGGTTGGGCAATAAATTCATATACTGTACTATACTTCCATGACATAGTAGAGGTAGAGAAATAGAGGATTCATTTAATATATAAATACAATTACATACAGTACATTTTTCGTATAAAAATTGCTTTAGTGTCACAGTATAGCAGTTATTAATGTAGAAAGAAGAAGCACTATTGTCCACATATTTAAGAAACATTTGTATGACTTTCGCTCCATCACTTGTGATGCCATTTGTTGGGTTAGGGTTAGGAATTGCATTAAAATCTTAATAAAACGGGACTTTTTGAATCATACCATCTCTGAATATTATTTTTGGGTGAAAAAAAGGTGACAATTGCAGAAAGAATGCATTCAAGGTACTTACATTCTAGACCAACATTGCAGCTTTTTTTTTCTCACATTGGAAATTTGCCAAGTCTTTTTTTTTTCTTATATTTAACCTATAAATGTGGTGTTTTCTTTTCTTCGTGCAAAACAACTTTCTCATACCTTCCCTCTCTCATAGAATCGCATGCATGAGTCTCTGATGCTGTTTGACTCAATCTGCAACAACAAATTCTTCATCGACACCTCCATCATCCTCTTCCTCAACAAGAAAGATTTGTTTGCAGAAAAGATAAAGAAGTCAGCACTCAGCATCTGTTTCCCTGAGTACACAGGTAAGAGTGACTGGCACCAAGTGCTATCAAAATGTATTTTGAACAACCAAACTTAATGTGCATAAAATCTAATCATAAATCCAGTTTTGTTTTTCTGTCAACATTAGCTATTTCATGTTCATAGTGTTACAGAACTGGAAAAGTTTTTGTGATGCTATAAAAGCATGAAAGAAATGCTGGTTAGCATTTTGTGATAAATGAATATTTTTTAAGACGTCAACTTGGATGTAGGTGAAAAAAATATTTGAACTTTTGACTTTTGTAATTTAGTACAAGTCTGAGTCATTACTTGTTTACTTTTACATAAGGGGGAATTAAATGCTAGGTGTCAAAACATCCTATTATTTCTTAACATGCACGTATTCTTAATTATTAAACATGCATTTTTTTTCTTAAAAAAGTATGAATACACATCAAAAACAGTGCACCTTGTTGCCTACAGGGCAGGCATTTTTACATAATTCAATGAAGTTGTTAGAATGTGACAGAGCAGTCCTTCATTCCAGACCACTTAAAAACTGACAAAACCAAACAGACTTGGTAAATACTTGAATAAGATAGATAGATAGATAGATAGATAGATAGATAGATAGATAGATAGATAGATAGATAGATAGATAGATAGATAGATAGATAGATAGATAGATAGATAGATAGATAGATAGATAGATAGATAGATAGATAGATAGATAGATAGATAGATAGATAGATAGATAGATAGATAGATAGATAGATAGTAGATAGATAGATAGATAGATAGATAGATGTAAAAACCACAACCCTCTTTCAAAGTCACATATTAGACCTAGTAATATCTAAGAATGAGGATAACGTGACTACACTAGTCAAATTAGTGATGTCGGAAGTACACAGAGTAGCGCTCGATGTACTGTCATTGTTTTAACTGTAATGTACTGGATGGAATCTTTCATGGGTGGTTTGACATGCATACTACATAAAACTGTTCATACAGATGACTGTTTTTTTACCCATTTGCAAATGTTTGGATCGTTAGAAATGCTGTTGCCATTCAAAGGGGGATTTTGCACGTTTAAAACTGCTAGCAAGACTTGAATGTAGCTTTGCTTAATCCCTGCTCCCATCAACTCCCTGACTAAAGCCATGCCTCACCTCTATGAGACTTGCACTGTAAGTAACAGGCACGCACGCACGCGAGCAAGCATTAACCATGGTTACTACCTTGGCAGCCTGACAGTCTGACAGATGTATGGTAATTATATTCACAAGTATTCCTACACTGACTTATTCGTAAAAGAATGTTATCTTAACACTAAAGGCTCTAGGCGGATCTGTGGCGGTGCTTAAATCCTGACCTATCCTGATTTTGGTGCTGCCCCAAGGCCCGCTGCATTTGCTTGTGAATTTGGCAGGCTGGTCTAAAACATACTCCAATGCAATTTTGGTGAAGCAAAGGCCGACAGATACATAGTTCTGAAGACACATTTAAGTCATCAGTGTTTATTTTCAGCTCATCCTGTATTTAATAAGGGCCCCCACTCACATCGCTGACCATTGTTCCACTCATGCACAGATCGCTGCGATTAGGCATCGTCTTCCTTCAGTTATTTATGACACATTTAAAAGGAATGAGAAGCCTGTCTTGATTGGCGGTGAATGAACTCAGTTGTAAACACAGCCCCACTGCCGCCACTCTTAGATCCACCATGCTGTGCTGGACGATGAAATCACCAACATCGGTCTAACCCACCCAGGGCACACCTTTGCTCTGCCTGCGGTTACGCCGGTCCCCAAAATAGGGCCCGTAGTGTTATCTGTTTGAAGTTCTAGATTTTGAAACGTACAGTAAATAAAAAGTCAAAGGGCTAAGTTTACCTGTTGAACAGAAATGTTGCAAAACTCCACATAGATTCCAAACCCTCTCAGCTGCTCGCAGCCCTTCCAATTCTGAAAGATGGCTCAGTGTTCACCCTTGTTGTGTCACGGGATGTGTCCAGTTCCTTCTTTTTAAATTTGCTTCGGAACCATAGGTACAGTAGATATTCCACGATAGTTACAGCAAAGCTCCTGAAGCCAGAGGAAACAAGTCAGCATGAGTGCATTGTAAACGTGACACCTTCTGTAGCTGATTGGTTGACTTTCCTCAGCCACGCTGGGATAATTTGAAAAATGTACCAGTCAGATTTTTTTTCTTATATTTGATGATCAACATTCTTTAGATTTAAGGATCAAGATGTCTTCCCTTTGTTTTTTCTTGTCTTCCTCCAGGACCAAACACCTATGAGGATGCAGCAGCTTACATCCAAGCACAGTTTGAGAGCAAGAATCGCTCCCCAAATAAGGAAATCTACTGTCACATGACCTGCGCCACAGATACAGGGAACATCCAGGTGGTGTTTGATGCCGTGACCGATATCATCATCGCCAATAACCTCCGAGGATGTGGCCTGTACTAAGCACCCCCATGTAATACCGCCATCCAACCACCCACCCACCCGCTCCTTCTTTTCTCCTCCCTGTTCTCTTGCACCTCATCCTTCTCCTCATCCCTCTTCCTCTGACACTGCTGTGGAAATGATGATGATGATGATAATGATAGTGTTTATTTAAAAAGAATAATAAAGAGAAAAATAAAACTAGGTACATATTAATTACATAATTAAATAGAAAAAATAGACATACACATCCACATACACGGATACACACGCATATATATACAGTATGTGTGTGTATGTAATGTTTTTTTGTTCTTTTCCCTTGCTCTGTCTTTTCCCCTGATGTTCTCTGGCCTGCTGCCAAACAAACCACAAAATGTGTTTTAGAACGAAACACAAAACTCTGCAGCCTTGAAAACTTCTCGAACAAAGTTGATGAAAGTCTCTATTCTAGTCTGATTTTCTTTTCCAGTTTTGTCCTTGTTGCGAATGAAATCCCTTTTTTTATTACCTTGGATCTGAATTGTGTTTTATTTTTGTTGATTTTGTCTATATTTATTACATCAGCCTGTACACAGATTTGTATTCACATTTTGTCTCACCTGACACATATGTTGTATATTATTACGTTTCTTGATACAGTAGTGTTTATGTAGGAGCTATTTTGATTAAAATGTGAAAATGTCTTTCACTTAAAGAATATTGAACATGCCGGCTGATCGTAACCTTTGAAAAACACTCAAGGCCTGCTGAAACTTTCAAACACAAATTAATTTAACATTTGTCTTTTGTTTACATTATCAAAGACACTTTGGAGCCCTTAATTGCACATTTTTTTTTCAAATTGAATGACTTTCCTGTTCCACAAAGAGTCCTGACATAAACAGGAAGTGAGGCGTTCTTTAGCCTGACAGCCAATGGTGACACATGCTGGTACTGTACTGTAGGTAGTAATGCCTTTAGAAGCGAGTACACGTTCTAACTACCTTTCTCACAATTATAACCTCTACTAATATTCTCGGTGTACGGAAGTCCAGTCCTGGTTTGAAAACGATTGATTAATTTATGAATTTATTTATTGATGATCACATCCTGTTTCAGACACACTTACAGTATACTGTATATCAGAGTATGTCTTTCTCTACATTTACAATATACACCGTCATGCCTTTACATCCATCTCTCAGCTCCATCCATGCATGGCACCCTGGCATACGGCTATTATTGGAGGTGGGGCAGGGGGTGAGATTGTCATAAGGGGTCAAAAGCCCTCTCTCCCTCCTTCCTTCTGTCAAAGCCCTTGACAAGGATAGCATGACATTTCTGAAACCTTTGTATAAAGTGACCAGTTCTTGCAAAACTGGAAGAAGAAAAAAAAACCCTCCTAGGTATTGTTCCTATTTTTAAAAAAGTCAGAAAAAATGGAAAAATAAATAAAAGCAATTTAAAAATATATATATCAATTAATCACTCAATCAAATGGAAAGATGAGAGCCGTAATTCAAAGTGGGAGATAGCTGTGAATATTCTCATTCATCCAGGTTATTTCAGTGCCAAGGCATTGAATTGAGAGCAACTGGACTGCTTTGGTCGTTTTAGAAATCGAGTCAAGTTCATTTGTACAGCCCTTAAACACAAAAAAAAGTCTCAAAAGGCTTTGAAGATGTTTGGTGGCTGCGACACTTGAGAGCCAAAAGTGGTCACAGGTGCCTACTTTCACTTGCCTGTACCACAATTGTTACAACCAAATGGAATATTAACGAGAGTGATAAATAGTTGTTTCAACACCAAATACTCAGGCTAAAGATGTCTTCTCTACTCAATGTGCATGAACTGATTAAAGCCTGTTTGAATGAGAGGCGAATGTTTTCTAAGACAACCGGAACAATCTAGTTGCGATCCTATGTCCCGAGAAGGAAAGAGAAGGTTTCTTCTTTAATGCAACCAACTGCTGTTTAATCAAGCATGACAATTAAGGTTTTGAAAATTAAATGGCTCTGTAGGACACTGTTGTAACGATACGAACATAGATTTTGGAATTCTTCTAGTAACATCAATGTAAAACTGTTTTTAAAAAAAAAAAATCTGCATTTTTAATAATCACACCTGTGACAATAATGGAACTGCAGAGATGAACATGGGTATTACATAATCATCACGAGGATCCTGTAAAATTCTCGAACTTCTTGTGCTTTGTAGCTACAGAACTTTTTTTTGTCCTCTAGATATATTCCTTTTATAAAATAAAATATCTTTTGCAATAGGTTCCAGGTAGACAGCTATCTGATTTGGAGCCGCAGTGTTTCCAAAAGACAATGTGTTGTGATGCTTGGAACTGTGCCCCACCTCCCTCTTTCTCTTGTTACTGTTTTGCCTGTTTCCCTGCATTATCACGTTTGCTGGACTCAGAGCGAATAAATTATATTATAACAATATCTATTTTTTATCATTTCAGACAAATAAAACAGTTCTTTGGGTGGGAGCGCATTTCTTGCTGCGTCTGCTTGTTCGTGATGCTGCATGTTCACACATTGCTGTATAAAACCATTCTTTTTTTTTTCTCTCTCTTTTCTGTGGCTGATTAGATTGACACACATTTCAGGTCAACAATGAAAAGCACAGTTCTCACATAACATGCACACACTCAAACACAATAGGTAAATATGAAACATTTCTTATCTTGCCATGCCTATATGTTAGCCCTCATCTATCTCAAAATATCTATGTAGCCCTCTCTATCTTGTCCTTTTGATTTAATGTTTTCAAAAGAAAGCAAATGTAAACAAAAACAATATACTTGGTTTTTGGCATTCTGCTCGGTACCTTCATTTTTTTTTAAATTCTGTCCTCAAATCAGTGAATGCTTTTTTTCAATGGAGCTTTTTCTCTCTCTCCCTCCTCTTTAGTGAATGGTTGTTATTTCATGTGGGATGTCCGTGATGGAAAAAACAATCGAATGTAGTGTTTACATTAAAAGCCACTGTTTTCATGACTACAAAAACAAAACAGCTGATTTGTCATTTCTGTATAAAACTGCTTCCATACTTCACTGTTGTTAACTCATAGTAAGTTACTCTCTTTGCACAATGTATTGGGAACCTTGACACCATGTAGGGTAGCCACAGGGCCTAAAACTCAGTGGAGACCCCCCTTTTCAACTAATAACAGTTCCAAAGATTATGACTCAAGTTCTTTCACACTAAACCCGTCAACCAACAAGAAGCAGCTAATTATGACAAAGAAAAATATTACTAAAATAATTTAAAGCTTTCGGTTGGAAAAAGTGGTCCTGTCTCATGCAGGTGAGCCGCTTCAGACCCCGCCTATTTCCTGCTGGTCCAATGGTGAGTATGGATTTCATTACAATGACCACTGGAGTTGAACAGGCAAGCAAGCAGCTCTTTTGGGACTCGAAATGGAGTGTGTCATTTGAGGTAAGGAAATGTCCAAAACAATTATGAAAGAATTTTCACTCATGGAGGTAGCACTTCAATATGATTGTGCCACTTGAACCTCATCATGTGATTGGAGACTTGGATGTATGTTCATCTATGTAGACAGCATGTTTAGGACCACGAAATTCATATAGCATGTTTAGCACAACCCAACAATTCCCTGGACACTTTTTCTGAGGCTTTGGGATGAGAAGGAGTAAATATTTGACCCATACTCCCTATGTATACCTATCATCCAACCAATCATTTTACTTCCACTCATCCGAGGTCAGGTCAAGGGGAAAGCAGCTTAAGTCGGGAAGCCCAGACTTCCCTCTCCCCATCCGCTTTTTCCAGCACTTTTAGAGGGATCCCAAAGTGTTCCCAGGCCAGCTAAGACACGTAGTCACTCCAGTGTATCGTCTCTGGAGCCTCCTCCCATTGGATCTGCCCGGAACACCTCACTAGGGAGGTGTCCCAGGGGCATCCTGACCAGATGTCCAACCCACCTCATCTGGCTCCTTCTTTATACAGAGAAGCAGAAGCTCGAGTCTGTGCCCCTGCCAGATGACAGAGCTTCTCACCCTATCTCTAAGAAAGAGCCTAGACACCCTGCGGAGGAAACTCAATTTGTCCACTTGGATCCACCATCTTGTTCATGAGTCACAGCCATAAGTGAGCATAGGAAAATATCAACTGGTAAATTGAGAGGTTTGCCTTTTGGTTCAGATCCTTCTTTAGTACGACAGACCAATACTAAGCCTAAATCAGTGTAGAGCCCATACTAATCTGCCTGTCATGTTCTTGTTCCATTCTTCTTTCACTCGTGAACAAGACCCTGACATATTTAAACTCCACATGGTGCAGGATCTCTTCCTCAACCTGGAGAGGTGGAGGTGCTGATATTAAGCCAAACCACTTCAGACTTGGGTGCTAACCACTCCAATGAGAGTTGAACATTGAGGCTTGATGAGCCATTAGAACAACATCATCTGGAAAAAGCAGAGATGTAATAATGACCTTGCCAAACAGGACCCCCTCAACGTCTCGGCTGCACCTACAAAATCTATCCATGAAGGTTAATGGAATTGGTGGCAAAAGGCAGCCTCTGGGGACTCCTTACCGGAAATGAATCTGACTGTGACACTGTCATACAAGAACCAAACAATCCATGTGAGGGGGTCTGGTACTTCATACTCTCAGAGTACCGTCCACAAGAATCCCTGAGGGACAAGGTCAAATACCTTTTCCAAGTCCACAAAATTATGCAGACAGTTTGGGAAAACTCCAATGTAACCTCAAGGACGCTATTATCAGGAAAGCTGAGAAGTCCGATCAGGTCCCTCTTCTTAAAAAGGAGGACCACCACCTGAGTTTGCCAATCCTGAAGCATCGTTATCGATGTCCATGAGCTTTTGTTGAGGTGTTTCAACCAGGACACCACAACAACATCCACATTTAAAGAAACTCGGAGCAGTTATCATCCACCCCACCATCGTGTCTTCAAACCTAAGAGACCAGCCTTTGATTTTCAAGACTCCCCTTTGGAAGGGATGTCGATAGAGTTGAGGAGGTCTTTGAATTGTTCGGTGTACCAACCCACAACATCCATGCTGACTTGACATCACCACCTTCTCATCCCCACTACACATAGTGTTGATGGTCTGCTGCTTTTCCCCCTCCTCAGATGCCAAACGGGGGACCAGAATTCTCCTCCCACACCCGAGATTTTATCTCAATGACCACTTAAGCGGCACCACCCCGCAGCCAATACCCATCAGCTGCATATTGCTCAACATCAAGCCCCTCCTCTACGCTTGGCTACAAAGGGGTCTCCCAGTGACCCACCAACAGGTAACAATAAACTTTGATTTATTAATATTACACATCATTTGGGGTCTTTTAGCCATGCTTTGTTTGGTTCCTCACCTAGGACCGTTTGCTATTGGTGACTCTGTCAGGGGCATAAAGCCTCACACAACATAGATCCTGGGATCATTGGGACACACTAACCCCTCCACCATGATAAGGTATAGGCTTCCATGATGATGGAATGATGATGTTTCCATTACAGCAACCGAGCTTCCTATTTAGGTGTGAGGGAGAGTCAACCTATTGCTCTAGGGGATGCAAGCGGTCAGAAAAATTGCAGGAGTTCAAGTCCCCCAGAAGAAGAAGGGATTGACAAATGAGCACGAGAGTGTATCATTGTAACTCTCTGCAATTCACTCTGCTGCTGGTACATAATTTGGGCCGGACAGATACACAACGAGCGTGACGGTGATATGTTCAAACTCCCGTGGAAAATAAAAAATGATCTAAAAGCAACTGTTTGCATCTCATACCAAGTGTTCACACTTGCTCCCAAATTAGAGTATTGTGTGGACCAGCTGTCACCCACAAACAGACGCATCCCCCCTCGGATGGATTTATGCGCAGTGCACACATTCCTGTCCACGCTATCAATGGTGTATTCTCTAGACTTGCTGTGTTGTGATGAATTTTAACTCAAGTTTCCATCAGGCACACAAGATTACACTCTCTGAACTCACAGTTGTGCTTGGCTCTTACCTCAGGTTTGCTGTTTACTGAGTTTACGTTGGACAGCATGATGACGGGCAGCAGGAATCTGCTGCGACATCTCTAAAGTCAGTGGCTCATGCCTCCTCTTGAGCCACGCTTTTCCTCTACCCTAGACATTAAAGAGGCTGTCGGATTTCCTGGCAGTCCGCAGGTAAACAGACTGAAAGGGCCGCAGTGAGTGAACGAAGGCGAAGTGACAGGAGATGTTTTCTTGTGTGCTTAAAGCAGCATTGCCAGCTTGGGAGGCCAATTGACTGCTCTAAAACAGGCATAATGAGAAAAAAACATTGACAAAAAAACAAAATGATGGGCACAGGGTCAGCAGCAGGCTGCACCCCCGGTACTTGTGCATGTGTGAGATGTCAATGTGTACACGTGCCTGCTGTATACTCTGCAACAGATTTGGTTTGGAGGGAAGAATAGTCAAGTCAAGTTTAATTTTTAGGCCTTCACCACAAGAGTCTCAAGAGTCTTCACAGGTCCACATTTTAGAAACCTCTGCAACATCCTCTAAATGGCCCAATCGGGCAAGGAAGAACTCAAAACCCTATTTGGGGAGAAATAAGAAACCTCAAGTAAGGACTGTGACTATTCCTGCACACTTTCAAAATGACCAAGCTGCAATGGATGTCAAGTGGCACCATTTATAAATGAAAATCCTTCCAAGTTGAAATTAACATTGGTGCCATGTCTTCAACAAGATCATGCCACATCATCAAAGACTGCTGCTCATTAATTGCATTTTAATGACCTCTTGCTGTTTTCTGGAGGGCGTCCTACAGCAGGCAGCCGAAATCTGCAGCAATGACAGCGGGAGAATCATTTATCTTGTCAGTGAAGTTGGGAAATAATTGACATAATGTAAGCCAATGATGGCTCTGTGGTTCTTTCATCTGACTTCTCTAGAGTGTAGGCAGCGTAGCTTCAGTTCCCACAGTGACGATATGACTGTGTGTGAATGGTTGTTCTCAAACGAACGGCAGGCAGTCATTCAATTGAAAACATTTTAACAGGTGGTCTTCCTTTTTGAATGTATAGTAGTTTAATTTAGTAGTTGAGATTGAGAATACTCAGTTTCGTTGTTTTATTTTTTTCAGTTAACCGGAGATTATTCACTTGTGCCGTTCACGTAGCAATAGTCACAGTAATATAGCTACAACATATCACTTACCCCTCAAATGCAGGAGTAATGTGGCAATAACACATAGACGCACAGCTGTCTGTTTTTATATTGCTGTAATAATTTGAGTTTGTCTCCGGAGGATTTGCAGTTATGTTTTTCTTTACTATTTCCAATTAGCTTTCTCAAAAGCAGTGCATCATACATGCACGATAAGTCCATAAACATGATGGGCAAGTGTGCATTCAAAATCCATTCGTGTGTGTGTGTGCCACCCCTTAGAATGTTGCCCAAATCAACAAAGACCCTTGCCATGGAGGTTATCCCAGCTAAATTTTCTGAGAAAGACAGTTCACCCTGGACTTGTCAGGGGTCCATCGCAGGGCACATCACAAGAACTTTGGTGTCCCAATATCTACTATGGTGTCTACTATGAAGAATTTGTGACTCATGTTTTTTGAATATGTGAGAAACCCAGAGTACCTGCAGGACAGCCACTAAAAAATGAGAAAAATTTGCAGACTCTACACAGGAAAGGAGTAAGCCAGAATTGAACTGTGATGCTCAAAAGTGTGAAGCAGACATGATTTCCTAAATTCCATCATGTGCCAGAATGAAAAGTAAGGGTGCACCCTGAACAGATAACCAGTCACATACACAGCGGTAAAAAAGTTGTTTTTCAGTGAACCCAAGGTAGAATATATAAAAAGGGTGTGTTACAACTGAGCTCCAAAAAGCATTCAAACACATCGGGAAAAGCCTGACATGAGATTTGAACCGCAAACATGTTTTATGCCGTGTGCTGTAGACCATTCTGACACAGAGGCATAGAGCCCACAGATGAGAAGGAAGCCTGGGCCTGTCAAAGAGAATCACAGATGATGTGCAGTAATAAGAGGCCGAGTTAGGGCGCATGCGTCTGGCAGAATTCACTCGTATGTACATGAAGACATGAGTCTTTCATTGTCACTGGTGTTGTAACACTTGCTGCAAAGAGAAGGCCGGTTCACTGGGTTCAAGACACATGCAGTGCAGAGAGAATGTTGGTGACAGATACAAAATTACAGGCGGTGTAAAGAAGAAAACCCTTCAATGGCATTCACTCTTCTTCCTAATTACTTCGGAAATGTTATCCTGAGCGGCACGGTGGAGCAGCTGGAAAGCATTGGCCTCACAATTCTAGGTTCCGGGTTCAATCCTGGCCCTTCCTGTGTGGAGTTTGCATGTACTTCCCATGCTTGCATGGGTTTTCTCTGAGCACTCCGGTTTCCTCCCACATCCCAAAAACATGCAACATTAATTGGACACTCTAAATTGTCCCAAGCTGTCATAGTGAGTGCGACTGTTGTGTGTCTCCATGTGCCCTGCGATTGGCTGGCAACCAGTTCAGGGTGTACCCTGCCTCCTCCCCGATGACAGCTGGGATAGGCTCCAGCACTCCTGCAACCCTTATGAGGAAAAGCGACTCAGAAAATGTAGGGATACATGGACATTATCCTGTTGTCTGTGTGGTTTATTCATTTTTAACCACAGTATGTGGCATTTTCCACCTTCATCATCATTATTTTTGTATTATCCCACAATTAAATGATAAATATTGACAGCACTACAAAATCAACATTCGTTTCAAACCCAGAAGTTTGTCATTCTAAATTCATCCATCCATCTTCTACAGCTTATCTGGGTCAGGTTATGGGGGCAGTAGCTTGA
Source organism: Syngnathoides biaculeatus (assembly GCF_019802595.1). Taxonomy (NCBI): domain Eukaryota; kingdom Metazoa; phylum Chordata; class Actinopteri; order Syngnathiformes; family Syngnathidae; genus Syngnathoides; species Syngnathoides biaculeatus. Next base: position 9,961,810 of record NC_084645.1, on the reverse strand, counting down.
GCAGGGATGCCCAAACTTCCCTTTCCCCAGCCACCCCATCCAAAGGTGCTCCCAGGCAGGCCGAGAGACGCAGTCTCCCCAGCATGCCCTGGGTTGTCACCAGGATTTCTTCCAAATCAGATGCCCCAGCCACCTAATCTGGCTCCCCTCAATGCAGAAGAGCAGCTGCTCTACTCTGATCCTCTCCTGGATGACCGAACCTCTCACGATATCTCTAAGAGAGAGCCCGGAGACCCTGAAGAGGAAACTCAATTTGGATGCTTGTATCTAGGATCTTGTTCCTTTGATCATGACCCACAGCTCGTGACCATAGGTGAGGGTAGGAACGCAGATCAATTGGCAAACTGCGATTTTTCCCTTTTGACTTAGCTCCCTCTTTACCACCACAGACCAATACAAAGTCCGCATCACTGCAGATGATACACCAATCTGTCTGTTGTTCTACTGCTCCATTATTTCCTCACTCCTGAAGAGACACCAAGATACTTGAACTCCTCCACTTGGGGCAGGATCTCATACGTGACCTGGAGAGGGCATGGCACCCTTTTCGAACAGAGGACCATGGTCTCAGATTTGGAGGTGCCGATTCTCATCCCAGCCCCTTCACACTCGGGTGAATTCTACCCTAGTGAGAGTTGGAGATCATGGCTTGATGAAGCCAACAGAACCACATCATCTGCAAAAAGCAGAGATGCAATATTGACCCCACCAAACACGATCCCCTCTACACCTCAGCTGGGCTTACAAATTATGTCCATAAAAGTTATGAACAGAGTTGTTGACAAAGGGCTGCCTTGACGGAGTCCAATGCTCATCGAAAACGTGTCCGACCTACTGCTGGCAATGAGTACCAAACTCTGACGCTGGTTGTACAGGCACTGAACAGTCCGTATCAGCATATTCAGTACTCCAAAGAACCCCAGACAGGACTCTCCGAGAGGCACAGTCAATCACCTTCTCCAAAAGCCTAACCTCCAAAACACATGGAGACCAGCTGAGTGAACTCCCATGCACCCTGGAGGACACTGCTGAGGTCCACTGTTCCATGACCAGTACAAAAACCACATTGGTCCTCATGAATCTGGGATTCGATTTCCTGACAGACACTCTTCTCCAAGACCGCTGAATAGACCTTACTAGGTCTAGGTCTAGGTCTTACTAGGAATAGACCTTACTAGGGACACCGTCTTCGGTGTCCCCCTGTAATTAGAAAACACCCTCCGATCCCCCTTCTTAAAACGGGGGACCACCACCCCAGTTTGCCAATTCAGACGGCTGTCCCCAATGTCCATGTGATGTTGCAGATGTGTGTCAACCAGGACAGCCCCAAAACATCCAGAGCATTTAGGAACTCTGGGTGAATCTCCTCCACTTCTGGGGCCTTGCTACCAAGGGACTTTTTAACCATCTCTGTGACCTCAAGAGAGAACGCAGACTCTGTTCCTGCACGGGAAGGTGTGTCATTGGAATTGAGGAGGTCTTTGAATGATGTTCCTCACTGACTCACAATGTACCGAGTCAAGGTCAGCAGCACCCCATCCTCATTATACACAATGATGGTACACTGTCTAATATCCCAGGCGTTGGACAAGAGTTTCTCGAAGCCATCTTGAAGTTGTTTGCCATGGCCTGGCTGATCTCCCATGCTCCTGTTTTTGTTTCAACGGCCACCAGAGCTGCATTCCACTTGGCCAACCAGTACCCATCAGCTGGCTCAGGAGAACCACAGGCCAAAAAGGCCCAATGGGACTCCTTCTTCAGCTTGACGGAATCCCTCACTGTTTGTGTCCACCAATGTGTTAAGGGCTAGCCGCCACAACAAGCATCAACCACCTTACAGCCACAGCTCCGGTCAGCTGCTTCAGCAATGGAGGCACGGAACATAGTCCACTCTGACTCAATGCTCCCCACTTCCCTCGGAACATGAATCTGCCAGCTGTTCCCATCAGAACCTCATAATACGTTACATCCCTCCGACTAGCATTTTCCTCCACCATTGGAGCCAACTCACTACCAGGTGGTGATCAAATGACAGCTCTGCCCCTCTCTTCACCCGAGTGTTGAAGACACAACCACAAAGTTGATAATCAAACTGCAACCTAGGGTGTCCTGATCCCAAGTGCACATGTGGACACCCTTATGCCTGAACCTGCTCGTTATGAATAACCCATGATGAGCACAGAAGTCCAGTAACAAAACACCGCTCGGATTGTGATCAGGGTGGGCGTTCTTCCCTACTATGCCCTTTCAGGTTTCACTAGCATTGCCCACATGAGTATTGAAGTCCCGCACCAGAACAATTGAGTCCACAGCAGGAGTGCTCTCCAGCACTCCCTCTCAGGACTCAAAAAGCGTGGGTACTCTGAACTGCTTTTTGGTGCATAGGCACAAACAACAGTCAGAGCCCGTCCCCCCAGCTACCCTCTTATCCACCGAGGTGAACCCCAAAATACAGGTGCAGACCCAGGGGCAATATGTATACCCACACCTACCTGGTGCGTTTCACTGTGGGAAACTCCAAAGTCGAACAGAGTCCAACCCCTTCCAAGAGGAGTGGCATAAGTGCCCCAGCAATATGTAGAGGTGAAGCCTACTATAACTAGTTGGAACTTCTCAACCACAGACACCAGCTCAGGCTCATTCCCTCCCGCATCCGGGCAAGGGAGAAACAGATCTGTTATTTTTACCCATCAGAGGGGTTTATGGAGCCATGTTTTGTCTGGTCCCTTACATTGGACCTGTTTGCTGGTGGTGACTCTACAAGGAGTGTGAAGCCCCAGAGAAGGATCATTGGGACACACAAACCCCTCTACCACGATCACCTTTGTGCTGACATTGTTATTATCCATCTATCAATTTCCATCCTGCTTATCCTTGCTAGGGTTGCAGGTGTGCAGTAGCCTGTCCCAGCTGACTCTGGGCGAAAGAGAGGTACACGCTGAACTTGTCGAAATCCAATAGCAGGGCACAGATCTATAAAAAAAACATTCCCACTCACATTCACAACTACAGACAATTGAGAGTGTTTAATTAACCTATCCTGCATGTTTTTGGAATGTAGGACTAAACTAGAATAATCCAAGAAAATCCACAGGGAGAACGGGAAGCTCCGCACAGGCGAAGCCGGATTTGAACCTAGGTCTGCAGAACTGTGAGGCAGATGTGGTAACTAGATGTCCACCTCATTATTAATATTACGGTAATGGTAGTAATTGTTGTTGCTGAAGTGTGGTTTTAGTAATAGCAGTAGTTTAGTAAACTTGGTATTTATTGGATGATGTGGAATGCATAATAATACTGAATAAACAATATAAGTAATGAATAAAGAAGAAGGAAGTAAATTCTGGAATGTGATAAGTAACAACCACATGTCATCCTAGTGAACATAAGTGGTTGAGAAAATGGATGGATGGGTGGGTGGATGGATGGATGGATGGATGGATGGATGGATGGATGGATGGATGGTTGGATGGATGCATGTCTCCTATACAGATTTCCTCGTGTCTGGCCTTCCTGTCCTTTTCTGGTCGTCCCTCGCAACCGTTTCCAATGGGTGAGGTGCGCTATCTGGTGGTAAAATATAAACCCAGCACCACCACGCCCAGTTTTTTTTTTTTTTTCTGGGTGCATGTGGTGGACGTCATGACTAGAAAATATAAATACAGACACTGGATGCATTTTTTTTCTGTCAGGCAGTGTGCAAGTTTTTTTTTGCATTTGACTTTGGTGACCTATCCCTGCTTTCTCTGAAGCACACACACCCCACACCTCACACCCCACCCCCCAAAAAACATTCATGATGAATTCCACATCCAGTGTATTGTGATGAATGGTACACAAGCTGGTATGATCCACGTTAGATTGACATTAACACAAAATTCCAGTCACACATACACTTTCTGCTCTGTGTTGCGTGTTTGTCCTTTTTGACAGCACTTTGTCCCTTTCAGTCAAATTTCAGTTTTTGCATCTCTCACTCATATCTTTTTGCTTCCAGTACTGGACGAAGAACAAGCTCAGGGCACTTTATTACCCAGACAGATAGTTAGCTGAAGGATTAAATCGTTTGTGCAGTCACTCACACACATACACACCTGCTGTACACATCAAATGGATATTTATAGCACTCCAGCACCAGCCCTTCTGTTGCTAGGATACCAGCCAGCTCAGAATTCTCAGACACTGCACTTTACTTTTGTTTATAAAAATGGACACACATTTTATGTGTCATGTACTTTAACACACAGAGACTCTCACAAAATAAGTACAATGGCGTCTGAGTGTTTGAGTGGGCCAGCAGTATCATCTCGGGATCATAGACCGACCGAAATGTTGACATAATTTTTATACCAGTCTGTGGTTGCTACAGCAACTGCCATCAGCTTCAAAAACAGATTCCCCTTAGAACAGAACACGAGGGTGATAGTGGGTAAACATGTTTTGTTTGGGGATCATCTTTGGTCTCTCGTTATAAACTGTGAGCTTGCAACAACATCTTAAAGGTTTAATTAGTGCATTTTAGTGGAATAATTTTCAAGTGGAGGATTGCTGCGCCGAAAGGGACAAGCCGAAAGAAACTTTAGAGCATATTTTACCATGGGATGGGGTTTAGGGTTAGGTTCTATAATGATCTAAGAGTGAAGTGATCAAAGGAACACAATAATCTGACAGCGCTGCGATATCTGGCACAGTTCAACTATTAGCAAAATAAAAATTATGTAGCATAGCATTTTTTGCCAATCCATCACCATTGTGGTGAAATACATTTTCTTCACTCAACGGAATGCCCTCTGAGACAGAATGATGGAGCAGATTTCAATGAATGGAGGGAGTTGAAAAGGGATTTAAGAAAATGAGAAAATATTTTAAAAGAAAATCGATGATGGTTATTGCAGCATTACACATTTACGTAGTCTTGCTTTCGTTGTGCATGGCAGTAAAATACATTTGAAAGGTTTGTGAATCTAGTCCATTAATATAGCTACAATCATATTAAACATGATTATTCAATGACAAAATTATGGTGAGTGAAAATGCTGAGTGGCTAGCAACTCTGGGTGGCCACTCACCACAGTTTCTCATGAGCAAAACATTAATGTCAAGCCCTGAATGCAACCATTCGGTACCCCACCAGTTGATTTCATACTCAAATAATGAACTAAACCCAGAACTCAGTGGAAATTTCATTCCACTGCTACAGCAACATCCCACTCAGTTCTGTAAATTTGTCATGCGAGATCCTTCATTGAGCCATCTTTTTCACTTTTTTTTTCCTATTTCAGGTTAAGGGGAGTTTTTGGGTGGCATGGTGGTGGAGCTGTAAAGTCTTGGCCTCACATTTCTGAGTACTGGGGTTCAATACCGGCCCCGCCTGTGTGGAATTTGCATGTTCTCCCTGTGCCTGCGTGGGTTTTCTCCAGGCACTCCGGTTTCCTCCCACATCCCAAAAACATGCATTCATTGGAGACTCTAAATTACTCCTAGGTGTGATTGTGAGTGTCTCAATGTCCCCTCCTATTGTCTGGCAACAAGTTCAGGGTGTACCCTGCCTCTTGCCTGATGACAGCTGGGATTGGCTCCAGCATTCCTGCGACCCTCGTAAGGATAAACAGCTCAGAAAATGGATGGAAAACATGCAAACTCCACAAAGGTGGCACCAGGATCTGAACCCCGGACCTCAGAACTGTGAGGTCAATGCTGCGCCACCATGCCACTTGTTTTGAAGGGCCACTAACAGGAAAAGCATGATTTTTAGTATGTTTTTAGAAAATAAAAGTTAACCAGAATGGACCCATACGGTTTTTCACCACACAACATGATTTTGACGTATATGGCTTTTTGTAACTCCCGCCATGAAAATCCTCTCGAGGGATTTGTTTTGGAGAAAAAGCAGGAAGTGACATTATCAGCAGATGCCCACTCAGGCGGCCTTGTGAGTTTATACCAGTTTTACCTGCAGGAAGATAGCTCTTTGTTCCTTCGTGTTCGTCAAAATCTGGCTTGTTGTATTGCTGGATATTCTTCTAACACTTGGGAGGATGGATTTACTCTTCATATGTTTCCAAAAGACCCGGTTCGTTGTGAAAAATGGATTGCACAGGTGCAAAGGATGAGCGCTTCGTGGGTTCCAAATGACAGGTAGGTGTGTATAGTGCTATTAAAGAGCTGTTAAAAAAATAATAGTTGTGGGGAGAGACGTAATCCTTCTCTCAGAACGTAACAAAAGATCCATGTATGTAAGTCAGGGGTGCTAAATGTGTAGATGTGCGCATTGGCGCTGCATCCGTCGATCACAGCTTCGACGCCGCATCCGCCGATCACGGCTTCAGCGCCGTATCCGCCAATCACAGCTTCGGCCGGGGTGGCTCATTGCAGCGCCGAGCCGGGCCACTTTATGGTGTTGTCGTCGCTCGGGGCTGAGTACACTACATACTGTCGGGGAGTCTGTTGTTAGTTAGAAGTGATCTGCATATCATCTAAATATGGTTCGAAACGATAGGGTACTTGTCGGAATAATTGTGAATATAATTATCATACATCTGCTTCCAATAAAAAAATGCTTTGCTCTGCTCTAGATAACGTGACAGCCGCCTCGCAGGCGATAGCAAGAACAAAAACATCCATCTAATCATCAGAACTGTTAGAACCAGGAGCACCTGCTGCCTGTTAAAGAAATGATGACCACACATGTACTCAGCAATCTTCCACACACGTGCACACACATGAATAAACAAGTACACTTTGTTCCCAACTGTTTTGTTTGCCGTCTCCTTTTTGTAACATCCATGTAAATAAGGGGCGTCTTAAAACTAAATAAATAGAGGTGCTGAGGAGAGGATAATCAGAGAGTGCTGTGGTAAATTGTATGAGACAGTTCCTCTCTCTCTCTCGTCGCGTGACTTGAACTGGTGTCTGCTTCCTTTTTGTCCAGTTTAATGAATGTCTAATTGTTAAACCTGACAGTAATATTGCCCCGGTCACTTCATCCGATTGTGAGATGTTCTCTTCTTCCAAAAGAGCTTCAGTGTCAGAAGGGGCGTCGTAAAAATCCAAAAATCTCTGTTGTTACTCTCCCATAGCAGGTCCCACTATGTGTTTTCAATGCCGAATGTCCCAGTGTCACATCTGCTGATGACGTTGCAGGCAATATGGCTACCACTTGGATGTCGAGTGAGACTTCCGCAACTTTGCGCATGGATGACACGTTCTCCTCTCATATTTATTTTTTCGTGTAGACATTTTAGTGAATAATGTTATATGTTTATTTCATTGCAATATCTATTTTAGAATGTTTATAGGCATGACATTGGCCCTTTAAATATGTAGTAAAAAAAAAGTTCCCTCTCTTTGTTCAGATTCACTGTCTTATGTTCACAATTTGAATCATTAAATAAACTCAGATGTCAACGAGAATTTCTTTGCATGCTTCAATCTGTTTTGCCGCCAGCTAACAGCAGCCAGAGCACTCTGCTTCTTCATTGAAAACTGCACCATGTTGTTTTTCATTCAATTTTAAAAGAAGAAATGAAGAGTTTGTCTTCAAAATGCGACACAGGCATTTTTTTCAGATTTATGAAACTCACGCCAAAATTATTCCATTCGGACCTGGATAATTTTGGCGCGAGTTTCGTAAATCTGAAAAAAAATGCCTATGTCGCGTTTTGAAAACAAACTCTTCAAATGTAGTCTTGTATCGGTGGAACTTCAATAAGAACACCAGAGGGCGCACTTTCTAACCCTTGCGATTTGGCTCTGTGTCTGCAAAAGTGAAGCAGTCATTTCCTGGCGATTGTCCAGGTCAGCCGTTCTCTGAACGACATGTCATTTAAAGGCATGATGGAGGATTTGGATCCCCGTCTGCCTCACAGTCCATGAGTCTGGCTTTGAATCTTGGCTCAGATCTTTCAGTGGTGAGTTTGTGTTTTTCTCCAGGTACTCTGGCTTCCTCCCACTTCTCCAATGGTCCCACATTACAAAAACATGCATCCCAGTGTGAATGGTTTTCTGTGCATAGGTGCACTTGAATGGTGACCAGTTCAAAAGAGATTGATTGGCGTAAACAAAAACAACATCAAAACCTCTTCTTCTTTTCCTTTCTGCTTTATCCGTTAGGGGTCGCCACAGCGTGTCATCTCAGATGAACGCATATTTGTTTGGCACAGTTTCATGCAGGATGCCCTTCCTTATGCAACCCCTCTGCATTTTAACTGGGGAGAGAAGCTTACAGCACCCAGTATTCCCAGGCAGGCTACCATCCAAGTACTAACGAGGGGCAAACCCGCTTAGCTTCTGAGATCTGACGTTCTCAGGGTAGCATGACCGTAAGACAAAAACAACAACAAAACAATACTTTTTAAAACTCGTGTGGAATTTGCATGTTCTCCCCGTGCCTGCGTGGGTTTTCTCCGGGCACTCCGGTTTCCTCCCACATCCCAAAAACATGCAACTGTAGCGCCGGAGAAAAGGAGTCGGAGGCGGAGTGTCGGACACAGAAACAGAACTTGCTTTATTGTTCGACATCACCAAACTACTCGCATAACGGCGGGAACTCTGTTAACCTTTCCTCCGGAAGCGCAACAACAAAAACAGTCCGTGCGGAACCCCGCACCCCAACTCGAGGTCCCGCGGGTGAATTATGTAAACACCACACAAGCCCCCCCAGAATTCACCCATAGTCAAAATCCTTGTGCCGTGGAGGGATGATGACCCGACCCCGGCGAGTGTGCACTGTAGGGGCCGATGGGGGCGGGGCCGCACTGTCCATTGAGTCACGGGACAAGGGGTCAGGCGGGGTCAAGGGTACCCCGGCGGGCGCAGGGGCACAGGGCAAAGGGGGACGACCCCGGCGCGGGGGGAGGGCCAACCCCAAAGGCTGGGCAATGTCCAGGTGCGCGGGTTTGACCCTGTCCACGGAAACAGTCTCGGGTCTGCCGCCAATGTCCACGAGCAGGCTCTTATCCCCGTGCTCCAGGACCCTGAACGGCCCGTCGTATGGGGGGCGGAGAGGTCCACGGTGGGCGTCATGACGAACAAACACAAAATCCGCAGAGCGCAGGTGACGGGGCAGCCGGGCAGCTGGGGTGCCATGTTGCGACGTGGGAACCGGCGCAAACCCTTTTGCGGCCTCCAGCAGGGAGGACCGTTGCCTGGCTGCGGACCAGGGCACTGTGGCGTCCGGGATGAATTCGCCGGGGACCCGCAGTGGCTGGCCGTAGACGAGTTCGGCAGATGAGGACAACAGGTCCTCCTTGGGGGCGCACCTGAGGCCGAGCATGACCCACGGGAGCTTATCCAACCAGTTGCCGTCCGTCAAGCCGGCACGCAGGGCTGCTTTCATGGAGCGGTGGAACCGCTCGCAAAGACCGTTCGCCTGGGGGTGATAGACGGTAGTGCGGTGCAGCTTGACCCCCAAACTCTCAGCGACTGCGTTCCAGAGTTCAGAGGTAAACTGAGGGCCACGATCTGAAGAAAGGTCGCACGGTGTCCCGAAGCGTGCAACCCACGTGCCGATGAACGCCCGGGCCACGTCTGACGACGTTGTCGAGGAGAGGGGAACGGCTTCGGGCCAGCGGGTCGTCCTGTCCACCATGGTGAGCAAGTAGGTGAATCCGTGCGAGGGAGGAAGTGGACCTACCAAGTCAACGTTGACATGGTCAAACCTCCTCTCGGGGACAGCAAAGGGCTCCAAGGGGGCTTTTGTGTGGCGATGCACCTTAGCCCGCTGACAGGCCACGCACGAGTCGACCCAGGCCTGCACATCTTTCTTGAGACCGCGCCACACGAACTTCTGGGCCACCAGCCTCACGGACGGTTTCCTTCCGGGGTGGGAGAGGTTGTGGACCGCCTCGAAAACAGCTCTTCGCCAGTTTGCAGGGACCAGCGGCCGAGGGTGGTCAGCCGAGAGGTCGCACAGCAACCTGACGCCCGAGTCACCAACCGTGACTTCCTCCAGGCGCAAACCCGTGTCAGAAGTCTTGAGGGCCTGCACCCCGTGGTCCGAGGCCTGGTCTGCGCTCATGCGGGAGTAGTCGAGACCCAGATGCACAGTGCCGACGATCGCCCTGGAGAGGCAGTCCGCGACCACATTGGATTTGCCGGCGATGTGTTGGATGTCCGTAGTGTACTCAGAGATGAACGACAGTTGGCGTTGCTGGCGGGCGGACCACGGCTCGGCCACCTTGGACATGGCGAAAGTGAGGGGTTTATGGTCCACATATGCCGTGAACTCACGGCCTTCCAATAGGGAGCGGAAGTGGCGGATCGCCAGCCGGAGGCCGAGGAGCTCTCTATCGAACGTGCTGTATTTGCGCTCCCTGGGGACCAGCTGACGGCTGAAAAAGGCAAGCGGTTGCCAGGCGCCGCCGACCCACTGTTCGAATACGGCTCCAACAGCGTAGTCCGATGCATCGGTAGTGAGAGCGACAGGGGCCCTGTGGGTCGGGTGAGCCAGCATAGCGGCACGACTCAGTGCGGCCTTCGTAGCCTCGAAGGCTTCCATCCTCTCGGCCGTCCATTCAACGTCCCGGTTGGGGGCCTTGTCTTTAAGAGCCTCATAGAGCGGGCGCATGATGTGGGCCGCCCGGCGGATGAACCGGTGGTAGAAAGTCACCATCCCCAGGAACTCCCGGAGGCCCCGAGCCGAGCGAGGTCGGGGAAAAGCGGAGACGGCCTCCACCTTTGCCGGAAGGGGGGCGGCGCCGTTCTTGTCTATGAGGTGCCCGAGGAACTGGATAGAGGGCACCCCGAAAACACACTTTGCCGGGTTGATGATCAGGCCATGCTGCTCAAGTCTTCCGAAGAGGTCGCAGAGGTGCATCAGATGTTCATCCTCCGAGGAGCTGGCGACGAGGATGTCATCCAAATAGACGAACACAAATGGCAAGTCCCTGAGCACAGAATCCATTAAACGCTGGAAAGATTGTGCCGCGTTTTTAAGACCAAACGGCATCCTCAGAAACTCGAACAGTCCAAACGGAGTGATTACAGCTGTCTTGGGAACGTCTGAGGGGTGCACGGGAACCTGGTGATACCCGCGCACCAGGTCGACCTTGGAGAACAAGATTTTGCCTGCCAGGTGGGCTGAGAAGTCCTGAATGTGTGGAACAGGGTAGCGGTCGGGCGTAGTGGCGTCGTTAAGGCGGCGGTAGTCACCACACGGTCGCCACCCACCACTCGGTTTAGGGACGATGTGTAGTGGCGAGGCCCACGGGCTATCCGAGCGGCGGACGATGCCCAGACGCTCCATGTTGGCAAACTCGGACTTAGCGACTGCTAGCTTCTCGGGATCAAGCCGTCGGGCCCTCGCGTGGATCGGGGGGCCCTTGGTCTCAATGTGGTGCTCGACCCCATGTTTAGTCGTGGCAGAGGAGAAAGTGGGCCGTGTCAAGGCAGGGAACTCACCAAGGAGGAGTTGGTACTTGGTGCCGTCCGATAGCGAACTGGAGAGACCACCATAAGTCGCCTCATTGCGGACGCAGGCGACCGTGGAAAAAGTCAGTGCATCCACCAGACGGCCCCTCTTAACATCCACCAGCAGCCCGTGGGCACAAAAAAAATCAGCGCCGAGGAGAGGGAATGAGACATCCGCAGTGACAAAGTCCCATGTGAAGCGCTGACTCCCGAAACACAAGTCCACAGTCCTCATGCCATAAGAGCGGATAGGGGAGCCATTAGCGGACAGTAGGGGTGGCCCATGAGTCCCGCCAGCGGCGTCCTCCGCAGTGGCCGTCAGGACGCTCCTCTGGGCGCCGGTGTCACAAAGGAATTTGCGCCCGGAAAGGTTGTCCTTGACGAACAGCAGCCGGCTCTTCGCGCCCACGCTCACGGCCGCTGCGAAGCGTGGGCTTTGGCGTTTCCCGACGCGTCGTAGTTGCAAGGGGCGCGGCACCTCTTCGCTTTCGCACCGAAACGGGCATGGAAGTAGCACAAGCCTGTGCCAGCACGGCCGTCGGTGCCGAAGGGGCCCCTGCTGGATGCCACCCCCGCGCCCGAAGGTGAGTAACTGCGCGTCACGGCCAGCGTCTCAGGGGAGAAGCGCTGGGTTGCCAGGAAGAAACGGTCGGCTTCCTCGGCCAGGGCCCGGGGCTCAGTGATAGTACTGTTCGCGAGCGCCGTCTGAACATGCGGTGGCATTTGCCTGAGAAACAGTTCCATGAAAATGAAATTGGGCTCTTCCGTGCCCAGCAGGTTTAGCATCATTTCCATGAGTTCGGAAGGTTTGCTGTCCCCCAGTCCATTAATAGCCAACAGACGTCGGGCACGTTCCGGCCGTGAAAGTTCAAAAACCTTGAGAAGGTGAGCCTTGATCCCAGCATACTTATCTCGGGCCGGGGGAGAGGTGATGAAGTTCACTGCTCTGGCCGCCGTTGAGCTCCCGAGTGCTGAGACAACGTGGTAGTAACGCGTGGAATCATCTGAGATCCCGCGGAGGGCGAACTGAGCCTCAGTCTGTGCGAACCAAGCTGCCGCGGACGTCTCCCAAAACTCCGGCAATTTGAGGATGGCGGTTGCCATGTTCGTTTCAGTCTCGAAAACGCCGGGACTGACGTCGGGGTCACCAGTGTAGCGCCGGAGAAAAGGAGTCGGAGGCGGAGTGTCGGACACAGAAACAGAACTTGCTTTATTGTTCGACATCACCAAACTACTCGCATAACGGCGGGAACTCTGTTAACCTTTCCTCCGGAAGCGCAACAACAAAAACAGTCCGTGCGGAACCCCGCACCCCAACTCGAGGTCCCGCGGGTGAATTATGTAAACACCACACAACATTCATTGAAGATTCTAAATTGCCCCTGGGTGTGATTGTGAGTGCAAAGTACTGTGTGTCTCGACATGCCCTGCGATAATTGACCCCTCCGTACAGGGCACTTAACCACGCCTCCTGAAGTGACGTCACGCAACGTGCGCTGACGTAAGACAAACAGTAAAAATGGCAAATACAATACAATACATTCTGAACTGAGACAGACTCCATGCTTCTGATTTCATTCAAATCAACGATATATTATAGATTCTAAATACAATACATTCTTAACTGAGAGAGACGCCATGCTTCTGATTTCATTCAATCATTCACACGTAGCAATGTTATGCTAGCGGAGAACGTCTCATTCATTTATACGAGACGTGTATTAAAAATCAAATATAGGGCATACCTTCGTGCAAACAGTCTGGTTAACTTTCGGCCGCGAGCCAGCAAGAAATCGATATGTTTGTGCTGTCCGATCATCACTAAATATCGCTCAACAAAGAATAAGTGTGTCAATCGTTCACACGTAGCAATGTTATGCTGGCGGAGAACGTCTCATTCATTTATATGAGACGTGTATTAAAAATCAAATTTAGGGCATATCTTCGTGCAAACATGTGTTCCGGTTGATGATGCGGTCTTCCACAAAGTTTGATCCATCGGAGGCATTTTTCGTACTGGGTCTTCGGTTTAGGAAAGGGTACGAATCGAACTCCACCAACTAGCCTTTCAGGAAACCTGTCGTCACTATTACAAAGTCCGTGACTACACCTCTTAACCATATTTTTTGTTAAATAACCCAAATACGCGATAAAACGCTAACTAACCCTATACTGGACCATGCAATGTTGTCTGAGAAAATGGCGGGAGCAAAAACGGGCTTTGGTTTATGCAGATTTCTGGCCTCTGATTGGTCAGTGACGCGGATTGCGCAATATCCACGGAGGGGTCAATTGGCTGGCAACCAATTCACGCTGTACTCTGCCTCCCACCCGTTGACAGCTGATATAGGCTCCAGCACTTCCCGCGACCCTCGTGAGGATACGCAGCAAAGGAAATGGATGCATGGATGGATGGATGGATGGATGGATGGATGGATGGATGGAAGTGAATGTTGCTCCAATATGAGCGGCCATCAGAATCTGGACATTATTCAGGTTTACAGTACCTCTCACACTCACTACTGCAAATCTCACACACACACAAAGTAAATGCTCTTATACACTACTGAAAAGCACGTTGTATTTCATTATATTATATTTATTATTATTATTATTATTATATTTATATTATTATATTTGCAGTATGATGTTTAGTCTATGTGATTTGTTGGTCGTCACTTTACAGGGTTAACCACTGCTATCTCATGTAATCCAATAGATTCAATGCAGAATGTTTTCCAAGCCTCATATGTATCTTCCTAATAAATAAATACACATTTTCCCCTATTTGGTTAAATGAGGCCCACTGCCCTGTGAGTATATACGTGAATGTGTACATTCTGTATTTATAGATATGGGAAGAGTTTTAACCATCCATTTGGTGAAAGCGATCTCCTGGCCGGATCTACTGTCATGACCCATTGATATGGAGGTAGGACCAAAATGCAGGAGTCGGGAAACGCAGAGGTAATTCGGGAAAAACGTTTATTATTCCAAGGTCGGGGATCAGGCAGGCAGTCGGGTACAGCAGCGGTAGTCGGGACGTCGGGTGTAGAGAGCAGGTCCGCGGGCAGGCAGGGATCGGTACACGGGAGATCGATCAAAGCAGGCAGGAGTATCAAAGAAGTAAGGGTAACGGGGTCCGTCGGAGAACAGGCGGAGGTCGGTACACACGGGGTTGACGATCAGGGATACGGGAGTGCTGGAACGGGACATGAACCTCAACGATCTGGCGGAGCACCAGTCGTCCCTGTGGTCCTATATACACCGCGGCCAATCAGCCAGCATGAGGCGCAGCCGGGGCTGGACCGGTAGGACCATGACATCTGCAGGTGACACTGTTGCTGTGCAGGGAAATAGTTTCCATATAGAATCCAGCAGCAACGCATTATATTGTGCGTACACACCCATGCACACATGCACTACTTAAATCCCATCCCACACCATACTAAAACACGTTCATATATTGCATTGATGTACGCATTTCAGTCGCGTGTGAGTCGGAAAATAATTCAGTAGCATCTGTTTCAGTGGTGTAAACAGTAAAAGAGCATTTAAGTCGTTTGTGAGATATAATCCTGAATTATGTACCTCTACGGACATCACATTATTAATTTCAGACAGGAAAGTCATAGTTCAGTAATTATCCTGCAGATTGGATGATTGCACTCATTGCATTCATTGTAGTTTATCGTTAAAAAAAAAATCTAACCGTATCAGATCCAGTTTTTTTAATGTGGGCAAGGGAGCAAAATATTTATTCCAGAAAGGAATGAAAAAAATATAGCAAGGGGGGGAGCCAGACAGACAGACAGACTGGCTGACCAAACATTGTAACTGATACACTAAATTACTAGAGCATGCGCCATTCCAAATTTGTCTGTCAGCCACGGGATCCCAGCATCTGACACCAATAATAAACACGAATATACACGTCCAGACGGCTCCCCTGTTCAGTACTGCTTTATGCATGGATGATGTCAGCAATAAGTGATGAAGGTCGTGTAGATAAGTGAAGAGATTCAGTGTTGAAATGATCACATGTGCAGCCTTTTCCTTCATAAAAGATAACATTTGATCTCTTCGGGTCAGTATTGCTCAGTAGTACCGAGTAGTGAAGTGTCTTCGACCAAGGAGAAACTCAGAAAAGTTGTCTTCCAAAGTGAGATCTAAGCAGCAGTACTGCATTATCAATATCTTTGAAATATTTGGGGCTCTTTAATTATTTACTTGCTGGTTTTAGTGCAGGAAAAGAAGAAATAGTTTCACAGATAACTCAGCCAGCAGTTTTCAGTCAGACGCAGTCGAGACAACTAATATCTGCACCGCAGTGTGTGTGAACATTATTGAACAGGAGCAGATGACAGCTGTGTGGCACAACAAACTACAACACACTCCTACCTCAAAGAACTGATTCAAGATTGGCATTGTTTTGCCTGTACACACGCATTGTCTCGAGTCAGCTACACGCTCCCATAGCGTCATTAGCTTTTCCGTGTTATTGGCGCATTTTAAATATTTATTAGGCCATTTCCAGGGCCACGGCATAATCCTCACCAGAAAACAAAAGCCAAATATTGCTGTGTGAGTCCTTGAATAACAATGAGGAACATGACAAACATGTGAAAGAACACATTATATGGCACTGATTTTTGTTCAACAGCCAAGCATAACAATGTCACTTAAAAAAATAATAATAACTATGGTAACTTCAGAGGATGTGCGTGTCCATGTCTTGAAAATTGTTGTTTTTTGTTCTTTTTTTAAATATGTAATATGCCAACTGAGCAAAGCACAATACAATATAATTATATAGAGACCTGCCACAATTTTCTAACCGCTAATAACACAAGTGTCAAACTCAAGGCACGGGGACAAGATCTGACCTGCCAAATCCTTCTATGGGGCCCGTGAAAGCAATTCCTGAGCATCAACTTCCATCCTTCTTGCTAAAATCTGTACCAAAGTTTCTCATACTGATATGTAATAAATAATAACACTGAGATATTGCCAGCATTATTATGTTACTATTTTACAGTAACTTGAGCAATAGTTGAACAAACTATTATCCTTTACATCAGATTTTTTACGTTATTAATCAATTTGTTGTCTATATCTAATCATATCATGAGGTAATCAAACATTTATATGATTTCACTGTCATAATGGCTTTCTGAGGTAAGCCATAAAATGAGTTCCAAGCACAATATAATGATATCCAATACAACAACGAGCAATTTTTTTTTTTTTAAAAGGGAACAATCCTCAATTTTTATTCATACGGCTAGAGCAAGCGGTATTCATTGGGAAAAAAAATATTCCTGGTTGTGGGTTTTACTTTGCATTGGTGATTATAACGCTAATAACTGTTTTGACTATCTCATATAATTGAGGTAACCAAAATATTAGCTCTCATCATTATGCAGTACAGTTCTCCATCACTGTTCTGCATGTTGTTTAGTGTGTCATAATGTTGTGCCAAAGTACATATTTCCATACTGTACCATTTGTTGATAAAAACAAGTATGCCCAAAATGGAATTTCCACATCGTAAATGTAAATGTGTTTGTCTTAATGGCCCTTCATTGTGTTTTATTTCAGGACATTTTTGCAATTCCATCCATCTTATCTCATTTGTGACAGTTTGGCACTGGAGTTGGGATTGAGGCTGCCGGTTCACAAAAACTTGAGCAAGGGGCTCAAGTTAAAGTTCCTCCTTCCCCATCCGTATCGAAAGTAGCCATCTGAAGTGACGCAGACGTCAATCACCTCATCACCTCTCAGACTGGTGAGGTGGTGGGGCAGACCCGGGACGTGCTCCTACAACAATGTGATGCAGCCTGGCAACTGTGTCCTTTCCAGTTGTTAGCCAGAGACTGGCAAATTTAGACTTGTACCTGGAACTGGATAAACAGATGAAATATGGATACAAATAATAGATGGGGATAGATATATTATTTTTCACGTATTGTTTTTCACAGTTGATATGAATCATCCTATTCACACCATAATCAGAACATCTCTTTGTAACATCTGACATAATCTTTCATGAACATGCACGCATATTGCTAACAAACACTGAATACAGCAGTCCAACTATTTAGTTTTAAACTTTGTAAAGAGTTGGCCATGGCAAGGAACTTTTTTCAGGGCACTCTTCTTCTTGTCTCATCTGCAGATAACAGCTACGTTACGGTATTGAGGTATATGACAATAAAATATAATAAAGTTTATAAATTTTAAATGTATTTATAATGCAAAGTTGGCTCATTTGAGAACAATGTGTATTTAAAAAAAAACTCTGTTTATTAAAATTACGGAGGTTAAGTGTGACCACAATCGTATCCATGGAGAGAGACTACTACGTCCCCCCTTTTTTTTTTTTTAGTCATAGTTAATGAATGCGAGTTTGGGTAAAACCAGGGGTCATTTATTTAAATAATGCTATTTGTATTGAATACTAGCTGAAAAGAATGATGGATTCCGGCAAAGGTTAACATGTTGTCAAACACACTTCCACATTCACAAGCCGTCAAAACCATCACTATGTGGGATTTATTCCTGATGAGAACAGACCCACCAACAAAATATTCATATGCGTTCAGACTTTTATACTCTTTCAACCTTATCGGTGTAAATCTCTACGACTTACTCACCAATCACTCATGTGTATATCCAGTTGTCCAAGACAAGTGGAAGCGAATTAACAGTCCAATTTCTTATCAGTGAAAACATCGATTTCGGCATTTAATATGGGTCCTCTATGCCGAGTTTGTCTAATTTTTCTTCGTAGCGTCGTTTATTATAATGTTCAAAATATCTGACGGTATCGGACAAGACTCTGGGCATCGTGGTACAAGACATATTTCCGTGTTGTCTCCAACCGACTTAGCATTGAGCAATGCTTTGTTAGACCGGCGATATGGCGAGGTAAACAAAGCTCAGGGGATTTTATGACATAGGTGCATGAGCTCTATTTGGGGGGGACTGAAAAATACATATCCAGACCTGAATTCAAGTGGTTACCAGCGCTACAGTCAATAAATACCTCCGCTGTGTTTTATCAATGGAACCTTTCGCACCAAATTTAGTATACAATCGATGGTGGGCCAACAAGACCAAATCCATACAAAATAATGATGGAATCAAGCCAAGGATTAACAATTAAGTATACGAATTTTCCTGATGCTTAAATAGAATGTTCTGATATGTAAAATAATACACATAAAAGCAGTATGTCCTTATCACATTTGTTGTGCCAGAACACTTTGGATAAAAGCAATATTCCAAATTTTAAAGCCAGAAAGACCGTCTTCCTCATTGTAGAACATCTGTGGAGGATGAACACATTTTAAGGGCCTCAGGCTGTAGCATATGCTCCGGATAATTCTATGAAAAGAAAGACTGCTTTTAAAGGCACTCATGTCATTGATTCCCAGTAATTCTTTTCTCAATCGCTTGACAAGGCCGACAGACAAAGCCGACTACTTTCCTTTCTCAAAATGGCCATTTGTGCCCATGTTTGCTGCAGGGCAAACAGTGCATGAGTGATTTAACAACTCGAGCTGGTGAAGCAGTGAAAGGTTCATCAATTAGTCAGATAATCTGCGGTTGCCATAGTGAACAATTCTGATGTGCATGCAGTCTGGTCTCATATTCACACACTAGAATAGGCCCAACTCACGTTGATGGACTTTTTTGTTTATCGGGTGACATGCTGCTCAGTGCAGTTCTTTTAGAAGTTTCAACATTTTTACATGACTTGAAGAACCTCCTGCCATGATGTGAGATTCTGACTTTTGCAAGCAAACGTATCTGCTTTGGAAAAGTAGAAAAAGTTTAGTAACACTATTCCAACGAAGTTGGGACATTGTGTTAAAAATATAAAAACATGTTTAACACAATGTCCCAACTTCAGTGGACTTGGGTTTGTATGATGAGTCTGATGTTTATGGCAAGTTGCATCATTGCCAAGTGATTCTGTGGCAACTCCTAATTCCTGCATCACTGAAATATATGCTATTTCGATCAATTGAGGACTTTAAACATTCTTTGATTATGAATAGATTACTGATAGATGCATGAAACCCATGAATGGCTTACGACCAGTCAAGGTTCTATCGCAGCTCTAGCCCAAAATTCATCTCAGATAGGTTCCAACACATCAGTCAGTCTATAAGCAGTACACAAAAGGGTGGATGGACTTTTACGTCATACTAATTTATTGTAATTTGATGGTATTATCCCAGTTTCTTATCCTGTAAGTACAGTATTGTAAAATGCTGTGTGTGAAATTTTAGCACAGACAACTTTGTACTTTTCCTTTTTTGAGCAACACAAAATAGTTGGCAAAGTGATGAAGGTGTTGCAATGCAAAGTACTAAGTTGCATACTTATAATTCAGCATGTTCTTTGCTAAATATTTTTATGACCATTCAAAAGCTAGTTGTTCCATGTACGCTCTCAAAAATACACTTCAATTTCTGTTGGTTTTTTTCCAACTCTAAATCTGATCATAAAATGTGTATCCCTGGCAACTTATATTGTTTTTTTCTTCTCTGTGGTGTGTCAAAATCTTCTTTCCTTTTAAAATATTTTTCTTCCTTCTATCTTTCAATGACAATGTCCTGTGCAACACATTTATATGTTCAATAAAAAGCAATTAATCAATCAAAAACGTTTAAAAAAACAACTTTATTTTCACTTTCCAAGGACTTTAACGGGGTGATTCTTTGTTTTTTTTACTTTCAGAAATTTACTGTACATGATTCACTTTTTGGGTTTTTCTGACTTAATTTTTCAGATTTTAACACAGTTATGTAGCTAAATCGAGAAAACTGGATGTATTTCTGATTATATCTCACTGGCACTCGAAAATACAGCAATACAGTCACTCCATTGAATCATCATGAAAATATATTACGAACTGACACATCTGCACACGAGACATATGAGAGCAATTGAGTTTTTGCACTATTTCATTTTAATGCTGAAGCATCGTTTAGTAGTTTTTACAGGCAGTTAAAACCTTCCCATTTGGAAAAGTCTACCCCTTCTTGCTTTCGGGAGATTTTAAATAGCGTCCCTGCATCTCACATGTGGATCCCATAAACTTTTGCGGTTTGGGACAGCACGCATGCGCAGCGAAGCTCCGAGCTGCGTGTAGAGTTGTACTCTGTTTGTGAATGGGGGTGGGGGCGACTGGTATTTTGGGTGTTCAGTCACAAGAGCAAGAGCGACTCGGCGGAGCCAGGAAGTAGACTGCGTGGGGTGCCTTCATGGCCTGGCGGAATTTTGAACGTGAAAAACTCGAAAAAGAAGCGCTCTTCTTTTTGTCTGTTCTGTATTTTCGGGAATGATTACAGTGGACATGTTGCTATTGTTTACACGTTTTGATCCACATGATGGAACATCCGGGGCAATAAACAAAGAAAATACGCTCGGTGTTGCGTGATCCATCCCACAGCCTCTATTAAATAAGATGTTTTTTTTTTTTTTTTTTACATCCATAATGGAAAAAATATAGGGGCTGTAATGTGTGGAGTTCGGAGTTCGGCCAGGCCCACAAAGGGAGGAGCACTTGAAAGTTGTTGCAGGTAGAGAAGAGAAGAGAAAGAGAACGAGAGAGAGAGGGAGAGAGAGAGAGAGAGAGAGAGAGAGAGAGAGAGAGAGAGAGAGAGAGAGAGAGAGAGACGCGGTCCAATTGAGCCTGAGCTTTTTCTTTTCTTTTTTTCCCCCTTCTGCCTCTTTGGGTCACCTATTGAGACGCACTCGGAGGCAAAAGAGAACTTTTAGGAAGAACCAGCGGTGATATTTAGTCACACGTGTGGAAAATTGAAGCAACCGTTCTCCACACCAGGAAGACGCACAGCCGCGCAACTCGTACACGCGGAAGGGGGAGTGAGTTGAAGAAACACAACGAGAAAAAAAGAAGTTGATTTCTTTGTAGGTCAGGGTGAGCGGGGGTGAAAAAGCCTGGAATAAAAGCGAGGAGTCCGCTCCACAGTTGGAAAAGATGCCGCGCGTAGTTCCGGACCAGAGGAGCAAGTTTGAGAATGAGGAGTTTTTTCGCAAGTTGAGCAGGGAGTGTGAGGTAAATAAACATACTCGGACACAACTGGCTGATACCTTAATCACTTTTACTCTGGAAAAAGTTGTGTAGTTACAATTTGAATAATGAGAAACAAGTGAGTACAAATTCATAACCAATAAGAACTGCTATATTTATTGGAACCCCAAAAGGAACAATTATGAAAGTTAATTCTTCCGATTTGTTTGGGTTTATTTGGACTGTTGTTAGTCAGACAGTGGTCTTTAATCAAAATTTCATCTTGAAAAAGGCAGATCAACAGTGACTTTGTCTATCAAAAAAGGCGTCCTCCTGTGGATTAGATGGGTACACCGTCGGATCTCGAGAGTCACAAGAATCCAATGTTTGGTTTCAGATTAAGTACACCGGCTTCAGGGACCGACCCCACGAGGAGAGGCAAGCCCGCTTCCAGAACGCTTGCAGAGATGGACGCTCAGAAGTAGTAAGTCGCGGTAAACGGAACACAAAGTCCAACTCTTCTTCTAAGTCCGACTGAAACAAAACCGAAAAAATAATAATAATAATAATGAATCCTGAATGTTGCACCAGGAAATAGACATGCTGTCAATCATGCAGAGTCATCAGACTTGACACATACTTCCTGCTATAGTAGCTCAACAGACATGATGTGTGTCTGCTTTGGACAAAAGCACGCCCAGACATCAACACACTGTGGTTGCAAGTTGCAACACATTGTCTGGGTTATCATATTCATTTGAGTAGTATTCTGTTATGTCTCAATAAACATGCAAGTGCACAACAGGGAAACAAGTCACTGGTTTAATGTACAAAAAAATACAAAACATGTCAGCTTCAAATGGGGTTTCCTGATCTGGAACTAAGTGGATTTTTTTTTCACCATTTAAAATAGTTTCGCTTCACTTATTTTGTAGCAATTTTGTAGGTATGGTCACAATTTTTAGGTTTCTAACCTTTTTCTTAAAAGTGAACAATCTGCAAACGCACTGGGTGTTCATCTCTCTTTATTACTGAATGCCCCTCACAACAAACCGACTAAATAAAATATTCTTATTTTTTAGATTGACATTTTAGTGTTTTCAAGAGGTGACACAAATATGCAGTTACTTTGTGTGTGTGTTGTGTTGAAAAGTGCTGAAGTACGTCACCACACAATTCAAAGGCACCGAGATGATTCTTGAGTGTGTGTGCGTGTTTGCGCGTCCGTGCGTTTGCGTGTGCGTGTGCGCGCGTGTGTGTGTTTAGGTTGTGGGTGTGTGCAACTGTCACTAAACCACATTCATATTTTGGCAAGTTCATGTAACCATTCGAGTGACCAAAATTATTACCAGTGTTAAAAAATACAGGTACATATAGCTAAAGCATTGCAAGTATGAACTGTTTTTTAATCCAAAAAGATAAAAATAATCAACAATTCCTTTTTGCATATTCAAAATTGCAAGCAGTGGCAAACAAAATGTATGCGACACCGTACAAAATGTTTTTAAAAAGACGTCAATGATGTGCTGCGTTTAAATAAGAGAAACAGTAACAACTCACCCATGCGCAGTGACCCCCTTGAGTAACGTTTGTCGTTGTATTATTGTTGATGGAGAGGTGGGGTTGTGGGGTTGTGGGAGTGGGCAGTATGATGGCTGTTTTGACTCGATGGAGCCTCGGAGTAGACGGTGTGGGTGCTTTCACATGGCTGAGGAATTTTGAGTCGCGAATGACCTGCCAAAGTAACAAAAAATATCTTCTCTTTATTTGTTGGTTTGGGTTTTTCTCATCATTCCTTCTAGACGTATAGAGTTGTATTTTTCAGTAAAGTGACCAAATGTGATTGTCTGGTTACCAATTTGGTGTGTCCCCCACCTCTCGCCCAGTTAGCCGGTCTGAGCTCTGAATCACCCTCGACCTAGTGAGGGAAGTCCGACTAGAAAAATCATCATTAAATGGATGACACGACCAACATTTTCTCTTACCGTATTAATAAAAATAAGCAAATGAGCATTCTCTACATACAAGATCTTTATTTAATTCCAAATCCAAGTGAGTACATCTGAACCCTTATAAAAGAAAAATGAAATATTCTTCAGTGAAGGTAGTCCCAATCAGAGTCAAGTAGAGTCATTTGATTTGGAGTATTGGCTGATACCGAGTTTTTGGGATAAAGGCACTGTGGCTACAGAGCAGATGCTTAGAAGAAGAAGAAGAATCTGCATGAAGCCAGCTATGTTTTAAAAAAAAAAAGATCAATTTCAGCCAATACTGATCTGCTGAAAATTACATGATTGGCCCCAATTTCCATGTTATGATTTGTTTGGAAAAACGCTTATGTACACACACACACACACAGTTTTAGCTGCATCATGCATGCAACATCCTCATCATCTTTTTTTGTCTCCTTTCACTTCTTTTTCCATTTCTTTACTGGAAGAAGCCAAAAAAAAAAAAAACACTCCCACAGTCAAAGCCCCAAAAATACAACAGTAAAGACTATTAAAATGTGAAATGGTAACTCTGCCTTTTCAAATTGTATTATGGTTTATCAAAAATCATAAACCATTTCATCCCTATGCAAAATCATGTGCTTCATTCTACAAAGGGAAAATAAGCAGATGTACGAGAAAAAGATTGAGCTCTGTGTCTACAAAGATCAACGAAGCTCACTCTGGATATGTAAAAAGTGGCCTTTAATTAAGCTTTTAACTTTATGAAGCTCATTTTGGGATGTTCATTTTGATTTGACTGTATTTCACAGTCACAGACGTGATGAAAACGAATCTGTTCAAGTCATATCCAACAGTGTCCCCCCAAAATATTGTTCAGTTAGGTGAAAAGACAAAAACTTGTCATCCCCTCTGTGTTTTTACAAACATGTCAGCATCTCAGTAAGAGGGGGAGGGTACATTTATTTTCGTCCTCTTGACATGTCTGTGGATGAGTCTGTTTCTCTGTGCATTTACAAGCCCCGTCATGGCTGTGTGAATTGACAGCCACAGTTTGAGTAACTCATCGGCAGCATCACATCATGTTGCCGATTTACTGCATCTGTATCTAAAGGCGTCCTGCTCTCGTCAAGGTCAGCGCGAACAACTCGCAGACACAATCGCACCTCAGCCTGACCTCCAAGGCTTCTTTTTATAGACAGAAAACAAATCGACGGTGGACTGGTCGATTCACGTTGGCATGCGCTTCATAAATAGGAGTGCACCTTTACGGTTTGAGCTTCCCCGTGCAGAATAGAAAGTATGTTACAGGATATACATTGCACTAAATTAATCTCCATCCTCCAGCTCACGAGCATTTCAGAAATCCAAAAGTGCCACAAAACCATCACAACCCAATCGAATTTAGACTTTCCACAACTTGTCTTGTACAGATTTAATGCTCATGTCTGTCATACAAGGACATATTAAGGGTTTGTGAAGAATAATCAATACTTATTTAAATTCAACAGCCAGATGTTGACCTTGGTGTCCAGATAAAGGTGATGCTTTTGAAGTGCACCCACTTACCAATTCAGTAGGTACACTTACACAACTAAAGTACTTCCAATACGATGCTGCACCAAAAGCTTTACGATGAGACAAATGTTAAGAAAGGTAATATAATCGACATTCTCAGGAAGGTCTTCCCTTGTTTGCAGTCAGTAGAAGAACTACATTGTACAGTTTTTAAAAAATGATATTGCAACACGCTGTCATGGTATCATATTGTCAAAGTTTTTAAGTGGAAAATACGTAAGACAAAGATGCATTGATATAGATGAACGGCGTGCAACACCCTATAATTTGATAGCAACATTTAACATGACGTTCAAATGAATTCAAAAAGACAACTGTTTTTGTTTGCAATGAAGGGTCTCATTGGTTTTATTCTGGAAAAAAAATTAAGATGCTCATCTTTGTTGTAATAAATGGGAGAAAAATTCAAAGCAAATTACACTCCATTGCTCATTATGAATGAGTCGCCGTTTGAACAACTATTGATTTTCATGCTTTGCTGGCCTCTGGTCTTCCCATCTCAATTTCATTTCCTTTCCCCTTTTTGTTGCACCTCTCCTCTCTTCCACCCTTTTCCTGTGCTCGTGCTCCCTCCATTTTTCTTTCTCATCTTTCTCTTTGTTCCTCCTTCCACCCCTCCTTCTCTTCTCCTTTGTCTGTTTCCCTGACTGTTTTTTCTCTCGCACACTCCCTCCTTCAATTCTTTTCTCTCGAGCAGTAGTAGGCAGCAAATTACTGTCAGATGCTTGTAATCCAATACTTGTCCAAGACATTTGGAGTTGGGTGTTCTTGGACTCTTTAAATGCCCACTTGTACTTGCATGCATGTGTGCGTGCGTGCGTGCATGGGTATGAAGAGAGAGAGACAGAGACTCATGGTCTCAATTATTACTTTTATTTTTTAAGTTTTCATTATTTATTCGCCCATTCTGACTTTCTCCCCACCTCCTCACAAATATGACACAGTACATAATTCAAACGTATCCAGCTAAGATCCAGCCTAAATGCCCTCAGTATTGATCTGTCTCAGACACGCACACGAACAGCAGATACGCACACACGATGCATAAAAATGGATATTTCCTACTTAATGATCTGCCTCTACAGTTCTTCGCTCTGCGACAGTGCAGTGCATTCAATCGATTTTTCATCTCATTTGTGTTTCAGCGTGTGTGCAAGAAAGCATGTTTAAGTGTGTTCTCCGTCCAGAGAATAAAGCCATTTCAGAGGTCAAGTACTTAGAAAATTAGTTTAATTCATTTAGATATCAGAAACAGGAAAATAATCGGTTTAGTGAACTCCAGCTTAAATGCTCAGACAATTTGCTTCAAGAAATCCATCAGAACCCAATGATCTGGGTTATACTTATGTACAGACATGATATATTTACATATTTGCACTCCAATTGAGAACTGTCAAACAAAAGCATGCAAGTGAACGTTTCTTCCTAAATCTCTTATAAGAATCACAACATTCAAAGTCTCTAATAACATTTTTGTTCACCACAGGCCTTTGTGGCAACAGGCACCAACCTCTCCCTCCAGTTCTTTCCAGCCAACCTGCATGGAGATCAGAGGCAGGTTCCTACAAGGGAGTATGTTGACTTTGAGAGAGAGACAGGAAAGGTAGGGCTTGTACACAAACAAACACGAGCACACTCTCTCATTTGTTTGTCACATGCACGGAAGTACTGGTGCCAGCTGAATCCGAAAATGGAAGAGTACCTTTCATTAAAATGCCCATTCAGTCACAAATCAGAACTCACTTTACGTGTTTGTCTTTTCAATTGGCATGTATAATGAACTGCTGTTTATACAGAATGTACATGCCATAATATGTAATAATTGGAGATGTACAGCAGAGAAAACATCCAAATATTTGGTTTAATTATTGTATTGTATTGTATTGTAAATTCATTTGAACAAACACACCCAAAAAATGGGATAATACAGTTTTCGTGGCAGGGTGATGTGTGAGGATGGCAAATCTGCATGTGAGTGTATTGGCGTTATCTGTGACCTACAGCAGCTTCTGCTAGAATGAGCTTCGAATGTGTATAGAATCAGCTTTCAAAATAAACGTGTTTTATCTCATAGGCGCAATGTATTGAGACAAGAGCCAATTAAAAAAATGTACAATATCGTAATGTTTACGTTGGGTTCATGTTAACCATATATGCACATTCTAAGACGAATTCAAGATGATTTTAAAGTTACCGTGTCCCGTGTGACAAAGCCTCCCTTTCAGAGCGATGCCCCACAAGTACGACCCTCATTCAAGTCAGTCCATCAGAGTCCAAACTAATTTGTCTGTCAGGAACAATGCTGGACCGCACAGAGTAAAACTGAGTCCCACCGTCCCCTGCTATCATTACGAGGATCAATTAATAGGGGTCACATTGGTCCAATCAGCGCTCAGCTCCCATTCATGAGGGGGATTGTGTTCAGTCGAAATCAGAGTCAAAGTTAAATAACCCAAATAGACCACACAGCATTAGCTCACAGAGCACCATAATGCGACTGCTGCGATTGTTAATCGTTTCTCTTGGCACCTTGCCTAAACTCACAGTTTGCGTGTATGTGCGTGTGTGTGTCAGAAGGCCCCTCCACGGACAGCGGCCAGCTGAAATGCATGCTGGCTGGCAGCTCATTAAAAATGCAGTCTGTGCAATCGATGGACCTCCTTGCCCCAGAGCTGACGGACTAATCTCAATTATTTAACACTAGTGCACTGATGGGTTGCAACTGAGCGTTGTGTTGATGAGTGTTGCTGTGTGTAATTGGGTGTGTGTGAGGGAATGGGAAGGAAGGTGACTGACTACAAGCAGTGTATTTTGGCGCGTGTGTGTGTGCGTGCATGCACTTGTGTATGTTCAGAAGATGATCGCGCCTTCTTTGTTACCTCAACTGTGCTCACAGATCTATGAAGTTTTAATGAGGCCCGGAATAATCAACATAAACCATTTGCACAGTTGTTTTGCAAAAGCAAAGTCAGGTAGCATTATCTGACCCTCTAAATAAACATGATGCTTTTTATATATTGCACATTGTATTTCTCTTGACGCAGAAACCCACTGTTGGGCTTTCTTTGCCTGTGACAGCTTAGATATTTTATTCAAGCTTTAATAAAATGTGCAAGTATAAATAAAATGCTGCAACTGTTTCTGTAAAAGTAGTGGATGCTGTGTGGAGAAAGACAGGGGATTGCATTTTGTGGTTTTCTAAAAGCAATGCTCTGTGAAAAAAGGAATAGTGTGAAGAGGCAGTCAGTAATAGTCTACTTTTAAGTAGTACTTTTTAAGTAGTGGAAAGAAGCTTTCATTCATTTCAATCACATGACAGAGCAGAGAGGTTGTTGAACCTTTTTCAACTTTTCTTCAAAAAGCAAGTTATCTTGAAATGCTGAAAATGCTACTTTGTTGCAGTATGTTCTTGAAGTACAATATAGGGCAAAAAGAAAATCCAAAAAGTGGATGGACATTATTTACACTTTATCATTTCTATTACTTTCTGGTCAGTCCAAGATAAACATACAGTATATCAATACAGTCTAAATACTGCATATGTATACTGTCTACATTTTTATGTTCTTCCTGTATGTTAGTCTTATGACAACTTATAAAATGTGAAAATCCACAGTGCTTGTGCCAGAGCCGCATCCGCCCTCACCCCACTCTGCCCGCTTTCCTGCCTTCATTTCCAAACACTGACAACGCCAAACCAAAGCAGCAGTAGCACATCCAGGTGGCTCGGATGCTGTGTGTACGTGTGTGTGCGTGTGGGTGGGTGTGGGTGCATGTGTGTGCGCGTGTGAGAGAGACAGCGCCTCATGGCATCCTTTAAGTCCTAATGGGAGCCAGCTGGGGAGAAAGTTAAGTTTAGGGTTAGCGTTGACCTCTTTGTAGACGTGAATTCTAACACATAATTAGTCATTCAAATCATAATAATTGCAGAATTACATTATTGACCATCTCTCATGTTTCTCATGGCAGCGCGTTTCCATGGCAGTTTCAGGTATTCATTGGAATATCTTTGTGAAGAGTTCGCATGTTCTCCCTGCACTTGCGTAGGTATATGGCGGGTTATCTCGCTTCCTCCCACATTTTAAAAGCATTGACTAATTCTTCCAAAGGTATGAATGTGAGTGTGAATGGATGTTTGTCGATACAGTATAAGACTGGCGAACCCACGTTTTGTCTTGAGCCTGTTAGGATAGGCTCCATTTTCTCTATGTGAAGTTATGAGATTTAATTCCCTTCATTAAATGTCAGATTACAAACAGTTAACAGTTTAATTGCATGTGTTAATTCCATTACAATCCTCTGCAATTTCAGGGGTTACGTAAACAGAGACAAGACCATGCAACTTTGCCACTGCAAACGTCTTTCCAGCACTGCTACCCATTCATACTTGTGATGACCTCACTCCATAGAAATGGGATTTTAACATGCAATAATCCATTAAATGTTAAATTGACGAGATTTCATGCAAATTCTACTCGATTTAATCATGTTCGTCTTCCCAACATGTAATGATAAAATGAAACAGCCAGCCAACATTTTTCATTTTTTTGTTTGTTTGTTTTTTAGTCCAATTGCAGGTCTCACATGTGAAAGTTCCATTTATGACATGCAATTCTAAAACAAAATAGCCTTGAGTGGAACAAGAAAGGCTGTTTTTCTGTGCATGGTTTAAATGGCATGTTGAACAAAGTTCACTTATGTCTGGAGGATAAGTCAAAAGGAGGGAATCTTTTTTTTTCCATTTGAATAGGCCCTCTCTATAATGCTATTAGTTCACCCAACTCTGACTTTCAGGCCCCGTGTTCTGGAAGTAGATATCACTGATCAACTGTGGCATTTGAATGTTATATAAATTATTTTGCCATCCATCCACTTTCTGTGAATGACCTGGACCCTATCCCAGCTGAGGTGACTTTGGGAGCGAGGAGGGGTGCACCCTGGAGCAGTCAATAGCAGTATATTTTGCATTCTTGCTATTATCTCTGAATTGGTTAACAAAAGAATTATTATTATTATTGAGCCCCGTCCAGTAAAAAGCAATTGACATTAAATGTTTAATTTCATTTTGACATCAAGGGAGACTCCGTTTGGGCTACCTTTAAGCCATTTTCCTCCTCTGAACCCATTTTAGATTTTTTTTTTTTTTTTTTTTGGTCCGTGCTATTGACCTCACCGACACAGTCACAGAAAAACGCAGTGACGTGCATGTGACAGGAGAAGGCACCGTTCAAAATGAATCACTAAATGAAAGGGCCTTGGTGTCAGATAAGAAGTGTTTTGTGTGTCTTTCAGCAAGCGTCATGTTGCCTTTTGGAACAGAAGCTGTGCCAAGGGTCCTTCATCAGTCAATGAAATCATCAAAGTCTCGCCCACTAATTGCTTCCCTCTGTTCCTGCTGCTTTCAGGGTCTCCCTTTTAGCAAAGGCGCTTGCACCACAAAAGACACGCATATGCAGTACTCACATGCCATCCAGGTTTCATATTTCCTACTTTAGGCATAAGGTCAATGACCACACCCTTTCCCACAATGCACTGCAACGCACACTCAGACCACATCCTCTGTTTACATCCTCCCTGAGTGCCTATGTTGGGCTGTATCTCTCTATGAGTAAATGCAGAGGAACAATGTGTGTTTTCAGAGAGGTTCACAAACAAGTGACAGTCGCGCAATGTTCAACGCAGTGTGAGGTCAGTCTGGTGTGACATCCAGCATACGTGTGTCAGCTGCATTCCTCTGTTGTACGACCTTCTCTTCCAGTAACTGAGGGAGGAGTGAAGTATGCTAGACAGTTTACCTGGACTTTCAGTGCAGTCAGGCATTATCATCATTTGTTGGTAAGTCTGTAATTTTGTGGGGGGATAAAAAGTTGGATGGATCTCAAAATTGGAGCGCAAACAACTAGGACAGACACAAATATATTCATATGTTACATATATTTTCCTCATGCTTTGCAAAAGAATGTTTTAAGTTGTGTCAGTTTTTGTGTAACTAACATAGATTATAACTCCAGTAGTTAACTGGTTTTAACAAACAATTTACATGGTTTTCTTTAGAAAAACACATCCAACTTGTCAGGTTTTGTCTGTGATTCCTGAATCTGCCTTTGTTTGGTCAATGTGTGAATGAAGTTTGGTGTGAACCAGATAAGTTGACAATAAAATAAGGACAGGACAGTTGAGAACTAGTGTGATCGCTACACTAAACAAAACACAGACTAGTATCCAGAAGCAAAGTATCCAACCCCCCCCCCCCCCCCCACCACCACCACCACCACCACCACCCCAAGACACACATACACTTTTTGAAAAAAACGTCCCTAAGTATGCAGCAAAAAGTGTCATTGGAGCATCAAAAAAATGTAATATCAAGTGTTTACATATCATAGACTCAAACAAGAAATTGATCTTGCGCTTGAGCGCTTAATTATGTTTTCAGTACGTTTTGTTGTGATAATTCCCTAAACACACTTGTGACAGCACAAGAGAGATGAAAGTAGTTTTGTTTGTACTTTTTGTATGTTCTTCCAGTGGTTGTGGGGGTTCTCTCTTCTCTGATGTTCACCTCCTATCCTAAAATCGGTTCATTGAAGAGTCTAAATTATCTATTGCCAGTCTCCAGTTTTTACATCTGCTGTATAAACCATGTAGCAAGCACTGGGTATCGGGTACTGATAAAACAATGTTTTGTTTGTGGTCATATTATTAGCAAAATGTTTTTGTCAAAAAAAAAAAATCAACTGCTGGCACCTGGCATGAAATACATTACAATGAATGACTCATGTCGGTCTGGTCACTTCGCATACAAATTTCAGGAAATGACTTGCCATAACTCTCTCAACAGTCAGCATGCATTTGCATGACAAGCCCATCCGAGCAAGCAGCAGTTGGTTCAGACAAGAAGTGTCAATAGGCTCCCAATGGAAATCCAAACTGCCGGTGAACCTTTATAACATTATTATAAAATAGAAAACATATGGGAAATGTTTTCAGTGTGAAATTCAGAGCGTGAAATGTTTTGCAAGCGAGAAACAAAAAAAGAGTCATGAACATATTATGAAGAAAGGCTTAAAAGATGGTGTGGCTTCACACATCATGTCTCCTTCTTGTTCATTTTTATATTACAACACATTACATATCAACAATGAAGACTTAAATGTCCATGAAGTTCAAATTCAATTCAATATTATATAATGTTTAATTGAGAATGCAGCCCTATGGGGGCACAAACCAGTGCAATCTGTTGGCCGGTCCCAAGCCCGGATAAATGCAGAGGGTTGCGTCAGGAAGGGCATCCGGCGTAAAAACTGTGCCAAACAAATATGAGCGTTCATCTAAAAAATCCCATACCGGATCGGTCGTTGCCGGGTTAACAACGCCCGCCCCCGGCACTGCTAACCTGCAAGGCGTCGGTGGAAATTCAGCTACTGTGGGTCGAAGACAAAGAAGAGGAGGAAACCGGATCCATCGTCAGAAGAAAAAGAGGAATGCACTGAGCCTACAACTGAGTGTAGGGACTTTGAATGTTGGGACTATGACAGGAAAAGCTCAGGAGTTGGTTGACATGATGATTAGGAGAAAGGTTGATATTCTGTGCATCCAAGAGAGCAGGTGGAAAGGTAGTAAGGCTAGAAGTTTAGGAGCAGGGTTTAAATTATTCTACCACGGAGTAGATGGGAAGAGAAATGGAGTAAGGGTTATTTTAAAGGAAGAGCTGGCTAAGAATGTTTTGGTGGTGGAAAGCGTATCAGATCGAGTGATGAGACTAAAATTTGAAATTGAGGGTGTTATGTATAATGTGGTTAGCGGCTATTCCCCACAGGTAGGATATGACCTAGAGTTGAAAGAGAAATTCTGGAAGGAACTAGATGAAGTAGTTCTGAGCATCCCAGACAGCGAGAGAGTTGTGATTGGTGCAGATTGTAATGGATATATTGGTAAAGGAAACAGGGGCGATGAAGAAGTGATGGGTAAGTACGGCATCCAGGAAAGGAACTTTGAGGGACAGATGGTGGTGGACTTTGCAAAAAGGATGGAGATGGCTGTAGTGAACACTTATTTCCAGAAGAGGGAGGAACATATCGTGACCTACAAGAGCGGAGGTAGAAGCACGCAGGTGGATTATATTTTGTGCAGACGATGTAATCTGAAGGAGGTTACTGACTGTAAAGTAGTAGTAGGGGAGAGTGTAGCTCGACAGCATAGGATGGTGGTGTGTAGGATGACTCTGGTGGTGGGTAGGAAGATTAAGAAGACAAAGGTAGAGCAGAGAACCAGGTGGTGGAAGCTGAGAAAGGAAGAATGTTGTGCGGCTTTTCGGAAACAGGTGAGACAGACTCTCGATGGACAGCAGAAGCTCCCAGAAGACTGGACAATGACAGCCAAGGTAATCAGAGAGACAGGCAGGAGAGTACTTGGTGTGTCTTTTGGTAGGAAAGGGGAGAAGGAGACTTGGTGGTGGAACCCCAAAATACAGGGAGTCATACAAGGAAAGAGATTAGAGAAGAAGTGGGATACTGAGAGGACTGAGGAGAGGCGAATGGAGTACATCGAGATGCGACGTAGGGCAAAGGTAGAGGTGGCAAAGGCTAAACAAGAGGCATATGAAGACATGTACACCAGGTTGGACACGAAAGAAGGAGAAAAGGATCTCTACAGGTTGGCCAAACAGAGGGATAGAGATGGGAAGGATGTGCAGCAGGTAAGGGTGATTAAGGATAGAGATGGAAATGTGTTGACTGGTGCCAGTAGTGTGCTAAATAGATGGAAAGAATACTTTGAGAAGTTGATGAATGAAGAAAATGAGAGAGAAGGAAGAGTTGAAGAGGCAAGTGTGAAGGACCAGGAAGTGGCAATGATTACTAAGGGGGAAGTCAGAAAGGCACTACAATGGATGAAAAATGGAAAGGCAGTTGGTCCTGATGACATACCGGTGGAGGTATGGAAGCAATTTGGATGAAGTTATGGGAAAAAGTAGTGGAGGCTAGACTCAGGACAGAAGAAAGTACCTGCGAGCAACAGTATGGTTTCATGCCTAGAAAGAGTACCACAGATGCATTATTTGCCTTGAGGATGCTAGTGGAAAAGTACAGAGAAGGTCAGAAGGAGCTACATTGTGTCTTTGTGGATCAAGAGAAAGCCTATGACAGAGTACCAAGAGAGGAACTGTGGTACTGCATGCGTAAGTCTGGTGTGGCAGAGAAGTATGTTAAAATAGTACAGGACATGTATGATGGCAGCAGAACAATGGTGAGGTGTGCCTTAGGTGTGACAGAGGAATTTAAGGTGGAGGTGTGACTGCATCAGGGATCAGCTCTGAGCCCCTTCCTGTTTGCAGTGGTAATGGATAGGCTGACAGATGAGGTTAGACTGGAATCCCCTTGGACCATGATGTTCGCAGATGATTATGTGATATGCAGTGAAAGCAGGGAGCATGCAGAGGAACAATTAGAAAGATGGAGACATGCACTGGAAAGGAATGAAAATTAGCCGAAGTAAAACAGAATATATGTGCATGAATGAGAGAGGTGGAGGGGGAAGAGTGAGGCTACAGGGAGAAGAGATAGCAAGGGTGGAGGACTTCAAATATTTATGGTCAACAATCCAGAGCAACGGTGAGTGTGGTAAGGAAGTGAAGAAACAGGTCCAAGCAGGTTGAAACAGCTGGCGAAAGGTGTCTGGTGTGTTATGTGACAGAAGAGTCTCTGCTAGGATGAAGGGCAAAGTTTACAAAACATTGGTGAGGCCGGCCATGATGTACGGATTAGAGACAGTGGCACTGAAGAAACAACAGGAAGCAGAACTGGAGGTGGCAGAAATGAAGATGTTGAGATTCTCGCTCGGAGTGAGCAAGTTGGATAGGATTAGAAATGAGCTCATTAGAGGGACAGCCAAAGTTTGATGTTTTGCTGACAAGGTTCGAGAGAGCAGACTTCGATGGTTTGGACATGTTCAGAGGCGAGAGAGTGAGTATATTGGTGGTAGGGTGCTGAGGATGGAGCTGCCAGGCAAAAGAGCGAGAGGAAGACCAAAGAGAAGGTTTATGGATGTGGTGAGGGAAGACATGAGGGTAGTTGGGGTTCGAGAGGAAGATGCAGGAGATAGGCTAGGATGGCAAAGGATGACACACTGTGGCGACCCCTAACGGGACAAGCCGTAAGGAAAAGAAGAAGATAATGTTTAATTTAGAATCTATTGCTCCCACATGCACACGCGTTTTCCCCTGGAGTGGCTGCCTCTTTAGACTCAAACAACTTTCCTCTAGTGACTTTCATAAAACCAAAAGAATGAACAATGTGCTTGTGTACGTGTTTGAGCGTGTGCATTCGTCTATTCATCTGTGTGTCTTCTATTTCAGTCCTCACTGTGTGTGTGTGGGGGGGTTGCGTGTGTGGCGCACAAAAGACCAATAGTGCTTGCTCTCCAGTTTGGAGCGGGGTTTCCCACTAATGTGCTTTTTCTTCACCTGCTGCTGTCACCCGATGCACACAAACACTAATGAACACACCCACACACCAGCTTAAACACCCCTCACTTTGTCTTTTTCCCAAGAAATGGATTGCGTCACGTCAGACAAGGAATGAAAGTGAATAAGTAAATTTCTTTTCAATTGATTCAGTAGCTGGAACTTTCACAAGCTTGATTTAGAATTACTGCGGTTTACGTAGAGAATGGCTCCAGCATCAGTTCTTCATGACCGGCGTTATTTATCCCCCGAACATCTGAAATCGTGTGATGTCAGCACAGTGTTGCTGTCATGTACTGTAGAGCTGGCTGTGATAGACTTGCAGCATGTGTAAGTCTATGTGTGTGAATCAGAGATGAGTAACGAGACAAATACTCAGATCTTTTTCTTGATTGTCCTGGCAGGAGTGCTGCTGTTGGTTGGAAATGAAGAAAGAACAAATGAAAGAATAAAAAAGAAGTGCACCAGTTGTGTTGTGCGCCAGTTGTGTTGAGTGTTGGATGTTGAGTTGAGTTATTTGTGAGTCACTTTATTCAGTGTACCCTCAACGTTGATTTATACATTCGTTTTATTCAAATTTAATGTAGGACAATTTCAACGAAGTCACAGACATGGGACGTAATGGGCACAAAGTACAAATTGTGTGATGAAATTGTGTACATGTGAGACGGGAGGCACATACTACCCTTCTTCAAAAATTGGAAAACAAAGATCCCCCTTGTGTTATTCAGTTTGTGGGCGTTGTTTGTGCGTTACGGGGTGCTTAGTAGTTGCTGACTGGATGGCTGGCACGACACTGAATGAGAGATCCTATGCCAACTCTTCTCTCAACATTTGTGTCACGCACTGTCCGCTAGTATTTGCGCTCTCTCTCTCTGTTTCTCTCTCTGTCTCTCTCTTTCTCTCTCTCTCTCTCTCTCTCTCACACACACACACACAACACACACACACACAGTGTAGGATGTACAGTATTTACTATAATTTCAACAGAGAATTGTGATTGTTGTGTAGTTTTATGACATGAGCATGTTCAATGACAATAATAAAAAATCCCTTATCATCAGTTTCTCCAAATTAAATTAAATTTATAAAGTTAAAGTATGTCATGTCTTGGGTTTCTGGGCCCGTGGTAATACTCAATGAGGACATTTGGCTGTGGGATTTTTTTTCCACAACGATGCCTTTGTGGACCTTTGTGCAGTAATACAAGCTTGAATGAGAAAAATGTATAATTAAAAATTATATAAAACTGGGTGCAAAAAAAAAAGAGAAAAAATGGAGAATTTGGATTCAGGCGGAACTCAAACTAATGTAGGGTAAATATTACTTTAATAACTGCGGTGTGGGCTCGGCCATATGTTTTCAGTGTTAAACCTGTGAAAGAGAAATATTAAAGGTTCAAAATTATTAGTTGTAATTAGAAAAGAACAACATGTCTCTCAGTGGTGTTATAGTATTAATGAACCAGTGTGGCCACCTCTTGGTTTGCTAGCACTTGTGTGTTTGTTGCACATTAGAATAATCATCAAAATAATAATTTGTTTACAGACTCTGAATCTTTACTCCTATCTGAGAGCCTAATTTAGCTTCTGAAATATTGTGATGCAACAAGTTTCATCAGTTGGTTAAAACAATGTAAAAAAATAAAGGAAAATGCATTTGAAACACTAAAAAACAAATGTTTGCAAACATATTGAAATCCATCCAACCATCCATTATCCAAGCCACTTATCCTCACAAGGGTCACGGGAAAGCTGGAGCCTATCCTAGCTAGCTTCAGGCAAAAGGCGAACTATGCCCTGAACTGGTCGCCAGTCAGTCGCAGGGCAGATATCAACACCATCACTAAGCGGGAAGTGATCCCACGCTGCCCGCACCAAAGCCAGGCGTGTGTACAACTACGTATTGAAATGAATCATTTTAAAATTAAGACCTGCCCCCCCCCCTCCCAAGCATTGAGTTGCAGATTTTCAACAGGATACCACGTCTGAACAGTACACGAACCGTCAGCCAATCAAACCCATGCTTCTGGGCCTAAGAAAATAAACCAGCTCTTCCATTTTTTGGAGATTGAGGCTGAATTGTACGCCACATTTCACTGTATTGGCTTCCCTTTTTCAATGTATGTGTGTGTGTGTGTGTGTGTGTGCGCATGTGTGTAGATGTGATTGTGTGCTCGCTCGCGCATGTGTGTGTGTGTGTGTGTGTTAGCAAATGGATGTGGGGGTTGACATGGTTCTCAGAGGAAGTCTGTGGTTGAACCGTTTCTGCATATTTTCCCCTCATACAGACACACATGCACACACACATATTTTCCTTGTCAAGCAAAGCAAAACTTTCTTTTAAAGTACCTTTCTGCCCTGACGATGTGGAAGTCATCTCTCCCTTTCAGCCACGAATCTTTCTGCACTCCCCTTGTCTTATGCACACACACGCACGCACATATGAACTGGAATAAACCTAAAACCCACAACTTCTCGGGTGCGGTCCCCCTACATCCTTAGTGCAGTGTGAGTAGCTGTGGTAAAAGAGGTCCCTGTATGAGCGCCTCCAAAAATAACCCTAGTAAAGTACTGAGCGCGGAGCTGCCCATTCTCTCAAAGAAAATAAGAGTCTGTATGCAGTGAAAGATGTGTTTGAATAGTGGATTAATTCCTAAAATTGTTTCATTTGATGACAAAAAAAAGAAAGCAGACTGAAGAAGCAGAAAAGATGATGGTATTAAAAGATTAAATACAATTTATACAGGTGGACAGAAACATTCATAAAAATTTTTTGTCTGAGAAAACATACTAAGCCCCTGAGCGCCCTCTCTTTGATGATGGCACTGTGGTTAGTGTCATTCATTGTAGTTATATAGCTCATTAAAATATTTCCATTACAACATTTACATTCGCATCAGAATGCTTTTAAAAACAATTTTATTTGTGTTTTTGTGTTATTGCTTGCATAATATCTTTTGCAATTCATGCTGAAAGGTGAATGATGCTCCCAGGCAGTTTTAAGGTTAACGTTATGTTGCGTTGCTCCCTATATTTAAAATATAGAATTAGCTTTCTGTGTACTGTATTGTAAGTGCTTTCATCCTCGATCAGTCTGTGCCAAGGTGGAATCTTATATCTCATTCTGCACTTTCTACTTTGGCTTCTCGCTTGAAAAAGAGAAAATCTCGTCTAGTTTCACTGCTTTTTCTTCTGTTATTCACAAACTCCGACAGTCATTGCATCTTAAAAAAATATTGCATTTGGCCATTTTTATTGAGAGTACACATAAGCAGCATGTCTAGCTCGTCCTCATTCTATGTTGCCCAGATTGTGTTGCTAACTAAGGCACCAGTGGTGGGCAGCGCATGAGGACGCTGTCATTGATGTGCCACATTGATAGGCTGTATAAGTACTGTAACATCTGTAGTTATGAGTGCACCCCTTTAAGAGCAGAGGGAGGTGACGTAAGGTAAACTAGGCGGGAAAGTTTGAAGCTGAGCAGTAGCTCGTTGTTAGAGTTCGGTGTGCTGCCGAAGTGTTCAATAAAGAGTGGCTCAAAGAATCCAGTGGCTTCTCCTTTTCCTTTTTTACAGTACGTTTGGGAATTGTGCCATTGGATGGAGCAACCAGTCATCCCTCACTCACTGAATAGCATTGCAAAATGGCACAAACTGAATAGTTGCATGTTATACTTTCAATTCGGGTTGGATTTTTTTTGTGTGCACAATGCAGAATGTCTGTGCGCAGAGACCACATTAGCAGTGTGCAATTGCACACCTGCACGGCTTAGAGGAAACATTGGTTAACGTTTTTTTTTTGGGTGGGGGGCTGTAAATTTCAGAGATAATCTTGTTTTGTTTTTTATTTCGCTCTGAGAGTTACAAGCAAAGTTGTATATACACATGATAGTCAACACATCTCCACTCTGCTCTTTTGTAAGACGATGTACTGTGCCTTGAAAAGTATTTGCCGCCTCATGATTTACAAAGGTTTCAAATCATCTAATCAATTTTAATGTCACTCAGACAAACTGCAGTGTTGAAATAACAATTTATAAAGGCCACAAAGAAAAATTCGAAACCTTTCTGAAACTCTGAAAAAGTAATTGCCCCCACTCCCCTTTGTTAAATCACTAAGTCACTGTGACTAACAACAACTTTGGGAAAGGTGAGTTTAATTTCACAAACCACACCCAAAAGAAGAATCTAGGCCAATCTACAGCTGAACCTCTATAATCAAGTATTTCTAAAGCTGACACAAAACTTGGGTGTCGCCCATGACATCGGCATGTCGTGTAAGACCTCAGCATACTTCTTTCTGTATGTGTGGTTTGCTTTGTTTTTGTGTTTTTTTCTGCCACACCTGTCCTAAAATATTGATAAAAGGTTATTAAGACAAAAATGTGTGAAGCAAATAATAAACACAATTACCTAACTTACCTAATTGAAGCATTGAAAACAGTAAGATAGTTTTTTTTCTATGTCCCAATACTTTTGTTCTTTTGTGTTCCATTGCATTTTTCGATATGTTACCAAACTAAAATTGTTCTACTGTTTTTATTGTGACTATTAGCAGTGGTTACATAACTTTTTTCACCATTTCAAAAATAGTTGTGGATGAATCATACTGATATTTTAGTCAAAGGTATTGGAGATGTTTTGCCTCTTTGTTTCCTCAGGTCCATTTAAAGGCTCCGATGATCTTGAATGGGGTGTGCGTGATTTGGAGAGGTTGGATCGACCTACAGCGGCTCGATGGGATGGGATTCCTCGAATACGACGATGAGAGGGCACAGGTAGCAAAGAACATACCACCATAAGAATGGATAACTTAAAGAACTACCAACATCCCCATATACATTTGAAAATTAATATTGTTAAGAAAATGACATATAAGATTCATTTCAATGTCTATATGAAAAAAACAAATGAGCGGAGAGCAAAGTTGCGGAAGTCTCACTTGACAACCCAGTGGCAGCCATATTGCCTGCAACGTCACTTACAGATGGCACACTAGGACAGTCGCCATTGAGAAGACGCTGTGCCACCTGCTATGGGAGACGAGCAACAGAGATTTTTGGATTTTTCCGACGCCCCTTCTGACACGGAAGCTTTTTTCATATAAGATAACATCTCACAATCGAGTGACGTGACCGGGGCAATATTACCCTATTGTTTCAAGACATATTTAGATGATATGTGGATCACTTCTAACAAACAACAGACTCCCCGACAGTATATATGACAGTATGTAACGTACTCAGGAGGACCCATGCCGGGCGAATTAACTACTTCAGGGGTGCCCAGACACCAATGGCTAGTAGGGGCGAGAGCTCCTTTCTCCTCCTGCACGTGGCCAAATCACCTCAAACAAACCAAACCAGCCTGATCCACCTCTGTAACAAGGCCGGCCCCAGCAGCGGCGGCAATGGACAACGCCGGCCTCGGCGGTGATGAACAACGCTGGCTTGCACACATCAACACATTTAGCAACCCTGACTTACGTACTTTATTAAGTTATTATGACACAGCTCTTTTGTTACGTTGTGAGAGAAGGAGAGAAGAATTGTCCCCCACCCCAGCTCTATACACACCTACCTATCATTTGGAACCCAGAAAGCTCTCGTCCTTTGCACCTGTGCAATCCATTTTTTACAACGAAACTGGTCTTTTGGAAACATGTGAAGAGTGAATCCATCCTCCCGAGTGTTGGAGCAATATCCAGCAATACAACGAGACAGCATTTAGGCTAACACGCAGGAAAAAAATTGTACTTTACCACTGTTAAAACTGATATAAACACACGAACCCAGCAGCGTGGGCGTCTGTAAAATATGTCACTTCCTGCTTCTTGTCCAAAACAAATGCCTTGAGAGGATTTCTATGGCGGGAGATACAAAAATCCATATACGACAACAACATGACGTGTGTTAAAAAAAACGGATGGGTCCATTCCAGCTGCCTTTTTTATTAAAAACATACTGAAAATCAAGCTTTATGTGTCGGTAGACCTTTGATATACACATTACAGCTCAGAATGCCTTACTACTATATCTCAGATAAGCTTTTATAAAGTAACAGGATTGCAACTTGCTCTGTCCCTGGATCCTTCAAAATATTGTATAACTTTCTGCTTGTGTGTGTGCATGCGACGGTACATGTGGACAGCATGAGGACGCGTTGGCTCAGGCAGCATTTGAGGAGGCTCGACGCAGAACCAGAGACTTTGAAGAGCGAGAGAGGTCACACAGAGAGGACCTCGAGGTGAGAGACCGAAAATTACGAAAGCTTTTGCTGCCACTTCGTTTTAAACAGGAGCACCATTTTCATTCATTTTTTTCAAGAAACTGGTGTCTTTTGTTTTAGCCCAAAAATATTGTACTGCACAGTTGGTCATACTTTTTCTTTTTGCAATTGTTCACCAGCTATTAACAGTATATAAACAACATCTCGGCTACCTACCAAGTACTTTTACAGGTGTCAGCTGCAATTTAAAAAAAATATATAGCACACTAGGCTCTGAACCGGTCCAGTGAATGTTGGAGATCACAGCTTGATGAAGCCAACAGTACCATATCATCTGGAAATATAGATAGATAGATAGATAGATAGATAGATAGATAGATAGATAGATAGATAGATAGATAGATAGATGATAGATAGATAGATAGATAGATAGATATATAGATAGATAGATTAGATAGATAGATAGATAGATAGATATAGATAGATAGATAGATAGATATATAGATAGATAGATAGATAGATAGATACGATTCGATTCGTATTAATGCCCAAACAGCAGCCAGAGTCTGTGAACTGTTTCAGGCAAGCGCTTTCAATCCTGAGATAGGCTCGAAAACTAGAACCTGAAGTACACTGTAAAACTGATACCTTATCACTTTGAGAGATTTCTCAAAAATAATGTACAAATTTTTCCAAAAATATTTTCAAAAAGTAAATGGAGGTATAGGTATGGATGAAAAATAAAAGATACAATCACATTGTATAGTCGTATACAGGTCCATAGAATGTTAAAAAAGGTATACATATACATTTCAATATGATATTCGATGTCTTATGTTAAACACTTATATATATTACGGTAATGTGCACGCCCAACCTGAGCGCTCTCAGCTCCTCGGGGTGCTTGCATTTTACGATCATTAGCGTAGCATGTTTGTTGCTTCTGCAACAAAGATCAGAAATGACTGCCTGTGAGTTTTTTTAAACTTAAACTAAGACAAAAAATGTCGACTACAACATCTAGTTGTGCAGCTGCTTTTAAAAGAAATGTGTCATCACTTGTGCCGATGACGCCGCCAACCCGGAACTAGCAGTCTGAAACAACTATAGTTTGGCGCAATAACTTCAGGTGAGTATCAAAACAACGTGAGCTCAAACTACGTAATACGAGCGTCATGGGCACATTAAAAAATAAACGGGAGAGCGCAATCGAAATGCTCACTTTTTTTTAAACTTATTTCAGCCGCTTGTATCTGGGATCTTGTTCTTTCAGTCACAACCCACACCTCTTGCCCATAGATGAGGGTAGGACCGTTGATTGACTGGTAAATTGAGAGCTTTGCCTTTCGACTTAGCTCCTTCTTTACCACAATGGATCGATACAAAGTCCACATCACTGCACATGCTGCACCGATCCGTCTGGCAATCCCCCGCTCCATTCTTCCCTCACTCGTGAACAAGACCCCATGATACTTGAAGTCCTCCACTTGGGGCAGGCTCTCAACCCTGACCCGGAGAGGGAATGCCACCGTTTTCTGACTGAGGACCATAGTCTCAGATTTGGAGGTGCTGATTCTCATCGCAGCTGCTTCACACTAGTCTGTGAACC
Source organism: Syngnathoides biaculeatus (assembly GCF_019802595.1). Taxonomy (NCBI): domain Eukaryota; kingdom Metazoa; phylum Chordata; class Actinopteri; order Syngnathiformes; family Syngnathidae; genus Syngnathoides; species Syngnathoides biaculeatus. The sequence goes on along the minus strand of NC_084645.1, from coordinate 9,918,523 downwards.
GTTCCAGTGAGAGTTGGAGATCACGGCTTGATGAAGCCATCAGTACCACATCATCTGCAAAAAGCAGAGATGCAACACTGAGGCCACCAAACCGGATCCACCCTACTCCTCGGCTGTGACTCGAGATTGTGTCCATAAAAGTTATGAACACAGTTGTTGACAAAGGGCAGCCTTGACGGAGTCCAACGCTCATCGAAAATGTGTCCGACCTACTGCTGGCAATGAGTACCAAACTCTGACGCTGGTTGTACAGGCATTGAACAGTCCGTATCAGCATATTCACTACTCCAAAGAACCCCAGACAGGACTCTCCGAGAAGCACAGTCAATCACCTTCTCCAAGTCCGCAAAACACATGGAGACCGCCTGAGTGAACTCCCATGCACCCTGGAGGACACTGCTGAGGTCCACTGTTCCATGACCAGTACAAAAACCATATTGGTCCTCATGAATCTGAGAGCAGAGATGCGATGCTGATGCCACCAAACCAGACACACTCTACCACTCGGCTGCGCCTAGAGATTCTGTCCATAAAAGTTCTGAACAAAATTGGTGACAAAGGGCACCCTTGGCAGAGTCCAACTCTCACATGAAACGTGTCCAATTTATTGCCGGCAATGCAGACCAAACTCTGACAACGGTCGTACAGAGATTGAACAGCTCGTATCAGGGGGTTCAGTACCCCATACACCCGAAGAACCCCCCACAGGACTCCCCGAGCGACATGGCCTAATGCATTCTTCAAGTCCACAAAACAAATGTGGACTGGTTGGGCAAAGTCCCATGCACCCTCGAGGATCCTGCCGAGGATGTAGAGCGGGTCCACTGTTCCATGGCCAGGAAGAAAACCACAATACTCCTCCTGAATCCGAAATTCGACTTCACGACGGAACCCTCCTCTCCAGCACCCATGAAAGACCTTACCAGGGAGGCTGAGGAGTGTGATCCCCCTATAGTTGGAACACACCCTCCAGTGACCTTTCTTTAAAAGGTGGACTACCACCCCTGCCTACCAATCCAGAGGTCCCCGATATCCACGCGATGTTGCAGAGGTGTGTCAAGCAGGACAGCCCCACAACATCCAGAGCCTTTAGGAACTTCGGGCGAATCTCATCCACGCCCGGGGCCCTGCCTCCAAGGAGCTTTTTAACCACCTTGGTGACCTCAACCCCAGAGAGACCCCCGTCACAGCACCCAGAGTCAGCTTCCTCATGTGAAGGCGTGTTGGTGGAAATGAGGAGGTCTTCGAAGTATTCTCCTCGCCGACTCACAACATCCCGAGTTGAGGTCAGCAGTGCCCCATCCCCACTATGCGGTGTTGAGGGTGCACTGCTTCCCCCTCCTGAGATGCCAGATGGTGGACCAGAATTTCCTCGAAGGCATCTTGAAGTCGTTCTCCATGGCCTCACCAAACTCCTCCCATGCCCGGGTTTTTGCCTCAGTGACCACTGAAGCTGCATTCCGCTTGGCCAGCCTGTACCGATCGAGTGCCTCAGGAGTCACACAGGCCAAACATATCCGATACGACTCCTTCAGCTTGACAACATCCCTCACTGTTGGTGTCCACCAACATGTTCGCGGGTTGCCACCATGAAAGGCACTGACCACCTTATGGCCACAGCTCCAGCCAGTCGCCTCAGCAATGGAGTCGTGGAACATTGTCCACTCGGACTCAATGTCCCCCGCCTCCTCTGGGACGTGAGCAAAGTTCCTTCAGAGGTGGGAGTTGAAATTCCTTCTGACACGTTCCCAGCAGACGCTCATAATATGTTTGGGCTTACCACGTCGGCATCTTCCCCCACCATTGGAGCCAACTCACCACCAAGTGGTGATCAGTTGACAGCTCCGCTCCACTCTTCACCCGAGTGTCCAAGACATGTGGTCGTAAGTCCAATGACACGAATACAAAGTTGATCATCGAACTACGACTTAAGGTGTCCTGATGCCAGGTGGATATGCAGACACCCTCATGCCTGAACATGGTGTTCATTATGGACAATCTGTAATGAGCACAGAAGTCCAGTAACAGAACACCACTCAGGTTCTTATCAGGGAGGCACCTTCTTCCTGATCATGCCCTTCCAGGTCTCATTGTCATTGCCCATGTGGGCATTGAAGTCCCCCAGCAGAATGATGGAGTCCCCATAGGGGGCGCTCTCCAGCACTCCCTCTCAGGACTCCAAAAAGGGTGGGTACTCTGAACTGCTGTTTGGTGCATAAGCACATACAACAGTCAGGACCCGTCCCGCTACCTGAAGGTGGAGGGAGGCTACCCTCTCATCCACCGGGGTAAACCACAACGTACAGGCCCCGAGCCGAGGGGACAATAAGTATACCCGCACCTGCGTCTCTCACTGTGGACAACACCAGAGTGGAACAGAGTCCAACATCTCTCAAGAGGAGTGGTGCCAGAGTCCAAGTGGTACGCAGAGGCGAGTCCGACTATACCTAGTGGTAACTTCTCGACTTCACACCAACTCGGGCTCCTTTCCCGCCAAAGAGGTGACATTCTATGTCCCTAGAGCTAGTTACTGTAGCCAGGGATCGGATCGCCATGATCGAATCAAGTTTTCTTCAAGTTTTCTTCAAACTCAAAATGCTCAAAAACACATGAAAATTCTTGGAATCGTTTCCCACGCAATTATCTATTCCACCTTTATACTGCACATGTGCAGATTTGATTCAGCAAGGCTGTATGAAAGCGGTTGTGAGGAAAATGAAACCGGATCACCCCACTGGACCGGAGGAGATAAGAAGCCCAGAAGATACTTTTCATCAGTACTGTCAATACTACCACTCCTGAGCAGTAGCAGTACCACTGCTGTCAGTGTCAACCAAGGAAGAAGCAAAGCGATAAAGTAGAGAGCAAGACAAGTGACGCTATTCATCTTCCTGAATATTAAATCAAATATTAAAGTGATTTAAATGGTAAACTGTAGTAAACTTGATTAATGTTCTTATCAACATTGAGATGTTTGACTTGTTACTTTAACATTTTTAAACGAGAATTTTCTGGCATCTGCTTCAGTGTGAACTGCCTTTGATTTACTGTTTTTTCTCAAGTGTGAGAAAAGCCTCAAAAGATATAAGTTTATGCAAAGGTGCCCAGAAAGAATTGACATTATGAACATGTAAAGCATTTTGAGTAGTTCACATTTTGTTATTGTGTCTTGAAATACAATATATATATTTGTTGAATGTGAACTTGTTTTACCCTCATGGCTTTAGTGAAATCAAAGGGAAGTTGACATCCTACAACTGAACTCTGAATTTTTTTTTCTTTGTTTTTGTATTTTAGGACCCTGTGGTTTCTAAAATTTGGGACTGATGACAGACAGACAGAGAGATACACCAGCAGAAAACAATGTTTGTGTCTCGTTTTTCACATTTATCACACTATTTTGCCCGAAATCATCCTGCATGTGTATGTTTTCCTTCTCCATAACTTTATGCTGTCTTTGAGTTTTGCATTTTTTTTTCTTTTTGAGGAGTGGATATTTGTCTGCTTGATAATATCCGTGTGCCTATCTATGTGCATACATTTAAATTCTTGTTACAGTGAAGAAAATGAGTATTTGAACACCCTACAATTTTGCAAGTTCTCCCAGTTATATTAAAATTGGCTTGATCATTTGAAACCTTTGTGTGTGATACAGTAAAGAAAACAAGTATTTGAACTCCCTGCTATATATATATTGCAAGTTTTCCCACTTAGAAATCATGGAGGGGTCTGAAATTTTCATTCTAGGTGCATGTCCACTATGAGAGAGATAATCTAAAAAGAAAAATCCAGAAATCACAATGAATGATTTTTTTTAACGATTTATTCGTGTGATACAGCTGCAAATAAGTATTTGAACACCTGTCTATCAGCTACAATTCTGACCCTCAAAGACCTGTTAGTCCGCCTTTAAAAGTCCACCTCCACTCCATGTATTATCCTGAATCAGCACTTGTGTGAGGTCGTTAGCTGCAAAAAGACACTTGTCCACCCCATACAATCAGTAAGACTCAAACTTGTAACATGGCCAAGACTGAAGAGCTGTCCAAAGACACCAGAGACAAAATTGTACAACTCCAATCACGCATGGCACGGAAGATTCCCCTACTTAAACCAGCAGATGTCAAGGCCCGTCTTAAGTTTTCCATTTGTATGATACAGAGGAGTCATGGGAGATACAGAGGAGTCATGGGAGAAAGTGTTGTGGTCAGATGAGACCAAAATGGAAGTTTTTGGTCGTAATTCCACTAACCGTGTTTGGTGGAAGACGAATGATGAGTTCCATCCCATTAACACCATCCCTACTGTGATGCATGGGGGGGAGGGTCATCATGCTGTGGGGGTGTTTTTCTCCACATGGGACAGGACGACTGCACTGTATTAAGGAGAGAATGACCGCAGCCATGTATTGTGAGATTTTGGGGAACAACCTCTTTCCCTCAGTCAGAGCATTGAAGATGGGTCGTAGCTGGGTCTTACAACATGACAATGACCCAAAAAACACAGCCAGGAAAGCCAAGGAGTGGCTCCGTAAGAAGCATATCAAGGTTCTGGCGTGGCCTTGCCCGTCTCCAGATCCAAAGCCAATAGAAAATCTTTGGAGGGAGCTGAAACTCCGTGTTTCTCAGCAACAGCCCAGAAACCTGTCTAATCTAGAGGAGATCTGTGTGGAGGAGTGGGCCAAAACCCCTCCTGCAGTGTGTGCAAGCCTGGTGAACAACTACAGGAAACATTTAACATCTGTAATTGCAAATAAAGGCAACTGTACCAAATATTAACATTGGTTTTCTCGGGTATACAAATACTTATTTGCAGCTGTATCACACATATAAATCGTTGAAAAATCATACATTGTGATTTCTGGATTTTTCTTTTTAGATTATCTCTCTGACAGTGGACATGCACCTACGATGAATATTTGAGACCCCTCTATGATTTCTAAGTGGGAGAACTTGCGATATAGCAAGGTGTTCAAATACTTATTTTCGTCACTGTATATATTTGGTTTGAGTCAGGTTTGTCTGTATGGCTCTTAATAAAAACAATAATAATCTTAAACGCCTCCACAAGCACACAATTAAAAATGATTGTAAGAAATCCCTGATCTAAAACAACAGCATGCTTGTACGGTATGTTTTTGATAACATGCCGGATTCAAGACAATATTTGCTAAAAAGAGATATCGATTCATCCATCGATCCATCCATTTTCTTAACGCTTGTCCTCATTAGGGTTGCATGGAGCCTGCAGATAACTGAACAATCTACAACTTCTACTGGTCACCACTCATTTGCGAGGCATATATAGAAAATAACCATTCGTACATACATTCAAACCATCCATCCGTCCATTTTCCAAGCCGCTTTTGCTCACAAGGGGCGTGGGAGAGTAGGAGTCTATCCCAGCTCACTTCGGACAAAGGGCAGACTACACCCTGAACTGCTCGCCAGTCAGTCACAACGGACTATTCGAGGCAACCAGTTAATCAAACATGGATATTTTTTTATTGAGTGAGTATGCAGAGAAAACCTTATCAAGCAGAGGAAGAACATGAAAATTTCACACAGGTAGTACCTCAGACGGGATTCCGATGTAGGGCCATTCGCCCAGGTTACCGTGCTGCTGTTAGACGAGCTCAAGCTGAAACAAAATATGTACTACAGGTCTTCAAGACCCAACCAAAGTCGCAGCTTATGTGATTTACAGCGTATTTATATAAAATACAGAGTACCAAAAGGGAGGCACTCCGCTGATAGAGCTCATATGAGTAGTACAAAGACAGAAAGTCAAGCCCTTTTTGAAGGTCACTTTTTATCTAACTCATCTCAAATTTCTTCCCTGAGGCACAGAGAAGAAGATAACATGTCTGTCACTGAATCAATTGAATTGTTGGTGCTTACCCCTTAAAGACCCAGAAAAGGACAAAGACCTTTTATTTGGCAGACAAATTGATGTGACGTGCAATATCGGCTCTAAAATCAGAGGTTGTGTCCCGTGTTAGGCATTACGCTACTATAATTTGCATCAGGTTCAAAGTAAATTCGGTCAGCTTTTAGATATTTTGCAAGTTTGATTTTGTGTTGTCTCATGAAAGTAAGGTTTTTGTATGTTTGTTTGATTGAAAACTGGTAAAAAATTTCTGTGAGCACGTCTGTTAACAATTTGCAAATTCTCACACTGTTTAAAGCCATTCAATGCAAAATCAAGCAGATGTAAACTTTCTTAACTTTGATGCTGGAGCCTAACAGGATAAAGCCAACTTCATTGATTAACTAATGCATGTTTTATCCTGATAGGCTCCAGCTTCCCATAACCCTCAACAGGATAAGTGGTATAGAAAATGGATGGATGTTACTCGATACACTGATGTATTCATTTAGTGCAGAATTTTTAGCCGCTTGTCCTCACAGGGGTCACGTGAATGCTGTAGCCAATCCCAGCTGTCATCAGGCTGGAGGCAGGGTACACCCTAAACTGGTTGCCAGCCAATCGCAGCGCAACTATTAATATAATCATCCATCCATTTTCTTGGACGCTGATCCTCACAAGAGTCATGGGTAGTGCTGGAGCCTATCCCATCTGTCAACGGGCAGGAAGCAGGGTACACCCTGGACTAGTTACCAGCCAATCGCAGGGTACATCAAGACAAATAGCCGCACTCACAATCACACTTACGGGCAATTTAGAGTGTTGATGTTGCATGTTTTGGGGATGTGGGAGTAAACCAGAGTGCCCTGAGGAAACCCACGCAGGCACGGGGAGAACATGCAAACTCCACACAAGCAGGGTCTAGGATTGAACCCGGGACTTCAGAACTGTGAGGCCAACACTTTCCAGCTGAGCCGCCGTGCCGCCCATTTAATACATATTCCATCAAATATGCAGTGGAGGGTTGTTATTTTTTAATTATTATTGCTGAATTATCGACTTTTGAAACTGGAACTCATACACAAAAATCCACTAAAACAACTCCATTCATTCATCTAAAAACAGGGATTTTCCTCTTCTAAAGATACCTATTCAAAAATGATGGATGGATGGATGGATGGATGGATGGATGGATGGATGGATGGATGGATGGATGGATGGATGGATGGATGGATGGATGATGGATGGATGGATGGATGGATGGAATCGATAAATGCACATTTACCTAAACACACAAACAGACACACTGTCACCCAGCCGAAAGACAATTTGGTGGTAAATGATCATCTGGGCCAGAAAGCATTAATATATCATTAGTATTGATCGACATCAGTCCCCCAGCTTCGTCTCGCATTAATATTGTTCAGGTGGACGCATGCACAAAGTTGCAGACACAGCAAAGCTGCTCCACAACTACACTCTCACACACACAATACACACAGAGACACACACACTCACATACAGCACAAACACTCATTTCTCTCGTATTGAGCTGTGGTTAAGCAGCCAACACTGGCCCAGCAGGCTTCAATTTGTGTGTGGATCAATACAGAAAAAGCTCTCCTGCCGTTATGATTAGAGTGCTCCCTCCTGCAAATCAAAACACATCACATTGAAACAGCATAAGCAGCAAAAAAAAAAGGGTGGGGGGGGGGATATTTTGATCACAACCGCTTAACTCTTTTCTCAGATTGCACATATCTGTGCTTTGATTCTAATAACAATGCAATAGTTGGTCTAGTATTTAATGTTTCATCCAGGGGTTGGGGTTCAGGCAATTAAAGCATGTATTCAGTGTTAGGAAGATTACTTTGGAAATGTAGCATCTTACCGAGTTTAAAATGTGATGTCGTTAATAAAATATAGTGTAGTTATTTCAAATATGTCCCCAAAGTAATATAACTAATTACATTTTATTAAATTTTGATCACTTTACAATTAAGGCATCAACCTAAGTGGTTCCTTGAAAAAAAAAAAGTGGATTCAAACCATAGCTCTTCATTTTGAAATTAACCACATTAGTTTTCCTTACAAATAATAAATATGACAAAACACGATGAACTGTAAATACATCGTAAAAATGTGTTGCATTTTACAGATACTGTCTCTAAGCTTGTGGAAAATGTGATGCCGTGTTAACTTACTTGAAACTTACAAATGCAACTGTAATTGAATTCCACATTTTCTCTCAGCAGTGTAATGGATAAGAGTTACATACATTTTGAAATTAAATGATGTATTCTCATTACAGGTAATTATTTACTCCCCGACATTGTTTGTAGTACACATATTGAAATAATCAACTAAGTGGTTGTTTTAAGATAAGACAGACAGACTGAAATAGACTGACTGTGCCCCTATTTCTGACAAGTGCTTTTCCTGTGGATAAAGACTGATAGTGGAGTCAGTCAGGCTGCTAGTGGGTAAAATTATATCATGACATGCTGTACTCTCTTGAGCGTGTGACTGTGTGATATTTTGTTATTACGTCAAGCAACAAAAGGCATTCCAGTTGAACTGGTGACCCCATTTACTATCTCTGCCTGTATTTGCACTGCTACGTCCTTCACAAATTGTGCCCAGATTCTCACCTCACATGCATTCTTTCAGCTATCACAAATGCAAACACATAACCACGAGTATTTTTACAGAATAGGCAGGGTCATTTCCATCAAATATTTTATATTTATTTATGGCAATCACTTCTGATGACCTTGGGACTCCGTGCATGTGTGTGTGTGCGTGTGTATTTGTGCCAGACATCCTAAGTTTGTCAGAGATCCGAAATCGTCAAAGGCACAGAGGTGGCATTAAAAGATAATTTGTGACCTCTAGTGGTGCTTTCTGTAAATGCTGTTTTTTTCCACCAATTGTGCAAGGCAGCATGATGAAATGTGTATACTTTTTTTTAAGTACAAATATGGTTAATAGTTAGGTTTCAGATTTAGAGCACACATCACAATCACATGTATTTCATAGTATATACACTTGTTTACATTTTTATGAGAGGCATATCATTTCCCATACAACCTAAAAGTAATTGACCCCTCCGTACAGGGCACTTAAGCGCGCCTCCTGAAGTGACATCACGCCACGTCCGCTGACGGAAGACAAACAGTAAAAATGGCAAATACAATACAATACATTCTGAACTGAGACAGACTCCATGCTTCTGATTTCATTCAAATCAACGATATATTATAGATTCTAAATACAATACATTCTTAACTGAGAGAGACGCCATGCTTCTGATTTCATTCAATCATTCACACGTAACAATGTTATGCTAGCGGAGAACGTCTCATTCATTTATACGAGACGTGTATTAAAAATCAAATTTAGGGCATATCTTCGTGCAAACAGTCTGGTTAACTTTCGGCCGCGAGCCAGCCAAGAAATCGATACGTTTGTGCAGTCCGATCATCGCTAAATATCGCTCAACAAAGAATAAGTGTGTCAATCGTTCACACGTAGCAATGTTATGCTAGCGGAGACGTCTCATTCATTTATACGAGACGTGTATTAAAAATCAATTTAGGGCATATCTTCGTGCAAACACAGTCTGGTTAAGCTTCTGGCCGCGAGCCAGCAAGAAATCAATATGTTTGTGCAGTCCGATCATCGCTAATATCGCTCAACAAAGAATAAGTGTGTCAATCGTTCACACTTAGCGGTGTTATGCTAGCGGAGACGTCTCATTCATTTATACGAGACTTGTATTAAAAATCAAATTTAGGGCATATCTTCGTGCAAACAGTCTGGTTAACTTTGGGCCGCGAGCCAGCAAGAAATCAATATGTTTGTGCAGTCTGATCATCGCTAAATATCGCTCAACAAAGAATAAGTGTGTCAATCGTTCGAACTTAGCGGTGTTATGCCAGCAGAGAACGTCTCATTCATTTATACGAGACGTGTATTAAAAATCAAATTTAGGGCATATCTTCGTGCAAACACAGTCTGGTTAACTTTCGGCCGCGAGCCAGCAAGAAATCAATATGTTTGTGCAGTCCGATCATCGCTAAATATCGCTCAACAAAGAATAAGTGTGTCAATCGTTCACACTTAGCGGTGTTATGCTAGCGGAGAACGTCTCATTCATTTATACGAGACGTGTATTAAAAATCAAATATAGGGCATACCTTTGTGCAAACACAGTCTTGTTAAGCTTCGGTCGCGAGCCAGCAAGAAATCAATACGTTTGTGCAGTCCGATCATCGCTAAATATCGCTCAACAAAGAATAAGTGTGTCATTCATTCACACGCAGCAGTGTTATGCTAGCGAAGAACTTCAAATTCATTTATACGAGACATGTATTGAAAATCAAGTATAGGGCATACCTTCGTGCAAACATATGTGTTCCGGTTGATCTTAGATGGATTTAGTTGATGATGCGGTCTTCCACAAAGTTTGATCCATCGAAGGCATTTTTCGTACTGGGTCTTCGGTTTTGGAAAGGGTACGAATCGAACTCCACCAACTAGCCTTTCAGGATACCTGTCGTCACTATTACAAAGTCCGTGACTACACCTCTTCACCATATTTTTTGTTAAATAACCCAAATACGCGATAAAACGCTAACTAAACCTATACTGGACCATGCAATGTTGTCTGAGAAAATGGTGGGAGCAAAAACGGGCTTTGGTTTATGCAGATCTCTGGCCTCTGATTGGTCAGTGACGCGGATTGCGCAATATCCACGGAGGGGTCAATTGTTTTCTAGGCGGCACGTTGGAACAGCTGTAGAGTAGGGGTTCATATCACGGCCTTCCCTGTGTAGAGTTTGCACGTTCTCCCATTGCCTGCATGGGTTTTCTCCAGGCACTCCGGTTTCCTCCAACATCCCAAATAACATGCAACATTAATTGGACATTCTAAATTGCCCCAAAGTGTGATTGTGAGTGTGACTGTTGTCTGTCTCCATCTGATTGGCTGGCAACCAGTTCAGGGTGTACTGCCCGATGACAACTGGGGGAGACTCCAGCAGTTCTGCGACTCTCGTGAGTATAAGCAGCTCAGAAAATCGATTGATGTATGTTTTCTATCATTAGATTTTACATTTCATCTCATTGGTTTTAAGACACAAGTGAATTTTTCTCCAGTACTTGGGACAACCTAGGACAACAACAAACGGGCAGTATGACAAAATAAATAAATATACATTTATTTTTAGAAACGAGACATATTGTATACTTCCACAGTCCTTGATATGTGATGCAAAATGAAATTTTGAGTCTGTGATGTTTTAAAACATGTACTTAAAGTATCTATTCTCTCTACCTCCACGCTTCCTATCCTTCACATTGTTTCTGTCCTGATCCATCACACTTACCGTCTTTGTTTACCTTTACCCATTTTCCTCTCCTCTGTCAACCTTCCATCTTTCTCTCCCCAGTCCAGATGACAGCAGGACCCCAGCCCTGGTTTTAAGATGCGCAGTGCTAATCCAGAACACAAGATGCGATGAGGAAGATGACAAGTAGATGAAAACAGAAGAGGAGGAGACTCAGCCTGTTATTCTTTCACTTTCAATACATTTGTCAAAAGAGAAATGTTTTTTTTTAAATTATAGTCCAATATTTTTAAATGACTTGCTTAAGTATTGAGGAATTTCAATATAGATATAATTGATTGGATTACAGCGAACCATGTAAATAAAAGTATTAATAATATCTACTGTTTTTGATCACATTTAAATGTGACAAATTTCTTAGTAGACAAGACTTGAAAATCAAGTTTTAATAACCAAATAATAGTAACCTAAATGTGGGGGGAAATGACAGAGGGAAGCAGAAAATAAATCATCAGGGATGATCACTTAGCTAGTTACATCAACAATAGGGGGGGAGAGAAAAAAAAAGCTCAAAATCAGGAGGCCTCCTGTTTCCTGAGACCAAAGTTCAGTTGTTAGAAGTGGTACCAAAAGAAAAATTGTGTTTTCTTACTGGTAGTTGTCTCAAATGACCCCATCGATGAGATAACGGTCCAAAAATGTATATTAGGTCAGGGGTAAAGCAGCGACAACCAATGATGGAAAATGAGGGGTGGGGGCATTTAGAACATGCCATCCAGCAGTGTTTTGCACAATGTGATGCAATCTGTCAAATTCACATTGGTTTTGTTTGCATGGTACGCAACGGAGGGTTACCTATTTTGTTGGCGGTCCCACGGGCAGCCTACACATCATCAGAGCACTCTCTTTACAGATTTTGGGTGAGGAATAACTGGGTGATTCAAAGTCACACCACACTAAAAGACACACCAAAATGAAGCATACATCAGTTAGTAATTTTGAAGGTTTTCCTTAATGGCTTCTTTTATCTAACTTTATATATATCCATTGGTCCGTCCCCCAGTTATTCCTCATTAATTCTTGGAAAAGTGTGAATGCAGTAAAAGGAAGCAATTTCCTATTATGGCACGAACGAAATTTTTTGTTATAGTGTTGTGTGCATGTGAGTGCGTGTGCATTTGTGTGTAGGTGTGAGTGCATGTAAAAGTCAGGATGTTTACTTTTTGTAATCTCACTCCTTTTCATATATATTCTTTTGTGTTCATCAACAACAGTGCTATGTGTCATTTACATTGAAATTGACAAAATATCAAAATTTTGTTTCATAGATTTTTGGCTTTATTTTTTTGTGTCCTGTGTTATATTGTGTGCTTTAAATTGGGCTTGTCCTAGGTTCTGTTATAGGTCACATCAATGTTTTTAAAATTTCAAAACAACTTATTTTTACATATTTCTATTTAACAAAATAGATTTTTGGGATTTTTGTCCAGCGCCACCCCTACAATCTAGAGCGCAATCAATAGGTCTGATTCACAAATATGATATCTTGGGAAAGTGACAAGAAATGTTACTCCCTTGTTCTCTTGACACTGCCTGTATCTTACCCTGTAAATAAAATACAATGTACAGGGTTTGCACGCGGCCCTAAAAGTCCCTAAAAACCCCTAAATTTTCGAAGGTGCATTAGGGGCTCCTGAAAGTCCTTAAAAATCTGCAAAAACCGGTCAAGCCCCTAAAAAGGCCTTACATTAAAAAAAATCAAAGGGAGGACCTCTACTGCCAAAATTCTCCCAAAAAAAAAAATCTTTTATTTAAAAAAAATAGCGATCCATCTGGCGTCCAAAACACCCGGAAATTGTCAAGGGAAGTCATCGTGTTGTCAACTAGTCGCCATCTTGTCGATATTCCATTGTTTGTTTCCGTGAGTAGGCATTTCACTTCGTCTTCGTTACGACGTAGCGTAGTTCTTTCATCGATCCAACTTGTATCATGGGGAAGTGCATTTTTCAATATGTTTGAGTTGAAAGTAAGGAGTTCGGGAGCTGGGTTCGTCGAGATCTAAAAGATCGGCACATGTTTTACTGCCATCTGTGCAAGCAGAGTTACCAGCTTGAAAAGATGGGCGTCAAAGCGCTGGAGTCGCACCGAAAAAACAGGAGACACGCTGATTTGGCGAAGACTCTCTCATCTTCCGTTGGTATGAATCTGTTTCTAAAATATCAAGATAGTGAAGCATCAACTTCAGGCAGTGGTACTAGCAGTGCATGCGCACCTACAGTTGTCCAGCCATCGACTTCAACCAGCCAGAAGTCAGGCTTTATGAACGTAGTTCAATGCACGAAGACGGACTCGTTTAATGGCAGAGATCGTGTGGACTTTAAAAGTGATCTGCAGCCATTGCAGTTACAAATCTTGTGAAAATAATTCGAAAGTGTTTGCAGTCATGTTCCCAGACAGTGACATTGCTAAAAACTACCACTTCGTACCTGGCTACATTTGGCATCGCTGCCCACTTTTCATCTCTACTGCCTCAAAGCCAAAAAAGTCAGAATAGAGACTGACATATCTACGCTTATTGAGAAGGCTGACAGGCTGTGTGAGGAGGTGGAAGAAAAGAGGAATCTGAGGTTTATCACCGAGGCCAATGCACTCAGAGGCAGAGCAAAGGACAAGAGAGCCACTTTGGCACCTCTGCAGCAGCAAATAGAAGAGACACTTGGTGGGCTCAAGGAGCTAGAGTAGGGGTGCTGAGACAGACATCAGTAGAAGACATTTGTGTATATAGTTGCAATTGTAGTTAGAATCTGTTTTTCTGTAGACTTTTATGTGAAGACATTGACAATGGTCATATCAATGATCAATTTTTTCATCTATTTTTTTTTTTTTTTTGTGTAGGCATGCTATTTGCCCAGGCCATCTCAGTTCTCCAGAAACAGTGCCGCACAATCAAAAATGTCGAGATGCTTTACAGTGAAAAAGTAAGATGGCCATAGTGTCTGTGTTTCATTCAGTTACATCTGAAATTTTTCCACAAAGTCGTAATTGGGTACTCTGTTTTCAGTGGTTTCAATTACCAAAGGTGTTTGTTTTCTATTTTTGTCTCATAAGTCTTGTTTATACATAGACAGTTGCAATCAGACGTTTACATACACTGTTCAAAAACACATTTTATTTTTTGTTTCACTGTCTGGTCAAAACAAACCAAACCCCTCTGTTTTAATTATAATATAATATTAATTAATAATAACAATAAAATAATCTCAAATAGAAAATAAGCATATAAAATAATGAAATTCATTATTGTGACTTTTAACAAAACAACTTTGGTGATCTGATTGATGTGAAACAGGAGAGGTTTATTCTGATTTGATTTAAAACAGTGAGACAAAAAATGAGAAGTGTTTTTGGAGTGTATGTGAACTTCTGGTTTCAGCTCTATATACAGCATTCACAGTTTTTCCTTGCCCAAATTGAGCCAGAGATGATGTTGACCAATTGCACATGTGCGTATGCCTCAAACACTTTTCCTGTAACCTACTTGCATGTATTTTATTTGGATTAAACGTTTTATTATTATGAAATTATATTGGATTAAAATACATTATCAGTAAAGAGGGTTGGCCTCACAGTTCTGAGGACCAGGGTTCAAATCCCAGCCCCGCCTGTGTGGAGTTTGCATGTTCTCCCGTGCCTGCATGGGTTTTTGTCCGGGCTCTCTAATTTCCTCCCACAGCTCAAAAACATGCATTAATTGGGGACTCTAGGTTGGCCCTAGGTGTGATAGTGTGTGCAGCTGTTTGTCTCCATGTGACCTGCGATTGGCTGGCAAAAAGTTCAGGGTGTACCCCGCCTCCTGTCCAATGAGAGATGAGACAGGTTCCAGCTTTCCTGCGACCCTTGGGAGGATAAGCGGCACAGAAAATGTATGGATGGATAAAATATGAAAAAAATTAAATGAACCATTTTTTAAAAATTGTATTAAAATAAATAATAATAACATGCTCATGTATATGCAACGGCTTCACATGATATCAAACTATTTTTGTGAACTTGAGATTAAAAAAAAAAAAAATTAATTCTGCGTTGTGCAACATAAGGAGCATTTTGACTTGCGGTGTTCCATTGTAAT
Source organism: Syngnathoides biaculeatus (assembly GCF_019802595.1). Classification (NCBI taxonomy): domain Eukaryota; kingdom Metazoa; phylum Chordata; class Actinopteri; order Syngnathiformes; family Syngnathidae; genus Syngnathoides; species Syngnathoides biaculeatus. Next base: position 9,903,175 of record NC_084645.1, on the reverse strand, counting down.
ACATTAATAGTGTTTCTTTCAGTTGCTGAAGTAAGACCTCTGACCTATTAGGAGAGAAACATTATTGGATCTAAGAATAATTCAAGGGGAAAAAACTCTTTTTGTCTGTTGAAAAAGGAATTGTGTTTCTAAATGTCTGCCGGGTTCCAATAGTGGCCTTCTCCATCATATGCATGAGGACATATCCAGGTTTCACCCATGTTAATGTTACTTTATGACCTTCAAAACAGACACCACTCAGCCATGACCTCATACTGGACTTGACTCAGGATGGCATTAAACTGCTGTTTGATGCCACCAATCAGAGACTCAAGGTGAACACTTTATGTATAGTGCTACTGCGACCTCCCCAAACATTATTTTCTTCAATGATACACTCAAATGTTTTGAAAGACTAGAGCACTGTGGCAAATTTCTTACATTTAGGTCTCACAACCCAACCACAAAATATTTGTAAAATGATGTCAAAATCAGTTACAGTATTTATTCATTTAAATAATTCATGAACTCCCTTATGTATCACATTCGACCAAAGCAGGATATCAAACTACTGGCCTTTGAACCAGACTCGACATGCCCTATCATTTTACTGGCCTGCGAAAGCAAATCAAAATTGTATGTGTTTTAGTGTAATACTATTTTAAAAAGAAATGTAATACAGATAGTTGAAAAAACATGTTTTTATAGACATCTGAATTCAAAAGGGCAGCACAGTGGCTCAGCTGGTAAAGTGTTTTATGAATATGTTTGAACCCTTGGCGGCACGGTGGTTCAGCGGGTAAAGTGCTGGCTTACAGTTCTGCGGTACCGGGTTCATTCCCGGACTCGCCTGTGTGGAGTTTGCATGTTCTCCCTGTGCCTCAATGGGTTTTCTCTGGGCACGCCGGTTTCCTCCCACATCCCAAAAACGTGCAACGTTAACTGGACTCTCTAAATTGCCACTAGGTGTGATTGTGAGCGCGGCTGTTTGTCTTGATGTGCCCTGCAATTGGCTGGCAACCAGTTCAAGGTGTACCCTGCCTCCTGGCCGTTGACAGCTGGGATAGGCTCCAGCACTCCCCGCGACCCTCGTGAGGATAAGCGGCTAAGGAAATGGATGATTTCAAAAGTAGGTAGTCATTAATTTGTTGCGTATAATGTATGTAATTATTCGAGGTGATTATTCATTTACATGGGTTCGGGGTCGCAACTCCCGTGTAAAAGAAGTCCTAACTATGATGAGGGCCGTGATGAAAATAAAATTGCCACCCCTGATTAAGCAAGCTCAGGCTGCACAATATTTTGTTTGAGCATCCCTATGGTAATGTACATTTTTGCAGTGTTGACATTGCAGGGTCTGCTGTAATGTTGTTGTACTGTCATATATTGGATAGTGACTCAACTGTAAAATTAACATTTACCACCAGAGAAACCTGTTTGGACATTCTCAAAAGCTCGTGCACCTTTTTTATTTCCCATTTAGTGCTTCAGAATGACACTAGGTAGGCACGCAGCAGCTTTGTCAGTCAGTCAGGTGTGTACCGGGACACTGCGTGAAATGAAGAAATTGAGTATTTGAACACCCTACTATATTGCAAGTTCTCCCACTTAGAAATCATGGAGGGGTCTGAAATTTTCATCCAAGGTGCATGTCCACTGTTAGAGAGATAATCTAAAAAGAAAAATCCAGAAATCACAATGTATGATTTATTTGTGTGATACAGCTGCAAATAAGTATTTGAACACTTGTCTATCAGCTACAATGTCCCATATCCAGAAAAACACCCCTACAGCATGATGCTACCACCCCCATGCTTCATAGTAGGGATGGTGTTCTTGGGATGGAACTCATCATTCATCTTCCTCCAAACACGGTTAGTGGAATTATGACCAAAAAGTTCCATTTTTTTTTTCACATCTAACCACAAAACCTCCCATGACTCCTCTGTATCATCCAAATGTTCACTTGGCAAACTTAACACGGGCCTTGATATGTGCTGGTTTAAGCAGGGGAACCTTCCGTGCCATGCATGATTTCAAACCATGATGTCTTAGTGTATTACCAACAGTCACCTTGGAAACGGTGATCCCAGCTCTTTTCAGGTCATTGACCAAGTCCTGTCGTGTAGTCCGGGGCCGATTCCTCACCTTTCTAAGGAACATTGAGACCTCATGAGGTGATATCTTGCATGGGGCTCCACTCCGATTGAGATTGACCGTCTTGTCTAGCTTCCTCCATTTTCTAATGATTGCTCCAACAGTGGACCTTTTTTCACCACGCTGCTTGGCAATTTCTCATTGGCCCTGGAGTTGTACAATTTTGACTATAGTGTCTTTGGATAGGTGTTTGGTCTTGGCCATGTTACAAGTTTGAGTCTTACGGGGTGGACAGGTGTTTTTATGCAGCTAACAACCTCACACAGGTGCATCTGATTCAGGATAATGCATGGAGTGGAGGTGGACTTTTAAAGGCGGACTAACAGGTCTTTGACGGTCAGAATTCTAGCTGATAGACATGTGTTCAAATACTTATTTGCAGCTGTATTACTCAAATAAACCATTAAAAAATCATACATTGTGATTTCTACATTTCTCTTTTTACATTATCACACTGACAGTGGACATGCACCTACGATGAAAATTTCAGACCCGTCCATGATTTCTAAGTGGGAGAACTTCCAATATATATATAGCAGGGTGTTCAAATACTTATTTTCTTTACTGTATCACACACAAAGGTTTCAAATGATCAAGCCAATTTTAATATCACTCAGAGGCAACCCAAGAAAACACAAAATGCAGTTTTCAAATGACAATTAAATTTATTAAGGCACAAATAAATCTGAACCTTTTTGACCCTTCTGTGAAAAAGTAATTGCCACCTGAACCTCATAACTGGTTGTGCCACCCTCGGCAGCAATAACTGAAATCATGTTTGCAATAATTGGTGATTAGTCTCTCACATTGGTCTGGTGGAATTTTGTCCCACTCTTCTTTGCAGAATTCTTTCAACTCAGCCATATTGGAGGGTTTTCTAGCATGGACTGCCCGTTTAAGGTCAAACCACAGCATCTCAATTGGATTTAAATCCGGACTTTGACTTGGCCAAAACCTTTGTTTGTTTTGTGGGCCATTCAGAGGTGGACTTGCTAGTGTGTTTTGGATCATTGTCCTGCTGCATGATCCAAGAGCGCTTGAGTTGGATGATGATGGCTGGGCCTTTCTTCAGAATTTTCTGGTTCACAGCAGTATTCATTGTTCTATCAATCACAGCAAATTGTCCTGGACCTTAGCCAGCAAAGCAGCCCCGGTTTATCACACTGCTACCACTGTAGGAATAATTGTGATCATAATTATCATACATTTGCTTCCAATAAAGAAATGCTTTGCTCTGCCCTAGATAACGTGGCAGCCTCCTAGCAGGAGATAGCGAGAACAAAAACATCTAATCATCAGAACTGTTAGAACTGCTGCCTGTTAAAGAAATGATGACCACACATGTATTCAGCAATCTTCCACACATGCACATGCACATGAACAAATATGTACCCCTTGTTTCAAACTGTTTTGCTTGTCGTCTCCTTTTTGTAACATCCATGTAAATAAGGGGCGTCTTAAAACTAAATAAATAGAGGTGCTGAGGAGAGAATAATCAGAGAGTGCAGTGGTGAATTGTACGAGACAGTTCCTCTCCTCTCTCCTCGCGAGACTTGAACTGGTGTCTTTGCTTCCTTTTTTGTCCTGTTTAATGAATGTATGATTGGTGAACCTGACATTTATTTGGTCCTTTGAGCCGAATCTCAAGATACCTGAGGTTTCCAGGGGCCGAGTCGACGTCCAGGCAAAGACCGTGGCCACGGCACTTGAGACCCTTTCCGGGACTGGGCCTCGACTTTGCGCCTGGAGGCTGAGGGTTGACGAGAAGCCGAAGGAAGGGAAGACATCTCTGGTGAGTAGGAAACTCCCACACTCATGAGGAATGAGTGAATTTCGCGTCTGGGTGACTGCGGCAGAACCAAACCTCGAGAATACTAGTCACTATCGAGTAGACTAATTAGTCTATAAAACTAAGAAAAGGGCAAGGTGTGTCCTGTACGTGAGCTCCGTGAAACGTGTGCATGTGTAAAAGTGTGAGTGGAGTTATGCTACCTCATTTGAACAGGAAATTGAGTGACAACTGTTTGAGGATGCAGAGGTAAGAATTCTCTGCCACTTGTGGTAGAAGCTTGAGAATTACCTCAAACGGAACGTAATTGTCACCCTGTTCAGGGGGAAGTCAGTATAGTCACCCTAGGTGAACCACTGACTCCAACAGGGGAAAAACAAATAGCAAAATAGTTGATAAATATCAAAATAGTTGAAAGACAACATCTGATAAAAAAAAAAATAATAATAATAATAATGATGTGTAAGCACTAGAAGTTTGTAGAAAGTAAATGTCCTACTAAAACAAAACATCTAAATTTGTGGATAACACTATGACTTTGCTGGCCAGCTCAAGATACACACAAAAAATATATATAGTTAACCTGCAGGATAAAATAAGAGAAACACACACACACACACGCAAAAAAAAAAAAAAAAAAAACAACAAAAAAAGGCTGGACTCAAGATGATGTGAAAACGGCCATAAAAGGTATCACATCTCATAAAGTTGATGTAACATAATTCGTCCAGGGAACGCAAGACTTGAGAAAATCTTACCACGTAAATGGTGTGGAAGTACAATAAATTTGGATAACAGCAAAGTACTTTCTCACAGCAGCAGGGAGTTTGAGGGTTAATATCGCGCACCTCTGCTAGATTTAGAAAAAAAAAACAAATTGTTCTGCCATTGGAAGAGCAAAATAAAATAACAATGAACCATTTGAAGAATATATAATTGGAATGACTTCATGTTTTAAAACAAACAGAGGCATTCCTGAAGGTCACACTCCAGGGAGTGTGTATCAAGGGCAATTAAAAAAAATGCTCTTCATGCAAATTCAAATAATCCTACAAAACAATGGATTGAAAAACATTGGGTTGACAAACCGACTGGCAGCCTGTAACATTACGTTAACCAAGCACTACACGCAGAAAGAGTGCTACAAAATAAGAAAAAGAAAGTTGACACCTTTCTAACAGAGGAAGGAGAAATTTATGGAGCTTTATGCGAAACATTTAATAATTGTGGCCGCAGATGAGGAAGAGAGCAGCCATCTCCCCATCAAAAATGTCACATCTAATGCTCCCAAAATGCAACTTTTTAATTTGTCCCATACGTTTTTGGGAAGAGATGGCTTGCTGAAACTAGGACTGCGCTTAATTCCCTCTCTTACAGGAAAAATAGAAGTAAAAAGAAAAAAAAAGGAATTATTGGGAGGACAGTTAAATATCTTACAAAATAGGAATTCTGTGCTCTATTATTACACCTTACATATTCCAAACAAACCTCCCACAAGAACAGGAGATTTCTTGCTGCAAACAGCTCAAGACGTGATTGAACAACCACAAAAAGACGTAGGAAGTGACTCATTGCATGTGAGAATGTAGTATAAGACAAAATCATGATTATCTGTACTCAGATGGTATATCAGTCGTGGTGACAGGAACAAGACTGACTGACAAACTAAATGCACTACACAAGGAATGGATACCACCACACGTCATTACAACAGGAGTGGAAGAGTTTGGGACAATTTGTTTTGGTAATACGAAATGTTCCAGATTGGACAGAAAAAGAACCAGATTTGGATTGGGACGACTGAACTGTACAGACAATATCTTATTGGACAGTCTTAAACAATCTGAGACCAGATGCTGCTGTATTCACGGTGGTATCACAATCTACACAGACAATACTGGAAAAATAGAGGAATAGCGACAACTACAGGGAACACAGTGACACATGCAGAGCTACTACAAAATTTGCTCATAGCAGTTCAATTACCAAAAGAAATAGCCATATGTAAATGTGTAGTACACACATCAAATACAGACAAAGAATCATGAGGAAATGGATTTACAGATAAAATAGCAAAAGAAGCAGCAGCCAAAACCTTTATGGGATTAGCTGACCATGTAACAAATGAAGACATACTTTGAGATGTGTTAAACAAAATGCAACAACAAAGCTTACCAGTAGAACTAAAAATGTGGAAAAAATAAGGTACAAGTGACTGTGCTTTAATAACCTTATTACTGCCATTTGTTTATTCATCCTATGTCTGTTTATGAATTAACATCTACTGTACATGCAGTTTTATCCGAACACTGGCATAGACTGAGCAAGAGCTGAATGAGATGGACAAAATAGCAGAAAGAAACACTTGGATACACCTTACACACTGTAAAAGGTCATCTCAAATGAGTCACCCAAGGGGAAAGGTGAGCAAAGACCAGCATACGGTGGGTGCAGATTTATAGTATCTGAAAATACCTGCGGGCTGGTGAAGATTTAAAAGACACTTGACTCATTTAGGCGTGACTTGGTCGACATGACTTCAAAATGGCTAAATAATATGATAGCATGTTGGGCTGCAACATTGACAGCCGTAATGATATCTTTGTTCATATGCTACTTTTGGACACCTGTAAAGCTGACAAAAATACATAACAACAGAACCGATAAATATACTCAGTCAACTATGCCTACCACACATAAGATAAAGCGGTGCAACCTCATTTCAAATAACTTCGGTAAACAACTATGCGGGAGGCGTGACGCATGAGAGGAGGACTCCATGTGTGCCTCCCAGTGAATCAGTTCAGCACTTTTTCAATTCCTTGGTAGAGTTTCATTGCTGGGGATTCAATCTTTGGGCTTATGCTGAATGAAATCCCCACTTTCTTCTCACCATTTGCCAATTTAATGCTACCTTAAACCCGAATGCCATACAAAAGAGTACATATACTATGGAGGGAGTATTTTAACCGAAAAAGCCTGAGAAACATTTTTTCATTATTATGATTATCATTTTTACAAATAGGAAATAAAACTGGTTGTTATTAATGCAGAATGCAGCTAACAAGGTAAACTATAGTTACATCACATGCATGGGCCCTGAGCCACAAATGCATGTCATTCCAACAGAAATCCCAACACAATGTACCCTGGAGGTAATGACTAAAACAACTCCTAACATCGCTTGTCAGAAATGGAAAAGTGTTTATCCAACAACTAAGGCAGTAAATGATAAACTGATATTTTCTACTAATGTTGCATTGGCTAATTTCTCCTGTGTTAGCTTTACAGGGACAAATTTTAAGGTGGGAAGTCTCAACAAAACATGGTGTCATGATATCCATTTGCAAACTGCCCCACTGTTCCCACGCAGTGATTTGTTGTGGTGGTGTGTTGGTCAAAAGTTGTATGACACACTGATAAATGCAGCAGGAACGTGTACACTGGTATCACTGCTCTTATCTGTGACTGTGTTTCCATCCACAGCAGAGGATATACAATTGGCCGCATCCATCTTTGGACCTCCCCTTGGGTTCTCCCGAAGGCGAAGGTCCTCTTGGAAAGATGGAGATCTGACATACATTGATGCAAATGGCATCCCAACTGCATACCTGATGAGTATAAATTGGTTAACAAGATTGCTGCAGAATGGGAATCCATCTTGTTTTGGATAACTCTAAATAAAAACAATGACAGAATCAACTACATACATTACAATGTACAGAAACTAGGTAATTATACGGAAGCAGGCTTTATTGCCATAAGGGAACAACCAGCTGCAACCTCACTCATGACGTTCCAGAACCACATAGCGGTCGACATGCTCCCGGCCGAGAAGGGTGGCAACTGCTCAATGTTCGGTGAGCAGTATTGTTTATTCCAAATATCACAGCACCTGATGGGTCACCCACAAGGGCCATTCAAGGCCTCCGCACCCTGAACCACAAGATGAAGGAGCACTCTGGTATAAACACATCAACAAAAGTTTGGCAAATCTAAAAATTTGTTGTTCTCTGTCCTAGTTTCTATCGCTGTTTGCAGCTATTCTTGCATTGTGTCGATGTTGTTGTATTCCCTGCATAAAGGCATCACTTAACCAACTTATAACCACTGCTATTGCCCCGACAAATTCAAAATTGGCAGAAATATATCCACTATTGGCACAACAGAGTAATGACAGTGATATTGTTGACCACGATGATGACGTTATGACTTCTCTTCCAGACCTGTTCTCTGATCCAGAAGATTACAAGTAATTAGTGCTATATTTTCCTCCGACTGTAAGCCGAAAGGGTGATCTATTAGATGATTTAAGGATTTGAGCAAATGTAGGATAAACAGGAGGATAATGTAGAAATAATTGTAAATAGTATTAAGTAACTGCTTCTGCCTGCAATGAAGAAATGCTTTGCTCTGCTCCAATTCAGTTACTGTCTCTGCCTGCAATGAAGAATGCTTTGGTCTGCTCTAGAAAACGTGGGAGCAAATGTAGGATAAACAGGGGGGAAATGTAGGAATAATTGTGATCATAATTGTCATACATTTGCTTCCAATAAAGAAATGCTTTGCTCTGCCCTAGATAACGTGGCAGCCTCCTAGCAGGAGATAGCAAGAACAAAAACATCTAATCATCAGAACTGTTAGAACTGCTGCCTGTTAAAGAAATGATGAACACACATGTATTCAGCAATCTTCCACACATGCACACGCACATGAACAAACATGTACACCTTGTTTCAAACTGTTTTGCTTGTCGTCTCCTTTTGTAACATCCATGTAAATAAGGGGCCTCTTAAAACTAAATAAATAGAGGTGCTGAGGAGAGGATAATCAGAGAGTGCAGTGGTGAATTGTACGAGACAGTTCCTCTCCTCTTTCCTCGCGAGACTTGAACTGGTGTCTTTGCTTCCTTTTTTGTCCTGTTTAATGAATGTCTGATTGGTGAACCTGACAACCACCATTCTTCAATGTTGGCATAATGGTCTTTTTATCAAATGCTGGTCCTGTCATGTGCATTGCTGGACCACGGCCAAATTTGTGGTTAGTCACAGTGACTTTTTAATAACTGAGGATCAGAAAGGTTTTTTTTTTGTCTTGATAAATTGAATTGTAATTTGAAAATACATTTTGTATTACTTTGCGTTGTCTCAGAGTAATATTAAAATTGGTTTGATTTGAAACCTTTGTGTGCGATATATATGCAACAAAAAAAGAAATTGGGGGGGTACTTTTTCACGGCACTGTAGCTCCACATGTGGACTGAATGGGTGGCAACAATGGGGAAATTAAATGCCTATGTTTTGAGGGCAATAGTCCATCAGCAAAATATTGAAAAAGAAATGAAACTATGAACTAGTTTGTTGTTGGACTGGTGAACTTCAAATTTTGAATTCTGACTTTTTAACAGTGGTGTGAGTTTTTCATGTAATTCAGGGGAAGTCGTCTCTTTGGGTGGGATGGTAGCAACTGAATCAACATGAATTTCCTACAATATCAAAAACATGATGAAAAACGTATCACTTGAATATGGCGGTGGGTTTTGTTTAATGCACACTTAAAACAAAAACGGGACCTTTGTTTCTATATTGCCCCTAGCTGTGATTGTGAGTGTTGCTCTTTATCTCTATGTGCCCTGCAAGTGGCTGGCAACCATTTCAGGGTGTACCCCGCCTCCTACCCATTGACAGCTGGGATAGGCTCCAGCATTCTCCACGACCCTCGTGAGGATAAGCGGCAAAGAAAATGAATGGATGGACTGCATATTACAGTACACCAATGTCACAGCACCTATTGCGATGTGTCCATTGCACACATGTAGATTGCAATGACTACACTCAACAAAATATCAGCCAGCACTAGTATACAAGAAATATTGAGCAAATTATATTACTTTAGTACTTTTGTTATTATTAGGAGGCCCCATAGCTCAGTGGTTAGAGCACTGGTTTGGAAAACCAGGGGTTGTGGGTTCATATCCCACTGGGGCCTCCACTCCCTGAGAAGGGTTCCGTCAGGAAGGGCATCCGGCGTAAAAATTGTGCCAAACATATGTGCGTTCATCTGAGATGACACGCTGTGGCAACCCCGAAAGGGACAAGCTGAAAGAAACACACAATTTTGTTATTATTAGTACTTATTTAGATCTACAAGTCCCCTTCGATCATTTTCTTTTTATAATTTTACTTTTATAATCTCTGAATTCCTTCGCTCATTATTGTATTAACAAAGACAATTTGCTTTGCTTCCAATGATCATTTTTACACAGACTTGTACCGCGACCAATACCCTTACAGTGAAGGGATTCAATTTATCCAGTGATATGAATTTTAGCTCATATAACCCAGCCCTATGACTATCTATGTCACAGTGTTGGCATTTTGCAAGCCCAATGCTGTTTACTGCCTTTTCCATTTACTCGACAAACTTTAAATCATGTCACAGTCATTTGGACCCATTTTATCCAGAGAACAATAGAAAAGAAATGGATTCTGATCAATAGGGGACCTTTAAAAAGCAGATGTGCGCACAGCAAGTGAAGACTATTCATTTGTGTAGTATTTTGTAAGTCACTTCTAGTTTTGTTTGAAATGAGTGTGCAGGTTGTAGTCCTGGCGTGATGGGTGATTCCAAAGTGAAGTTCTTGGAAAGAAAGATCTACTTTGGTGACTCCTGTCAGGAGGTGCTTGGTGCGCTGGGCTCACCACATAAAATATTCTACAAGTCTGAGGACAAGGTGTGAAAACTCAATTTCTTCTCTCCTCCTGATTGTGTTTTTTCAGGTTGTTAGAAAACATTTGAGTTCTAGGAGGATGCGCTTCATGTTTGAGTGCTACATGTGTTTTTTTTTTTTTTACAAAGTTGTATGAAAAAGTATGATTTCATATTTTACTGTTGGCTTTTTTAAGTACAGTGAAGTTGATGTTCTGTTTTTATTACTTGTTATGAATTGTCTGTTGAGGAATGAGATTGAAGGACCAACTAAAGTGAACCTTTTTCTGGTCTTATTGTTACTTCCCTGGACTATTGATCAGAGAACCACAGCAGATCACCGACATGAAATTTAGCTATTGTATGGGAAATCTTTTTACAAGACACGCAAATGTTTTTTTGCCATTGTTATATTTTCCAAACACACAATATAGGGGCAACAAAGTTTTTGTAAGAACATCCTGGGTTATGAGTATCTTTCAAAGAGTGAACCGTTGTCTCTTTCAACATTTATCCACAATTTGGATTTCCTTTTTATGCTGGATATCCTTTTTGACTCGACAACTCATCTGGTTAGAAGTTTGTCCTCCATACCAATTACCCTGGACATTATAACTTCAACATATATATATATTTTATACTATATATATTCTATAAATATCTTTTCACCTTGTTTAAAATGTGTTTATATATGAGGTGCAACAGTCATTTTTTTGTATGTAATAATCTGTCATTCTGTTCTCTCGTTTTGCACTGTAGATACCATCAGTGTGACTCTTAAGATTCCACTTGTCATAAAAAAAGGTTGGTCGCGCTTCATCGTATTTTTGTTACATCGTAACAAATATGTTTTTCTTTTCTGTCTCAGGAGGGGCTGACCTCAGACAGATGACAGCATATTGACCCCTTATAGCAAGGTCAGCCATTTACTGGACTTGTAAGCTGTCCTCCAGGATTGCTTTAGTTAGACAGAAGATGCTGTTAATTGTGCCCAACTATTTGTGGTTTTACTGTGTATCCATCCTCTATCAATACAGATTTTTATGTCTTTTTGTTGATTTTGGATATATGAAATGAGAATTTTTTACAAAGGAAGTTTGGTTGAAATTGAAACTAATTTCCCAAAGAACTTTTCAAGATCCTCTCCTGGTTTTAGTGATTTTTTTTTGTGTGTGTATGTGTGTGTTTGTTTTTCTGTGACATCATAGGTTTGTTATTTCCTCTTTCTAGTGTTTGGGCTTGTAAATTTAACACAAGCTAATCAGTGTTCTCTGTTATTCATTACTTTGTTTTCCATGGCCAGTGTGATCAGATTCAGGAACTGCTGGGCCACCCAATGGAAAAACCCGTGGTGCTTCATAGGTAACAATTAATGTGCTTTGACTGTGTTACTTCACTCTTTTTGCGTCTCACTCACATTTAAAAATGATATTTCTATACAATAATAAATGGAAATGTTTACTTAAGGTGCATTATTATTGTAGCGTCACCATAACAAACAAAAATGTGCTCAACAGGTCTTTATCTGCCAATAACACCAACTCCTTTGGCTCTACTTTTTGCTTTGGACTGCAGAGGATGATTTTTGAGGTCAGCATGCACTTTGAGTATCAGCGAATATATTCTGCTTGGCCAAATAAGACAGTTTTGATTTTAGGGGAAAAAAAAAGCAAAAAAATAAATCTGAGGAAATCCTATAGCATTTGTTTTGATTTTGTGGCCATCAGGTGGTCAGTCAGTGCTGAAGCAATCCCCAAACTTGTTGGTCCACACCAGCAGTGAGAGAGGCCCTCCGGAAGCACCTGATGGGTACTAACAGGCCAACCGGAACTCAGCTTTGAAGCCATATGTTAGGAAAGCCATGTGGAATGATTTATGGGTTGATTTGAAGAAATTCTGGTCCACCATCCAGTGTCTCAGAACAGGGAAGCAGTGTACCGTCAACACTGTTGTATACTGGGGATGTGGTGGGCTCTCCTAGCTTCGGTTTTAATTCACCAAGGTGATTGAAAAGCTCCTTGGTGGCAGTGTGCCAGGAGTGGATGAGATCCACCGGGAGTTCCTAAAGGCTCTGGGGGATGCGCCTCAACAACATCGCATGGACATTGACAAACTTAGATATTTTTATTTGCTATCATGACAAATGTGGGCAATATTCACTTCACCTCATCATGTTTAAATTGCCCATTAGCAATGTGGCAAAAGGGCAGTGGGAACCCTGCAACGATAGCAGGATCATTCTCAGCTGAGTGTGAAGCGGTTTGGTTGACAATCAGCACTTCTAAATCTGAGGCCATGGTCCTCTGTCGGAATTGGGGGAATGCCCTCTCTGGGAATCAGGCCCTTTCATGTGGTCTTGTTCACAAGAAGAATGGTGCGGGAAATCTACAGGCAGTTCAGTTCAACATCTGGGACTGTATAGTTCTGTCATGGTGAATTAAGAACTGAACTCAAAGGCAAAGCACTCGATTTACCTTTCTGTGTACTTCCCCTTCATCTATGCTAACAGACTGTGGGCTGTGACCAAAAGAACAAAATCACAGCTACAACCAGCCGAAATGAGCTTCCTCTGCAGGGTGTCTGTGCTGTCCGATAGAAAGAAGGTGAGGAACTCTGTCATCACGGACAGGCTCAGGGTCAAGCCACTGCTACTCAACATCAAGAAGAGCCAGATGAGGTGGCTCTGCCATCTGGCTAGAATTTCCCCTGTATTAGGCACGTGCCACCGGTAGGAGGCCTAGGCAAAAATGCCCAGGGGATGAACCAGCACACACTGGAGAGACTACGGTGTCTCGAAATGTATTTGCCCCCTTCCTGATTTCAGTTTTTGTTTGTGGTTTTTTTTTTTAATCTATCGCACACAAAGGTTTCAGATCATCACACCATTTTTAACATCACTCAGAGACAACCGAATGTAATACAAAATTCACTTTTCAAATGATAATTCAATTTATTAAGGCACAAAAAAATCCAATCCTTTCTGGCCCTCTATGAAAAAGTAATTTCCCCCACACTCCCTTTGTTAAATCACAAAGTCACTGTGTCTTACCGTGACTTTGGGTCAGAGAATGTGAAGTAGGCTACAAGCTCCTAAGAACCAACGCATCATGCCACGATCCAAAGAAATTTAAGAAGAAATGTGAAAAACAAGTGATTGAAATCCATCAGTCTGGAAAAGGTTACAAATATTTCCAAGGCTTTGGGCCTCCAGCGAACCACTCCCAAAGCCATTATCCACAAATAGAGAAAACAGGGAACAGTGGCAAACCTTCCCAAGAGTGGACGACCAACTAAAATTACTCCAAGTGGAACAACAATTGATCCAGGAGGTCACAAAAGAACCTTGAACATCTAAAGACCTGTAGGCCTCGCTGACCTGAGTAAAGGTCGGTGTTCTCGACTCTACAATAAGACACTGGCCAAAATTGGCATCCATGTGAGGATTCTTGGGCGAAAACCCCTAGTGTCAGCCGAAAAAGGGGGCCGAATACTTTCACAAGGGACTGTATGAAGAAATCCTGTCACCAGAATGAAGTGAATGTTAAAATGTGCACAGGAATGTGGATGCAACTCTGGGACTTCTCTTTTTTAATACGGACAAGGTTTTGGGGTGACGTAAGGCGAGAGTGGGACGCTATATTGCCAAAAGTATTTGCTCTCCTACCTTGACTCACATACGATCTGAGTTAACATCCACTTTCCCAGATATCACTGCATTAACGCTTCTGTAAAGGATGCCACAAAGTTCAGGAGTGTGTGTAGGGAATTATCAGCCATTCTTCCAGAAGTGCCTTTGTGATGTTGGACGAGAAGGTCTTGATCTATCTGAATTTGAATTCATCTCTCTCTCTCTCTCTCTCTCACTCACTCACTCACTCACTCACTCACTCACTCACTCACTCACTCACCCACCTACCCACCTACCTACCACGTGGAACTACTTTCCAGAAGAGTTGAAGCTGTTATTGCTAAGTGTGGACCAGTGTTATATTGATTAGGAATGGGATCCCAAATTAAAATTCATATGTGAGATGAGACAGGGAAGCGAATACTTTGTACCGCCCCACCACTTCAAGACGTATTACCGTACTTAAATCCTGTAAATGGAAAAGACTATTTTCGAAGGGTCCTCTGAGTCATGTTCTGATGTTAACGTCATCTCTCCCCCGTCGCCCCTACTGTGCTCCAGTCGGTACCTGCTTTTTATTTATCCTGGTAATATGATAAACAAAACACCACTCATTGATGATGAGTTTAAACTGCTGGTAATGTTGATGTGCCACAAGAATGTCCTTTCAAAAAAAAAAAAAAAAAAACAGTATAGAATTAGTTATGCGTGTCTTCTATTCAACTTCTATTCATCAATAAAGCTTTTTTTTTTTACTTTGTCTTTTTGTTAAGAAATTTGGACACTTGTCCTTTCATATTTGGACATTATTCAATTAATATTTAACTTTCATTTTCCTAAGACTTTATTTTTGTAAACCTGTACTTTATTGTTGCAATAATAGCTGAAATTCTTATGGTTCTATGACCAAATTCTAATAGCATTATAATTTTAAGTTAATTATAACTACTTGTGTTACCCTCATGCTCCTCCTTTTTGTCAATTTCTGTTTGCAACAACAAAATTCTCAAGTAGTTATTTTAATTTTTATTCCTTTGCTCGTATAAAACAAAATGACAATCTTACTCATCATGTTGACTGATAAATGCAGTAATTATCATCCATCCATCCATCCATCCATTTTCTTAGCCGCTTATCCTCGCAAGGGTCACGAGAGTGCTGGAGTCTATCCCAGCTGACAACGGGCAGGAGGCGGGGTACACTCTCAACTGGTTGCCAGCCAATCGCAGGGCACATCGAGACAAACAACAGTTGCAATCATACCTGGGGGCAATTCAGAGTGTCCAATTAAGGTTGCATGTTTTTCGGATGTGGGAGGAAACTCGAGCACCCGGAGGAAACCCACGCAGGAACGGGTAGAACATTTAAACTCCATACAGGCAGGCTGGGATTTGAACCCTCGTCCTCAGAACTGTAAGGCTGATCAGATGTGCTAACTAGTCGAATAACCACCTTTAAACTACTAAATGAGCCAATAAATGTGGCTCTCCAAATATAAAATTAAAATAATTCACAGTCTCACAAGATGTCTTCTGAAAACAGAAATTAAAATGGGAAAAAAAGCATTTTTGGATTCTGACGTCAAAATCTCATGCTTTGATTCAGGCAGCAACTGTGTCTGCCATTGGAAAGTTGATGCAATAAAAACAAAAAAAAATTGAAGCTGTAATTTATTAATGATGACTTTTAAAATAATGATTGTGTTTTGCAATTGAACAGTGTGAGAAATTATTTTTATCCTATAACATATTGTAAAAATGGCAGCACGGTGTTCCAGCGTTGGCCTCACAGTTCTGAGGTCCCAGGTTCAATCCCAGACCCTCCTGTAAGGAGTTTGCATGTTCTTTCCATGCCTGCGTGGGTTTTCTCCAGGCACTCTGGTTTCCTCCCACATCCCAAAAACATGAAACATTAATTGGACACTCGGTGTGATTGTGAGTGCGACCATTGTCTTGTATCCATGTGCGTAGCAATTGGCTGGTAACCAGTTCAGGTTGTACCCCGCCTCCTGCCCGTTGACAGCTGGGATAGGCTTCAGCACTCCCCGCGATCCTTGTGAGTATAAGCGGCTAAAGAAAATTGATGCATGGATGGGTAATGTAAAAACTGTTCTGTGGTAATATTCTTGACAAAATTTTGAAGGTATGGAAATTCAGACAATTTTGGACGAATGCTTCTGGAAGTGAATTTCTATTGGTTGTCAGCTCTACTCGATTTTATGTTCATTGTCCAGATTCCAGGTATTTCTGAACCTAACCTTCCCCACAATGCCATTTTGTCAGTATTATTGCCAAAAAAAAAGCACCATAAAATTATTTCTGGGTGGGATTTAAACGTGCCATATTTTACCAAAGCAACTTTTTTCTAGAATTTGGAATAGAATGTTTTCTCTTTAGTGCCTTATAAAACAAATGAATTCCACGTTTTATTGGCAAGAAGCCTGTAATCAGATAGTTTGAATTTCTTGAGCTTGTCACTAGGGAATATCTCTGCCAACCTCTCCAACCCCAAAATAACAAACTTGTGCTCTCAGAAGTCGTGACAGTCTCAAGTCAAATATGGACAGAGCCACAAAACTGGGTTAAACAGAGGGGCTTTTTCGTACGCCCAAACAAAGGGGTGGGGGGTAAAGAAAATGTATAGGGAGAGCCTGCAAATATGGTTGAAGTAATTCATCGATACTGACTGGTGTTGAGCTAAAGTAAATTTAACTCAATTCACTATCCATTGTTTTGCCAAGTTGCAAAGGATGGGTACGAGAATGTTCTCAACTTCTGTTTCCATGGAACACCTTATGAGTCCCATGTTACTAATAATCATCCCCAATTTGAGAATTTCCTCCCTACACAGCTTTTCCTTAAACAGGCTGACCATTTTTTTCAGTTTTCTCCAAATATTCCAAACATCTAATTCTTGAGTCCCTTTATTTCCATCCCATCTCTTCTTACTCACTGTCTTCCAGTTCTCCTTGTCATACTGTCAGAAACACCACACTTCTGCTTCTTGTACTTTCTTTGAAACCAAAGTTACTCTCGAGTTACTCTGGACAGCCATCTCATCATCTTAATTTCTGTAACATCAAGCTCATTTTGTTCTACTTTCTGAAGTGGTGATTGGTTCCAATACATCATGTACATCATGGCTAGTTTTGGCCACTTTTAATACAATTCCAAGCCGGCCATCCCCACCCCATTTCCAGTCAGTTAGAAAAGTCCAGATTGTCAGATATCTGAAAAGCATATATTATAAGCATCCTGAGCAATGATTGTGTGGTGTGGGGTTTAATTTTCCACCACGTTACACTCAGAAAACAGCGAAGGCTGACAATCTTAAAAGTTAAACCTGTTCAATATTTACAACTGCAAATCCCAATGTGTGTAGTCTACACCAAGTAAGGCTGAGCCACACATTCTGTGATTGTGATGTAAATAGTAATTGTACCCGTTCCAGTATTTGTTCGACTGGCAAAACGTGTCTTGAAGCAATTCCTAACAGGTTGGGTGAATACCATCAGTGGTTAAGTGAAGCCTCATGAAGCTTTCCTAAAATACATCCATCCATTCCTGAGCAGCTTATCCTGAATGCTGGAGCCTATCACAGCTGTCAACAGCCAGGAGGCGGGGTACACCCTGAACTGGTTGCCAGCCAATCGCAGAGCACATGGAGACAGACACTTGGGGAAATTTAGTGTTCAATTAATGTTGCATGTTTTTGGGATGTGTGAGGAAAACTGGAGTGCCCAGAGAAAACTCATCCAGGCATGGGGAGAACTTGCAAACTCCAAACGGGAAGGGCAGGGGTTTGAACCCCAGTTCTCAGAACCGTGAGGCCAACTCTCTACAGATGCTCCACCATGCCAGGACTTCAGTAATGGTGACATCTAGTGGACAACTGAAGCCATGGCAACCTCTCAAGAACACGACTGAAGCACTGGCACCGTTTCCCATGAATGCAAGAAAAGTTCAGAAATGTCTGTAGTCAGTCAAGTGTTTTGTTCAGTCATACTTAATAAAGATTAAATCACTATTACAATAAAAAATGCAGATGATCTCCCCGATACTCTAAAATGCATTCCAGATCATTCCAAAGAATAATACAAATTATATTAAATGTTAATTGTGGTTAAGGGTTTATTTAAAGCTGTGAACTATATTCAGAAAATATCCAAAATCTCCCAAACAGGATGAGAGATCCTTCCTACTTTGCAAATGATCATTGTATGA
The DNA here is from genome assembly GCF_019802595.1 of Syngnathoides biaculeatus. Classification (NCBI taxonomy): domain Eukaryota; kingdom Metazoa; phylum Chordata; class Actinopteri; order Syngnathiformes; family Syngnathidae; genus Syngnathoides; species Syngnathoides biaculeatus. The sequence continues at coordinate 9,884,691 of NC_084645.1, read as the reverse complement.
ATACAGAAACCCCTGTGTGCGTATGGTGTTTTTAAGGAAAGCCTTTAAAGATAACGGTTTGTCATTTGTGGATCGGTATGGTTCACTTACAAAAATACTCTCACTCTTCAAATCTCAACTGACTCAATGATGCATTTTAAACAGTGTGTATGGCACCAAAATCAAAACCAAATCTGTCAAGCTGTCATTGGCTCGGAATGCGTCGAAACGCCATGAGCCAATGAAAAGTTTCAAAACACTGAAGGAATGAAACACAGTGATGATGTCTGAAGCATCAACATCATCAAAGTCCATTTTGTTCATCTATTAATTGATCAACAACCCGAACATTGCAAAGGATTCTCAACAGACGATCCGTTCTCATGCCCATTTACAATTGGACTGCTTATACTGCACTTACACTTGAACAGATTTAATCAATCGAATCAGATTTTGTGATACATTTTGTGACAACACAGTTGTAAGACATTGAAGACTACCCATACCAGCTGTGCAACAGCAGTCCTTTGATATATTAAAAACTAAAAGCCTGAATGTTTTCTTAATGCTCCTTAAGGTAAAGAAAACAAAACAAACTGAAGAGAATATGTTTTTGGGATCGTCCGCCGATTTGGCTCAGGTGTCATGACTCGGGCCTTTCAAGATGGTCGTCTTATTTTATCCTCCATCTTCACTACCTAAAGTTAATCATGCGTGACAAACACCTGCTTCTCATCATAGTCAGTCTCCCCTTCCCCTTCGGACTCCCCCATCCTCCATTTGAATGATCCCAATGTGGGTCTGGTCCTGTTGTGACAGCTCAGTTTGGGGTCGTGCAGCAGATTCCACATCAGCCATATCTGGGGCACACTGAGGCTGTGAACCACCATGAGGTCCCGGTAAAAACACGGGTCGAACGTCTGGAGGTGAGGTGCTGCTGATGGACGAGGAATGCCGAAGGTTCGAAAACCGTGGTGGCGTGATGGCTTGATGCCGATCAGCTGGAGGCACATTCCCAAAAACACATCATCAATGGGGAACAGCTCCACCTGGAAATAAAAATGTCAAAATGTGAAGAAAAAAGAAGTTGTAACTTCATTGTGAGTGTCAAAAATACCTGTTGACAGGAAGCGCTGAGTTTCCGTGCTGTATACCCAGACATGACGAAGCCTCCTCCACCGGCATAAGATGGGTATAAAGCACTGCCATACACAAACTCTGGCACATAGTACTTGGAAGTGCGGCGCCGAATGGGTTTGGCATTGACAATTATATCCCCGATAAAAAGATCCTTGTCTGACCTTTCACCTTGCAGCATCTCCAGGATGTTCTCTACATTCACATAAACGTCAGCATCCCCCTTGAAGATGAACCTAGATGACAACAACAAGAAACCTAAGAATGACGAGCAAATGTAGATAAGAATGTTTGCCATTTATTGGTTCGTGTTGGTGGGGCTAACACTAACTTGACATTAGGACAGGTATGGTTGACCCATTCCAGAAAGTGGGTCTCCTTTAGGGTCAAGTTGAAGAAGGTGTCTTCAAAATCCCACAGCAAGATGTCCGCAAAGGTTTGACTCTCATATGTCAGCAGCTGATTCCACAGAGGCAAAGCAGTGCGATTCTTGGGTACCCCCAGGAGGAAGACAGTACGAATAGATCTGCCTTCTTTGCCCCAGGTCCTACGTACCACCTGAGGTAATTGAGAGTAGAGAGAACTTTTATTTTGTTTAAGAACAACAAAACAAGTAAACGAACAACACATCAATTTTCAACCACATATCCCTTTCAGAGTGGAAACCAGCCCCATTGGGCGCAAGCCAATGTATTTTTCATCTAATAACCGACAACTGGCTTCCATACATCAGTCTGGCCCGGGTTAACAAAACACCACCAACAGTGCTGTTGACCTAAAGGGTGCAGAGAGAAATTGGGCTACTGTTGGTCCAACTGAAGAGGTGGTAGATTGGCTATACCGACAGAGAAGCGGGAGTGTTGGACTGAGGGTTGGCACATGAGATGGAGACACAAATAAGTCAAAGGTAGCCTGCTGCAGGAGCAGAGAAGAATGGATATTTTGTTGATGGAGAACTCGAGATGGAAGGGGGGTCAATTTTGCAAATGCTGATATTATCTGGATAGGAAGAGGAATGGAACTGGGGTGATTCCGAAGGTTGTGCAAAGAATGTTATTAAGGTGAGACAAACGGTAGACAGGTTGATGATCATAAAACTAGAAAGTGAAGCTATGATGATGAATGTTTTCACTGGTGTGGCCCCACAGGTGGAATGTTTATGAAAAGTTCTGGAGTGAGTTTGGTGAGGTTGTATAACTTATTCCTCAAGGGTCAAGGGGTTGATTGACCCAGACCTTACTGGGTATGTTGGTGAAGCCAATGGCAGTGAAGGCGGTGAAGGCGAGGATTGGCATGAAAAAAAGGAATTTGTTCAGACTGGTGGTGGATATTGCAAGGAGGAAGGAAATAGTTTTTATGAACTCAATGTCAAAGGAGACGGGGAAAATGGTGACCTACAAGAGCCAAGGCAAGCGCACACAGGTAGACTCCATTACATATCTAGATAATGCAATTTGAGAGATTATGGAGTAAGGTGTATGTGGAGGTGAGGAAAAGAGGGTGAAAGGTAGAGCTGGCGATCAAATTGTGGGATTTATGAAATGAGGAATGTTGTGAAGACTTTAAGGAATTGAGAAAAACCGGTTGTCTTGAGGAACTGGGTCAATACAGCAACAGCGATTAGGGGGACAGACGGAGTTGTGCTTGGTACAGTACATCATCTGGGAAGACAAATGAGAGCGAGCGAGAGAGAGAGAGAGAGAGAGAGAGAGAGAGAGAGAAAGAGACTTGGTGGTGAAGTGAAACTATTTGGGAAAGTGGACTGAACAAGAGCTTAGTGAAGAAGAGATGAGAAATTAAGAGAGTGGACAGACAGAACGAGAGAACAGGGGGAAAGGTCAACCAGAAAGTATTGCTGAATTTTACGAGAGGTGTGACACAATGGAAACAGTGAAGGAATAGTACATCTTAGCAGCATGGATGAAAGATACTTGCCATTTTGGTTCTGGACGTAAGTATACAGCTAAAAACACCCAGCTACATCAGTTCATTCAAAGATGAGAGCTGTAGCAATGGTAAATTCTGTTCTGTGACAATAGAACCAGTAGGTGCATTGAATAACTGGATGAGACCATAAAAAATGTAATCGTTTACCTGCCGCTTATCAAAATCTGCAGCGATGGACTTCACTGCAATGAGCATGTAGAGCTCAGGACTTTCTCCAGCTTGTCGGGATCCTCCCAGCTGACATTTCTGTGGTTGATCTATGAGCAGCTGAAAGTTGCGGTTGTCCTTCTCTCGCAGATAGCCCTCAAAGTCAAAGAGGGGCATTGTTGGCAGGGGAGCACTGCTCATCTTGGTCGGTGTGGTGCTCTTCTGTCGAGATTTTGACTTTCCTTTGGCTTTAGACTTGGGCTGAGGGCGTTTTGGCTTCTGTTCACAGGGAGCTAGCTGAGGCTCATACGGCCGGACTCCATTCTGCTCATTTGGACACATCATTACAGAAGACATTCATTGTACTTTAGATATTTAAGAGCAGTTTGTATTACATTATTTTCAACATTCAACATTGTGTTAAAGATTCTAACAAATCAAAACACAAACAGCCTCGTAGCGGATATTGCTGAGTGTAGTTTTGTTTGTGGATAGTTATAAGGGTCCATTGCAGAGCTGTACGTTGACTCTTCTTAAAGCTCAAGTGTCGACAAACAGATGATTTTTGGTATATTATTAATGAAAAACCCACAGCCAATATGGTCCCATGTGTTTTTTCACCACAAAACATGATTTTGACGAATACAGCTTTTTGTAACTCCCGCCATGAAAATCCTCTCAGGAATTTGTTGTCGAGAAGAAGCAGGAAGTGACGTAAAGGACAGTGGCGCCCCCTCGTGGACTCGTTGATTTTCATTAGTTTTACCTCCGCGAAGGTAGCTCGTTGTTCTTTCGTGTTAGCCAAAATGCCGGCTCATTGCATTCCTGGACATTGCTTGAACACTCGGGAGAATGGAATTACCCTTCATAAGTTTGAAAGAGACCCTGTTCATTGTGAAAAATGGATCGCACGGGTGCAGAGGACGAGAGCTTCGTGAGTTACAAATAACAGGTAGGTGTGTATACAGCTACGAAAAAAAATAGTTTGGGGCGGACCACGTAATCGGTCTCTCATAACGTAGCAAAAGATCCGCGTATGAAATGTGTTGATGTGCGCATACAGCTACTAAAAAAAATAATAGTTTGGGGCGGACCACGTAATCGGTCTCTCTCATAACATAACAAAAGATCCGCGTATGAAATGTGTCGATGTGCGCGTCGCCCAGCCAACAATGTCTCACTCAGCCTGCAACATAGCTCGGCTCCATCCCCTCCTTATATAGCACGGCGGGCCGAAACTCAGCCACACCGGCTGAGGCGTCGCTTTCGGCGGTCACATCTTCCGCGAAGGCTGCGCGTCGGGCTTTGCGAGGGGGGTAGCTCTGAAGAACCCAGCCGAGAATGCGTTACTCTGTCGCGTGCAAGCATGAAGCGCGCCGGCTCGACCTTGAACACAAAGCGGCACCGCTTGGCTCCGTCATAAGCCACACCGGCCGGCTGCGATGAGCCGCAATGGCTCATCTCCGCCGCGGAAGTGGATCGGACGGGATGCGGTTTGGCCGTGATGGCATATTATCTGAATATGGCTCGAAACAATAGTGTAATATTGCCCTGAGGGCTCGAAACAATAGTGTAATATTGCCCCTGTAACTTCACTCGGTTGTGTGGTGTTGTCCTTTTCGAAAAGAGCTTCCGTGTCAGAAGGGGCGTTGGAAAAATCCGAATATCTCTGTTGTTCGGCTTCCATAGTAGCAGGCACTGCACATTTTCAACGGCGGAAGTGACGATGACGTCAAGGACAGATGACGCGACTAATATGGCGACCACTTGGATGTCGAGGGACACTTAATTGCGCAACTTTGTGCAGGATGACGCGTTCTCCGCTCACTTTTTTTTTTGTATAGACATTGAAGTGAATAGTGTTAGATGTATTTTTCATTACAATATCTATTTTAAAATGTTTATAGGGATGTCACCCGCACTTTTAACACTTGTACAAATCTCTCTTACCTGCAGAGACTCCTGGGCCACTCTGGCTCCATTGGTTCCCAGCAGAGTCCGACTGGAACTGGTGGGACGAAGGATCTCCAGCTTCCACGTTGGCTTGTCCCACCCAGAGGACAGAAGGACCTGGAACATTGAGACAATGAGAAAGGAAGCTTTGTGTAGGTTAGTTTCTTTTCAGTATTTGATTCCATTCAGGTCTACCTGTCGCACGTAAAGCAACAAAGAGAGGAGCACCAGTAGAAGCATCGTGCACATCACATCTCCTTTTAAGTAGCATCTCCTTCTCCTCATCATAACGATCCTCATGTGGTTTCAGTAGCGTGTTGAACAGGGGCTGAAGTAGCACGAGATCTCTGGAGCATCTCTGCTTGGAGGACTTCACCATTTGTCCTACACAATGTGTCTTTTTTGTAGTTTTTCAGAGTCCAAAAGGCAAACATGTATTCTCATTTTTTTCTTCTCCACAGCCAGCACAGGAATCTTGGCATAAACAGAACAGAGCCACAACAACTGGATGAGGACAATCCAGAGCATAAAGAACTAGATTTGAGCTAACTCTCAAACAAGGAGTTTGGCTGGTTGTACAAGAGCAGAGCCATCCTGTTCACTTTCAGTCCTGTACATACGGTTTTATCTCCTGGAATCTTTTGCTCCCCCACACCCCTCCACACAAACACACAGACTCTTACATTTCACAAACAAAATAATGCTCTATTTTGAATTCCAGTCTCTTGTCTGCTGTCATCCGGGTGCCTTGCAGTGGTTTGTTGCTGCGTGAAGACATTTTTAAAAAATATATTTCTAATTTAAAATTTTTTAAAATTAATTAAAAAAAACAAATGCTTGTAATATTTCGAAATATCAGCTCTATTAGCTCAAATAACAAAAATACTGTAAATAACTGCAACATCATATCTGCAGCATCAATCGGAATCACTGGTCAACTCAAAATGTGTGCGAATTGGGGGAGGGGGCGTGGCTGCTGTTATGTAAGTGAACACAGTACAACATTCGAATCTGGATGACATCTAATTAATTAAGGGAACAACGTGGCACCAATACATTCACAGTGTTCGGGGGGGGGGGGGTGCGACGCTTGTAAATGTAAACGACAAGGTTTCTGTATATGGAGCCTCTAATTGTTATAGTGTAGAAGAGAACGTCATAGAAAAGTCAGGAAAAACTCGCACACTTAAATAATGCAGCTGCTTTACAAAGTATACAACTGGTCTCTTCATTTAAAACGTGATCGTAAATTGTAAGTATGTATATATTTAAAAAAAAAAAAAAAAGGTTAATTCAAACTTACCAAAGAGGACGGACAAGGTAGAAGAAAGTGGAAACATCTGTATGGGCTGCGTCTGAATGCTGGCACTCATGTTGCCTTCGGGTGCTCTGGAAAATGTGGGACACTACCAGCCTTTCTGATTCATATTCAGGGAACATTCAATTTCTCCAGCTTGCATGTCGTTTCAGAATGTGAGATACGATATATAAACTAAACGTTGCAAAGATGAAAAGTGATTGCAGATGTCCTTATACCACCGGCAAACAGTTTAAGATGGTACAACCTGTGCTCGCCTTTATAAGGGAGAACGTGAAGGCAGCTTAGTCTGTAACCTAACCACGTGGCTGAAACAGTCCTCAAAACCGAATCAGACAGCGCAATGGGGGTTGGGGTGGTCAGTGAGGGGATTCCATAAAGGGACCGCGAAGGAAAATGACATGCACCCATCTCCATAATGTCACTGAGTTTGTTATGAATCATTTATAACAGAAGTAAATAACTATAATGGCAATGGGAGAGGAGATGGGAAGCTCCTCACAAACAGTAGCTACGATGATAATTTAAGACCGCTGACCATGTTGGAGTATCATTGAGCAAGATAATGAACCAGTGTATGAATTAATTCAGATAGTGGTAGTGGTACAGTATTTCTCTTTGGGAACATTGCCTCTTAGGAGGAAGATTCTGGGTTAAAATCTAAAGTCCCATGAAAAAGTATTGCACCCTTGGCAATTGTTTTTGCATAATTCGAACATTTGTCTCATTAAACAAATGTAATTATCAGGCAAATGTATCCCAAGTGAACTTAAAACTCTGATTTTAAATGATTTTTATTTATGGGATCTATTCAGTTACCTGGCCCTGTGTGCAAAATTAATCGCCCCTCCTCCTAATAACTGATTGGGCCATAATCAGCAGTAATAACTGAAATCAAAAGGGTTCTCTAAAATGCTTACATCTCTCTGGAGGCATTTTGTCCCACTCTTCCCAGCAGTATTATTTGACTTGAGCAAAAAACTGAGGGTTTTCAGGCATGAATGGACTTTTTAAGGTCATGCCACTGCATTTCAGTCAGATTCAAGTCTTGACTGTTACATTCAAGGTGTGTTTTAGATCGTTATCCTGCTGCAGAACCCAAGTGTGCATCATCTTTACATTGCAAACTGATGGCTGAACACTCTCCATCAGGATTTTCATCAATCCATCAATTATCGGAGCCGGTTATCCTCAAAACGGTCACACGAGTGCTGGAGCCAAACACAGGTATCCACGGGCATGAGGTGGGGTACAACCCCGAACTAGTTGCCAGCCAATTGTGGGGTACATAGAAACAAACAAGTATTCACACTCACAAATCTGGAGTAAAACCGATTTATCCATATGCATTTTCCAAGGCACTTATCCTCACAAGATTCTCAAGAGTGCTGGAGCCTATCCCAGCTCACTGCGGGCAAAAGGCGGACTACACTTGAACTGTTCGCCAGTCATGGAGGGCAATTTAGTGTCTCCAGTTAATGTGTTAAGTATGAGTGAGGAACCCATAGTGCCCTGAGAAAACCCATGCAGATGTGCGAACATGCTAACTCCACACAGGCAGATTTGAACCCCAGTCTTCAAAACTGTGAGACAGACACTCTACCAGTCCCCACCGTGCCATTAGTCATGGCAAGTTGTCCAGGTCCAGGTAAGCAGCCCATGAACATCACTACCACTACGTGACTGTTGGCATAATGTTCTTCTTCTGAAATGGTGTGCAATATTTACACCAGATATAACAAGACTCACTAGCTTTCATCTTTATATATTTAAGGGGGGGGGGGAGTATACAACAAGCATTTATGTTCTTTTTGGTAAGCAGTGGTTTTCATCTTGTAACTTAACAATCTTGTAACTCTGCATTGCATGTCATTTTTGTCCAGTCTCTTCCTCGGTGTTATGTCATGAACCTTAACTGAGGCAAGGCCTGGAGTTCTTTAGAAACTGTCCAAAATTCCTTTGGGGCTTCCTGGATGAGTTATTGCTGCTCTCTTGGGGAAATCTTTGTAGGCTGGCCACTGCTGGGAGGGTTCACCAAATGTTCCACGTTTTCTCCATGTGAGGATAATGACTTTCTGTACAGTTTGCTGGAATCCTGAAGCTTTAGAAATGGCTTTTGTAATCCTTCCCATACCTTTAGATGTCAATTACTTACTGTGCAGGAATTTATTTTCTCACAGAGCCCAGTAAACTTTGAATAACATTGTTCCCTCAATGGGAAAAAAAAACCATTGCCCTTTAAAAATACATTATATGTGTACTTGGGCTATATTTGTCAGATATTTACAATTCTTTGATGATCGTAAATTTCAACGCGGGGAAACTATGCAAAAAGGCTATATATATATATATATTTGATCCATTGCAGTCCTATGTGAATGGAACATCATCAGTGTACTGGACTACTAACGATGATCTTCCTCTTCTAGTCGTGACAAAGTTTGCTCTTGGACAGAATGTAGGCAACAGGAAGTCTGGCTGGTCTAGTGCAGCTGTGCCATGCCACATGTGATTCACAGATGTTGATTAAACAAAAAGAGGAAAGCCAGCAAGGGAGGAGAATGCTTAATTTTTTACTGGCCTTATTAGAGAACACATTGCTTTCCTCCTGCACACTCATCCCCACGTCGCAACGCATCCAACAGTGAAAGAAACCACTGAGTGAGCCAGATCATTGGAAAAAGAAATGTCTCTCTTTAGGATGCCTCGCCAGAGTTATGGACCAGTTACACAAAATATAAAACATTGCTTAATTTAATCTTCACAAAAGGACTATAACAAATTTGTAATCTAAAAAAGTAAACCAACGGTTATCTATGACATTGAAGTCATACATGTTTTCGTTGACAACAAACACATTTTGCTTATGTACACCACTACAACGTTGCTCCCAATGGGCCTCCCACTCTTAAAATGTGCCTGAGTCGGCAGAAGTCAGTGCTTGTTTTTTTTTCCTTTTTTTTTTTGGGGGGGGGTGTTGTGGTCAGAATACAGTATACGTCATTGAGCCATGATTAAGCATTTTTTTTACAAATGTGCAACACAACACGGGCCTTCGGCTTACCTCACAAATAACTTCTAAAACTTACTTGAAATGCTCATTGGAACTAGAAATTCCCTCACAAAGTTGCATCATTTTTTTGACTAATGACACGTCATACAGCTGGAAAAACAAAACCAGCTAGGAAATAAAGATGATAAAGCTGGTTAATGTATCACACAATACAGCAATCACTGCGCAAATATGCCCATGGTAGGCTGGAGAAGTATTCAAAATAATCAGATTGAGTGCTTTCGAAATCTGTTTTCTGAGCGGCCTATCCTCACAAGGGTTGCAGGACGACTGGAGCCTATCCCAGGTATCTGCGGGCAGTAGGCAGGGTACACCCCGAACTAGTTGCTAGCCAATCGCAGAGCACACAGAGTCAGACAACAGCCGCACTCACAATCACACCTAGGGGGAATTTAGAATGTCCAATTATTATTGCATGTTTTTGGGATGTGGGAGGAAACCAGAGTGTTCGGAGAAAACCCACACAGGTACGAGGAAAACATGCAAACTCCACACAGGCGGGGCTGGGATTCGAACCCCAGTCCTCAGAACTGTGAGGTCAATGCCCTAACAGTTGTTCCATCATGGCACCTGTATATTAAATAATTAATTTATTTTCTTTGTGTTGCCTCTCTTTTGAAGACAATATTTTGAATATTTGGGATGACAATATAATGAAGCTCCATAAAAACATTTTTCCCTTTGTGATTGAATTCAAATGTTAATGCTCCATCATGTCAAAATTTTTCACTTATCAGCAAAAAATAAAATAAAATAATTTATGTGATGCTTGATTCTCAGCATTACCTCTCAAAAATTGTACTAGCCAGTTCCTACACTGAACCGTTTGAACAGTTTTCTGTTCTAGCTGCTGTCTCATACACATTCTTCTTGGGTTTAAAAAAGCAGCCACACTAACTACACACAGCGCTCGGCTGACCCCGGGGATCTCAGCAACCCAATCTAGCACACATTCAAGTTTCATGATTGTTGGATCGTGTTGAATTATCTTGGCAGGCAACACCACAATCCATTGCCTTCTTATCTTTGTGCTGGTGAAGGATAAATAGATTGTTTAAAGTGGCAATTCCGACTCTTTGTGTTAATTGCCTTTCTTGCATCACTTTCAAGAGGCGGCCACTCCAGCTCTCATGACCCTCAAAAGTGCGCTGACATTATTGCTCTTGATGGCGTCTCGACATGCTGAGATGACTTGGTTCTTGGGTTTACCCACTGAAACAGACAGACAAAGAATGATGAGACAATTTGGAATAAAAGTAGCTTTGAATACTGCAGCTGCGGAAAAGCTGAAACATCATTCATTGTACAGCACATAGATGGATAGATGGATAGATGGATAGATGGATGGATAGATGGATGGATGGATGGATGGATGGATGGATGGATGGATGGATGATGGATGGATGGATGGATGGATGGATGGATGATGGATGGATGGATGGATGATGGATGGATGGATGGATAGATAGATAGATAGATAGATAGATGATAGATAGATAGATAGATAGATAGATAGATAGATAGATAGATATAGATAGATAGATAGATACAGACCGAAATCCCCAAAAACAGCCTACCTCGGAGACGACCAGCTCGCTGGATTGCCTGGTTGACAGACCTGAGGCAGGCGAGTAGAGCATTGTGATTATTGGAGCGAATTTTGTACTCGCTGAGAAGATCTCGGTTTAGGTCGTATAGCTCTCTGTAACGCTTCTTCATAGAAGTCCTGCCGAAGAGAAAAGACAGAATGTCAGAGAGAAAATATGGTTGACGATGCTGAAAGTGAAAAAAAATTGAACAACAATCTGGTTTGATAGTCCTTAACAGTAGAAATCTCTAAAAGCCATGCTTTAAGGAACCAAAACAATGATCCCTCAGAGAGCATTACTGCTACCACTTTATTTCCACACCATTTGTTGGACTAAGTGAAATAGAGATCAATAAATATAGAAATAAAGGAGAGGATACTAAAATATTTAACAGTGAAGGCATTGTAAGCTGGAAGGGAACTCTCCAGTTGAATTTATGTCAACGCTACCTGATAATGTTGCAGTCCATTCATTACATATATTTAGTGATGTTTAACAGACGGTACATTAAAATAGTTGATGTAAAGTTGCTCAGTTCAATTGTAAGAAGAAGTGCTTTCTTGTCTATAAATGAAAAGTAATCTGTCGGTGCTGTAACTATTGGTAATAATAATAATACTGTGACATTCAAATGTAAAGTTAGTCTCAGGTTGGAGTTAGAAAATGAAGAATTTTGAGTGGCTGGGTTGAAGAAGTAAGGTTGAATGACTACTTGTGCTACAAATATTGGAAACTCACAGGTCACCCATTAGGCGAGCATCCTCTGCTTGCACCAGCATGTTCTTGATGTAGTTGGAGTGGTCAGCCATTTCTGCAGTTAATTTCTGATGGACAGCATGGAACTCATCTACCTAGTGGACAAATTTCAGGTCCTCTTTTACACACGACAGCAACACACTGAATATTTGGGACTTTGTGAAAAGTTAGTACAGTAATCCCTCATTTATTGCAGGGGTTAGGTTGTGGACAATGCCCGCAGGAGGTGAAGTCAGCAAAGAAAGGGCCAAATTATTTTGTGATTATTTATACCTATTTTAAAGCTGTATAAACCTCCCCTCCTCTTATTAATATTCCCTATACCATAATTAACCGCGACCGTACTCTTAGAAATGCTTACTCTCCTGTGGTAGAGTAACAACAACCTTTTAAACTCTTCACGGTATGGTGATGAAAATTGCAATACACTGAATCCTTCATAGGTGAATCTGTGATACGTGAACCTCTATAAACTATTTTTTGGAGACATCAAATCGAAACCTCAGTGAGCGTAGTCTGAAGCTCCTCAAAATATGTTGGGAAGTCTGCCTCTGCTGAGAGTTCCTCGATTGCCAGAAAAGAGGCCAGTGATTGGATCAGATCTCCTGCCAGGTCGATGTCGTCTGTTTGCAGAGTGATCTGATTGGATAAATATTTAAAACAGGGAACATCACATGATTCAATGTGGTTGAGCATTGGTTTGTTTGACCTGATGTTTCAAATGAAAAATACATCAGATTCCATCAATATTGTGTATTGTTACTGTCGGTGTGTCTGTGTTTACCTGTCCGTTTGCGGTCATAACGATGGACAGCAGTCCCCCTCCCCGGAGTGAATTAAAAGTAACATCAGGACTATCTACACCCTCAGGTAGAAGAAAGTTTTGATTCAGCCACATTGCGACCTGTACACACATACACATTTTGCTTAAGACTGCCCTGAGGCTTGGATTCTCTCAATAAGATACGTTTAAAAAAAACAAAACAAAACAAAAAAACTTCAAATACCCTCTGTGGCCTGTCATTGATGGTGAAAGTGACTCTTCCCGTGGGAGGAGGAGCTGAGGGGTCGACGGCGATGTCATACATGGAAAAACGGGGCAGCTGTCGAGTGATTTCAAAAACGTGGAACTGGGTGCTGAGGGTGACAAAATATGGCCCAAGGTATGTGGTGAGGGACAGTGCAATGTCTCAAACGAGTGCCCTGTTACTTCATTTTACTGAAGACATCCATCCATCCATTTTTGAGCCCCTTATCCTCGCGAGGGTCATGGGGGTGCTGGAGCTAATCTCAGCTATCACCGGACAGGAGGCTCAGTACACCCTGAAGTGGTTTCCAGCCAATCGGAGGGCACATGTGACAGACAACAGTCGCACTCACAAGCACACCGAGGAGAAATTTAGACTCTCCAATGAATGCATGTTTTTGGGATGTGGGAGGAAACTGGAGTAAACCCATGCAGGCATGGGGAGAACATGCAAACCCCACAAAGGTGGGCCAAGGATTTGAACCCCGGTCCTCAGAACTGTGAGGCAGATGCTCTTACCAGAGACTGACTCTTTTTTTTTTTCCCGAGGAAATTAACATAAAGGCAGTTGCAACTGATTGCTGATGTAGGATCAGCCAGCTAAAATCGCGCACTTTCATCATTTTAATATCTTAATACAACACCCCAAGTCTGAGAGCTCATAGTTGCGTGTAATAAGAATAACCTCTCGCACATCTTACCAGGTTTTCCCACCCACAAAGGCCTTAACGTGCAAATCTACTGGCACGTCCTTGGGAGGGATGATGGGGACTCGGATGCCACCTGACAGGTTGTGGACACTGGGGTGAACAACATGGCTCTCACCCTCAAAAATGCCTTCTGCAAAGATGAGCACTGCACGGATTATGGTTTCTGGAGAAGAAGAATTTAGGGAAAGAACAATCATGTTTAGTCTAGCGGACATCAGACAAAACCTGAAGTACATACACTTTCTTATTTCAAGCGCTCCTAAATGATACCATTGGGTGTTGTGATGCTGAGCTCCACATGGGCTTTTTGGAGCTCAGTTGCAGCTCTTACAGTGAGCGCTGTTTGGAGCTGAGTGTTGGCTGGAATCCCACCTGTGGTGTCTGACTCGCCCTAAAACAACAGGACATCTGTTGTGTATCATAACGGACAATTAAGAGACATGTGTTTATCTTTAAGAAACTAAGCTGTGTTCCCAATCATTATGATAGTGAGTCCACTTTGAAGGAAGATTTTCCTGAGGAACATAAACGTTGAACAGATAATTACATCATAAAAAGCCACAGCTGAGCAGCACAAATGTGTTTATCAACGCTGGACTCTGTGGAATACCAAAAAAACTGTCATGCCACTAATGCTCCATGTAGTTTGTAAAATTGCATTTTGGAAACGCCGAACTAAAACCCACAAAAGAAAACATGCGCGTTGGTCTCTGAAAACATGAAGATAAACCTTAAAAAAACGCTAACACACCAATGAATGGATGATGCAGTACTGTATAGCTATTTAAAGGTCACCCAGTTTAAATGTCATACTGCATGAGCCTAACAATTTTCTTTAAAAACAAGTACCAGTCTTTCATTTCATATTGTTATGCACAGGGATGCACAAAAGTTTTGGTCTGGTCCTCAAAGGAGCACCAAAGGGTTTTTTTTTTGGTGCTCATTTTCTTCCCCTGACCCAACAGGTATGTTCAGAACATACATTATATTGGCAAATGTATTCACTCAGCTGCCTTGACTCTGATAGAAATTTAAAGGTCCCATATTTTGGCTATATAGAGTTGATAGTGACTCTAACATGGACTTGGATAAAAGTGTGAATTTTATTTCTCCCCCAAATTTGATTTTGTCATATCAGTGTCCGGAAATGGGCCCTCTGAAAGCTACAGTGAAAAAAATGTCGTTTTCTTTCCAACTTGATTTTTGGCAACCACTTAAAAAGTACATCGTCTTTTCAATTTTCAATAGTACAGTGAAGAAAATAAGTATTTGAACACACTGTTATATTGCAAGTTCTCCCACTTGGAGATCATGGAGGGGTCTGGAATTTTCATCGTAGGTGCATGTCCACTGTGAGAGAGATAATCGAAAGGGAAAAATCCAGAAATCACAGTGTATGATTTTTGAACACTTTATTTGTGTGATACAGCTGCAAATATGTATTTGAACACATGTCTATCAGCTAGAATTCTGACCCTCAAAGACCTGTTAGTCCACCTTTAAAAGTCCACCTCCACTCCATGTATTATCCTGAATCAGATGCACCTGTGTGAGGTCGTTAGCTGCAAAAAGACACTTGTCCACCCCATACAATCAGTAAGACTCAAACTTGTAACATGGCAAAGACCAAAGAGCTGTCCAAAGACACCAGAGACAAAATTGTACAATGGAATAAATGGAAGAAGCGAAACATGACTGTCAATCTCAATCGGAGTGGAGCCCCATGCAAGATATCACCTTGTGGGGTCTCAATGATCCTTAGAAAGGTGAGGAATCAGTCCAGGACTACACAACAGGACTTGATCATTGACCTGAAAAGTGCTGGACCACCGTTTCCTAGGTGACTGTTGGTAATACACTAAGACGTCATGGTTTGAAACCATGCATGGCACGAAGGTTCCCCTGCTTAAACCAGCACATGCCAAGGCCCCCTTTTTAAGTTTGCCAATGATCATTTGGATGATACAGAGGAGTCATGGGGGAATGTTTTGTGGTCAGATGAGACCAAAATGTAACTTTTTCGTCATAATTCCACTAATCGTGTTTGGAGAAAGATGAATGATGAGTTCAATCCAAAGAACACCATTCCTACTGTGAAGCACGGAGATGGATGCATCATGCTTTGGGGGCGTTCTTCTGCACATGGGACAGGACAACTGCACTGTATTAAGGAAGGGATGACCGCGGCCATGTATGGTGAGATTTGGGGGAACTCCCTCTTTCTTTCAGTCAGAGCATTGAAGATGGATCGTGGCTGGGTCTTTCAACATGACAATGACCCGAAGCACACAGCCAGGAAAGCCAAGGAGTGGCTCCGCAAGAAGCATACCAAGGTTCTGGCGTGGCCGAGCCAGTCTCCAGACCTAAACCCAATAGAAAATCTTTGGAGGGAGCTGAAACTCCGTCTTTCTCAGCGACAGCCCAGAAACCTGTCTAATACAGAGAAGGTCTGTGTGGAGGAGTGGGCCAAAATCTCTCCTGCAGTGTGCAAACCTGGTAAACAACTACAGGAAACGTTTGACCTCTGTAATTGCAAACAAAGGCTACTGTAGCAAGTATTACATTGGTTTTCTCAGGTGTAAAAAAATACTTATTTGCAGCTGTATCCCAAATAAATCGTAAAAAAAAAAAAAAAAAATCATACATTGTGATTTCTGGATTTTTCTTTTTAGATTATCTCTCTCACAATGGACATGCACCTACGATGAAAATTTCAGACCCCACTATGATTTCTAAGTGGCAGAACTTGCAATATAGCAGGGTGTTCAAATACTTAATTTTCTTCACTGTATTTCTGGTTGACTCAGTCTTGAATCCACTTCGTCCAGATTTGGCTAATACTGTCCCCTTTCCTCTGATTGCTTGTGTCCGTGCACCCACTTCAGGCCCACTTGTGAACGCACACCTTTGTTGTGTTTGACAGTGCTGGGTCAAAAGCGGCGAGGTAGGTGGAGAGCTTCGGTACTACGTAGATAAGCTGGAGAAATTTAAATGATCAGATTTCAGGCCTCTTGTTAGAAAAATGTCTGGAACTAAAGAATATATTGACAATTTTAATTGATCTTTCACGTTTACTGAGGCACCACAGACTCAATTTAACTCACAAATAGGGAGGGAGTGGGGCGGTATTTGAATCCCAGTCCTCAGAACTGGAAGGCCAACACTTAACACCTGCTCCACCGTGCCGCCCCTTTACGTAACATCCAATTCTTAATCCATATATTTTAATATGACTGATCCAGCCTTTGCAGTTTTAACAGCTTTAATTCTTCTGGTAAGGATTTTCGCAAGGTTTAGAAGTGTTTCTGGAAATGTACAGTCGTGTTCAAAATAATAGCAGTCCAATGTGACTAACCAGATTAATCCATGTCTTCAGTGTGTTTTTTTTAATTGTCAAAGAAGTTAGCAGTAGGTGCAGTAGATTCTCAGAAAACAAACAAGACCCAGCACTCATCATATATACACTCACAAAGGTCAACTGACAGCCACATATACATTTTAAAATAGATATGATGAAAACTACATTCTTCACCCACTTAGAAATCATGGAGGGGTCTGGAATTTTCATCGTAGGAGCATGTCCACTGTGAGAGAGATAATCTAGAGAAAAATCCAGAAATCACAATGTATGGTTTTTGAACAATTTATTTGCGTGACACAGCTGCAAATAAGTATTTGAAAACTACATATAATATTATTCACTTCAATGTCTATACAAAAAAATCGAGTGGACTGCGTGAGAGCATTAATGCGCAAAGCTGCGGAAGTCTCACTCGACATCCTAGTGGCGGCCATATTTCCTGCAACATCATTTGCAGATGTCACACTGGGAGAGTCGCCATTGAGAAGACGGTGTGCCAACTGCTATAATTTCCAGATTTTTCTGACGCCCCTTCTGAGAGTGAAGCTCTTTTTCAAAGAAGAGAACATCTCAGTATTGAGTGAAGTGACCGGGGCCATATTACCTATCGTTTCGAGTCATATTTAGATGATATGCAGATCACTTCTAACTAACAACAGACTCCCCGACAGACGGACAAGTGACCCGATGAAATATTCAAAATGACAGGCCTATTTTACAAGTCTTGTGTATGTAGCGTACTCAGGAGGACCCATGCAGGGCGAAGTAACTACTTCAGGTGTGCTCAGACACTTGGTGGGGGAGGGAGGGGAGAGAGAGCTCCTTTCTCCTCTCCACCAGCGATGTGACTGGCCTCCCGGCCTGACCCACCTCCGCGTTGGGTGAAATGGCGGCTATCTGCGGCGACTGGCTATATGACGCAGATCTTTTGTTACGTTGTGAGAGAAGGATTACGTCGTCGGACGCGGACGGATCTTTTTATTATTGCTGCATTCGGAGAAGTTGTTTGAGTGTGGTGACTATACATCTAGTTAGCTCATGTTACACGCTTCTACACTGTCTTTGTACTTCTATTTTATAGTTTTGTGTTGTATTGTATTGTGTGTGATTAAATTGTCAAACGCAATACCAGTGCTTTATTCTATGTTGGTGGTTTGACCAAGGGGATTTGTTCATAGCCACTGCCGACCGCGAGCCGACACGACAGCCTTCGCTGGTGAGGTGACACAGCAGCCTTCGCTGGCGAGCCCGACGCCGTCCGACGTGCATATCGACACATTTAGCACACCTGTCATACGTACGCGGATCTTTTGTTACGTTATGAGAGACCGATTACATGGTCCGCCCTACAACTATTATTTTTTTTTAGTCGCTGTATACACACCTACCTTTCATTTGCAACCCACGAAGCTCTCGTCGTTTGCACCCGTGTAATTCATTTTTCACGACGAACCGGGTTTCTTGCAAACTTATGAAGGGTAAATTCATTCTCCAGAGGGTTCAAGCAATGTCCAGCAATGCAACAAGCTGGCATTTTGGCTAACAGGAAGGAGCAACGATCTACCTTCCCGGAGGTAAAACTAATAGAAACAAAAGAGTCCACTTGAGGGTAGTCCTGCCATGTACGTCACTTCCTGCTTCTTCTCGAAAGCAAATCCCTCGAGAGGATGTCATGGCGGGAGTTACAATAAGATGTATATGTCAAAATCATGTTTTGTGGTGAAAAAACGCATGTGTCCATGTTGGCTGCCGTTTGTTCACTAATAACATACTAAAAATGATGCATTCCATGACAGTGGGCCTTTAAAGACATTCCACATTTCATTTACATTTCTTGCTTTAGCCTCAGAAACAGCATTTTTGCTGTCACCTCACAACTTCTTCGTTGAATTAAAGTCCGGGGATTGATCTGATCACTCCACGACATTAACTGACATTGGACTACTATTATTTTGAACACTACTGTTTGACTATTTTTTTTTACAGTACCACATTTGTGAGGTTACACACTGACGTTGGACAAGAACCACTTTGCTCTGAGTCTCCATTCATCCACCCATCCATTTTCTGAGCCGCTTATCCTCACGAGGGTCACGGGAGTTCTGGAGCCTATCATAACTGTCATCAGGAAGGAGGCGGGATACACCCTGAACTGGTTGCCAGCCAACAGCAGGGCACATGGAGACAGACAATAGTCGCACTCACAATCACAGCTAGAGGCAATTAACAGTTTCCAATTAATGCAAGTTTTTGGGATGTGGGAGGAAACCGAAGTGCCTGGAGAAAACCCACACAGGCACGGGGAGAACATGCAAACTCCACACAGGTGGGGCCAGGATTTGAATCCCGGTCTTCAGAACTGTGAAGCCAATGCTCTACAGCTGTTCCACTGTGCCGCTCTCTAGACTCTAATACATCTCTACAGGGTTGAGGTCAGGATTGTCCAAGCCAGTCAAGTTGATCCACATCAAACTCTCTCATCCCTAGCTCTATGAACCTTGATTTGTGCACTGATGCACACTCATGTTGGAATGGGAACCTGTTCTCACAAAGTACGAAATGTCCAAAATATTAGCCCCTGAGCTCTAGTGAAGTTTGAATGCTCCAAGAGATTTTTGAAAGTGCACAAAGCATGTAACAAAGACATGTAAAGTTTTAGAAGTTGTCTGTAACATATCCAAAATGGGTCCGCCATTTACATGCTGAGAATCATTGTTCTATCTTCATATGTTGTCTAAATATCCGATGCTTAGAAGATTACAACTACCACAACATTAATTTTGTTAGCTTGTCTATGATGTGGTGCATTGTATGTTAGCATTAAGCTGGCAGACGTTTATGTGTTTTGAATAAATAGGCATGTAACTTTTTTTTTACATTATGCTGATTTTATCGCCCTGATCGGAATAGGCCGATAAGTCACTTTTTTTGGTCGTCAGATTGGTTATAATGTCATAATTCACCGATCCAATTAATGTCATGCACAGTATATCTGAATCCAAAACCTAGTTTATTTCTATATATCTGGTAGTAGTATTAATTTAGGTTTTTTTTTTCCAAGTCTTTTGACATCGTACTGTATATATGTGATGGCCAATAAACTTTAAAAAAAAAATGCCAGTGGCGTAGGGGACACGATGGCTGAGATAACATGGGACGTAATGCACGGATCAGACTACAAGACGAATTTCCTCTTTCATGATTGCACGATGTTAGACTACTGCGATAAAATCTCGTATTGAGATACCACCGCATTGCGTTTTTTACGATCATTTGGCTGGCTTTAGCTTTTCAACTAAAATGTGACTGGATACACTCGTTACAGTTGGGATGACAACATGAATGGATCCTAATGTATTATAGGAAGAAAATGTTCATCTGCGGCTTGTGAAATTCAATGCCTTCATTTACCATTTACAACTACAATTTATATATACTAAAAAAAAAAAAAAATGAAAAAAAAATAAAAACCTCACCTGACAACAGCTTGCATCTCTAAAAATATTGTAAGTCAAGTCATTCCTGTGTTCAGGCACCATTGTATATAATTTTAGTGGCTGCATACAAAATGTGTACCTTAGTGTTCTCTTCATAGTTCCTGAGCTCCAAAAGTAGATTTTGTCTGCGATGACTCAGCTCTCTAATGAGGTCCTGTTCAGCACTGGAGTCCATAAGATTGCCTTTCAGCTCTTTTCCAGCAGGCAGGTAGCCGCGAACTACAACATGTATGCCAAAAATGCATTACCTTTACACAACAAGCTTAGAGAGACCTTCCACTGTAATTGGCTTCAAGATTAAATATTTGGCAATCAAAAGTTTGGCCAGAGAACACACGCCACACCTTCTCCCTCTACAGAGGCGCATATAAGTTGTTTCTGCCCATCCAACCTATAGTCTCCCTCCACGACTCCGGCCACAGAGGAGGAGAAGTTGTCTCTGAAAATGACTTCACCTGTGCGGTCGCTTCGAGCATCAATCTGGAGCAACAGAGGAATGTGAGCAAAGAGGGTGGTGATGAATGCATTAATGTGTCTGGTAACACTAATTTAATAGTGCAAGAAGATCTTAACGCGAAGATGCTGACCTTTCCATTAGACCAGCCAGTGATGAGCTCCACAACCCCATCAGCGTTCAAGTCAAAGGCATGGATGCTCATTGCGTGATTTTTGGACTTCACAGAGAAAGAAAAAAATAAGATTAAATTAAAAAAACAGTTTGACATTTGAATGTACTAGTGTTAGTAAAAGGCCAAATAATAACTTCTATCATTTATTGTAGTGTTTGTAATAATAAAATAAATATTCACAAATATACTGTACCTATACATTAATATCATACATTTGCCTGATTAGAATTGCATTATGAAACGGGTTTGGTATATTACCTTGATCCTCCAGTACCGAGAATTGCGATCATAGACTCCCACAGTGCCATTTGCCAGGGCGTAACCAAATCGGCAACTGTGCATGTGGCACAGTGATGTTACTGTCTATTGGAGAAGTGCATGGTGAAATACTGTACATATCATAACACTAAACTCATTGAAACTAATTAAGGTTGACATTGGAAAGAATATAAACCACAACTTTATAACCACTTGCACAGTTAAATAACATCTTGATTCTAATATTCTGGCTACCCGATTTAGCTCCACGAGTCAAATACCGGACACAGAACTAATTTTGATCATCTCAAAACCTCAACATATCAAATGTCAACATACTGGACAATCATAAACCTACATTTGGATATTATTATATTGGGACTCATTAAATGGTGGAAGTGGCCATAAAGCTCTGGGTGTTTTGGTGGATTAACTCCTGCTATAAAACAAGCAGTCATTGAAAAGTCTTGATTATATACAGTGAAGAAAATAAGTATTTGAACACCCTGCTCTATTGCAAGTTCTTCCACTTAGAAAAATCATGGAGGGTTCTGAAATTTTCATCGTGGTGCATGTCCACTGTGAGAGAGATAATCTAAAAAGAAAAATCCAGATATCACAATTATGATTTTTTTAAACAAATTAATTTGTATGATAGAGCTGCCAATAAGTATTTGAACACCAGAGAAAACCAATTTTAATATTTGCTACAGTAGCTTTTGTTTGCAATTACAGAGGTCAAACGTTTCCTGTAGTTGTTCACCAGGCTTGCACACATTGCAGGAGGGATTTTGGCCCACTCCTCCACACAGATCTCCTCTAGATTAGACAGGTTTCTGGGCTGTTGCTGAGAAACACGGAGTTTCAGCTCCCTCCAAAGATTTTCTATTGGCTTTGGATCTGGAGACGGGCTAGGCCACGCCAGAACCTTGATATGCTGCTTACGGAGCCACTCCTTGGTTTTCCTAATTGTGTGCTTTGGGTCATTGTCACGTTGAAAGACCCAGATCCATCTTCAATGCTCTGACTGAGGGAAAGAGGTTGTTCCCCAAAATCTCACAATACATGGCTGCGGTCATTCTCTCCTTAATCCAGTGCAGTTGTCCTGTCCCATGTACAAAAAAAACACCCCCAAAGCATGATGCTACCACCCCCATGCTTCAAAGTAGGGATGGTGTTCTTGGAATGGAATTCATCATTCATGTTCCTCCAAACACAGTTAGTGGAATTATGAGCAAAAAGTTCCATTTTGGTCTCAAATGACCACAAAACCTTCTCCCATGAACCCTCTGTATCATCCAAATGGTCATTGGCAAACTTAAAAAGGGGGCCTTGACAGGTGCTGGTTTAAGCAGGGGAAATGTCCGTGCCATACATGATTTCAAACCATGACGTCTTAGTGAATTACCAACAGTCACCTTGGAAATGTGGTCCCCGCTCTTCTCAGATCATTGACCAAGTCCTGTCGTGTAGTCCTGGGTGATTCCTCATCTTTCTAAGGATCATTGAGACCCCACGAGGTGATATCTTGCATGGGGGTCCACTCTGATTGAGATTGACAGTCATGTTTAGGTTCTTCCATTTTCTAATGACTGCTCCAACAGTGGACCTATTTTCACCAAGCTGCTTGGCAATTTCTCCGTAGCCCTTTCCAGCTGTGTGGAGTTGTACAATTTTGTCTCTGGTGTCTTTGGACAGCTCTTTGGTCTTACCCATGTGACAAGTTTGAGTCTTACTAGTTGTATCCCTATACAGGTGGACAGGTGTCTTTATGCAGCTACCGACCTCACACAGGTGCATCTGATTCAGGATAATACATGGAGTGGAGGTGGACTTTTAAAGGTGGACTAACAGCTCTTTGAGGGTCAGAATTTTAGCTGATAGACAGATGTTCAAATACCTATTTGCAGCTGTATCACACAAATAAATACATTGTGATTTCTGGATTTGTCTCTTTATTATCTCTCGCACAAAGGACATTCACCTACGATGAAAATTTCAGACCCCTCCATGAATTCTAAGTGGGAAAACTTGCAATATAGCAAGTTCAAATGCTTATTTTCTTCACTGTATGGTGCGGACTTGGCTGAAGACAAACAACAACATTTTGTTGTTTAATACATTCATGAACATTTAATTGGGCTTCTAAGTTGTTGTTGTTCACAAACATTAACATCTTGGTTCCTTTGAATGCATTTCCTCGAATGCAAAACAATAGTGAGCCACATACAGCGAGTGTATTCACCTCATTTTCAGTCATCTCAGAGACAAGCTCATCCTCTTTGAAAACCCTGATGTCAAAATCCTCAGATCCAACCAGGAGCTGCAACGAGTTACAGAACAAAAACATATATATAAATTTGTGAACTATTATCTAGACATTTGACAGGGTATGCTTCTTTAGTAAATTTGAGTCCGAACACAAAAGCCATGGAGGTGTCTCAACTGTGAGAAGTCTCACTTCATTTTTGCCGTCCCCAGTGAAGTCACAGAGCACAAGTGATCTCACATTATCTCCTGTAACCTGGACAAAAACATAGAGGATAAGAATTTTAGGATAAATTAATTACTTAAAAAATAAATTCACAATGTTGAAATGAGAATGTATTAAATGTTGATGTAGTGAATATTGGAGATACATTACAATGCCAAAAATATTTGCTCAGCTGCCTTGACTCAAATACGAATTTAGACGATATTCCATTCTTAATCCATAGGGTTTAATGTGACATTCCACCCATTGCAGTTATAACACATTAAATTATTGTGGTTCAGATTTTAACGAGGTTTAGGAATGAAATAATGGGAATCTATGACCATTTTTTCCAGGGGGATATCTGTGAGGTTATACACTGACATTAGACGAGATGGCCTGACATACAGTCCAGTTGATATAAACCCAAAGGCGGTCTCTCAGGTTGAGGGCAGGACTCTGTACAGGCTACTCAAGTTCATCTTTACCAAACTCTTTCATCTATGTCTTGATGTTCCACGTTTTGTGCACTTGGAACAGAAAGAGATAAAACCCTAAACCATATGAAACACTTTGGGATGAGTTTAGAGCGGAGACGGACAGGAAAGAGAGCAAAAAGGTAAGCCTTGTCATCTTACATGAATGAGTAACCTCACAAGTGGGCTTCTGGAAAATGGCCATAAATTCACATGAATTCACTCCTAACCCTTGTTGAAAGCCTTCCCACAAGCATTTAACATGTTTTAACTCAAAAGAGGGGACCAATTCGTATTAAATTAAGAATGGGATATTACTTAAAATCATGGGAGTCAAGGCAAGTGAATGAATAGTTTTGTCAAATAGTGTATAAAGTAGATTATTTCTCGGTTCTTACAGTCCAAAAGAGGTCGTTGCCTAGATAATCAAAACCTTGTAAGGCACAGTTGCCTCCAATGATGGCAAGAGGATTTGGGATGTCCCCAAGTTTTCCCAGAACGATTGCATTAGCCCCATCAGACACCTGCATTAGATTCAGACACATAAGCATACTTAGACAAGCAAACATACAAACCAGACACAAAATTAAATAAACACCCCACTTTTGTACAGAATAGGGATGTCACGATATTCATATCTCACTGTTCTGTTTTATCATGGTATGACTCTTCCGGTATGATAATTATTGCTATATACTGTTGTGGGAAAGGTCACAGTATCCTCAGGGTCGGAGGAGTGCTGGAGCCTATCCTTGCTGTCAAGGGGCAGGAGGCAGGGTACACCCTGAACTGGCTCCCAGCCAATCACAGGGCACATAGAGACAAACAGCCTCACTCATGATCACACTGACAGGGCAATTTAGAGTGTTCAATTAATGTTGCATGTTTTTGGGATGTTGGAGGAAACCGGACTGCCCGGGGAAAACCCACACAGACACGGAGAGAACATGCAAACGCCACACTGGAAGGATCGGGATTGAACCCTGGACCCCAGAACTGTGAGACCAATGCTTTTCACCTGATCCACCATACTCCCCACATTCATATAAACTACCTCCAAAACAGTATTACTTCAGCAATAATATGTTCCCAAAATAACAAAACTGTGCATTGAGAAATTGTTTGGTCATTAATTGAACATTGCCATTATATTTTTCTATTTATAACATTACAAATTGGATACTACTTCTAACAGTGATTTCTATGCTTCAGTCCAAAAATTCAAGGGAAGTTATTCATGGGGAGTGTCATGAACCTCCAGTACGGGGGCGGAGCAAAATGCAGGACTTCAAGGGAGGGCATAATGTTGAATGTAGTTTATTCCAGAAACTGGGTCATACACGGTGTAGCAGTCCGACAAGGGAGAAGCACACAAATGCTAGGCTAGGCGGGATCCAAAAGACGCACAGCAAGGGTTCGATGACTCTGAAGCAAACTAATTCAACAGGACAGGATCAAACTAAAAGGCACAGAATCGCTGTGACTAGGGTTACTCTAACTTACGCGTATAGTCCCACAGGCAGTGAATGCAATTCAGTAATGCAATGCAACGAACTGGCAAATGCCAGTGCCAAAAACTCCAACTTAAATGCCTGTCTAATTACAGTCCCAATGTGAAACAGCTGTGAGTGGTGACAGGTGTCACCGCCTAGAGTGGTGGCGTGGCCACGCCCCTCTTGGCAGTGGCCAAGCCTTGTTAGGAGACAGGGAGTTAGAATACTTATTCTCTGTCTGTGTGATGTTCTTTCACCCATGACATTTTGACTTGAGATAAAACACTCACGAGTATACCACTAAAGAGTGGTGCTGTTAAAATATGCTTGATTAATTTAGCAGATCATCTCTTTGAGGGGGCAGCCCACGAGGGAAGAAGGTTAATGGGATTCTCCGGTGGCGGCTGCCACCGGCCCGGATGCGACTCGTTGTTGCAGCCTGGCTTAGCGGCATGGCCAAGTATAGCCAGGCCAAAACTCAACAGAATGGTACATTATCTGATACCGTGACAATACCGACTCACTTTTCATTTCTCTCTGTTGTGAATATTGTTAAATTCCAAGTAAAGAGTGAGCCATTTCTTCTAAATATGAGCTACTCAATCAACAATTTACATGTGGAAACAGACAATTACTCAATGGTAATGTAAACAACAGCCAAAAGGTACACCATTTGTTACAGGTTTGGACACACTTTCACTTGGTAGTGGATTAAAAAAAACAACTTTGGACATGTACCATATGGCTCTAGAATCTAATGAGTTTCAATACATGAGTAATATTAATGAGTGTGTACCTAAATAATAATAATAAAAAAAGTGCACAGTTTTTGATACTCTATGAGGTGTGTTAATTATTGGCAATATGTTTATACTTTTATCGGTATCTCATTAAATTGTACTCAAGTAAGCATTTGGTTACTGTGCAATTTATGTTACCACGGCTGTTGATACAGGGCATACTTGGCGTTCTTTTCACTCACCTCTTTGTAGAATATATCTGTATTGTCATGAACGTCATAGGCCAGTAGGTTGGTCTGAGATCCTACCAACAGTGTGTCACCAGCAGTGTTTGGGCCCAGAGCACCAGCAGTCAGACAAGTGACTGCATGGTTGATGTTGAGAAGAGAGATGTCCAAATCTTGAGTGCTTTGGCTCAGTCGGTGAGATGCAGGTTTTTGAGCATGAGTGTGAGGGTTGTGAATAAAAACCTTGTAAAGAGTACAGATGAGTAAAGGGCCAGAATGTAAAAGTATTACATAGTTTAACTAACAAAATCCTAGTTTTAAAAACAAAGCATAATCTGATTTAATGTAAAAGGAAACGAAAAAACCTAAAGCAGGAAAGGACAACACAATAAAATGGGCAATCAAACATCCATGCAAGTATTTTTGTATACACTTTGTTCTCGTTAGGATCACGGGTGAGTAGGAACCTAAATCAGTTGGCTTGGGGTGAAAGGTACCTTACACGTTGGACTGGACACAGGTCAATCGCAGAGCACGTTCAACAAACATTCATACTTTGGCACAATCAATCATAATTTTTAAATGTTTCATATGCACCTTTCCGGCTTGTGTGGCTGCAGTGAGGCACGGGTGGACCCCGTCAAATTTTCCTACAGTCATCATGCGAGGGTTAATTTTATGGCTCAGCTTGAGGGTGAAAATGGGGACCAACATGATCTATATGTTCCCTCCTAATCAAGAGAAAACCACAGGATATATATTTTAGAGTTAATATGATAAGCTTATAAAACACAATGTAGCACACAAATGTTCATAGCCGTGCATGTTAACAGGTGTCAAATAGTGATTTTGAGACACTAATCAGTATTTACGAGCTTTGCCCAAGCCACCAGTTCTGTTGCTTAGCAACAACAAAAAGTGCCAAATCAAAACTCGTTCGACTAAGGATAATCTTTCTTTCGTTTGGTCAGTAGAGCTATTTGTATACTTAAATGACCCAATGCATAGCTCATTGCTATGTCAAAGCCGGATATCAATACAATACAGTACTGTTAGAAATATTCAGGAAAGCAGCATCACTATTTGCCAGGGGTTCAAGAGGCTAGCATACTTAGCTAATAAAACGCTAATTTAAGTGTTACCGGAAACCACGACTCAGTACGAAACACAAAGAAATCACACTGCACAGGTACCTGGAACGCAATCCGATCAACAAATGTAGATCTGTAATTTTGTAGCAAACGGGACTCGGCACTAAAACCGTACATTAAGATAATTATAAGATTTGCTACCACAACCACTTCCGATTGAAGGCTTTCAAAATAAAAGACTGGATAAAATTGGGGGAAACTAATTTTTTTAATCTGTGCACACTACACGGAAACAGACAAAACATAAATGTAGTTTTAGTAAAAGTAATTCCTAAGTATAATTTAAAATTCCAATTAGCTCCTTAAAAGTAGGCCTTAATAGCAGCTATTAAAGCATAAAAAAGTAGGCCTTAATAAAATCACAAGCCCATTTTATCTTAAGAAATGGGAAAATACAGGTTTTTGTCTTTGTTTAGAGTACTGCATAACGTGTGCTATATTTCTTTAGTATTTATGGTGATACATTATTTTAAATATCATATTAAAGGCTGTAAACTTTCCCAGAGCAAATCTCTGAGCTGCTGTCAAGTCTCTATTTGATAATGACCTTGGCTGACCTGATTGAAACTTCAAAACTGTGCTAGAACTGTACTGGTAGTGTAGCTATTTTCCAGGTTTAGAATTATAATTTTTTTTTTTCCAAAATTTACACATCTCTTGTAATTTACCAATGGTCGATTTAAAAAAGAAAGCAAGAATCCATAGATGGACAAATTATTTTTATTAGTTGTAAGTGTTTGTGTGTGTGTGTGGGGGGGGGGGGCAATCCCACAAGGAAAAGGAAAGGGCTCATCCAGAATTTGAACCCAGGACCTCTTACACCCTAAGCGAGAATCATACCCTTAGATCAGCATGAAACCATTCAAGGTTGGCTCTTTACATCCCCTGGAGGTTCTATATGAGTCTATGAGCAAATACATTACTGTACATCCAAACATTACGTCATGAAATACAGGAATCCAGTGATAAGTTGAAAACAAAAATGTATTTGAAAAAAACTCACAAAAAGCATCAATCATGTGTAGTTCAAGGGTAGTTGCATATCTATTTGCCAAACAGGCATTTAGCTCATACTTTGCAAAAAGTTGAAAATGTCACATTGATTGGCATCCATCAGTAATTCGGTGGGAATGTGTGTGAACATGGATTGTCCTTTCTAAGGTCACTAAGGCAAATGACCTAAAAATAGACATCATTTTAATTCATGATCAGATTATGTATGTTGGACATGCCATTCCATTTATTTTTTCACCCCACATTATAGAGGGTCTTTCTGCAGTCATTAGAGTAAATATGTGTATGTAAACCATCTGTATAACATTCTCAAAAGGGAAAAGTATGGCAGTAATTGAGCATACTGTAATTGCCTATTCAATTGAAACAATTGCATGTCGTACGTAACCTCAAAATTTCACAGATCAAGACCATAAAATGAGGACTCCCTGGATTACCCATGATACTTCATTTGCCATGATATACTGTAACATCCAGTTTTAACCACACAGGGGGAAGCGGAAGGTCTTGTTTCCTGTGCGGCAGCGTAACTCTGCACAATCCAAACACAGATGATATGGTTCCCCTTCATGGTTATCGACCAAATTCTGGGAAAGTGAGACAAAAACAATCAAATCCATCCACCCAGTCTGTCCCACTTATCCTCATTAGGATGACGAGCATGCTGGAGCCTATCGCAGCTGACTCTGGGTGAGAGGCGGGGCACACCCTGAGCTGGTCACCAGTCAATCACAGGGCACATATAAAAACCCAACCATTCACACTCACATTCAAGCAATGTAGAGTGGCCACTTAACCTACCATGCATGTTTTTGCGACGCAGGAAACTGCAGTACCCGGAGAAAACCCACATAGCATATAGATCACATCCAAACTTCAAACAGGCGAGGCCAGATTTGAACCCAACTACGTGGCAGATGTACTAACAAGTTGCCCACCGTGTCGCTATACAATACACTTTTTTTTTTTTAAAGCACTTTGTTGGTCAGTGTTCGGTTTCATTGTGTTTCACTGCACCTGAAGCTCATGAAGGCATTTCCTCAATTGCGTACTGAAGTCCCCAACACACCAAGCCAGGCTAACGTGGAATGATGGATCCTACAGGTTACAAGAGACGTGTTTGCTCTGTGTGCAGTTAAGGCTACAATTGATATTTTAGCACATACACAAATGTGTGCATCAAAATGTGTTCCTGAGTAACCTGATAAAAAGTGTCCAGCCGATAGTCTTTCAACGTTCTGTCCACCACCCGGACCAAATTTATTAACTCGGCATGGCCAGTTACAACCTCCATCCCTAAGAAGGTTCTGCAGAAGGAAAGGCTCTCAGATACTCAAAGGGAGTCAGAGAATGCAAATCAATATGCACACAGAAAAGAGTGAATGAATATCTTACTAAACAAACAAATCATGAAACTATTAATACAAAGATAGACCCTTGAGCATTACTATCAAGTCAATAAAAACAATGATTGTACCTTGTCTTCTCAGCATTGTTATAGACATTCAGTCTTGGTGCGGAGCACACAAATCTGTAAACAGAACCAATAATTATATTTATTTTTGTGTTTACACAAAGCACAGATCAATATTATTTAGATCATGCGTGTTTGTAACAGTCCTTAAATGACTTTTTTTTTTTTTTTTTTGGTAAAGTTGCATTTTTTTACTGCAGCTCAAATGTAATTCAAAAGTCAAGAGTCAGTCAGTAAGTTTTATCTCAGTCAGTGGTTCCCAAAGTGGGGTCCACGGACCCCCAGGGGGTGAGAACGTCTTTCTAGGGGATTCGCAACATGATGTCTGAGACAGAGTAATAATAAAATATTTTTCTGAAGAAAAGAACAAAAAAAATTATTTTCTTCTGTCTCGCTACATCTCACATCCTATCTATCCTATTTTGAGCCCAGCCCAGATGAGTGATTCAAGCACTTCATGCCTACTGCTGCATACATAGCTCTTGCTTTTTTCCAGTATGTCTGAGAAGAGGCGCAAGTGGAATAATACCTATGAGCGGTTTGCCTTTTTTGTGCAAACTGATCCAGATGTAATTGAGAAACCGGAATGCATCAAATGCAACAAAGTGCTATGCAACTCAAGCCTGAAACCGTCCAAAATTGCGAGAGCACTTCAAAACAGTTCATGGGGGAAACGGGGAAACCTCGACTCCAAAAGACAATTGTAGGCATTTGCGAGTTTGGACCCTACGCATGTTCACGAGTCGAGGAAGATATGACCAATGATTGGAAAAAGTTAACAGCAAATTGATTTATTACAAAGGAATGTGCAGTACAGATGTCCGGGTCTTATCTAGGTATCTGCTGCACACGAGACGTGTGTTTTCTGGCAGGATAGCCAAAGAAGAAAACAAAAGCTGCCCAGTAACATAAGTTTTTTTATATATATGGGTCCATGGTAAAAGTGCCTGACCCCCCCCAGTCTGATCCTGGGCCGGGATGGTAACTTTCCACTCCTTCTCTGGTGTCATTCGTCTCCACGGCAACGCCTGGGAGAGGAGGATGGCGCCAGCCGGTTTTCTGCGTACAAAGATCAAGGACAACCACCGGCTCCACAACACATCCTTGTCTGATTAGCAAATTGACAACACTTTCTGTTGATTAAATGTATAACGTCATATTTAAGCAAATAATAAATGTGCAATAAAAGCAAAATAGTCTTCACTATGCAGCAAAGAGAATGAGGTTCGATGCCGGTGCCAAGCTGCCGAGTCACAGATTTGTTACAATTGAACAACCTATTCTGGAAACGTCTTATCGGGTAAGTAAGCTAAACAATGAAGACAGTAACCTAATCCAGTGGATTTGAGTTCGTTTTCCAACAAATTATGACTATTGCAGGTGGCTTATTGATGTGCTTGAGCCAAAAAAAAAACCACACCATATCGCCGAAACTCTGATAAAACCCTGTGTCATCGACGTTGCCACAGCACTGCTGGACAAGACTGCAGTTCAGAAACTCGAAACAAGAGCATGTGAGCCACTAAAATTGAGTATTTCTTTGTATCAGAATGGCATAGCTGTGTCCAGCACTAAGTTATTGGCAAAAGTTGAGGTTGGGGGTCCGGGAGCTTTTTGAACGACTCACTGGGGTTTGGGCCCAGGTTGACTTTGGGAACCACTGATCTAAGTATATGTTATTCTATGAAGCTTATTATTTTTGTTGAACAACATTTCTAGTGTCTTTAGTACTTAATGCTGCTTCAAAAATTCCTCCATCTTTATTATGTTTCATTTTAAAAAGAATATATCACTGTAATTTATTTTTGCCATATGTTGAAATTCTTGCACGCACAGAAGGAAAACAAACCTTTTGCAGGGGGCCAGGCCTGCCTTGAGACCCTGTATGAAGGGCTGGATCCAGTGGTGTCTCAGGATCACTGTCTGAGACAGGCTGAGATGAAATTCCTCCTGAGGCGTCAAAACCACACCAAAGGCAGCTGCAGTTGAAAGAAGCGACTCCATGAACTCCCCAAATTCCTCTTCAGGTTTGTCTATTATGACAGGATAACAACCATTTCGTATGCGTAATTACCATAATGACAATTCATAACTACTGCAGTGTATAAAATCTTTTCATTCCATTGTATCAAAAGCCCTATTCATTAAAGTTGAAGAACATTCCCCTACTTTGTGAAACAATCTTCTAAAGTCTGAAAACTGTTATGTGAAAACTTTTTTGGTCAAGCCATGAAAGCAGCGGGTCAGGATAATATTCTGTGTTAAAATTGAGTAAAAACAGTAATTCTACTTATTGGTCATGTTATTTTGCAACAATATTCAATCCAGTCATCAATTTTTGATACAACTTTTGCTGAATTAAGTCTTGGGTGAACAGGAGCCTATCTCAGCTGACTTTGGTGAGATGCAGGGTACGTCCTGGAATGGTGGCGGTGACTGAACCCTCATCGACTAACTTTTAATGATTTCAGTTATTGGTGCCAAGGGTGGTGCAACCAGTTATTAGGTTTAGGTGGACTTACATTTTCACTTGGGGCGAGATAGGTTTGGATTTCCATCCCTGAATAAATAAATCACCATTTAGAACGTGCATTTTCACTTGGGATTTCATTGTGAGATGTTACAGAATTGGTTTCATGAGCTGAAACATTTTAGTGTGATAAATATGCAAAAAGAAAAAAAATGAGAACAATTTGGGAGTGCAACAAATCCACAGCACTGTATAGCCAGAGAACCATTCACACTCATATTGACAATTTAGAATCTTGAAAAAAAAAACATGCATGCTTTTGGGAGGAAACCAGATTACCTGGAGATCGTCCACGAAAGTACAGCTATGTGCAATACTTACATGGGAAATAAACATATGTTGCCCAATTTCCTCTCTCATGTTTAAAGGAACGTATACGGCCATCATGCAAAGAGCTGTCCTCAGTCTGTGTATCCACACCTTGTGGGAACATGGAAAGCAAACAACCAGGGAGAGGGAGCCTGTAGAGAACACATAATCCAGTTAAATGATTTCCTTTCATTTAAGATTTGTGACACAGACGTCTGGGTGAGAACACACATACACGAAAACAGTAAACATAACTTTAAATAATATTTTGCAGAGGAATACAGATTAATACATAGTGGTAGAAACAATCATTTGATTCCCTGCTGAACTTCTATGTTGACTCTCGACAGTTTGTTTTTTAGCATGGTAACAGACAGCATTATTCTAAATGCATAAAACACACTATTTAAAATGTATACAATGTTGTGGATTTTAGTGAATGAATTAAGAACTGTATTTGATGCCCTACAAATCCGCCAGAATTTTGCCATGTGGCACATACTGTCGCTATGCACACTTAACTGATTAGCACAACTCCTGATCTCAAGCCATTATGTGTATAAAGCTGAATCAATTTCTTCATTTCTCTCCACAGTACACCCGTGGGAAAAGTCTTTAGCCTATAATGTCTGGGTCCAAATATGTCAGGGGCAAAATTATAGAAGAGCTGGAAGTCTGAAACAGGTTACAAACGCAATTACAAAAAGGCTGGGTGAGAAGCTGACCATCATTTCCCACGATTGTTGAGCTTCATGCAGAATGGCTTGAGGATGATCATGAGAATGCTACGAGTGTACTCAAAGTGAATAGCAGGGAACTCTTGATCTGCCTGGTAAAGAAGGGAACTGTACAGACCCGCCTCAGCCTGGCAATGAACTAATGTCATGACTCAGAGAAGGCTGGGGAGAGACTAGTGTATTCAGATTAATTTTTACTTAAAGTTAAAAGTTTACTTCTATGTGAGTAAACATACAACTTCAACAAATGCAAAATACCGTAGTTATTTGCCACATGCCTTGACTATTTGTGGGAGACAGACTACGACCTACCTTGGTGTAGGAGATACTTTCTCAATTTTAGGCACCTTTTTCATTGGGCCATCAGTGTTGTCTCGGTCTTGCTTACATTTTCGAGAAAAAGTGTTATGGTCTGTATCCGCGTCTGCCTGCACACCACCACCATCACTTTCCTCATCCGAGCTACTGCTATAGCCAACTAACATCTTTCACCAACTACTCTCGAGGTCGGTATGGAAAAGAAAAAGCAACAACCGTTCCGACATAATATGCCTTCCTTTTAAATCTGCTGGATCACATTTGGCTGAGAAAGACGACGACTTCCGGCGTAAACAACTTGTTCTGAGTTCTCATCATTTGCTTCCCCCTCGAAACATTAACTGCATCGAATGTCTTCCCACATCATGCGGACACAACGTGTGCCCAATTTAGCAATGTGTGGACTGTATATTTTTCCCAATATGTTCTCAACGCACCTGGGCGTACCTTACCAGAAAATCCCTCCAAATGCATATAAATATGAATGAACAGAGAATTACTGGATGCATAAATTGTTCCATGATGTTACATACAATATGTTGCAATCTGTAGAAACGAGGGAAAAGAACAATGATCATCAATCATGAGCAATCAATGACGACTTTTTCACACGGACAGACGCTTTGTTCCGTTCTTTGTGCGTGTGTGCACGCGCCCGTTCCTACCCTATTCATGTTCCCGTGCGCGGGGGGCACCGCAGACGGAAGCTGGCTTGCAGCTAGCTAGCGACCAATATGAAATGCTCATATTTACCCTTAGCGATTACACACCCTTTTAGTCAAATAAATGTAAACGTAAAACGGTGACATTGATGGGCATTTTGTTAAACTGAAGCGGATATTCACACCCTTATAGCGAGCCACAAAACCCTTTATTTCGACTGCATCGGCCACAGAAGCTTTTCAACAACAGAACATCCTAGCAGCGCTTTTCAGATGAGAAGATGGAGTCTTTTTTTGGGAGAAACTAATGTACGTCAAAGTGGCAATATGTATGCGTAGGCTATGTAAACACAAGTTGGTAGCTGCTTTTAGTATACGACCAAAAGCCAGTATGCGGCGTCGGTTGCTCGTGTGTCTAAAGCTAATGTTGCTACCCTATCCTGTTTACGCTGATGCTTTGGGGAGACGTTTATTATTGCCAAGATGCGCAGACACCGCCATTCATCTAGCGCCGATTTACTGTGTTTCATCAATGAAAAGAACAAGTCGTGGCGACTAAGCTACCAAATATGTGATAGTTGTATAATTTGTTGTAGGTTATTCTTAACATTATTTTGCCCATGTTTTCCTCATTACCTTTCAATGCCAAGTGCTTGGTACTAATAAAGTGAGGTCCCCATTATTAACAGATTTCAGTCGCTAACATGATGAGGATTTTTTTTTTATTAATAAAGTTACTCTAACAAAGGCAAAGACTAGTAGTTTGACACAAAGAATTTGTATGTCTTTGATTCAACCTAATGCATAATGAATGCCCTTTTGTCTGCACAGATACCTCACAAGTGTGAAGAAGTTGGATTTTCATCACGTTATGCACAAACATCAGCGTCCTCCCCTTTATAAGCACTGTTCCTCCAGCAATCACCTTGAGGGAGTTCTTCAGTGTCTTTGGCAGTCATGGAGTGAGTTTGTTTTTCTGTCATAACACACTGAAACACGACATATTCTAAATACTAGCTAACAGTTTATTTTACTCACTGTAGCTGGGCCACTCCTGCTGTCAAACTAAATCCATACACACGAACCCGCATGACAGAGGCCTGGCAGCAGCATGGTGTTTCTCAGCCTCAGGTCCACACCGTGCCTCCCGGAGCTGAAAATTCCCTTGGCTGTACTGTGTATGGAATCGTCGTGCAACAAGAGTCCACATCAATACAGCAACAGCAGCAGACCCAACATGGACAACACAACCAGCAACACAGTGGGAATCAGCAGCATGGAAGTGGGCAACATAGTCAGCAGCACTCTGCTCAGGCCCAGCAGACCAGCTTGCAGGTAGGGACTGATGGAGGGCACAAGTGCGGGGCATGTGGACATGATATCTCCCACCTGGCCAACCCCCATGAGCACCAGTGCATGGTAAGTCAGGACAGATCTTTCCAGTGCACCCAGTGCATGAAGATTTTCCACCAGGCTACAGACTTACTAGAGCACCAGTGTGTTCAAGTGGAACAGAAGCCCTTTGTGTGTGGCTTGTGTAAGATGGGCTTTTCCTTGCTCACATCTCTGGCCCATCACCACTCATCACACAACAGCAGCAATCCAATGAAGTGTTCAATATGTGAGAAGACGTACCGGCCCGGATCTTCTGGAAGCATGACCTCCAACTCCTCAGCGACCAATGCCCAGCAACGCAGCAGTCTGAGGGCATCAGCCAGCAGCAGCTCGTCCATTCTCCCCTTCCCGTCAGCCCGCGACCGCCCATACAAATGCTCTGTTTGCCAGAAGGGTTTCAAACACTTATCAGAACTCACCCGTCATGATAGGGTGCATACAGGCGAGAAACCCTTTAAATGTGACACGTGTGACAAGGCTTTCAGCCAATCCTCACACCTTCAGCACCACCAGCGGACACACAGCAACGAACGCCCTTTCAAGTGTGCTGTTTGTGAGAAAAGCTTCAAACACCGTTCCCATCTGGTGCGCCACATGTATGTGCATTCCGGAGAGCACTTATTCAAATGCAACTTATGTGAGTTGCATTTTAAAGAGTCGTCCGAGCTCCTTCACCATCCCTGCCACCCGCAAGGCTCTCGCCCCTTCCGCTGTGCCACCTGCGGAAAGGGATTCAAACGACCGTCAGACCTTCGCCAACATGAGCGGACGCACTCTGAGGAGCGTCCCTTCCACTGTGATGAGTGTCAGATGAGCTTCAGACAGCAGTATGCTCTGGTGCGCCACCGCCGCACTCACAAAGATCCAAACGACCGGCCGTTCAAATGCAATCTGTGCGACATGGGCTTCATGCAGCCTTCGCACCTCCTCTACCACCAGCATGTGCATGGCATGGACAACCTGTTCAAGTGTGCCTCATGCCAGAAGGAGTTCAGCCAATCAGGAGAGCTGCTTAGGCACAAGTGCGGAGAGTCGCCCAACACGGTGCCTGACAAGCCATATAAGTGTGACGTCTGTGGCAAGGGCTACAAGAAGAGTTCCACGTTGCAACGGCATCAAAACTCTCACTGCCAAGACAAGCCCCTTAAGTGCTCCCTCTGTGACCGCCGCTTTCTCTCTTCCTCTGAATTTGTGCAACATCGCTGCGACCCATCCCGGGAAAAGTCACTCAAGTGTCCGGACTGTGAGAAGCGCTTCAAATACTCCTCAGACCTCAATAGACACGTACGTGTGCACACTGGGGAGAAACCGTACAAGTGCGAACATTGCAACAAGTTCTTCAAACAACGGGAACATATGACCAAGCACCAGAGCACACATTCGAGAGAGGGACAGTTTAAGTGTGTTTGGTGTGGTGAGCGTTTCAGTGACTTGGGCTCTTTGCAGGATCACACAGTACAGCACACAGCTGATGGAGGGGACTACCCTGTGTCTCAGTGCATGTAACACAATCCTTTCGTGGAATCTATTAACTTGGATGTTCTCTGCAAGCACGGTTCTACTAAGCAGTACAGTTTTGGTTTAGTGAGGTATACTGTTTCTTTGCGTTTTACCAAAACTTGTGAAGTATACCAGAATTGGCATTTTATCATTTTATCATGGACATCCTACTGAAGCACCAACTTCTTTGGTTATGGTACCAAAAAGGTGGAGCTAGACACACATGGGAAAAGCACAAAACTCTTCATTTCCCAAGGTGTTCAGGTGTGTTCGGATCTGATAAACCCTCATCACGTTGGCATTTGGACAACCCAGTGTGTATCCGGGATAGTAAATATGTTAATATCATACCATAACCTCCAGACAGGGCTATTCACCGATTAATTGAACAAAGAAAATTACCGTATCCTAAGTGGAAGAAAATGGATGGATGGTTTTCTTCCAGTTTAATTCATTATATTGTAAGACAAGAATGCACCAAATTTTATTTGACCGTTCAACAGTCTCACTACTCCTTTCATAAGCAATAACCATGCCACCATCACCACAAAGTGTTTTTGTACTAAACTAAATCTTGAACTATCTGAAGATTGCATTCCATAATACTCTTCCCACCCTTAACATTTACTTTTAGAAGGCCGATTGTCACCCTAGTGCAAAAAAGAACTTGCTCCATCTACTTAACTAACAAGTGTTTTACAAAAATATGGCATTTGCCCGTTAGAGATAAAGATCATTATTTGCAGATTACCTTCATTTTTGTTTTGGTGAGAATAATTTCAAAAGAAAATATAAAGATATATTAACCAACATCAAGCATACTTGCAGTCAAAGCCTGCCTGTAGTTTGGACCCCATAGATGTCACCAAATTGGGATTGTCTTTACTTTGTTTAGACCCCACCCAGCCACCTTCACTCGCTTCTTGATTGTGGGTCTTTCGACTTTCTCTTTGATTTTTATTAAGTACAAATCATATTCTTGGAAATTGAGAGAGAAAAAAAGGGCTCCAATTATTAGATAGCAAAAACATTTTTGTGAAACATACTCAAATGAAACTGACGTCAATCATGTCTTGATTGTTGAAATTAAGACCATATTGGTATATTCACAGAAGTGCCACAACAATGCAACACCATCACTTACACAATACAGTGTAATGATATAAGTTAGAAACCTCCATCTAATAGTTCAGTAACCTGCAATTAGTTACACCGGAACTAAAAAAAAAAAAAAAAAAACAATATTAAGACAGCTTGTCATTTATATTTTGCAAGTCGACAAAATGTAGTTGTTCTGTCCTACCTGACTGTAGATTCATCTCGATATTAACCGCCTCCACGATTCCGAATTGGCCAGCCAGAGAGTATTAATAGCACTTCATCTGTAAAATAATGAGAAAGAAGTTGAACATCCAACAAAGAATGCAGTCAATGAATTTTCTTCTCCTCTCTAACATTTCTGACGATTGGCCTCTTCTTTTTTTTGTATCTCCACTGGCAAATGTTTTTTTTTCAGGTCATACACATCTAAAGCCCATATAATGTTTCACTACCTAATTCTGCACAACTTTGGTTTTTTAAGTGATTTTATGTTCCTCACAAATGAAACACTCAGGATAACCTGAACGTAAAGACAAGTCATTGTTTTCTAATAGATTCTGTTAATGGACTAGTGTGAGGATTTTAGTGGTTGAGGGTTTCTCCTCTAGGGAAA
Source organism: Syngnathoides biaculeatus (assembly GCF_019802595.1). Classification (NCBI taxonomy): domain Eukaryota; kingdom Metazoa; phylum Chordata; class Actinopteri; order Syngnathiformes; family Syngnathidae; genus Syngnathoides; species Syngnathoides biaculeatus. Next base: position 9,845,097 of record NC_084645.1, on the reverse strand, counting down.
TAGTTTTTGCATGTGTGGTTTAAATGTACAAATCCCTAAAATTGAAACTTTTTTGACATTCAATAAGTACCTGTATTCCGTTTATTAAAAGCGTCCCTTGGAGGTCAGAGCTGTACATAATGGTTGTATGTGACTTGGGCTACCTGTCAAAATCAGTCTTTCACAAAATTGTATTTAAAGATGTTATTTGTATTATTGCTACTTTTTAACCATGTGAAATGTTTTGACAAATGTTTTTGCTGTCTGTGCTGTCCAAGTAGTCAGGGGTGCCACCAGGGATTTTGGACCCTATTGGGGTGGGGATCACTGTGGGCTCAACCACTTTAATAAAGCAAATTGAAAATACATTGCAATACTTTGAACGAGAGCCCCTGTCAGTCATTTGTCCTTAGAACCATCATCACTCTAACCCCCACACAGTCTCAATGGCACCCCAGGACGTAGTGATTTATCAGTATGCTGAAGGTTGTCTTAAGATAAAGGTGTGAGTGTGTAAATGTAGACTGTATTTGGTTAAACAATGGAATACATACGGTAGTGACAAAATGTCATTTGAAGGGTACACAGACATTTGCATTTAAAAAGAAAATGTAGTCTTCTGTCATGTAGGGTGAACCTACAACAAAATACAGCAATTATCCTTTAGATTCCCTATTGAGTTAAAAATTATGCTAAGCCTGGTGCTAACTCAAGTTGGAATAATGCTTAGACGCCAGGTTTATAACTCTCTCCAATTCAGTTTCTATTAATTTCGGAATCCCTGTGCTTCCCGAAGAGGGATCCCTCTTCAAATTGCCCCATAGAAGTGCTGTAAAAAGGTATTCGCCCCCTTTCTGATATCTGCTTTTTTATATTGCATATCACACACAAAGTTTTCAAATCAATCCATCCATCCATATTCTTAGTCGCTTATCCTCAAAATGGTCGCAGAGGATTCAAATCCTCAAACCAATTTTAATATAGACAACCCAAGCAAATACAAAATGCAGTGTTCACAGTTTGATTTAAAGATGAAAAAAAAAAACACTAAACCTTTCTGACACTATGAAAAAGTAATATCAGTATTTGAAAACTGCATTTTGTTATTCCTTGAGTTGTCTCTGAGTGATATTAAAATGTATTTGTTGATTTGAAACATTTGTGTGTGATGGGAAAAAAATCAGGGGTCAAATTCTTTTTCACGGAACTCTAGTCACAGTTTGTGTTTCATGAAAATGTATTTTTATTTTGACTTATTTTCTGTTAAAACAAAGTGGAGTCCTCTGCCACTTTGTTTTATCACCTGTACATGTCTGACATTGGCATCATACAACTTTAAGAATAATGTGTGTGACAAGTGTGGATTTTTATGCTTTATTAATAATTATTCATTTTAGATGTGTAGGAAAGAAAGATGTTGGTGTTGACTGAAGTGGCTATATTACTAAAATATCTAATTTGGAGATTTTATTCCCATCAATTTATTTTGTTTAAATTACTAAATTTAACAAAGGTTAATAATTTAGAAAGTGGAAATATGACAATAAACATGGCAATGCATAAAAATTGGAGGGTCATTCTTCATATTTAACTTACCGGAATATATACAATGAAGAAAACAAGTATTTGAACACCCTGCTATATTGCAAATTCTCCAACTTAGAAATCATGGAGGGGTCTGAAATTTTCATCGTAGGTGCATGTCCACTGTGAAAGAGATAATCTAAAAAGAAAAATGCAGAAATCACAATGTATGATTTTTTTTAACGATTTATTTGTGTGATACAGCTGCCAATAAGTATTTGAACACGTGAGAAAACCAATATTAGTATTTGGTACAGTAGCCTTTGTTTGCAATTACAGAGGTGAAACGTTTCCTCTCGTTGTTCACCAGGTTTGCACACACTGCAGGGGGGATTTTGGCCCACTCCTCCACGCAGATCTTCTCTAGATCTGACAAGTTTCTGGGATGTCGCTGAGAAACACGGAGTTTCAGCCCTCTCGAAGATTTTTTATTGTGTTTACGTCTGGAGACTAGCTAGGCCACGCCAAAATGTTGATATGCTTCTTATGGAGCCACTCCTTGGCTTTCCTGGCTGTGTGCTTCGGGTCATTGTCATGTTGAAAGACCCAGCCACGACTCATCTTCAATGATCTGACTGAGGGAAAGAGGTTGTTCCCCAAAATCTCACAATACTTGGCCATGGTCATCCTTTCTTTAATACAGTGCATGTGTCATGTCCCATGTGCAGAAAAACACCCCCAAAGCATGATGCTACCACCCCGATGCTTCACACGAGGGATGGTGTTCTTGGGATGGAACTCATCATTCGTCTTCCTCCAAACACTGTTAGCGGAATTATGACCAAAATGTTTCATTTTGGTCTCATCTGACCACAAAACCTTCTCCCATGACGCCTCTGTATCATCCAAATGGTCAGTGGCAAACTTAAGACTGGTCTTGACATGTGCTGGTTGAAGCAGGGAACTTTCCATGCCATGCATGATTTCAAACCATGACGTCTTAGTGTATTACAAACATTCACCTTGGAAACGGTGGTCCCAGCTCTTTTCAGGTCTTTGACCAAGTCCTGTCGTGTAGTCCTGGGCTGATTTCGTTCTAAGGATCATTGAGACCCCATGAGGTGATATCTTAGATGGGGCTCTACTTCGATTGAGATTGACTGTCAAGTTTAGCGTCTTCCATTTTCTAATGATTGCTCCAACAGTGGACCTTTTTTCACCAAGCTGCTTGGCAATTTCTCTGTAGCCCTTTCCAGCCGCGTGGAGTTGTAAAATTTTGTCTTTGGTGTCTTTGGACAGCTCTTTGGTCTTGGCCATGTAACAAGTTAAGTCTTACTGATTGTATGGTGTAGACAGGTGTCTATGCAGCTCACGACCTCACACAGGTGCATCTGATTCAGGATAATACATGGAGTGGAGGTGGACTTTTAAAGGCAGACTAACAGGTCTTTGAGGGTCAGAATTTTAGCTGATTGACAGGTGTTCAAATACTAATTTGCAGCTGTATCACACAAATGGTTAAAAAAATCATAGCCAGGAAACCAAGGAGTGGCTACGTAAGAAGCATATCAAGGTTCTGGCGTGGCCTAGCCAGTCTCCAGACCTAAACCCAATAGGAAATCTTTAGAGGGAGCTGAAACTCTGTGTTTCTCAGCGACAGCCCAGAAACCTGTCTGATCTAGAGAAGATCTGTGTGGAGGAGTGGGCCAAAATCCAATCCAATCCAGGTGTGCAAACCTGGTGAACAACTACAGGAAACGTTTGACCTCTGTAATTGCAAACAAAGGCTACCGTACCTAATATTATTAACATTGGGTTTCTCAGGTGTTCAAATACTTATTTGCAGATGTATCACACAAATAAATCGTTCAAAAATCATACATTGTGATTTCTAGATTTAGTTTTTTGATTATCTCGCTCACAGTGGACATGCACCTACGATGAAAATTTCAGACCCATCCATGATTTCTAAGTGGGAGAACTTGCAATATAACAAGGTGTTCGAATACTTATCTTCTTCACTGTACACGTATTCAAGTACTGGTCTTATGAGTGCTGAATTTTGTGGAGTGTGGACAAAACAAATACAATAGCTATTTAAGACATGACATTGCACAGTATTTGTAAAATACTGTCTCTCACCTCTGGACACGTCCAACCCATTGAAATCTGCTTTCATCATCATCATCCTCCCTCACAACATCCATCAACCTTTTCTTTTGTCTTCCTCTTGCTCTTTTGCCTGGCAGCTCCAACCTCAGCACCCTTCTGCCAACATACTCACTCTCTCACCTCTGGACACGTCCAACCCATTGAAATCTGCTTTCATCATCATCCTCCCTCACAACATCCATCAACCTTTTCTTTTGTCTTCCTCTTGCTCTTTTGCCTGGCAGCTCCAACCTCAGCACCCTTCTACCAACATACTCACTCTCTCACCTCTGGACACGTCCAACCCATTGAAATCTGCTTTCTCAAACCTTGTCTCCCAAACATCTAACATTTTTTCTAATGAGCTCATTTCTAATTCTATCCAACCTGCTCACTCCTAGAGGGAACCTCAAGATCTTCATTTCTGCCACCTCTGTCCTATTTTGATACTCTGTCACAGGCTTTATCTAGATCCACAAAGACACAATATCACTCCTTCTGACCTTCTCTGCAAATTTCCATTAACATCCTGAAGGAAAATGCATCTTTCCAAAGCAAAGCAAATTTATTTGTATAGCACATTTCATACACAAGGTACCTCAATGTGCTTTGCACGAGTTTAAGCATTTGAATACAAATAATAAAACGTTTAAAACAAGTAAAAAATTAAAATACAAATTCAAATACAAGATCCAGGATACAAGCGGCCAAAATGAGTTTCATCTGCAGGATGTCCGGGATCTCTCTTAGAGATAGGGTGAGAAACTCGGTCATCCGGGCGGGGCTCTGTGTTGAGCCGCTCCTCTTCCTTATTGAGAGGAGCCAGATGAGGTGGATGGGCCATCTGATTCGGATGCCTCCTGGACACCTCACTGGTGAGGTGTTCCGGGGACATCCCAACGGATGAGACCTCGGGGATGACCCAGGACACGTTGGAGAGACTATAAGTCTCGGCTGGCCTGGGAACCCCTAGGATCCCTACAGAAGTGCTGGAAGAAGTGGCTGGGGAAAGGGAAGCCTGGGTATCCCTGCTAAAGCGACCGCCCCCGCGACCTGACCCAGAAAAGCCGTAGAAGATGGATGGATATTTTGTGCAGACAGTGTAATCTGAAGGAGGTTACCAACTGCAAGGATGTGGTGGGGGAGAGTGTAGCTCGACAGCATAGGATGGTGGTGTCTGTAATGACTCTGGTAGTGGGTAGGAAGACGAAGAAGACAAAGGTAGAGCAGAGAATCAGGTGGTGGAAGTTGAGAAAGGAAGAATGTTGTGTGGCCTTCCGGAAGGAGGTGAGACAGGCTCTAGATGAACAGGAAGAGGTCCCGGAAGACTGGAATACTACTGCCAAGGTATTAAAAGAGGCAGGCAGGAGAGTACTTGGGGTATTTTCTGGTAGAAAAGGGGAGAAGGAGACTTGGTGGTGGAACCCCAAAATACAAGAAGTCGTCCAAGGTAAGAGATTAGCGAAGAAGAAGTGGGACACTGAGAGGACTGAGAGGCGTAAAGAATACATTGAGATGCGTTGTAGGGCGACGGTAGATGTGGCGAAGGCTAAACAAGAGGCATATGAGGACATATACTACAGGTTGGATACGAAAGAAGGAGAAAAGGAGCTCTACAGGTTGACCAGACACAGGGATAGAGATGGGAAGGATGTGCTGCAAGTAAAGGTGATTAAGGATAGCAATGGAAATATGTTTATTGGTACCAGTAGTGTACTAAGTAGATGGAAAGAGTACTTTGAGAAGTTTATGAATGAAGAAAATGGGAGAGAAGGTGGAGTAGAAGATGCAAGCATCAATGACTGGCAAGTGGCTTTGATTGGTAAAGGAGAAGTTAGAAAGGCACTGAACAGAATGAAAAATGGAAAAACAGTTGGTCCTGATGACATACCAGTGGAGGCATGGAAGCAATTTGGTGAGGTGGCTGTGGAAACTTATTCAATAGAATACTAGCGGGAGAGAAGATGCCAGAAGAATGGAGGAAACGTGTGCGAGTCCCCATTTTTAAGAACAAAGGCGATGTTCAGAACTGTGGAAACTACAGAGAAATAAAGATAATGAGCCACACAAGGAAGTTATGGGAATGAGTAGTGGAGGCAGAATTAAGTATCTGTGAGCAACAGTATGGTTTCATGCCAAGAAAGATGCATTATTTGCGTTGAGGATGCTCGTGGAAAAGTCCAGAGAAGGTCAGAAGGAGCTACAGTGTATCTTTGTAGACCTAGAGAAAGCCTATGACAGAGTACCAAGAGAGGAACTGTGGTACTGCATGCGCAAGTCTGGTGTGGCGGAGAAATATGTTAGAATAGTACAGGACATGTATGTGGGTAGCAGAACAGCGGTGAGATGTGCCGTTGGTGTGTCAAAACAATTTAAGGTAGAGGTGGGACTGCATCAGGGTTCTGCGCTGAGCCCCTTCCTGTTTGCGGTAGCAATGGATAGGCTGAAAGATGAGGTTAGACTGGATTCCCCTTGGACCATGATCTTCGCAGATTATATTGTGATCTGCACTGAAAGCAGGGAACAGGCGGAGGGACTGTTAGAAAGATGAAGGTACACACTGGAAATGAAATGAAGAATGAAGATTAGCCGTAGTAAAACAGAATATATGTGCCTGAATGAAAGGGGCGGAGGAGGAAGAGTGAAGCTACAGGGAGAAAAGATCACGAAGTTGGACGACTTCAAAGACTTGGGGTCAACAATACAGAGCAATGGAGAGTGTGGCAAGGAAGTCAAGAAACGGGTCCAAGCGGGGTGGAACAGTTGGCGGAAGGTGTCTGGTGTTCAATGTGACAAAAGAGTATCCACCAGGATGAAGGGCAAAATTTATAAAACAGTGGTGATGGTGATAAACGGATTAGAGACGATGGCCCTGAAGAAACAACAGGAAGCGGAACTTAAGGTAGCAGAAATGAAGATGTTGAAGTTCTCACTTGGTGTGAACAGGTTGGATAGGATTACAAATGAGCTCATTAGAGGCACAGCCAACGTTGGATGTTTTGGAGACAAGGTTAGAGAGAGCAGACTTCGATGGTTTGGACATATTCAGAGGCGAGAGAGTGAGTATGTTGGTAGAAGGGTGCTGAGGTTGAAGCTGCCAGCAAAAGAGCGAGACGAAGACCAAAGAAAAGGTTGATGGATGTTGTGAGGGAGGATGATGCACGAGATAGGCTTAAATGGAAAAAGATGACACGCTGTGACGACCCCTAACAGGACAAACTGAAAGAAGAAAAAAAAAAAGAATCCTCTTAACTGCCAAAAACAATTATCTCAGTTTTGTTGTGATTCAGTTGAAGAACATTTTGGTTCCTCCAGTTATTTATCTGCTTTAGACTTTGACACAACACCTCAATTGAACTCTAGTCATCTGGAGACACTGCTATATATAACTGTGTCATCTGCATAGCTATGAAAATTAAAGTTCTAGAAAATTTGACCTAAGGGTTGCATACACAAGCTGAACAGACCCTTGAGGGACCCCATAGGTCAATGCCGTTTGCTGAGATTAAGCATTCCCAATGGTTACAAAGTACTGGAGCTCTTTTCCTTCAGGTAAGACCATAACCATTTGGCCCTACCCAGTTTCAAACCTTTTCAGCAGTATAATATACCAAATAAAAGCCACACTGACATCCAACAAGACCAAAACTGACACCTTTCCTGACACAGTATTAAACCTAATATCATTTTGGACTTGGACAAAAGCAGATTCTGTACAGTGATGAGTTCAGAAACATGATTGAAGTTTGTCAGAAAAGTCCTTTTAAATGAAAGAAATTGCTCTGTTGATTAAAAATAACTTTCTCAACGATCTTGGTTTTGAAGGGGAGATTCAAGATGGGTCTGTTGCTTGCTAAAATGGAAGCATCCAGTGCTCTGATTTTTTTTAGAAGAAGCTTAACAGCAGCTTCTTTAAGAGCTTTAGGAAATTCACCAGACTGATGTGAGCAATTGATTATTTATTGCAAAGCAGCTCGCACAGACTAAACAGTTATGAAAAAGTCAACTCGTGCATGTGACGTCACACTTTGCATTGCGCCATATTGCTGGTCAAACCAAGATGCTCTGCAGTCCGGGAGTCGTTGAACCGCAGCAAATTTTTGCAAATTGACCGAGACCTGTTGTGCTCTTGGTTTTCACAATAGACAAGACAGTTCTTCAAAGAGATCATTCTATACCATCTGAAAGGATGAGGAAAGATCAATGGATTTCTCCAATTGAACGGGCTGTATGGTGGTTTGGTAAACCAGGGGTTGTGGGTTCGTCTCCCACTGGGGCCTCCACTCCCTGAGAAGGGTTGCGTCAGGAAGGGCATCCGGGGTAAAAATTGTGCCAAACATATATGTGCGTTCATCTGAGATGACACGCTGTGGCGACCCCGTAAGGGACAAGCTGAAAGAAACTTACTTACTTACTTACTTACTATGGTGCCCAACGAAATACTCTTACTTGTGTAGCGATCATTTAATTTCAGCGAGGAATTATTCTTGTCAATCTCAAATTACCAAGAAGTATTTATAATGCCAAATTGGCTTTGATAACAATGCGTATTTAAAAACAATAAACCATCTGTCACAGAGAGATTTACGGAGGTGAGTGTTCCACATTAAAGAATGGAGTCACCCAATTCTTTGTGCAGCACATTAGTTGTTTATTTTCTTTATGTTAATGGCACAGAATACACGTTTAGCTCACAGTATATAAAGAGCATCCGCTAACAGTTCTCACACGCGATACGTTTCACTGTACTGCAGCTTCTTATGGGAAACTATATCACACAGCATGTAAACTAACAAATGTATTGAGCAAAACTCTTCGAAAAAATATTTTAAATAAGAGATTTATATCCTAATTCCGGTGTTCAAGAACATACAGAAATCAAATATGACAAGTTAAAAATCGAAAATAATACAGCCGGGTTAGACATAAAAATCACTCAGTCATGCAGATGTCGCTCTTATTGTGAAGCAACAGAAAGTTGCACACTCTTTTCGTGTTCTATAGTTTTTTAACGTGTCAAGACTTAGAAATGCTATACAAGTTCAACAGCAATACATCTCAAACACAGAGATGACCCTGCCCCCACTCCCCAGTATCTTACTTGTAAACGGCACAAAACACAGGTTTAGCTCATAGCACATAAATAGCATCCCCTAACTTCTTACACGTGATACATTTCATTGTACTGTAGCTTTTTCTCCGAATGAGCTGGGCAGCGGCTGCAACACAGCGCCCCCTGCTGGCAAAATGCTGTTACTACAAGAACGAACTCAATTAGAGCCCAAGTGTCATCCTTATAAACATTCTAAAATAGATATTGTAATGAAAAATACATATAACGTTATTCACTTCAATGTCTATACGAACAAATAAATGTAAGTGGAGAGCGCGTCATCCATGCGCAAAGTTGCAGAAGTGTCATTCTACGATATCCAAGTGGTCGCCATATTGGCTGCATCCTCTGTCAATGACGTCACCCGGACATTCGCCAAGGAAAACACGCGGTGCACAACTAACTATGGGAGACGAACGCGTCCCTTCTGACACGGAAGCTCTTTTCGAATAGGAGAACACCACACAACCTAGTGAAGTAACTGGCGCAATATTACACGACTGTTTCGAGCCCTCGGGGCAATATTACACTATTGTCTCAAGCCATATTCAGATGATATGCAATCACAGCCAAACCGCAGCCCCGTCCGATCCACTTCCGCGGCGGAGATGAGCCATCGCGGCTCATCGCAACCGGCCGATGTGGCTTATGACGGAGCCGAGCCGTGCTGGTTTAGGGAGTTGTTCATAGACGCCGCAGTATGCGATGAACAACACCGTCGTTACTGCACGCACGCGGCTGAGTGAGGCATTCTTGCTGGGTTCTTCAGATTCACCGCCATCCGCGCAGCAGCCCGACGCCGTCCGTCACGCACATTGACATATTTCGTACGCGGATCTTTTGTTACGTTATGAGAGACCGATTACGTGGTCCACCCCAAACTATTTTTTTTTTAGTAGCTGTATACACACCTACCGGTTATTTGGAACCCACGCAGCTCTCGTCCTCTGCACCCGTGCAATCCATTTTTCACAATGAACCGGGTCTTTTTCAAACTCATGAAGGGTAATTCCATTCTCCCGAGTGTTCAAGCAATGTCCAGCAATGCAGTGAGCCGGCGTTTTGGCTAACAAGAAGGAACAACGAGCTACCTTCCCAGAGGTAAAACTAATGGAAACAAACGAGTCCACTTGGGGGTGCTGGTGTCCTTGACGTCACTTCGTGCTTCTTCTCGAAAACAAATACCTCGAGAGGATTTTCATGGCGGGAGTTACAAAAAGCTGTATACGTCAAAATCATGTTTTGTGGTGAAAAAACGCATGGGCCCACATTGGCTGACGTTTTTTCATTAATCTTCTTCTTCTTCTTTTCCTTTCGGCTTGTCCCATTAGGGGTCGCCACAGCGTGTCATCTTTTGCCATCTTAGCCTATCTCCTGCATCTTCCTCTCTAACCCCAACTGCCCTCATGTCTTCCCTCACCATATCCATAAACCTTCTCTTTGGTCTTCCTCTCGCTCTTTTGCCTGGGAGCTCCATCCTCAGCATCCTTCTACCAATATACTCACTCTCTCGCCTCTGAACATGTCCAAACCATCGAAGTCTGCTCTCTCGAATCTTGTCTCCAAAACATCCAGCTTTGGCTGTCCCTCTAATGAGCTCATTTCTAATCCTATCCAACCTGGTCACTCCGAGCGAGAACCTCAACATCTTCATTTCTGCCACCTCCAGTTCAGCTTCCTGTTGTTTCTTTAGTGCCACCGTCTCTAATCCGTACATCATGGCCGGCCTCACCACTGTTTTGTAAACTTTGCCCTTCATCCTAGCAGACACTCTTCTGTCACATAACACACCAGACACCTTTCGCCAGCTGTTCCAACCTGCTTGGACCCGTTTCTTCACTTCCTGACCACACTCTCCATTGCTCTGGATTGTTGACCCCAAGTATTTGAAGTCGTCCACCCTCGCTATCTCTTCTCCCTGTAGCCTCACTCTTCCCCCTCCACTTTTCTCATTCACGCACATATATTCTGTTTTACTTCGGCTAATCTTCATTCCTCTCCTTTCCAGTGCATGTCTCCATCTTTCTAATTGTTCCTCTGCATGCTCCCTGCTTTCACTGCATATCACAATATCATCTGCGAACATCATGGTCCAAGGGGATTCCAGTCTAACCTCATCTGTCAGCCTATCCATTACCACTGCAAACAGGAAGGGGCTCAGAGCTGATCCCTGATGCAGTCCCACCTCCACCTTAAATTCCTCTGTCACACCTAAGGCACACCTCACCATTGTTCTGCTGCCATCATACATGTCCTGTACAATTTAACATACTTCTCTGCCACACCAGACTTACGCATGCAGTACCACAGTTCCTCTCTTGGTACTCTGTCATAGGCTTTCTCTAGATCCACAAAGACACAATGTAGCTCCTTCTGACCTTCTCTATACTTTTCCACGAGCATCCTCAATGCAAATAATGCATCTGTGGTACTCTTTCTAGGCATGAAACCATACTGTTGCTTGCAGATACTTACTTCTGTCCTGAGTCTAGCCTCCACTACTCTTTCCCATAACTTCATTGTGTGGCTCATCAACTTTATTCCTCTATAGTTCCCACAGCTCTGAACATCCCCTTTGTTCTTAGAAATGGGAACTAGAACACTTTTCCTCCATTCTTCAGGCATCTTTTCGCCCGCTAGTATTCTGTTGAATAAGTTGGTCAAAAACTCCACAGCCATCTCTCCAAATTGCTTCCATACCTCTACCGGTATGTCATCAGGACCAACTGCCTTTCCATTTTTCATCCTTTGTAGTGCCTTTCTGACTTCCCCCTTAGTAATCATTTCCACTTCCTGGTCCTTCACTCTTGCTTCTTCTACTCTTCCTTCTCTCTCATTTTCTTCATTCATCAACTTCTCAAAGTATTCTTTCCATCTATTTAGCACACTACCGGCACCAGTCAACACATTTCCATCTCTATCCTTAATCACCCTAACCTTCTGCACATCCTTCCCATCTCTATCCCTCTGTCTGGCCAACCTGTAGAGATCCTTTTCTCCTTCTTTCGTGTCCAACCTGGTGTACATGTCTTCATATGCCTCTTGTTTAGCCTTTGCCACCTCTACCTTTGCCCTACGTCGCATCTCGATGTACTCCTTTCGCCTCTCCTCAGTCCTCTCAGTATTCCACTTCTTCTTCGCTAATCTCTTACCTTGGATGACTTCTTGTATTTTGGGGTTCCACCAGCAAGTCTCCTTCTCCCCTTTCCTACCAGATGACACACCAAGTACTCTCCTGCCTGTCTCTCTGATCACCTTGGCTGTCGTCGTCCAGTCTTCCGGGAGCTTCGGTTGTCCATCGAGAGCCTGTCTCACCTCTTTCCGGAAGGCCGCACAACATTCTTCCTTTCTCAGCTTCCACCACATGGTTCTCTGCTCTACCTTTGTCTTCTTAATCTTCCTACCCACCACCAGAATCATCCTACATACTACCATCCTATGCTGTCGAGCTACACTCTCCCCTACCACTACTTTACAGTCAGTAACCTCCTTCAGATTACATCGTCTGCACAAAATATAATCTACCTGCGTGGTTCTACCTCCGCTCTTGTAGGTCACGATATGTTCCTCCCTCTTCTGGAAATAAGTGTTCACTACAGCCATCTCCATCCTTTTTGCAAAGTCCACCACCATCTGCCCTTCAAAGTTCCTTTCCTGGATGCCGTACTTACCCATCACTTCTTCATCGCCCCTGCTTCCTTTACCAATATGTCCATTACAATCTGCACCAATCACAACTCTCTCGCTGTCTGGGATGCTCAGAACTACTTCATCTAGTTCCTTCCAGAATTTCTCTTTCAACTCTAGGTCACCTGTGGTGCATAGCCGCTAACCACATTATACATAACACCCTCAATTTCAAATTTTAGTCTCATCACTCGATCTGATACTCTTTTCACCTCCAAGACATTCTTAGCCAGCTCTTCCTTTAAAATAACCCCTACTCCATTTCTCTTCCCATCTACTCCGTGGTAGAATAATTTAAACCCTGCTCCCAAACTTCTAGCCTTACTACCTTTCCACCTGCTCTCTTGGATGCACAGAATATCAACCTTTCTCCTAATCATCATGTCAACCAACTCCTGAGCTTTTCCTGTCATAGTCCCAACATTCAAAGTCCCTACACTCAGTTGTAGGCTCTGTGCATTCCTCTTTTTCTTCTGACGCTGGATCCGGTTTCCTCCTCTTCTTTGTCTTCGACCCACAGTAGCTGAATTTCCACCGACGCCCTGCAGGTTAGCAGTGCCGGGGGCGGGCGTTGTTAACCCGGGCCACGACCGATCCGGTATGGGATTCTTTAGATGAACGCTCATATTTGTTTGGCACAGTTTTTACGCCGGATGCCCTTCCTGACGCAACCCTCTGCATATATCCGGGCTTGGGACCGGCCTACAGATTGCACGGGTTTGTGCCCCCATAGGGACGTTTTTTCATTAATAACATACTAAAAATCATCCATTTCATAACAGTAGCCCTTTAAACGAAGCAAATGTTATACATGTCCAGTCACACAAGAGTTGAATTTGAGGGGTAAAGTATTTTAAAAAATGTTGTCTGTATGTTGTGTATTGGGTGGGCCAAAAATAATAATGTTTATAACTGTACATTTTCTTAATGTCTTAGCCGTTCCACTCCAAACACAATGTGCCACAGGAGCGTGTGGCAGCAATACGGTTCCGTGTACGGAGGAGATGACTCCCTGTCCTAAATTTTTTTTTCCAATTGTAGCGCCTCTCTAGTATAAAATACTTCGACGAGGTAGCCACCTGAGTTCTTTCCTCCCTCCAAAGTAGGAAACCAATAAATTAACTCAATGGTAATTACTCTAAATGTCTATTATAACTTTTGTCTTTACTTGTGCATTTAATTCTATATCAAAAAGTCTCTGAAATAATGTTTCCCTTATGAGTAAAGGTTAACCAATGTAGATAACCGAGCTATCATATAAACTCCCCACTTCTAACTGTCTTGCAGATAGTCAAATAATACACCTGGTTATGTAACAAAAAGTGTGAACATTTATTAACAAAATAAAAGTTACAAAAACAAATCTCTTTACTCAACAAAGAGTCATTCAGTAAATAAATTGAACAAAACAAGTACATACTGGACACATGAGCTCGGTTAACCTAAGCTAAGGGCCCAAACAAAAATGAATCTAGCCGACAAAGCAAACGAAATTCAAACCCCAATCTCACTGCGGTGCTTCCCCAGGCATGAGTGAAGAAATGTGAAGGTGGTTTTTCCTCTGTCCGGCGTCCTCACGGTCCTCGTCCTTTTTTTCTTCCTTGTAGTCCAAACACAGGCCTCGCTAGCCGCATTAGCTCGACACTAGCGCCCTTGTCTTCTCCCTCGTGGACCAATACACAGGCCTCGCTAGCTAGCGTTAGCTGTTTGCTAGCGCCCAAACCAAGTCTCATGCATGCACTTAGCACATGTGGTCGCGGCTAAATCCACCACGTTACTCCATCATCAAAATTTCTTGCTCAACTGGATGTTTTAAATCTACTTTGCAAGCTCCCCGTGTGGCACCCTCTGCTGGTAAGAGCAAAGGACCTGGTCCCATCCATCGGACAGGACCGGCATCTTCCTCAACTGGGGAATCAATATTTTCAGCCCTAATCTGATCTTCTTTCCCATTAACTCTCAGACCAAGTGCATTCCTGACCTCCGCTTTGTCCCCAAACCGGTGCAACAACAGTCGGACATGGCTAGCATTTATGCCCACAATGATGAAGGTCTTATCGTCTAGTCTGGGAGTGGGACATATGAGAGCTAAGACAGTGAGTGTTTTAATATCTCCCAGCACTTCAGCGGGATATTCAAGGTCAACCACCACATACCCACGGTAAGGGTAACTAACCTCTGTTTCACTTAATCCCTAGATGGATAGACCAGATACGGGATGAATTGCAATATCAGATAAATACTCTTTGTACCAGGGCTCAAATATTATTGTCACTTGCGACCCACTATCCATTAAGGCCTTTCATGGTTGCCCATTTACTTTTAAGGGCACCAGACTAGGCGGTCCAACCAGCCCATCAGGAATGCCTGTAGTCTCAGGCACATCAACTGCACTCCTTTTGCCTGAGCAGTTAACTTCACTTGATGAGGCATCCCCTGATGGTTGATTGGTTTGATCACTTTTGATCATTTTAGACACTTTGCAGCAAAATGTCCAGCCACATCTGTAACAAAATGGACTTGTTTGAGTCTTGTCTGGGTTTTTGAGGGTAGCTTTTGACTGACTTTGACATCTTAACGGCTGACACCGCAGCTTGCGGTTCCGCCACTTTATGGGCCAATTTCTGTTGCACGCGTTATTTCCTCAAAGCAGCTATTTCTCCCTCAGAACTGCTGTCATGAGATTCTGCACTTGGCAGAATTTTCACAGTACTGTGCAAAGCATCTGTCGTGGGGGTAGACACCACAGCAGCTACCAAGGACTTCAATTCCTTTATCTCAGACTTTAACTGTTGGATTTCTGACTGTTTTGCATCCATTTCCTGTTGTAGGTATGCACTTTGTACAA
Source organism: Syngnathoides biaculeatus (assembly GCF_019802595.1). Taxonomy (NCBI): domain Eukaryota; kingdom Metazoa; phylum Chordata; class Actinopteri; order Syngnathiformes; family Syngnathidae; genus Syngnathoides; species Syngnathoides biaculeatus. The sequence continues at coordinate 9,829,795 of NC_084645.1, read as the reverse complement.
CAGCACCCATTTTTCGTCTTGAGGATTCATATTCTTCCTCGGTGCGTATCTCTTTTAACAGCTGGAGGAACGGGTTTTTTTTTCTTTGCGCTCTCTTAGACGAATATTAAGTAGCATCATGTAAGAACCAATAGCGCCATGCAACAGCTGCTCTAACCTTACTTTGTCAGCACACGCGACAGGAATGCCACCTCTCTTAACCTATTCAACGACTGTTCTAGACGCCTGAGGAAGTCAGAGAGCTTCTCCACTGTCTGTTGCTGTAACAGACGAAAGGCAAAATATAACTCCTCTCCTGATTCAGCTGTCCCCAAAGCATGTTCAAGTGCTTCTAAGCAGTCTTCTGGGCTGACAGAAAGATCGCTGGAATGGGCTGCTTGGACAATATCACGTGCTGGTCCTCTCAAACTCTCCATTAATCTACACCTTTTCTCTTTTGGAGAGTCTTCACAGTCTTCCACCATGAGCCGTGCTTGACCTAACCAGTGTTCAAATGGTTCATTTGCAGGTGGAGTGGGCAGCAATCCAGAAAACGTTTGTAATCTGCTGTGGCTTCCATTATCAGTAAAAGATTTGTTCTTGCTGAGTAATTCACTAACTACTTGTAGTAGGGCTGCTGTCGATTTGGTCACATCCTCTTCCGGCGAAGATGATTTAGGTGTCTCATTTCTGTATGTCCCATTTGTTTGCTGTTATCCAGATAACCTCTGACTTGCTGCATTGGTCTCCAGGCCTTTAGCTACTGTGACGACAGACCACGGTCCACCACCATCAATTGGATACACATCAAAGGGAAACATTTGTCTCGTCACAGCGTCTTTACATTCACACAAAACCAGGTACCGGTTCTGCTGGAGGCTGGATGTTCCCCCTCTGGCACGCACATCTCCAAGACTCTTCACTGTTTCCATTCTCTCTTGGATGGCAGCAGTATTTACTTAATCATGCATGAGCACCAACACAGTATGAGCCAGATCTATTGACTCCTGTTGGCACCATCCTCTTAATTGTTTTACCAACTCAGTCTGTGCATCCATTTTAGAACTCAAGCTATCAAAATTTACCAGCACAAAATTAAACAAAATAAATGTACAAATACATTTCACTAGTATCCCACCGGTGCCTCCAAATTATGTAGTGCCTCTCTAGTATAAAATACCACCTGAGTTCTTTCCTCACTCCAAAGTAGGAAACTAATGAATTACCTCAGTGCTAATTACTCTAAATGCCGATCACAACTTTACTCTTTACTTGTGCATTTAAGTCTCTTTCAAAAAGTCTCTGAAATAATATTTCCCTTTTTAGTAAAGGTTAACTAATGTAGATAACCCTGCTATCATATTAACTCCCCACTTCTAACTGTCTTGTTGTCAAATAATACACCTGGTTATGTAACAGAAAGTGTGAACATTTAATAACAAAATAAAGGTTAGAAAAGCAAATCTCTTTACTCAACAAACAGTCATTCAGTAAATATATTGAACAAAACTGTCACGGCCCATCGCAACGTGAGTAGGACCCAAATGCAGGACTCGGACGATGCAAGGTAGTTCGGGGAGAAACGTTTATTATTCCGTGGTCGGGGATCGGGCAGGCAGTCAGGTGCAGCAGCGGTAGTTGGGACGTCGGGCGAAGAGAGCAGGTGAGCGGGCAGGCAGGAATCGGTACACGGGAGAACGATCAAAGCAGGCAGAAGTGTCAAAGGAGTCGGGCTTACAGGGTTGGTCGGAGAACAGGCGAAGGTCGGTACACACGGGTTGTCGATCAGGGATACGGTAGTACTTGAACGGGACATGAAACTCAACGATCTGGCGCAGACCAGTCGTCATCAGGGTCATATAAATACACAGGATAATCAGCCCGCATGTGGCGCAGGTGTGCGCCTCCCAATCAGCGCAACCACGCGGGCACCCGCACAGCCCGGGCTGGAGCGGCAGGATCATGACAAAAACAGGTACACACTGCACACATGAACTAAGATAACCTAAGCTAAGGGCCCAAACAAAAATGAATCTAGCCGGCAAAGCAAATTAAATTCAAACCCCAATGTCACTGCGGTGCTTCAGCAGGCAGGAGTGAAGAAAGGTGAAGGTGGTTACCACAATAAATCAACAAACAAAAGTATTTCCTTTTCACAAATGAATAAAACACATTTAAATACAAATCCCTCCAAAAGAAAATAAAGTCAGCACACACAGTTTAACAGATATTCCACCACATTGCATAAAGAAAACTAATTGCCACTCTATTATACTGAACTTTTACCTGTACCAACTTTTAACCGGGTTACACAATCATCGTTAATGAATGCGAGTTTGTGTAAAACCAGGAGTCATTTCTTTAAATATTGGTTTATTTTGGTTGGTATTTGTATTGGAAAAAAATTTGAATGGGTCCATCATTATGTGGGATTTATTCTTGATTGAGAACAGGTCCAGCAATGAAGCATTTGTATACGTCCAGACTTCCATACGCCTTTAAAGTCTTCTGTGTAAATCTCGACAACTTCCTCATATCCAGTTGTCCACGACAAGCGGAAGCGAATTAACGGTCCAATTTCTTATCGATGAAAACATCAACTTCTCCATTAAATATGGATCCTCTATGCCAAGTGTCTCTCATTTTTCCACGTGCCTTCGTTTATTATGACCTTCTAAACGGTTTAACGTATCGGATAAAACTAAGGGTGTCGTGCTATAAGACATTTTCGTTTTGTCTCAACGGAATTAACTTGCAACAATGCTTTGTTTGACCGGAAATATGGCGATGCCACGTGATTTTATGATGTAGGTGCTGAAGCTCTATCAAGTCAAGACAACTTGTTGATGGTTTCAACTACTAAACAGTTTTCTCTACAGTTTTTTGGTCAACTGTATCCAATTCAGACAGGGTACTAGAGTTTTCCCTGGGTGGCTTCAGATATATCATTTTAACATTTTGCTGATGTGTGCTGATATCTGACCTGTTGGATTGTACTTTTTTGCTAAAATAATAGGCAAACTCATTGCATTTATCAGCTGTTAAGAGTTCTGGAGCAATCTGATTGGATGTGGGGGGCGGGGGTGGTGAGCCTGTCAACCACAGCAAACAGAGTGCAAGTATTGCTAAGTTCTTACTGATGATTTCAGAAAAGTGTTGCTGTTTAGCATGGACAAACTCTTAGTTAAAATTAAAAAGACTTTGTCCGCAGGGTCATAGTGATTTTGGATTTTAGTTTTCCTCCAACTACATTCTCCTTTACTAGACTGTCAGTTCAAGCTCTTGACCATCATAATGTTCCTCCATGGTGTTCTTGGTTACCTCAAGATGGTCTTAGTTTTAACAGAGGTGACAGCATTCATGACAGTTGAGATTTTCCAGGTGAAATTGTCCAAATGTTGATCAACCGTCTCAGCATTCAGTCTGTGGCAAAGCCACAGTCTCCATAAACTTAGCACCAGTACTCTCATTTATGTACCTTTTCTTAATAGACATAGTTTTTGTCTGAAGTTTTGGGAGAATCGGTAATTCAAAAAATACACCAAAATAGTCAGACATAACCATATCCTTCATGTCAATTGATAGAATATTATTATCCTTAGAGATGACCAGATCTAAGATGTGACCTTCAATGTGAGTTGGTCTCTTAATATGTTGAGAGAGTGGTTTTTAATTTCCCCCTGAAATTTCACCCCGTGGTCAAATATTCCAAACCTTTTGTAATTACTGTACGTGTATATTTAAAGGTAATTGTCATCCTTCAGTTTTGATTTGGTTGCATGGTATTTGTGGAATCCCGTTTTTATGAATAATGTTTGGATTAAAAAAAAAAACTGACAGTACTCTTGACGTCTTTTACTCCTAAATCCTCTCTGTCGGAAATAACTAATGCTCCTCTTTACCTGTTACTGTTTTGACTGGATCTCAATGATTAAAAAAAGTAGATAACACAAGAGGCAGACCTACAATAGTTGTCATTTTTAAAGTCAGTATCTCCATCCATCCATTTTCTGAGCCGCTTATCTTCACGGGGGTCACGGAATGCTGGGGCCTATCCCAGCTGTCATTGGGAAGAGGCGGGATACACCCTGAACTGGTTGCTAGCCAATCACAGGGAACATGGAGACAGATATGTCTCACTCAGAATCACACCGAGGGGCAATTTAGAGTCTCCAAATGAAAGCATGTTTTTTTGGGACGTGGTAGGCAACCGGAGTGCCCGGAGAAAACCCACACAGACACAGGGAGAACATGTAGACCCCACACAAGCAGGGCTGGGATTTGAACCTCAGTCCTCAGAACTGTGAGGCCAACACTCTCACCAGTTGCTTCAGCGTGCCACCCTTCTTGATACGATGTGTCCATATTAGGATCCCCATTGAGCTGGAAGAAGCTTATCCCAGTTGAGCTTGGGCATTAAACTGAGTGCACCTTGGCTAAACTAGTCAGCAAATTGTAAATTTTCCCATCAAAATCTGTTCTGTAATTTGCTTCTGAAATAATGTTTAGTTATTTTATGTAAACACTTTTTGGACATCGAACTCCCAGGTACAAAATCTACTTTGCCAGTGCTCCATGTACTGTGTACAGTTGTACATGTTAACATTTGATCAGTTTTATTTTTAAAAATAAATGGTGTTGGTTTTAAGTTCGGCACAGTGGATCAGCTGTAAAGTGTTGGCCTCACAGTTCTGAGGTCCAGGGTTCAATCCGCCTGTGTGGAGTTTGCATGTTCTCCTCGTGCCTGCGTGGGTTTCCTCCAGGAACTCCAGTTTCCTCCCACATCCCAAAAACATGCAACATTAATTGGACACTCTAAATTAACCCTAGGTGTGATTGTGAGTGTGGCTGTTTGTCTCTATATGCCCTGCGATTGGCTGGCAACCAGTTCAGGGTGTACCCCGCCTCCGGCCCCTTGACAGCTAGGATAGGCTCCAGCACTACCCGCGTCCCTCATGAGGATAAGCGATGAAGAAAATGGATGGATTGATAGTTAATGAATGCAAGTTTGTGTGTTTTTTTTAAGTATGGGTATTTGTATTGAAAAAATCTGAATGGTTCCATCATTATGTGGGATTTATTCTTGATTGAGAACAGATCCAGGAACAAAGTATTTGTATGCGTCCAGACTTTTCCACGCTTTCAAACATTTCTGTGTAAATCTTGACGACTTACTCACCAGATACATGTCCAGTTGTCCAAGACAAGCGGAAATAAATAAAATTCCACTTTCTTATTGTCGAAAACATTGACTCCGGCATTAAATATGGGTCCTCTATGCCAGTGATTCCCAAACAGTGTGCCGAGGTACAATAGTGTGCCGTGAGCGCGCTTCAGGTGTGCCGTGGGAAGTTATCCAATTTTATGTAATTGTTAAAAAACATTTATTCCAAGAAATAATGTATCTTTATTCATCTATTTATGCGAGTGAGCCACAATGACAGACAAAACAAAAAAATCCTCTAGATGGCAGGAAGTACATACAGTAATTAATTGATCAATTTTTGGTGACATTTACTTTTGTTGGTGTGCCGTGGGATTTTTCAATTATAAAATATCTGCCTTGGTTCTATAATGGTCGGAAATCCCTGCTCTATGCCAAGTGTCTCTTATTTTTCCATGTACCTTCATTTATTATCACCTTCTAAATGTTGAATGGTATTGGACAAAACCCTGGGTGTCGTGCTATCAGACGTACTTTCGTTTCGTCTCAACAGAATTAACTTGCAACACTGCTTTGTTTGACCGGCAGTCTGGCGAGCCACGTGATTTTATGACGTAGGTGCAGGAGCTTTATGTGTTGATTCGACTTCAGGTATCTGTCCTTTGAAAAACACGTTGTGGTCCTTTGTATCCTAACATACACTGAACAGGCATTCGATAGTCCTTATGAAGAATTTCATGTTATTACACCCAGCAGATTAATAAAAAAAAAAAGTGTCTTTATTCAGAACGTCAAAGATTACATCATGGACCGAAAAGCAATGATGCCCATGGCATCGCTTCAAAGCGCTACCGTCTTCTCATGTTAACATATTTTGCATGGTTGGGGATTTGATGTGATGTACAATATAGCTCCATGTTGCTGGCCTCCGTTCTTTCCCTCTCAGTGATAAATTTCTGACCACTCCCTTACAATTTCTGAGGGAAATTAAAACTCACCATTAAAGTAGTGTACCCTCAAAATCCTAGTAAGGATAAGCAATATTGAATATGGTACTCGATCCTGTATGAGGATCCTGTATAATGTGCATACCTAATGCTGTCCACCTTTTCTGCCTACCAAAAAACAAGATACCAAACTGAATGTAGCGGCAACTTATATAAATGCTCCAACGTGAAGTTTTTGTTTTTATTTTTATTTATGAGGCATCACTTGGTCAATTTTTTGGTGTTTGCAATGTGGTGCAAGCCAAAATGTAAATTACAAGCAGGGTTTAGATATTCTTCCACTCTGGTGAACAGAAAATAATTGCTTTGACATAGTTATAACTTCATTTCAGTGCCCGAGTACTGTAAGACAACAGTGGTAGCGGTGTCAAGTACTGTTGAAGCCCACGTCACAGAATTCAGTAGTTTATTTGCCGTATTGGTAAGGCCCTGAATCCAAGATAGGTTCTTATGCACGGGGACTTCCCTTGGCACACTGGAGAAGCTGTGTTGTTAAACTGATGTAGAGCAAGAGCTCACCAGGGGTTTTGTTATTTGGTATCAGTTGACACTGAATAGTTGCTTTCGCTGGTGTAACCCTCTCATCAGGCGCGCTACCGTGCCATCTACAAGAATTATAGTTTATTTATTTACAGTGTTTCATATTTATATACAATGCTGTGCTCTTTTACTTTATTGGAAACAGATCGGAAAATGTGTTAGGGTGGGGTTATTTTTCAGGCAATACGAGTTTTTTTTTTTTTTTATGCTTTTAATGAGGGCAGCACACTGGCGCAGATATAAAGCGTTGGCCTCACAGTTCTGAGGACCCAGGTTAAATCCAGGCCCACCTCTGCGGAGTTTGCATGTTCTCCCCGTATCTGCATGGCTTTTCTCTGGGCACTCCGGTTTCCTCCCACATTAAAAAAATATGCATTCATTGGAGACTCTGAATTGCCCCTAGGTTTGATTATGGCAACTGTTGTCTTGTCTCCATGTTGCCTGCGAGTGGCTGGCAACCTGTTCAGGTTGTGCCCTTCAGCACTTTCGCGAACCTCGTGAGGATAAGCGGTTCAGAAAATGTATGGTTGGATATCGACGGATAGGTGAAGCCGCGGGTGTCGAACCGCAAGTATGTAAAGATCCACTGTTTTTCACGACTCATTCTGGGAGACTTTAGGCTCCTCGTCACAAGGAGTCGCTGTGTCACAGCCGCTGAGCCAATCACTACAGTCCCTATCGTCACCCCGGTATTTAGCGGCTTTTACTTCCGGGTAGCTCTCGCGTGTCTTCACTCTCAATCTGCTCCCCTTTCCTGTGTGCTCTCGACCGGGGAGGACTGTGGCTACAGAAGACACCCACGGTTCCTCGGTCGCTGTCTCGTCACGTGGGGAGTTTCGAAGCGCCCATTCCCCGCGTAGCCGGCCTCCCATGACGCGAGATCCGCTGCGGGTGGTGCACGGCGGCGAGCGCTCCTCGTTTGGGCGACATCTCCGTGCTCAAGTAGCATCACTTGCTAACGTTAGCTAACAACATCGATCTCGACCCCACTACCGATCAACATCGGTATCAGCATTTATTTGACAGCGAAGACCGGACAACGGAGGGTTTACTGTCCTCCATTTAGCACAGGAAACTGATCGCTTCGCTCCACTAACGTTTTGTATCCAGGGCCCGTAGTTCAAGAGGAGCCCGTCACTTTTAACTAAGCTGTGTTGAAATTGCCAACAGCATTCCCGTGTGCCCTCTTTCGGAACCGCTTTCTTTTCTACCTCATCACCCCGATGCCTCGTCGTCTCTCTCCGGAACCTCAGTTTTCATTCTCAGCCCAACGGGACCGTTGCTTGTGACAATCCAATGAAGGAGATCTGCACGGCCATCAATTAAAGTCCTCTTCAGCCGTTCCCCTTTTTATCTTTCTTGGTGCAGAAGGAGGATAGCGGGCCTATTTATCCAGCGCCCACCCACACAATAGTGAAGATCCTTTCTTTCAAATTTGTCCTGAGATCGGAATCCACTCCAGATTCTCCGTGATCGCGAGCCACGGGTCTCGCCATGCCGGGTCCGGTGGCCGGGAGCAAATCGCGCGTGTATGTTGATGTCAACACACTGAAGAGCCGGGATTACTGGGACTACGAGGCCCACGTGCCCAACTGGAAGTGAGGACATTTCTTCTTAACTGTTGTTTTTCTTTGATAGCTTGCATGTGATGCCTGAACACTTAACATAATGGCTGCTTGTTAAGGAAAGTGTGGATCAGTGTCTATTATTACACTCGTAGCTGCGAGGGTGTGACGACACCAAGATAGTACAGTCTCTCTCCGTCCTTGACGGATGTATGCTATGAAACCACTAAAAACAGTTTTGCAAATATATTTCACAGTGGAGATTAAGGGTTAGCACGTCTGCTTTGCAGCACGAGGTTTAAACAAATGTTCTGGCCTCCCTGTGGTGTTTGCCCCCAGCTTTTGGCTGGCGACCAGTTCAGGGTGTACCTCAGCATCTCACCTACAGTAGCTCATCTGTAAGGACTGGGGTTCCGAGGTTTGAGTCTCGCTGTGAACAATGTAAAAATGTCAATTTGTGTCCGGAGAGATGGCAGTCTTCTCTGTACTTACTGTCAATGTGCTATGACGCAAGGCAATGATGGTCCCCGCACACTCAGTTCAAGTTACGCAGCACTGTTTATGTGGCTATTTGACTTAGTCTAGCTTTGCATGCCGAGATGTGCAACATGTATCTTAATGTGAATTGGATTTCCCTTTGAGAGAGTAATATAAACTTTAACAAGTCAGTTGAGATAGGCTTGAGCTCACCCTTGATCCAAGTGAGGACAAGCTGTACAGAAAAATAATGGATGGACTTTCACTGGAGCTGAAGATGTTTTTTCACTCTTGCTTTACATATACACACTGCACAGATTCTCTGTCTGTCCTCATAGCAACCAGGAGGACTACCAGCTGGTACGTAAACTGGGCAGAGGGAAATATAGTGAAGTCTTCGAGGCCGTAAACATCACCAACAATGAGAAGGTGGTGGTCAAGATTCTGAAGGTGAGCAGCTTTGAACCTACGGGAACCCCCCCCCCCCCCTCCTTTTTAACTTTGATAATGATGTATGTGATGACGCTGGGCAGAAGTATTGGGACAATGTGTCTTCAGTCTACTTCCTGGATCTCTTGTTTTTATGTTAAACTGCTTCCTAAGGCAGGGGTCACCAATCTCGGGCACAAGGTAGCGCCCGGTCACTGCATGAGTATTCTGCGGTCCTGTTCCAAAACAATAGCTTACGAGTGGTAGGACGTTATAATTTTTGTAGATATGTTTTAGAAGTGATCATTTGAACATGTAAACACCAGCAGAGGTGTATAGAAAGACAGTTTCATATTGGTATCAGTTTCCTAATTTTTGTGAAATTAAAATGATCATTGTCTTCACATTATTTATTATAATTATTAATAACCGAATAAAAAATATCAAAGGTAATTTGAGCAAAATTATTTCACAATTGTGTGTAAAACATCCCTCCTTTAGGATTAATCCAGATGCAGAAAAGTAGCTGTTACTTACAAAAAGATGGTGACCCCTGATCTAAGGTGTGTCTTTTTGAAATAGTCAGAAAAAGGCAAAGCAAAACATGTGACAAAGGAATCCTGGTAAGAATGTATGTTTTTGTGATGCCCAAATTTTACAACATTGAAAAAGTCAATATGGCTCTCGAAATATCTGCCTTTCTTTTTGTCTCTCACAAAAATTGGATTAGGCATAAAAGAAAAAAGAAGCTGGTGGATCTATTTTTTTCCTGACCGACCCTAAAAATTCCTGCCGACCCTAACATTTTTACACCATGTAATAAATATGTCAGGCGTATGGTTCTCCACGGCCCTGTGCGCAGTGAGCTACTGTGCAAGCACAGAGTTGAGTCGGGTGTTTGACAGCGGCCACACAAGGTGCGGGCGTGGGCATGCCACTTACTTGTGCGCGGGGCTGCACCTCATTGCACACTTATTGCATTGTGGGACCAGAACCCCCTGTGAAATGTGAAAAACTCACTCACTCACGGCAAAGAAGAGGCTCGCAGAGACTTTAAGTTCACTCACGGTCCTTGAAGTTTGTTGAGCCATCCTCTTCCAAAAAAGCCCTTTTTCATCCATATTAAAAATGTATGCCCACCATCTAGGAAACTCTTTCTCCACTTACCGATGAGCAGCACCATACAGAGGCACGTTTTTGAGGCTGTGCCTTGTAACAATGCATGTTGTATCAATGTGCCTCACATATTATAGTACACACTTTAAGACAATGTGGCTTTTTTTGGGTGGGGGCGTGAAAACAAAAACGCAATGCACTGAATCTGCAATAGGTGAATTGCAAAGTAGAGAGGGATTGCAGTATATGCATGTGTTCATGAGGGTCAGTTAGCATAACTGTCTCATCCCATGTCATAGCGTTACTGTACCGAATCAAGTCATGTTTTTGTTTTGCCATGTCCAATTTGTGACAGTTTCATGCTGTCTGCCTTGTTCGTGACATAATCAAGTTTATCATCTCCGCTAATATTCCGGTGTTTTGCAATGAGCGACTCCATCATGAATTTTGATCTCATTATGTACGAGAGAATGCAATTTCATGAGAAGTGACGAAAATGGCGGAACCACATGCTGGAGATGGAGTAAAAACATTTTGTAAAAAAAAAAAAAACTACCTTCCGACCCTTGTTCTGAAATTTAGGAAATCGGAACCACAACGTTCTTATTTTATTTTTTTTGGTCTTACCAATTTCAATCAATTTTTTTTCCTCTTCACTCGGAAAAAGCAGAGCAAAACTCTTTCTCCCCTATACTGGGATTTGGTTTCTTTCACCTGATACGAAAAAATTTTTATTTCCCCCCCAGGCATTAACTTGCATAGGCACATGTAAATATTTTATTTTTCTTTTACAGATCATGTGAAATTAAGATTTTCCTCTCGGAAAAATCTCCCTTCTGTCTTAAGGGAATGTAAACACGATCCTTATGAAATTAACATTTTTGATGTTCAACAATTTGTAATAAAATGAGATATCAAATTGTCTGAACGTTCACGGTTCGGCTGGTTGGATGGCATTGATGTTGTCGAAGAGCAACACCGCGCCCACTCCAGTTCTCGCTGTTTTGCCATGTCAAGTTATACAAGTGAGCCAGGTAACCTTGGCAAAGTATTTCCACCGTGGTAGCACATGAAGAGTTTCTGATGTCAATAAATTGTTACTCCTGCGATATTTAAATGCTTACCATGTCTTTTGGGCATGTTCAGTGTAATTGAGTCTGTTATTGCCTTCCACCAGGGTCCTTTATTCTCATACAGAATGCAATGTGTAGATGATTCTGGTTAGGTTGTCACTTTATTTAAAAGAAGTTGTTGCTAGATGGGTTTGTTTAAGGTGAAGGAAAGGGACAAAATTGGCCATGCTGCGTATGCCATTGTAAACCAGCTCCACTTTGTTCCCAGCCATGTTTAGGTCAAGCAGTAGATGCACTTTGAAGTATCGATGCCAACTAAAATAACAATTAAAAAAACGTTCTCAAATTAATTGATGAAATAACATGTATTGCCTAGCCTTACACTGATGTGATTGTTGCGCTATTGCAGGACAAATGTTAAAATTTCAGTATTTAATTGGTTGTAAAAGAAGCAGTATGCTTGTTTACTGCATTCAATTTATACTTCCTGAATGTAAACCACATTGTTGCTGCAAAAGTTCTCTCTGTGCTGTAAGACTGACAAAATGATGCTGAAGCATGCATACTAGAGGCAGCTGAGCTGAATCAGCAGCTTCAGCATCAGGAGTCAAAAGTGACATGTTGGAAAATTTTGTAATGTCATTCGTCCCCCCATCTCATGTAACATCGCAGCCTGTTAAGAAAAAGAAGATCAAGCGTGAGATCAAGATCCTGGAGAACCTTCGAGGTGGGACTAACATCATCCGTCTGGTGGATACAGTTAAAGATCCTGTGGTACGTTATCTGATGAAACTCTTATCATGTAATCATATCCATAGTGTGTAAACATTGAGTGCTATTGTGTCGATTAATTGGGGATTTTAAACCACGTTATCCTGGTGATGGTACAAATCATCTGTCTGCTTCCAGTTCCCTCCCATCCAGTAAAAGAATCTTTCAATGACAAAATGTGGACAATTTACTGATAAAACTGTTCTTCTGGCTTCCGAGTTTGCTGTATGAATCTTTTCGGTATATACTGGTTCTGGTTGCTCATTGGTCGGTTTTGTTCGCATTTGAGATTGCTGTACTTGTAAAACTGAAAATGTGTTGTCATTTGTCATGCTGTATATGTAACTACACTCATTGCAAGGTTGGCATATGTTTGTTAGATTTGATAGATGTTAATGTCGTGATTACCTTAACAATCGCATATTTTGACTATTTAGATCTCCATAGAGTGACTAACATGACGTCGGTATGTCATTTTCATCAACCCCCCCCCCAAAAAAAACATGGCTTTATCATACAAGTCATACGAGTGTCCAGAAAAGGCCCCCTGAGAGCGACTTATGTTTGACCAGTTTTGTATCCATTTTGTCCATATTTGGCTGAGACCGCCCCCTTTCTTCTGATTGGCTGCCTCCATGTAGAAGACCCACTTGTGAAGGCACACGTTTGTTACGTTGACAGCACTGGCTTGGGAGCAGAGGTAGGCGGAGATTTCCCTAGTGACATAGATAAGTTTGAGAAATTCAAAGGACCAGCTTTCAGGCCTCTCGGCAAAATAGATCTGGGACTCAGGGAATGCGTGGACAATTTTAATTCATATTTCACGTTTACTGAGGCAGCAATGAGGTAATATTACAGTATATTTTATATATATATATATATATATATATATATATATATATATATATATATATATATATTGAGGTGTATGAGTCAAAATTTTAGGAATAGGTGTCAGTATCCTATTGTAAGCTTTTCTGTATGCAACACACCCCTGCAAACTGCAACCACCGTCATAAAGATGTTTATACCACTTTGACAGTGTGCTCAAAATGGAGAAATAGTAACTTTGTTCGGGCAAAAACAATAAATCCCAGAATGCGTTTGCCAAAGTGGTAATATTTATTTGCAGTCCTAATTTCAGAAATAAGGATACAGTGGTCACTTAGTGGTTTGGCACTTTTTGTGCGTCTTTTCTGTAACATCGCAGTCAATGTCACTACTGGTGCAGTGTTTCCATCATTGCAAAGCTACTTGAGGTAATCTGCAATGCAAATATGTTTTGTGTTTTAGAGAAATGTAGCTGTATTTATTCCACCAATGCCTTAAACTTCAAACTGAAACAAATTCAGATTAGATTTCTTCATTTTACCTTAAAATTTGTGGATGTTCTGGAGAAGAGTTTCCTAGTTGATGATGGACAATATCTATTAGTTTCTTTCAGACAAAATGTTTATTGTCAGTCTCGCTGGTTGTTTGGAGTTAAATTACCAAGTTAGTTCTGTTCTTTTTTATACTTTGTTTGATATTTCTGCACTAAATAATTTGTCCATCCTTGCTTCTTATGTCGTCATAGTCCCGAACTCCAGCACTCGTCTTTGAATGCATCAATAACACAGACTTCAAGGTAAAAATGGTTGTCTATTCTACTATTGGCCATTGTTGAATTATTTTCAAAGTACAAAATTGTTCCACCTCCACAGGAGTTGTACCAGAAGTTGACTGACTATGATATCCGTTTTTATATGTATGAACTACTGAAGGTAAAAAAAATTTGTTTTATTTTTTAAACAATATTTACATTAATTCATTCATTTTCCATGTCTGCATGCATTGGTCAGGCCCTGGATTACTGTCACAGCATGGGAATCATGCATCGAGACGTCAAGCCCCACAATGTGATGATCGACCACCAGTTGAGAAAGGTTGGCAGTCATCCATTCATCAATCCATTTTCTTGCGTGTATCCGGGTCGCAGGCTCTATAACTTTAATGGGAAGCCCAGACTTCCCTCTCTGCAGCCATTTCCTCCAGCTCTCCCAAGGGGATGCCAAGGCATTCTCAAGCTAGCAGAAAGACATAGTCTCTCCTACGTTTCTTGGGGTGTTCCCAGGGTCTCCTCAGAGGGAGACATGCCCATCAGGAACGCATCCTAAACAGATCCCCGAGTCAACTCGTCTGGCTCCTCTTGATGTGGAGGAGCAGCAGTTTTAATCTGAACCCTTCCCGGGTGACCAAGATACCCACCGGACCTGTAAGGGGGAGCCCAGACACCCTGAGGAGAAAACTCATTTCAGACGCTTGTATCCGGACCTCGTTCTTTCTGTCATGACCCACAGTTTGTGGCCATAGGTGAGAGTGGGAACGTAGATCGACCGGTAAATAGAGAACTTCACCTTTTGGCTTAGCTCCTTCTTCACCACAACGGACCAATACAACGTCTGCATTACTGCAGCTCCACCCTTTTCTAACTGGACAAAGGTTTAGAGGTGCTAATTCTAAACCCAGGCGCTTCACACTCAGCTGCCAACCACTCCAGTGAGAGTTGGAGATACTGTGTTGATGAAACCAAAAGTACAGAACATAACATGAGAGTTATTCACAGAGTCTGTGACAAAGGGCAGCCTTGGCAAAGTCCAACCCTCACTAGAAACTAGTGCAATTTACTGCAAGAAATGTGGCCCAAACTCTGACACCCGCAGTATAACCCGTATTAGGGGGTTTGGCACCCCATATTCCCGAAGCACCCCCACAGTACTCCCCTAGGAACACAGTTAAACACCTTCTCCAAGTCTACAAAAACACATTTGGACTGGTTGGGTGAACCTCGAGCCACCCTTGAGGACCCTGTTGAGTTCCATGGCCAAAATGAAAACTACACTGGTCCTCCTGAAACAGAGATTTCACTTCCTGACAGAGCCTCCTCTCCAGCACCACTTAACAGACTTTACCAGGGAGGCTCAGGAGAGTGATCCTTCTGTAGTTGGAATACACTCTCCCGATGTAGTTGCGACACACTCTCCAGTCCCCCTTCTTAAAAAGGAGGATCACCACCAGAGTGTGCCAATCCCAGGGCACCGTCGGAGATGTCCACACGATGTTGCAGAGACATTTCCACCAGTACAGCCCCACAACATCCAGAACCTTTAGGAAATCCAAGGGCATCTCATCCACCCCCGGGGCCCTGCCACAGAGGAGCTTTTTAACCACTTCGGTGACCTCAACCCCAGAAATGGAAATGATTGCCTCAAAGACCTCAGACTCTGCCTCCTCATGGGAAGGCATGTAGTGGAATTGAGGTTTTCGAAGTCTTCTCCCCACCGATTCACAACGTCCTGAGTCAAGGTCAGCAGTGCCCCATCTCCACTATACACAGTGTTGACGGTACACTGCCTTCCCCTCCTGAGACATCGGACGGCGGTCCAGAATTGTCTCGAAGCCGTCCGGAACGTGTCCTCCATGGCCTCACCAAACTACTCCCATGGCCTAGTTCTTTCGTCAACGATCACCAAATCTGCATTCCGCTTGGCCAGCCAGTACCCATTAGCTGCTTCGAGTCCCACAGGCAATAAAGACCCTGTAGGACTCCTTCACCTTGACCATCATCCCTCACCACTTGGTCTACCAACGAGTTCGGGGACTGCTGCCACATCAGGCAATGACTATCTTACGACCACAGCTCCAGTCGGCAGCCTCAACAGTATAGACACAGAACATGGCCCACTCGGATTCAATGTCTCGCGCCTGCCCCGAGACGTTGGTGAAATTCTGCCAGAGGTGGAAGTTAAAATGTCCTCTGACAGGGGATTCTGCTTGACGTTCCAAGCACACCCTCACAATATGTTGAGGCCTTCCGGATTGGAATCGCATCTTCCCCCAACATTGGAGTCAACTCACCACCAGATGGTGATCAGTTGACAGCTCCGTCCCGCTACAAAGTCAATCATTGAACAGCAACCCAAGATGTTCTGGTGTCAAGTGCACATGTGGACACCCTTATGCTTGAACATGGTGTTTATTATGGAGAATCCATGGTGAGCACATGTGCTCCAAAGAAAAGTGGCTCCACAATCTTTTTTTTTTTTTTTTTTTTTTTTTTTTTTGTGTGTGTAGTGTTGCTGACGTGAGTGGGTTGCCTGGTGTCCCAGCTCCATCGACAGTCAAAGTCACCCCAAGAATGGTGACTACAACCTTAACTTGACCGGGCTCACTGTAACATTCCCTGCATGTTGCATTCACAGTTTTGGCTATTTCCATGTCTTCTGTAGATATAGAATGTCATTAACACTTTTTAAGAAGGTCCACTTAGAAATTAGCCTCCCCAACTCGCACAACTTTTCCCATATACAGTAATGTTTTTGTTTTTTTTTTGCTGATCCACCTTTGTTTGACATAGAGTACATTTCCCAGTACCAATTGTGTTTAGATTACAATAGCCGTGGTTGGGTCAAAATTCATGGCACTTATTACACCTCAATCTTGTTGCTCATTGCTCACTCATGTGTAGAGGAAACAGCCCTATGTCTTTACATCATTTTTGTATAGTTCTTTCCTGGCTTTGGGGCTACTGAGCCTGTTTTAAGCCCACAACTGCAAAAAGACCTTCATTCTATAAAGGCCTACACCGTAGAGAGGATCCATTGAGTCACTTGCTCCAGTGTCTTTGGGTGGTTGTTTCAACAGTGTCCTGACTCAACAACCCTGCAAATTACGTGCAAGATTTCCCCTGTGGTGATTGTGATTGAGCTGCCTTTTTTGCTCTGGTGGACCCTTTAGTAATACTGAAGGCTTTGATAAGGTCACATTGATCCATATGTCATATGTATGTATGCAGGTTGGCTGTATTTATTTTTTATTGATGAGATGACTGCTGACAAAAAGTATCAGGAGGAATCCAAGTGTGCAGTAATATCTGCTCATATTCAGGCAACTACTTCAGTTCTGGTTCAGGGTGGTGCTACACTGTGCAGATGGACAATGACCACTGTGGGAAAGCAACTTAATTTTTTTTAAGACAAAGAGTGAAATATTTTGGAATATCTAAGTTAGTCACCTTGCCAGAATTGAATTGAGCATGCATCTCACTTGCTGAAGACAAAACTGAAGGGAAAATGGCCTAAGCAAGATGTAGGTGGACCTTAAAAGACAGTTGCAGTAGAGGCAGCAGAGAATAATCAGGCATGAAATCCAGTGACTGGTGATGTCTCTTCATTCCACACTTCAGCCTTGAAGTGACTGAAAAGAATTTTCAACCCAGTATAGAAAGGTGAAATTTTGTTCATATTTCCCATTATGTTTTGTCACAAATATATATTTTTTTTTATTGCATTTTTTTGTCAGTCTTGATCCGTTTTGACTCTACTGTAGAAAATATTCTCTGCTGTTGGTGATAGGAGTTCCTCTAATACGTGTGAATAGTGTGGGAGGGCGAGCCTTAAAATAACAGCAGATATAATTTCGGTTCCACCACTCTCCTGATGACCACTACTACTTTTTACCCAGCGTTACACTGCATGGTGCGGGTCATTGTAATATAAGAGATCTGACAAAGCTCACAAGAGATCTTGCAAATAAAGTCAAGTGATTTATGGGAAGATGAAGGCAAAGAAAGGGTTTATCCAAACATCCCTAATTTTGTTATGAGGTATTTTAAGGTTGTTTTAACGTAACAAATATGTTGTAACTGATTCGGTTAATCAAATTCCCACCACCAATACAATAACTCAAGGCTATCAGCCACAATCATTTCGTGGAGCAGTGTTATGTCAAGACATGGAGCATATTTACCAAGTATTTATAAAAAAGGATTTTATCGTCATTGTTCAGTCAAAATACTCATGAGATGAATAGCCATTTTGGACTCACAAATATACACTTTTCAACTTGTCCAGCAGGGGGCAACAAACAGACATAAATGCATCCCTGAAGTGACATGGTTTAATAAATCCATCCATTATCCGCTTGTCCTCACAAGATTCACGGTAGTGTTGGAGCTTATCCCAGCTGTCAACGGGTAGGAGGCAGGGTACATCCTGAACTGGTTGCCAGCCAATCGCACGCCACATGGAGAGAAACAACGGTCACAATCACACCTAAGGGCAATTCAGAGTGTTCAATTAATGTTGCCTGTTTTTGGGATGTGGGAAGAAACCGGAGTGCCCGGAGAAAACCCACGCAGGCGGGGCTGGGCTTGAACCCTGGTCCTCATGCAGGAAATTAAGGACTTTCGTCTCATGGGATTTGGTTAAATTCCTAATATGGAAGCTAACTGACGACAGTAGAATACTTTCCAGATTTTTCAGTAATTTTTGATTGTAGGATTTTAACAAATGATTTGTTTCCATAGCTACGCCTTATAGACTGGGGTTTAGCGGAGTTCTACCACCCTTCCCAGGAGTACAATGTCAGAGTGGCATCCCGATACTTCAAAGGCCCCGAGCTCCTGGTGGATTACCAGGTAATTTATCACAAATCCATGTCCCAGCAGTGGCATTTATCAAGATGCTTTCAGACAGACACAGGAAGAAATAATTATAGTAACATTTAAACGTTCCTGACTGCCATGTAAGAATAAAGACGAATTAAAATAAATGACACCACACAAAGAGAAAGTGGTGGAAGTGTAAATGTTGTGTTGCATATAGTAACTTTATTTCAAATTAGAGCTAGTTTCGTAAATTTAATTTGTGAATAATTATTGCTTGTTTTGTACTCAGCAGTAAATTCTTAATCTTGATGTTCCGTTTGTTATTGCACTTTTCGTCATTGTCATTAATGGTATGTTCTACAGCGGCATCACATGAAGTATAATAGACCTGGAAAAGGTAATGCTTTGCATAGCCGAAATATATTTGCTCACATCTCATGTGACATCTGGCAAAAAGAAAATGTAAAAATGAAAGAAAAATTTATACATTG
Source organism: Syngnathoides biaculeatus (assembly GCF_019802595.1). NCBI lineage: Eukaryota > Metazoa > Chordata > Actinopteri > Syngnathiformes > Syngnathidae > Syngnathoides > Syngnathoides biaculeatus. The sequence continues at coordinate 9,810,756 of NC_084645.1, read as the reverse complement.
GAACACTGATAAAACAATGCCTAAAAAATTGGATTCCAGATAAAATGGACCGTCAGGAACAAACAATGTCCAAAAGTAGCTTTGACTGGTCACTCGAACTACTTTTGACAAAGTCTGTTAGTTCCAAGAATTTTTTAACTCTTGTATACTGGGGCTGTCGTGAAATATGAGCAGAGACTGAGAGACACGTTTCCGAGTCATAGTTAACCAATATGACTAGATCCAACATAGTACAATATAACAGATGCCAATGGGGTGTCCTTTTTGAATCCAGCAACATTTCCACATGGCTGCCATGATGGCAGGAATTCATGATATCTTAGCATATTGCTCTGTGCCACAGAGTTCACACAGCTGACTGTAATGTAAGCCCAAAGAGGAATACAAAACTCAAGTGTCTGGAATATGCAATTTTTTATACTGTCACAGTGTTTTGTTTTGTTTTTTAAGTGATTCGTCATTGGCAACAGGGTTGGAAACGAGGACTGATTCGTTGCGGCTCATAAAACCGACTTGACTATGACGAGTATGTCAACAATGTCTATGTAAGGCAAACTAGCGGTTAATTCGGATACATTTTGAAACTATTCGAACATTTCCACAATTTTCTATGTGTATTTACCAGTCACTCACATTTGAAAAATGCACGGGTGTGGTCAGTCATGCTCGCAGATAAAGTTGCGGGTGTGATTAGGGATGGCCTTAAAATAACTTACTGGATTAATATAACATAACTGTAAATGAAAAAGTAAAATAAACCAATACGTAACTAAAATAGAAAAGTAAAATTTCAAACAAATGATTTCCTATTTTTTTTATTTCCTAATTTTTGATCAATCAAAATTTTTGATCTCACAAACTTTATCTGAAAATAAGTTAAATGCACTAACCTGTCAAGGAACCAACATGAACTGTCTTCACCCGCAATGTTTTGAAAATGCTAAAAATTTAGTTCAACATAATCAGCGTTAGTTGCAACAAGCTCGCGATACATTGTAACAAATATTCCTGTTGCCAATCGTGATGTGTTGTTGTGGGGGGTACGCATCACCGCGATTCCCGTAAATAGGAGGTCGGCTTGCTAGAACGCGCCTTTATGTGCATGTGGTCGACGTATTGGCCACACCTGAATCAAGCGATGGGGTGGATGATAGTCTTGTCATTTAAAAAAAAAAAAATTTACGCCGTCACACTACCTCGCGATCGAGGCATTGAGCAGTCATGATGTAACTGAATTTCCTTTGACATGGCTCATGATGTTGATGACTTGCGACGTAAATGCGCTCACAGTACGTGAAGCGGGTCTGAACATGCGCTTTCGGCCTAACTTCCGTACATGCACAGTACGGTTAACTTGCATTTCCTGTTTCTGTGTGAATACCTGTTGTTTTGCAGCAGGCTTTTTTAGTTAACTTTTATGAAATAAACACGTAAATTAATGTCAAGACTACACAAAATAAGTGATGTCTTTTCATATCTATTTTTTCTACTGGTAACAAATTTTACGTGCGTGATTTTTCGTGCTCGACTTTGCAGATTTGCGAGCACAGAAGTGTGCGGTCGCGCCTGTCAAATGTGAGTGACTGATTTACTATAATGTAGTCCTGTACAGGATATTTTCGGCCTCAAAAATTTACCAACCTTAACTTTGGACTGTACATTAACAAAAAAGAAATTGCTACCATGTACCAGGAAATCATTTGTAACAGATGACCCATTAGTCCATTTTATTGAGGTTCTACTGTATTCCCAAGTTGTATGATGTTCAGGCTTTTTGACTGTGGAGGTTGGATTTAAGGAATTGACTTAAGTGAGACCACTGCAGTAGATAATCTCCCTGTCTGTCTTCATTATTGGTAGTCCTGTTTGATGATTTTTTTTCTTTCAGATGTATGATTACAGTCTAGATATGTGGAGCTTGGGCTGTATGCTTGCCAGCATGATCTTCCAGAAAGAGCCCTTCTTCCACGGGCAGGACAACTACGACCAGGTAACATTGTTACCCTGGCTTTTCAATCATTGTATCAGTTTTTTGCTTAATTTTGAACACTAAATTTTGTTTTGTAGCTGGTGCGAATTGCCAAGGTTCTGGGGACAGATGAGCTGTTCGGCTACCTGCGTAAATACCACATCGAACTTGATCCACGCTTTAAAGATCTCCTTGGACAGTAAGTGCTTGTGATGTTATGAGATGTGCCAAGTCACCAAAGCATGTGTTGGGTAATTGAAGGGGTGTTTCTTTAAAGTCCATGTCATGGCTTGCTTCATTCACGAGTGAAGCCACAAATGATGAGGATTCGGGAAGTGTCAGCTCAGAATTTCGTTACAGATTTTATAGTTTGTACAAGCTCCTTGACTTTGGAGAGTTTATAGTGTTGATTGAGTTTAAGGATAGCCTGGATAGTGCAGAGAGCGTGCAAGTGTAAATGAGTCCAGCTTCTGTGGTGCCAGGCATCACTCAGTGGTCAACTGAGTCCAAACCTCAGACAGGACCACACAAGATAAATAACGACCATTGCTTCAGACATATTAATTAGCTTTGTATTATTTAAAATGTAATTTCCATCGTTTTATTTTATTCAAAGTTTAGGTGGTTATTGTATGCCAAGGAAGTCCCGAGTCAAGGGTACAGTAAGCAGCACCTTACCGAGAGAGAAAAAATTACTTAACCCCAATTTATATACAGCGGGTATGGAAAGTTTTAAGAGCCCCTTAAATGTTACACTTTTTTAAAAATTGCAGCCATTTGTTAATAACATTTGAGTTCATTTTTCCTCAATGTACAAACAGCACCCCATCCAGCTGTGTTTCATTATACTGATTGGACTTAGGAAATCCACACATCTTTGCGGTTTCACCAAACCGAGAACGTCCATTATCTGCCATTTTGTGGCCAATTTTTGTGAAAAATAATTACAAACAAACAAAACAAAAATGGCATAATATACAATGTTCAAGCATTTGAGCCAGAATACACACAGAGCATGGAACCTGACGTGTTGGAGAGGGGACGTGACACTGACGAAGGACAGTACTCGTATAACATGGACTTGGGAGATGTTCCAGACAGGCTCATTTCGAAAGACTGGTGTTCGTGTTCTCTTTGTGACCTAATGCCAACTGGGGCGGAATGCCAGTGTTGTCGTGAGTTTGAAAAAAGGTTGAAAAAAAATATGGAGCATATCGGAATGAACTTAGATCACGATCAACACGTCTGCACAACATAGATACTAGATAACTGATACGAAGTTGTTTGTTTGGGCGAATACATGTTACATATCAATTTACTTATGATCCATGACAGTTTGATGAAAGGACCACTTGTACATCCAGTGGAAAATCGGTGAGTACACATTTTTAACGGTCTTGGAATTCTATGTGAATCCTATGTGAGCTATATGAATGCTACGGGCTATGTCCAAAGTTGATCAAAAATGCGAGCTTATTTTCTGAATAAGGCTTAGGACTATTTAAAGGTCAAGTGTCATGAAATTGATTATTTTTGCTATATTATTAATGAAAAACCCACAGCCAATATGGTCCCATGTGTTTTTTCACCACAAAACATGATTTTGACGTACAGCTTTTTGTAACTCCCACCATGAAAATCTTTTTGAGGGATTTGTTTTTGAGAAGAAGCAGGAAGTGACATACAGGACAGAGGCGCCCCCTCGTGAACTCGTTTGTTTCCATTATTTTTACCTCCGGGAAGGTAGCTCGTTGTTCATTCGTGTTAGCCAAAATGCCGGCTCATTGCATTGCTGGACATTGCTTGAACACTCAGGAGAATGGAATTACCCTTCATAAGTTTGAAAGAGACCCTGTTCGTTGTGAAAAATGGATTGCACGGGTGCAGAGGACAAGAGCTTCGTGGGTTCCAAATAACAGGTAGGCAATAATGTGCCCCGGCTCGACGGTGTTCAACAAGTACTGCGGTGGCTTTGAACATACCCCTAAAAGCAGCATGGCTCGGCTCCACCTCCCCCTTATATGCCACCACGGCGCAGAAAATTAGCCACACCGGCTGAGGCGACGCGTTCGGCAGTCACTGCTTCTGCGAAGGCTGTCCCGATGGCTCATCTCCGCCGCGGAAGTGGATCGGACGGGGCTGAGGTTTGGCCATGATCGCATATCATGAATATGGCTCGAAACAATAGTGTAATATTGCCCCGAGGGCTCGAAACAATAGTGTAATATTGCCCCGGTAACTTCACTCGGTTGTGTGGTGTTCTCTTTTTCGAAAAGAGCTTCCGTGTCAGATGGGGCGCGTTTGTCTCCCATGAGGGTGCACCGCGTGTTTTCATTTGTGATGTCACGGACGGAGGATGCAGCCAATATGGCGAGCACTGGGATATCGTAGAATGACACTTCTGCAACTTTGCGCATGGATAACGCGCTCTCCGCTCACATTTTTTCGTATAGACATTGAAGTGAATGTTATGTATTTTTCATTGAAATATCTATTTTAGAATGTTTATAGGTTTGACACCAGGGCTTTAATAGTTTATTTATATCTGGAATATAAAATGCAAAAACAAAAAATTGGGACTTCCCTAAAGTGATTACACATACATATCCATCCATCCATTTTCTTAGCTGCACAAGGGTTGCGGGAGTACTGGAGCCTATCCCAGCTGTCAACGGGCAGGAGGTAGGTTACACACACGCAGACACGGGGAGAACATGCAAACTCCACACACCGAGGTCCGGGATTGAACCTGGGTCCTCATAGCTGTAAGGCCAACGCTGTATACCTGGCCCACCGTGCTGCCTCATAAAGTATGTTGTTGCTTATACAGTACCATCACAAGGCTATAAGCTAGGCGGCTAACAACCAGTAATGGTTAGATGCGTGCAAATTTCCCCGGCTGATGAACGAGCCTCAACTGTGACAGCCACAGCTTTATCCTGTCAGGTTGACCCCACAGGAGGTTAAAGAACGACAAATTTGGGTGTGTTTTCACAGTTTTGTTGCGGTTTGGTGCACAACACTTCTAGAACGAATGGTCTGTAATGCTAAGCACCGGCGACGTCAGGGGTGGGGTCAAAGACGTTTCTTCCGGGTCTGGCTGTGAAAGCTGGTGTACATATCCAGATTTTGCTTGGATTTCAAAAATGTTTTTTATTTTCAATTAATGTGACAAAAGATATATAATATATTACTTCACATTGGAGGGTTTATTGTACATGTGAATTTTGGGGCAGAGTCTTCCTTTAAGGTTCTTAAGAGAAAATTGGTTGCAATAATCCTTAAATGCAAGAGGTTTGAAATGACCAGGACCCGTCTTAGAGCTGGCCGTCCAGGCTAACGGAGCAATTGGGCAAGAAGAGCTTTGGTGAGAGGTAAGAAGAACGTATTTTGTCGTGTTTTTTTTCCCCTAATTTGACCAGGGGTGCAATTTATACTCCACAGCATGCAGCCCTATGGGGGCACAAACCAGTGCAATCTGTAGGCCGGTCCCAAGCCCGGATAAATGCAGAGGGTTGCGTCAGGAAGGGCATCCGGCGTAAAAACTGTGCCAAACAAATATGAGCGTTCATCTAAAGAATCCCATACCGGATCGGTCGTGGCCCGGGTTAACAACGCCCGCCCCCGGCACTGCTAACCTGCAGGGCGTCGGTGGAAATTCAGCTACTGTGGGTCGAAGACAAAGAAGAGGAGGAAACCGGATCCAGCGTCAGAAGAAAAAGAGGAATGCACAGAGCCTACAACTGAGTGTAGGGACTTTGAATGTTGGGACTATGACAGGAAAAGCACAGGAGTTGGTTGACATGATGATTAGGAGAAAGGTTGCTATTCTGTGCATCCAAGAGAGCAGGTGGAAAGGTAGTAAGGCTAGAAGTTTGGGAGCAGGGTTTAAATTATTCTACCACGGAGTAGATGGGAAGAGAAATGGAGTAGGGGTTATTTTAAAGGAAGAGCTGGCTAAGAATGTCTTGGAGGTGAAAAGAGTATCAGATCGAGTGATGAGACTAAAATTTGAAATTGAGGGTGTTATGTATAATGTGGTTAGCGGCTATGCACCACAGGTAGGATGTGACCTAGAGTTGAAAGAGAAATTCTGGAAGGAACTAGATGAAGTAGTTCTGAGCATCCCAGACAGCGAGAGAGTTGTGATTGGTGCAGATTGTAATGGACATATTGGTAAAGGAAACAGGGGCGATGAAGAAGTGATGGGTAAGTACGGCATCCAGGAAAGGAACTTTGAAGGGCAGATGGTGGTGGACTTTGCAAAAAGGATGGAGATGGCTGTAGTGAACACTTATTTCCAGAAGAGGGAGGAACACATAGTGACCTACAAGAGCGGAGGTAGAACCACGCAGGTAGATTATATTTTGTGCAGACGATGTAATCTGGAGGAGGTTACTGACTGTAAAGTAGTGGTAGGGGAGAGTGTAGCTCGACAGCATAGGATGGTAGTGTGTAGGATGACTCTGGTGGTGGGTAGGAAGATTAAGAAGACAAAGGTGGAGCAGAGAACCATGTGGTGGAAGCTGAGAAAGGAAGAATGTTGTGCGGCCTTCCGGAAAGAGGTGACACAGGCTCTCGATGGACAACCGAAGCTCCCGGAAGACTGGACGACGACAGCCAAGGTGATCAGAGAGACAGGCAGGAGAGTACTTGGTGTGTCATCTGGTAGGAAAGGGGAGAAGGAGACTTGGTGGTGGAACCCCAAAATACAGGGAGTAATACAAGGAAAGAGATTAGCGAAGAAGAAGTGGGATACTGAGAGGACTGAGGAGAGGCGAAAGGAGTACATTGAGATGCGACGTAGGGCAAAGGTAGAGGTGGCAAAGGCTAAACAAGAGGCATATGAAGACATGTACACCAGGTTGGACACGAAAGAAGGAGAAAAGGATCTCTACAGGTTGGCCAGACAGAGGGATAGAGATGGGAAGGATGTGCAGCAGGTCAGGGTGATTAAGGATCGAGATGGAAATGTGTTGACTGGTGCCGGTAGTGTACTAAATAGATGGAAAGAATACTTTGAGAAGTTGATGAATGAAGAAAATGAGAGAGAAGGAAGAGTTGAAGAGGCAAGAGTGAAGGACCAGGAAGTGGAAATGATTACTAAGGGGGAAGTCAGAAAGGCACTACAAAGGATGAAAACTGGAAAGGCAGTTGGTCCTGATGACATACCGGTAGAGGTATGGAAGCAATTTGGAGAGATGGCTGTGGAGTTTTTGACCAACTTATTCAACAGAATACTAGCGGGCGAAAAGATGCCTGAAGAATGGAGGAAAAGTGTTCTAGTTCCCATTTTTAAGAACAAAGGGGATGTTCAGAGCTGTGGGAACTATAGAGGAATAAAGTTGATGAGCCACACAATGAAGTTATGGGAAAGAGTAGTGGAGGCTAGACTCAGGACAGAAGTAAGTATCTGCTAAGATGGCAAAAGATGACACGCTGTGCCGACCCCTAACGGGACAAGCCGAAAGGAAAAGAAGAAGAAGAAGAAGAAGCGACCTATATGTGAAATTATTAACACATAATTATATTCATCATGCTTATACATTACTTTCACACTGACAACCGCAAGAGGGTGCTCTAAGCCCTGTGAATCTGTACCTGCTACTTCTGTACCTCTGAAAATTCATCATTTCAACATTAGCGGTAACTTATAAAAACAACTAAGGACTGAACAAAATTGTCATTGAAGAGAAAATCATATTCTTCAGATTACATGATTCTAGTAGTGAAATATGCAGCTACACTAAGCGTGCAGATTTCTTCTTCAGAGCATGAAAGCCATGCATGTGACCTCACATCACGCCAAAGTTAAAAAATAAATAAAAAATTTTCAACTCCATACCTGCTATCATCCCTGGAGGCCTAACTAAAATGCTCCAGCCTTTTGTTATCTGCGTTAATCGAAGCTTTAAGGCAGTCTTGTGTAACCTGTGGGAGCAGTGGATGACGGCTGGAGAATGCAGCTTCTGGGTCATTGTGCTATGTTTAAAAAAAAAAAAAAGCGCCATGCAACTTTCCAGGAAGTCATAAGATGGCTCGATAAATTATGGGCTTCAGTGACGACCAAAATCATCCTGTCGGGATTTACAAAGGCTGGAATAGGCTAGTTGTAACTGCAACTGACGAGGAGTCTTACGAAAATGACATAGAAGAGGAAGCGGAAGCAGGTAATTGTGGAAAAAACAGTAATTTTGCTTGTCTATAATATATCAGGGGTGCTCAATGCCTCGATCGCGAAGCAGTCTTGGTCGATTGCGGGACGGCTTGCCCCCCCCTCAAAAAAAAAGGACGTCAGCCAATGTTTCCTCTAAACTGCGCAATTGTGCACCGCTGATGCAGTCTCTTCGCAGATATTCTGCGTTGCGCGCAAAAAAATAATCCAACCCAATTTGAAAGTATAACATACAGCTATCCAGTTTGTGGCATTTTGCAATGTGATTCAATGAGTGAGGGATGACTGCTTGTTACTTCCAATGGCACAATTCACATACGTACTGTAAAAAAAGAAGAAGCCACTGGTTTCTTTTAGACAGCACACAGAACTTTCTCTAACAAGGACCGCTGCTACGGAACACTCTTATATATGATATATATATACACACACACACAATGCCAAGAAAAAGTATTTGCGTCCCTCCTGATTTTTTTTTTTTGCACATCAAACAAAGTTTTCAAATCATGAAACCAATATTAATATCACTTTGAGAAAAAACAAGGAAATACAAAATTCGGTTTTTGAATGACAATTAATTTTATTTAGTTACCAAAACAATTCTAAACCTTTCTGAACTTCTGTGAAAACGTAGTCGTCCCCACCCCAGGCCTCATGCTCATGACTGTACCATAAGCAGTGACGAAAGTTCTCTGGATTTTCCTGGAATTCCGGATGTTCACATTTTCATGAAAATTCCTCTGGAAAATTGAGGAAATATTGCCTAAAATTATTCCGGATAGTAGTTGACAACATTTAACAAACGTGTTTGAGTTCGTTGTTTTGTTTTAACGAGCGTAGCCGTGTCTAGGCACTACCACTAGTAACAGTAACGCCCCTCCCCTCGCATTCTCATGACCTCGCCATATCTCTGGGAGATTTCGGCGAGAATGGAAGCCACAAAGGGTGCAGATGTGAACACAAAAGGGAGTGTTTTGTGTAAACTAATTCATGTGTGATCGGCCAGGTACGGGCCCAGCGCAATGTTCAAACAGGTAGGCAGGCAAGCTGACATACATGTAATAGACTCGAGTGTTAGGAACACGTTCAAGTGGTCATGGGTTGAGGAAAAGGACTTGAACTGAGATTTTTTTTGTCCGACAACATTAGAAAGGTTGGCAAACCTAGTAAGTCAGTTAAAATTATACATTTATCAAAATATTAAAGGCAACTCATACTATAAGTATTACTAGATCTATATCTAAGATAGTGTGCAATCTGGTCGAGTGTATCAGTACAACGCGACGTAACAAGTTTGAGGCTTAAACGTTAATAGTAATTACTCCGGATCAACTTCTTTAACATGTTTTGCTGTACGGTGTAAAAATTCAAGGATATATTTAGTGTATATTATATATCTATACTATAATATGTATAATGTTGGGAAAAGAAAATTTTAGATGTCTTTTTACTGAATAGTTCACTTAATTCATTTGTCTTGAGATAAAATGGCATATTTTAAGCAAATTTTAATGAAAAATGTGACTTTGTGCTATCGAGTAATAGGAGGTTGGGGGGGGGCAAAAAAAAATCTGTGCTTCGCCCTTTGGGAACCTCTGCCTAATTTTTTTTTTTGGTCAGGACTCAGAAATTTTACTTTGAATTTTTGTCTGAATTTTGTTCCCAGATATCGCCAGAATGGACCAATGCAGCCCGATGGGGGCACAAACCAGTGCAATCTGTAGGCCGGTCCCAAGCCCGGATAAATGCAGAGGGTTGCGTCAGGAAGGGCATCCGGCATAAAAACTGTGCCAAACAAATATGAGCGTTCATCTAAAGAATCCCATACCGGATCGGTCGTGGCCCGGGTTAACAACGCCCGCCCCCGGCACTGCTAACCTGCAGGGCGTTGGTGGAAATTCAGCTACTGTGGGTCGAAGACAAAGAAAAGGAGGAAACCGGATCCGCCGTCAGAAGAAAAAGCAGGTGGAAAGGTAGTAAGGCTAGACGTTTAGGAGCAGGGTTTAAATTATTCTACCACGGAGTAGATGGGAAGAGAAATGGAGTAAGGGTTATTTTAAAGGAAGAGCTGGCTAAGAATGTCTTGGTGGTGGAAAGAGTATCAGATCGAGTGATGAGAAATTGAGGGTGTTATGTATAATGTGGCTCGCGGCTATGCCCCACAGGTAGGATGTGACCTAGAGTTGAAAGAAATTCTGGAAGGAACTAGATGAAGTAGTTCTGAGCATCCCAGACAGCGAGAGAGTTGTGATTGGTGCAGATTGTAATGGATATATTGGTAAAGGAAACAGGGGCGATGAAGAAGTGATGGGTAAGTACGGCATCCAGGAAAGGAACTTTGAGAGACAGATGGTGGTGGACTTTGCAAAAAGGATGGAGATGGCTGTAGTGAACACTTATTTCCAGAAGAGGGAGGAACATATTGTGACCTACAAGAGCGGAGGTAGAAGCACGCAGGTGGATTATATTTTGTGCAGACGATGTAATCTGAAGGAGATTACTGACTGTAAAGTAGTGGTAGGGGAGAGTGTAACTCGACAGCATAGGATGCTGGTGTGTAGGATGACTCTGGTGGTGGGTAGGAAGATTAAGAAGACAAAGGTGGAGCAGAGAACCATGTGGTGGAAGTTGAGAAAGGAAGAATGTTGTGCGGCCTTTCGGAAAGAGGTGAGACAGGCTGTCGATGGACACCAGAAGCTCCCAGAAGACTGGACTACGACAGCCAAGGTAATCAGAGAGACAGGCAGGAGAGTACTTGGTGTGTCTTCTGGTAGGAAAGGGGAGAAGGAGACTTGGTGGTGGAACCCCAAAATACAGGGAGTCATAAAAGAAAAGAGATTAGCGAAGAAGAAATGGGACACTGAGAGGACTGAGGAGAGGCGAAAGGAGTACATCGAGATGCGATGTCGGGCAAATGTAAAGGTGGCAAAGGCTAAACAAGAGGCATATGAAGACATGTACACCAGGTTGGACACGAAAGAAGGAGAAAAGGATCTCTACACGTTGGCCAGGCAGAGGGATAGAGATGGGAAGAATGTGCAGCAGGTAAGGGTGATTAAGGATAGAGATGGAAATGTGTTCGCTGGTGCCAGTAGTGTGCTCAATAGATGGAAAGAATACTTTGAGAAGTTGATGAATGAAGAAAATGAGAGAGAAGCAAGAGTAGAAGAGGCAAGAGTGAAGGACCAGGAAGTGGCAATGATTAGTAAAGGGGAAGTCAGAAAGGCACTACAAAGGATGAAAAATGGAAAAGCAGTTGGTCCTGATGACATACCAGTGGAGGTATGGAAGCAATTTGGAGAGATGGCTGTGGAGTTTTTGACCAACTTATTCAACAGAATACTAGCGGGCGAAAAGATGCCTGAAGAATGAAGGAAAAGTGTTCTCGTTCCCATTTTTAAGAACAAAGGCGATGTTCAGAGCTGTGGGAATTATAGAGGAATAAACTTGATGAGCCACACAATGAAGTTATGGGAAAGAAGTTGAGGCTAGACTCAGGACAGAAGTAAGTATCTGTCAGCAACTGTATGGTGTCATGCCTAGAAAGAGTACCACAGATGTATTATTTTCCTTGAGGATGCTAGTGGAAAAATACACAGAAGGTCAGAAGGAGCTACATTGTCTTTGTGGATCTAGAGAAAGCGTATGACAGAGTACCAAGAGAGGAACTGTGGTACTGCATGCGGAAGTCTGGTGTGGCAGAGAAGTATGTTAAAATAGTACAGGACATGTATGATGGCAGCAGAACAATGGTGAGGTGTGCTTTCGGTGTGACTGAAGAATTTAAGGTGGAGGTGGGACTGCACCAGGGATCAGCTCTGAGCCCCTTCCTGTTTGCAGTGGTAATGGATAAACTAACAGATGAGGTTAGACTGGAATCCCCTTGGACCATGATGTTCGCTGATGATATTGTGATATGCAGTGAAAGCAATGAGCATGCAGAGGAACAATTAGAAAGATAGAGACATGCACTGGAAATTAGAGGAATGAAGATTAGCTGAAGTAAAACAGAATATATGTGCGTGAATGAGAGAGGTGGAGGGGGAAGAGTGAGTTGACTTGGGGTCAACAATACAGAGCAATGGAGAGTGTGTTAAGGAAGTAAAGAAACGGGTCCAAGCAGGTTGGAACAGCTGGCGGAAGGTGTCTGGTGTGTTATGTGACAGAAGAGTCTCTGCTTGGACGAAGAGCAAAGTTTACAAAACAGTGGTAAGGCCGGCCATGATGTACGGATTAGAGAGACGGTGGCATTGAAGAAACAACAGGAAGCAGAACTGGAGGTAGCAGAAATGATGTGGAGGTTCTCGCTTAGAGTGAGCAGGTTGGATAGGATTAGAAATGAGTTCATTAGAGGGACAGCCAAAGTTGGATGTTTTGGAGATAAGATTCGAGAGAGCAGACTTCGATGGTTTGGACATGTTCAGAGGCGAGAGAGTGAGTATATTGGTGGAAGGGTGCTGAGGATGGAGCTGCCAGGCAAAAGAGCGAGAGGAAGACCAAAAAGAAGGTTTATGGATGTGGTGAGGGAAGACATGAGGGCAGTTGGGGTTAGAGAGGAAGATGCAGAAGATAGGCTAAGATGGAAAAAGATGACACGCTGTGGCCACCCCTAACGGGAAAATTCTAAAGGAAAAGAAGAAGATCGCCAGAATGGACCACAGTCGTCCCCCCCCCCCCCCCAAAAAAAAAAAAAGTCCACTTTCATCTCTGCATAAGAAAAACACTGGCCAAAAAATGGCATCCATGGGAGAGTTCCCAGGCGAAAGTAGCAGTAGCTTTAACAGAGATACCCAGACTTCCCTTTCCCCAGCCACTTCATCCAGCTCTTCTGGTCCGAAAGAATCCCGATGCTTTCCCAGGCCAACCGGGAGACACAGTCTCTCCAGTGTGTCCTGGGTCGTCCCTGTGGTCTCTTTCCGGTGGGACCTGCCCTGAACACCTCACCAGGGGCGTCCGAGAGGCATCCAGATCAGGTGCTCCAGCCACCTCATCTGGTTCCTCTCAATGCGGAGAACCAGCGGTTGACACTGTGCCCCTCCCGGTTGACCGAGCTTCTCTACCGATCTCTAAAGGAGAGTGTGGACACCCTGTGGAGGAAACTTGTTTTGGCCACTTGTATCCGGGATGTTGTTCTTTCAGTCACGGCCCACCGTTTGTGTTTATTTGTGAGGATAGAAACCTAGATTGACTGGTATATTGAGAGCTTCGCCTTTCAACTTAGCTCCCTCTTTGCCTCAATGGACTGATACAAAGTCCGCAGCACTGTCAACTCCAATGATCCGCCTGTCAATCTCCCGCTCCATTCTTCCCTCTCTTGTGAACAAGACCCCAAAATACATGGAGTCATCCACTTGGGGCAGGATCTCATCCCTTTTCCGATTGAGGACCATGGTCTCAGATTTTGATCTCTCTCTCTCGGGTTGTTTTGCATGCATCAGTGTGTTCCATATCACGAAGGATTTGCAGTGTCCTCAATGAAATAAAGTGTAACATTGACAAAATAAAGTCTGAAGAGATAAAAGGAAGCAGAGCTGGAGGTGGCAGAAATAAAGATGTTGAGGTTCTCTATAGGAGTGAGGAGGTTGGATAGGATTAGAAATGAGCTCATTGGAGGGATAGCCGAATTTAGATGTTAAGAAGACAAAGTTAGAGGGAGCAGTCTTCAATGGTTTGCACACATCCAGAGGATAGTGAGTATATTGTTGGAATCGCAATGAGGATTGAGGTGCCAGGCAAAAGAGCACGAGGAAGACCGAAGAGAAGGTTGATGGATGTTGTGGAGGGAAGAGATGAGGGCTGTTGTGTTAGAGAGGAAGATGCAGGAGAAAGGCTTACATGGTAAAAGGTGTTGTGGCGACACCAAATGGGACAAACCGAAAGGAAAAGAATAAGATTGTCATTATAAAGTCTCCACAGCCCCATTTTTAAAGTGGCACTTAACATTTGCCAAGTTTTATACTAATTTTACAATATTACCTTAATCTTAAAATTTTGAGTTATCAGTATGTTATAAGAGACTAACTGCAAAGAAATTACTTTATTATTCATTTTCCAAAGCAAAGAATTTAGTCTCATGCTGCTCTGGAGATAAATAAATAAGCAACCATTTGTTTACTTACTGCCATCTAATGTCAGAACTTTGGAATTATGTCCAGATTGAGATTTGTTATTGCAACAAGTGCAACGAAAAAAAAAGGTGTTGATTGGCCATTCAGTACTAAGATAAAAATAAGTGAAACTCTAATAATGAAGATTAAGTTAAAAAGAAAAAAAACACTCTCAAGATCAAAAATTAAAAGGGAAGGGCCTTTGACTAACTGGCGACCAGTTCAGGGTGTAGTCCACCTTTCGGCAGACGTTAACTGGGATAGGCTCCAACACTTCTGCTAACTTTGTGTGGATAAACTGTTTGGAAAATGGAATGGAACATTACAGAAACACAGATTAATCAGCTTTTTACAAAAGGTGCACCTGAAATTGAATATTGCACATTGTGAGTTATTGCAGGATAGATTTGTATATATATTGAATACTGGAGTTGTTGCATTGGTATACTTCACATATTACCGAGAGTGATTGTTTAGGGCTCTGAACAGCAGTTTGAAAGAAGTTGTTTTTCAGTCTATTAGTCCTGGTTTCAATGGTCCTGTACCGTCTGCTGATGGCAGTAGCACAAACAGGGAGTGGCCCGGGTGATAGGAGTCCTTCAGGATAACACTGGCTCTCTTGACCCATTAACAACTACGAAGGTTTTCCAATGTGGACAGAGGGCTCCCAATAGAATGGCCTTCCCAGCAATTTTGGTGACCCTCTGGAATTCATTCCTTTTTGCTACTGTGCATTTGGGAAACCATATTCACAGGCAGTAGGTGATGATGCTTTCCATGGTAGAGAGGTAAAAAGACACAAGCAGTCTCTGACTGATGTTGTCCTTCCTGGGTTCTCAGAAGTGTTTTTTTTTTTTTGCGCCTAGCCACCTCTGCAGTGTTCTTATTCCAGGTCATCTTCTCCTCGATGTACACTCCCAGGAAGGAGAAGTCACTGACCCTTTCCATACAGGTCCCGCTGATAAAAATGTGCTGAATGCCGTTTTGTTTTTTTTCTGAAGTCTTTGATGAGCTCCTTTGTTTAGATGGTTTCAGGAGCAAGTTATTGTCTTTACACCACATGGTCAGCTGCTGCTCGTCATAAGAATCTGTAAGCAGACTCATAACTTTCTGTGATTCAGCCTACCACTGTGCTGTTTTACGCGTACTTATTGAGTGTGAAGGGTGGGCAGGTGTGGGGGTAATCCGGACCCTTTGTGAGCATTCTGTTAAAAACGTCCTTAATCCAGAGGCATATAGAGTGAGGTAGACCGAGCTTCATCAGTTTCCTTACTAGCGTTTGGTAGGATTGTGTTAAATATTGAGCTGCAATCCAGAAAGAGTAGGCGGACCTAATTATCTTGTTTTTCCAAGTAGGACAGGGCTATGTGCATCTTCTGTTGATCTGTTTACCTTGTTGGAAAAGTGGTATGGATCTGAGCTCAGGGTTGTGAAGGTCATGATATGGCTCCTTACCAGTGCTACTGACCGGTAGTGATTGAGGCTGGTTGTGGCTAGTTTCTTGGGTAGGACGATGACAGTGGAAGCAGGCAGGATAGGACTGCAGACAATGTCAATGACATGTTGAAAATCATGGTAAAGATTCCAAGCTGGTCTGTATACTCTTTCAATACCTGCCCTGGGATGCCGTTGGGGCCCGTTGCTTTCCGTGGTTAACCCCCTTCAGTCTGCGTGTCACTTTGTGTGCAGTGTAGCTGCTCCTGGTGCTTCAGTGTTGAAGCAAGCATAGAAGAGGTTAAGTTCCCAGTGTCACCTTTAGCATCTCTGGTGACATGTTTGTAGTTGGTGAGATGTTGGACTGGCTTACATGCTTGCTTGCTGTTGTTGCTGTCCAAATGGTCATTGATCTTCCTCTTAAAATCCTCCTTGGCTTTGCAGATTCTTCTCTTCAGGTTGTTGCAGAGTATGCTGTAGCGATGCCTGTTGCCAGTTCTTGAAGGCAATGTTTCTGTTCTTCAGAAGCTGCTTCACCTCTCTGGTCATTCAGGGTTTCTGGTTGGGATAGACCCTGATGTTTTTTTCCACTGTGACCATGTCGATACAGTTCTTGATGTAACACAGTAGAGTTCCTGTAAAAACATCCATCTCCTTATCCTCAAAAATGTCCCAATCTGTGCTGTTGAAACAGTCCCGCCACAGTTGGAAGCACCGCCTGGCCACATCCTGATGGTCTTAGTGATGGTGGGTGAGGATTATAGAGGGTATAAAAACTTGGTATTAAGTACCAAGTAGTTTTATCAATGTTGTAGTTCTAGTACAAAAACGAATGTGCTGCAAATTCTTTTGTCACTGTGTATGATCTCAGACAGAGCAGGAAGCGTTGGGAGCAGTTTGTGCAGACTGAGAACCAGCATCTTGTGAGTCCTGAGGCTTTGGACCTTTTGGACAAGCTGCTTCGCTACGACCACCAGCAAAGACTGACTGCCACAGAGGCCATGGAGCATCCTTACTTCTGTTAGTACACGCACACACACACATTCCAACACTTGCGTGATGAAACTTAGGGACCTGTGTTGACACCTGGAAGTGCCCTTGAATAATTTGTATCAGCTTGTGCTTATGAGTTAATAATTTGTCAGTACTAACAGTTCTACCTTCTGACAGATCCCGTTGTTAAGGAGCAGTCTCTTTCAAACTCTGACAACATGGTTTCTAGTGGCAACACCACGGCGCGATGAAACACAGGTATGCATCTACCTGTCATATAGAATAAATCTGGAAAAGAGCCATTCAAAACCTTTTGGAAAATAACTACTCACAGTATTACATGCTGTCCTTTAAGAAGTGTAAACAGCTAATGCCATTTCCATTGCACAAGAATTTCTGTGCTTTTCTTTTAATTGTAAAATGATACCCAGTCTTGGTAAAGCGGTGCGAATCGCAATATTCACACTATTTTCTTTGGTAACACGCACTGTGAACAGGATGTCCTCGGTAGGGTAGGGCATGATTTGAATTTGAGGGATTCCTGTCCCAATTTCGGTTCCTCATTTTGTTTCCTGTTCCAAACGATACTCTATTTATTTTTTTTTGCCTGTTTCTATGATTTAAATAAAAGGTGGTCATGTACATCCTTTTTTTTTTTTCTTTTAAAGTAGCCCTCAGCATTGACTAAAGTGAACACTTAACTGGGGGTTATTTCAACCATAATCAATGTCATTCCTATGAGCTAATTGTGTAGAAGTAACCCAATGAACTTAATATTCATCAATTAATGTTTCAGCTCAAAGTCAAAGACAGAATTGTTTAAATAATTAGTGACTATTTTATCATCTTAAATGGTTTATTTGTGCAAACTTTAACTTTGACTTCGCTTTAGGCTTCTTCAAAGGGTAGGCACTGGAACAGTTGACATGAACAGTAACTTCACACAACACTGGTGAATTTTGAAAACCAATATAAACCTACAGTGCCTCGTGAAAGTATTTGTCCCCCTTGAAATTTTTCAACCTTTCGCCACATTTCAGGGTTGAAACATAAAGATATAACGTTTTTATTTTTTTGTCAAGAATCAACAACACAATTGTTGGGAATTGTTGGGACACAATTGTGAAGTGGAACAAAATGTATTGGATATTTTAAACCTTTTTTAACAAATAAAAACCTGAAAAGTGAGGCGTGCAATATTATTCCGCCCCCTGCCATTAATACTTTGTAGCGCCATCTTTTGCTGCAATTAAAGCCAGGGTTCGTACGGGTCAGGGAATTTTAGTGACTGTGACTTGACGGGCGCGATCGGGCTCGCAAATCTGCACAGTCGAGCATGAAAAATCAAGTGCGTAAAATTTTTTACGAGTGGAAATGCATAGACATTCTCAGCGTACATGAAAACCAATCCAGCACGGTGAACCACAGCCTGATTAACCCCCCCCCCCGCCCTCTTCCCTCAACATGGAACCACACTGTCTCCTGATAGTTTACCCGACTCTGCCCCCCCCTCTTAAAGGGGTACACTCATAATTAAAAACACCGTTAAACATGCTGCTTGTGTTTACTCTTGATAATAATGTTAAAAGTAAAAGAAAAACAAGTGCTGTTGCTTTTATGAATGTCGGGGTATGTGGATAATAGAAGAAAAAGTGGTGATACTGGATGAGATTTTCTCTTTTTTGAGTAGAAAAGGTCTAGTCTGAAGCCAAAGTAGAAAGTACAGGATGAGATGGTGTATAATGTTAAAATTCCACCTTGGCACAGCCTGATAAAGGATGAAAGCATAGACAATACAGTGAACAAAAAGCTAATTCTCTATTTTATATATAGGAGACCTCATAACATTAACCTTAAAACTGGTTCGTAGCATCATTCAGCTTTCAGCATGCATTGCTAAAGATATTCCGCAAGCAATAATTCAGTTTTACACCAAGAAAAGCAGACGGGAACATCATTGTGGGTTAAAAAAAAAAAAAAAAGGAATGAAGTTGGATGCGACGCTTCAAATTTACAGTTCATAGTTGGCTTGGTTTGGTTAGCAATGTATTTTTTTTGTTAGACATTTTCATGGCAAGTTTGCAAAAAACAAACAATTTTTCTGAAAATTTTCTGGTGGTAATGTAAATGCTGTCATCTAAACCTTTGAATGAGGCGTGTAACTTCAATGGATGACACTGATCTGACCACAGTGCATACATCTGATGTTGCTCACGGTGGTCAAAGAGGGTGCTCACGACCTTAGTGTGTTTGCTCAGACACGTAAAAAATTTGAGGGAACCTTGTAGTAGGCAAGTTTGAAGCCCAAGGCTTGTTTGCATAAAGCCTTCGTAACTGAAGAGTACTCTTACCTTACAACACAGCAGATAAGAAACCACTTAAGACCGGGTTTACTGCCATATTGTAGTGATAGGATAAGCAAACTCAAAGGCAAATGGCTTTGTAGAAACATGTCCATCTCCCTGCTGATTACACACAAAGCCAATGAGCTTCTTATCAACAATACTTTTATACACTTGTAATTATAGTTTATATTTTTAATAACCATAAATTTCAAAGTCATTATGATGCACCTATTACATTGTTAAGCTTTGGCACTTATTACTTAAGTGGCAACACACAATCATATAACTGAAATATTGCTTTTTGCCACAACCAGTCAATCCAATATTAGTCATGGAATTTTGTATTGAGTAGCTGGAAAATCATGGGAAATACATGGAATTTTGATTCTCTGGAAGTGTACGAACCGTGTACAGCTGCAAGTCGCTTGGGGTATGTCTCTCAGTTCTGTACATTGAGAGACTCAAATTCTTGCCCATTCTTCCTTGGAAAAGAGCTTGAGCTCAGTGAGGTTGGATAGAGAGTGTTTGTGAACAGCGGTCTTCAGAATTCAGATTCCAATTGAGAGTATGTGGACGGACCACAGATTCTCAATTGGATTCAGGTTTGGACTTTGACTTGGTCGTAACACCTGGATACAATTATTTGTGAACCATTCCATTGTAGATTTGGCTTTGTTTTGGATCATTGTCCTGTTGCAAGATAAAGCTCCGTCCCAGTCTCAGGTCTTTTGCAGACTCCAACAGGTTTTCTCCCAGAATGGTCCTGTATTTGGCTCCATTCATCTTCCCATCAATTTGAACCATCTTTCCTGTCCCTGCTGAAGAAAAGCAGTCCCAAACCATGATGCTGCAACCACCATGTTTGACAGCGAGGATGATGTGTTCAGCATGATGAGCGGTGTTGCTTTTACACCAAACATATCGTTTTGCATTGTGGCTAAAAAGTTTGATTTTGGTTTCATCTGACCGGAGCACCTTCTTCCACATGTTTGGTGTGTCTCCCAGGTGCCTTGTGGCAAACATTAAAGGAGACTTTTTATGGATATCGTTGAGAAATGGCTTTCTTCTTGCCACTCTTCCATAAAGGCCAGTTTTGTGTAGTGTACAACTGATTGTTGTCTTATGGACAGACTCTCCCACCTCAGCTGTAGATCTCTGCAGTTCATCCAGAGTGATCATGGGCCTGTTGGCTGCATCTCTGATCAGTTTTCTCCTTGTTTGAGGTGAAAGTTTAGAGGGATGGCCGGGTCTTGGTAGATTTGCAGTGGTCTGATACTCCTTCCATTTCAATATGATTGCTTGCACAGTGCTCCTTGAGATGTTTTAAGATTGTGATATCTTTGTGTATCCAAATCTGGCTTTAAAGTGTATGGAATGTCTCATTTCTAATGCAAATTCTCTTATCTAAATGATAATATATGTTCAACTGTTCCATAAAATGCATATCCTGTTCGATGAAAAAATCTAATTGTTTATGACTTAAAGTCCGCGAACTTTCTCTTACCTGCAAAATGACTCATTTCGTGGGTGGACCACTGACGGCACTAATTCTGGGATGGGTTGTTTCGGAATAATGATAAGTAGGGAGTCTTTTGTATTCACAGAGAAGAAACATTCATTTTGAGAATTCTTCAGTGATTTGAAGCTGAAACTAATCCGTAAAAATGTTTTTTTTATTTAATTTTATAATTATTATTATTGAAACTGTGCCAGACAAATATGAGTGTTCATCTGAGATGACACGCTGTGGTGACCCCAAATGGACAAGCCGAAAGAAAGCATTATATTGTTATATGATTACTTATGTGTGAAAATATACCAACTTAGACAACGTTATCGGCTTCTTTGTGTTTTGATGCAATAATAAGCATTTTATACGCAAAGTAGTTGTCGCAGTTGCCGCGTACCAAATCACTAAATCATTTGCATAATTTCAAAACAAGACCGAAAACTTCGTATATACATTCAGGATATTGAAGCCTTACTATTTATCAGTTTATGACTAATTAACCAAACAAGAACTTAACAACGCTTACCAGTCAATATTTCCAACACGAGGCATATCCTCCCCGATGGGTCTTACTGCTGTGTTAGCATCTTCATCACCTGCTACTTCGTCTGAATTCGAAAGTGTGTGGTGTCTAACTGGCTCAAATTTATAACCTTTACCGCCTTTATAAAGCTCCTATTCTTCACAGTTTTCGTGGGACCTTTCAGAATAATATTCATCTCTTGAATTATCGGAAACTTCATTGATGTTCTTACAGTGTATTCCTACGGGATCCATGTTGTTGTCACAATGTCCTACGTCACGCCCCTGATCGGCTTTCGCCGACATGTTTCCGTCCTTTTCAGGCAGATACAGCAATGTGCGAAAATTTGTTGCAAATGGTCGAAAAATAAAAACTTTTCCTTCATAACGGATTTAAGATTCCTATTCAGCATAGAAACTGTATAATATTAGCAAAAAGATGCATTGCGGTCCTTCCATTCCCTTTAAACTTTTCCACAACAGTATCTCGGACCTGCTTGATGTGTTCCTTGGTCTTCATGGTGCTCTCTGCAGTTTAAACAGAACCCTGAGACTTATCACAGAGCAGGTGCATTTTTACGGAGACTTTATTACACACAGGTGGATTCTATTTATCATCATCAGTCAACATTGGGTCATTCAGAGATCCTCACTGAAGTTCTGGAGTGAGTGTGCTGCACTGAAAGTAAAGGGACCGAATCATATTGTACGCACCACTTTTCAGGTATTTATATATGGCAAGAAAAGGAGTAATAAATGGAACCAAATACTATAAAACATTTGATTACTTTGCTTCCCCACCATCGAGGCACAAGGTTAGTGTTTCTGATACTGTGAGACAACATTTGTGTGAATTTTGTACCAGACACCCAATTTAACAATTTAATTGAAGTTGCGCGTAATTTAGGCTGAAGCTCTGAGTGGGAGAGAGCGCAGGAGACTCATTGTGAAAGCCTCCTTTGCACAATTCTGTATAATCTCAATTAAGTCATTGTGTGTATTCATTTGCCACTTATTTGGGCTCAGCGGACTGGAGGCATTGAAATTGGCGACTAAGATGTGCAAATTTGAACGATTCCGGGAGAACCAAAATGTTGGTCTGGGTTTCAATCGTTTCTCGATTCTCGATACCCAATGCTAGTCCTTGATTTATGATGTTACCGACATACATTTTAATTGCCTCATTTTCAAAATATAGTTTACCTGTAGGTTATTCTTGCTTTATTCTCGTTTTTTTTTAACCATTATTAATATTGATTTACCTCGAAAGTTTACATTGTGATTGCTTGTTTGCGTTTATTGCATGTCTACTTTTAACATTTTAGTAATTCTTTGGACAGGTCAATGAGCCATAGTAAGGCAAAATGATACTATGTTGCAGTGTTGCGGTAGCAATTGGCCTAATATACTGTAAATCTTCCTGTATAATAAGTTCCCAAATATAATGCACACCCCCAAAAATGCCCCACTCCTAAAAAAAAAAAAACGCCTTTACTCTTATACCTTTTCACTGTCTCACAATTTTCTAGTTTACTATACATATGTATATTACACACTAACCTTTGAAGATTTTTTTTTGGGGCGGGCAGGGTTTAATGTTCCTTATTCACGAGAACCTATTGTATATGGCCTTCTTTTCTATGAATGTATAATTGAGTGCTTTTTATATTTACCACATTTCTTGTCAAAAGCTCCGTTTTCACCAAGACGTCTGTTCCCTTCTTTTGTCAAAGTTGCGAAATACCTGAGCCATCATATGTGTAATGAGAAAACTTGAAGACTGGGTCCTCTTATTAAAAAGACCTTTTGGAGACAAAAAAAACATAATTGAATTGTTCTCTAATAGTCCCACCCCTCCTTTCTCATCTTTCTCTGCAGAAAGTCAAAAGAAGAAGGATGTTTGTTACCTCAACTTTGTCCACGGTTGTGACAGTAACTTTGACAAGTGTACAGTAACAATGGATCAAAGTAACTGACCAGTTACAAACTCACAGTTATGTGCGCACACACACACACACACACACACACACACACACACGTGCAAGCAGGTATACATACACCCTCCTCCTGTATCAATCTGTGATTGGCCTGTTCTGGTGTCCTTTCCAGCAGCCTGACCAGTGAGCTTGAAGCTGCTCACTCCCTGAGTCCTCCCATCTCAATCTCATGTTACAAGGACAAAACACTTTTAAAGAAAAATTCCCTCCCCATGCCTCCATTCTTCCTTTATATCATCCCACCTATTTGTTTGCATCAGCATGGAAGATGGACAGGAGAGTGACCCTGTACAAGCCACCATCACCCCCTCCAGTCTCATACATCCATCCACCTGTCTCTCCGCTCTCCTTGCCATCTTTTACCCTGACAGACAAATGTCTTAGCACTACTCCAGTTTTGAAAGTGGCATGGTGGACTCTCTCTAGCTAGAATGATAATAATATTAATGACAAATAAATAATTTTTATTTAGATGAACTTTGCCTGTCGTTTGTTTGTCATGGTCATGTTTTGAAAGAAGAAATGTACAAGAAATTCCTCATATGCTCAGAATGACCCTGCGTAAACTGAGTCGACAGGAATTCAAGGAGGACCTGTGCCAACTGTATATGTTCTGTTCTCTGGGGAAAACCATACATTTACACAGTTTCTTTCAGAAAGCAATTATCAGTGTGAAAATATATAACTATATAATATTTACTTACAACTATCCCTAAATTTCATAGGTAATTACTGTATTTTTTCTAACAAGCATTTAAATTTGAAATTGAAAGTCATGGAAATAAGTGAGGGTAGCACTAACCTCTTGTTAAAACGTTAGCCTCGCAGCTCTTAAGTTCTGTGGTTTGAATCCCAGCCCTGCCTGTGTGAAGTTTGCATGTTCTCCATGTTTTCTCCGGGTACTCTGGGTTTTCTCCCATATTCCAAAACCATGCATCAGTTACAAACTCCAGAGACCCGGACATGGAGGGGAAAAAAAACTTTGGTAAGCATTAATTGCTACTTTGTGCGCACGCTCTAGTGCTTGGTGTGCACATAATTATTTTGTGTCCACCAAGTAGTAGTTTGTGCTCCCAAAATAGTTATATGGTTTGCACGAAGTACCGGCGGTTCTATATGGGACATGAAGGTTCAGAAATCGATTGCATCTTCTTTCGAAGGTCGAAGCTCAGGTGACGCTAAATCTTGTACACTACACGATGGACAGGGATAGAATGATACAAATATATTTTAGGCTGGGGATGAGCTATAAAGACATCCTGAATTGTTTGCCATCGCAAGGAACCAATGTTACCGAGAGACATTAAAATGGAATGATGGGAGCCAGGTTACTTGGACGCTTGGATCGATTTTGTTGTACATCAACTGCAAAGCTCTGGAAGGGAGAACCGTTACCGGTGGATGTATACAAGATTTAAACATAATAATGCACACTAAGTAATTACTTTGTGTGCAGGTTGTAACTATTTTGTGCGCACGAACTAGGATCTTTTTTTATTCCACATCATGTCTGGGGCTCCGTAAGGAACTGTAAATTGCCTTAAGTGGGATTGTGAGTGTAAATGCTTGCTTTTTCTATGTGCACTGCGATTGCCTGGTAACCAGTCTAGGGTGTAACCCGCCTCCTGCCCAGAGATAGCTGGGATAGCACTCCTGCAACCCTCGTGAGGATAAGCGGTTCAGAGAACGGATGGCTATATGGATGTAAAATAGTGATAACCAAATAAAGTTTGAGAATACAACTATTTCTCAATTTATGTTGACATTTGGTGGAAAAATTGCATGTTGTAGCTGTAAAAATGAAAACATAAATTTTAATTTTTACAGGTTTTCTTACTCAATAGAAATAATCAAGTTAATAAGAAACTTGAAATTTAGTATAATTTCTCATAATGTGCATTTACCCCCCCCCCCAAATACCACTTTTGCGCATTATACATGGTTATGGGGGGGGGTCTTTTTTTTTAATGTATGCCATTATCTAGTGGTTATGAAAATAGCTGTACACTTTCATTCCAATATGCCATCGCCACCCAGAGGTGAAAAAGGTGTAGCCTACTCTTTCATTCTAGTATGTCAGTGGTACATATGACTAAATATATACCCTTGTGCTCATAAGTTTACATAATGTAAATTTTTTTGGACTCATGCGCAATGACAGTGAGACCTGGAAAGGCATGATTGGAAAGAACGCAGATCACAATACAAGCAGTGTTCTTATCACGGATTGTCCACAACAAACGCCATGTCAAGCATAAGGGTGTCTACATGACCACTTGGCACCAGGACACCCTAGTTCCCAATTCGATGACCCTTTATGGTTGTGTCATCGGACTTGTGACTGCATGTCCTGGACACTCGGGTGAGGAGAGTGACAGAGCTGTCAACTGATCACCATGTGGCGGTGAGTTGGCTTCAATGTTGGGAGAAGATGCCTGTTTGACGTAGCAGGCCCAAAGATATTGAGAGGGTCTGCTGATGATGGGTACTGGCTGGCCAAGCCAAATACAGCTTTGGTGATCACTGAAACAAAAATTCGAGAATTGGAGGAGTTAGGTGAGGCCCTGGAGAAAGACTTCTCGACAGGTTTGAGGAAATTGTGGTCCACCACTTGTTGTCTCGTGAGGGGAAAGCAATGCACTGTGTGTAGTGAGGATGGGGAGCTGCTGACCCAGACCTGGGACGTTGTGAGTTGATGGGGAGAATATGTCGAAGACATCTTCAATTCCACCGACACACCTTCCCACGAGCAGCCAAAGACTGGGTTCTCTGAGGCGAGCTCTCCGATCTCTGTTGTTTGAGGTCACTGAGGTGGTTAAAAAGCTCCTTAGTGCCAAAGCCTCGGGGGTGGATGAGATTCGCCTGGACTTCCTAAAGGCTCTGGATGTTGTGGGGCAGTCCTGGTTGATACGCCTCTAACATTGCGTGGACATTGGGGACAATGCCTCTCGATTATCAGAGTGGGGTCCTGGTCCCCCTTTTTAAGAAGTGTTCCAAATACAGGGGACTCCTCAGCCTCCCTGGTAAGATCTATTCAGGGGTGCTGGAGAGGAGGATCCGTCGGGATGTTGAATGTCTGATTCAAAAGGAGCAATGTTGTTTGTCGTGGCTCTGGAACAGTGGACCTGGTCTCCACACTCAGCAGGGTCCTCAAGGGTGCATTGGAGCTTGTCTACATCTGTTTCGTGGACTTAGAGAAGGCCTTCAACCCTGTCAATGGGTAGTTCTGTGTACTGGGTGTTTCGAGAGTATGGGGTACCCAACTCAACCATGATCGGAATCATGAGACTGAGAGGGAAGGTGCACGGGCCCTCTTTGAACTCGTGAAAGTCCTAACTAAATGAACCCACCCCTTCAACATTGTACATTAAACCCGGGGAAGCGAATTAATTATTTAATTAGTTTAGAGTTTAGATGTGTTCAATAAACCGAAATTATGTGTGCCTTCCTCCTTCCAGTTTAGTTATCAATTTAGTTCCAACCAACCTCCGAATTTATACATAGCCAATTAACCCATTCATGGGCAGCGTCCCATTTTTGGGACATCATGATTTTCACGCATTATATCCTCCTTTTTTTTCCCCTTGAAAAATATATCCTTTTAATGAGCAATGTCCTATTTTTGGGACGATCGACTAAGAAAACCCAAGTAGCCTGTCGCGGGGAGCGCCATTCTTGGGACAAGATAATAAATTAGTAAAGTTATCATATAACTTAAGCATAAACGAAAAAGAAGTCTTATTTCCTTGATTGTGGCCTGTTAGGAGAAGTTTATCTCAATAAAGCAAAAAATTGCCATTCTGCCCATGAATGGATTAAAATAAAAAAGGAGTAAGCTTACAGTTGCGCGACATTTCGAATCTTGGAGCCTTTTTCAAGCGCACTTACTCACCAGAAGACGTCTTCTCTCTTTGACGTCCCATTTTGAAATGGCAGACAATATAGACAGGAAATTTAGGTTTAGGTGGGAAAGGGTGTTTGGGGAAAAAGGTAAGTGGACTTCGGTTTAGGATCAGTGTTTAGGGAAAGGTGATAGAGAAAATAAGGCATGGATTGAGAATGGATCGCGGCATAACCAAGGCTAGGGTTGCAGGTTAAGTAACTAGGGTTAGAGCTTCAGTTAAGTGGACCCAAGTTAAGGGAAGGGTCTGGGGAAGGCGACCTAGGAGAAGGGGTAGTGTGGGGTTAGGCGAGAGGGTCAGAGTCCTTCTCCCTGGAGTGTTAGTCCAGATGTGGAGAAGGTAAATGTGCACTGTCCTTCTGCTTTGAGTTGTCCTCCCAACAGATTCCCGAAAATGTTGTCCCAATGTTTTGTTTTCACTCCCTAAATAAATCTAATTAAAATTAAGTGCTGTTCAATAAATAAAATTTACGTGCCAAGCTCCTACCATTTTTGAAATCCAATTAATTCCACCAACCCCCTACTTTAGAAAACTGCCAATTAAAAACATTGAAAAAGTCGAGTAAGCTCTCAGGGTTCGCACGCGGCCCCTAAAAAAAACCCTAAATTTTCGAAGGTGCATTTAGGGCTCCTGAAAGTCCTTAAAAATCTGCGAAAACCGGTGAAGCCCCTAAAAAGGCCTTAAATTTAAAAAAAATCAAAGGGAGGACCTCTACCGCCAAAATTCTCCCTAAAAAAAATTATCTTTTATTTTAAAAAAAAAAAAAATAGCGATCCATCTGGCGTCCAAAACAGCCAGAAATTGTCAACGGAAGTCACCGTGTTGACAACTAGTCGCCATCTTGTCGATATTCCATTGTTTGTTTCCATGAGTAAGCATTTCACTTCGTCTTCGTTACGACGTAGCCTAGTTCTTTCATCGATCCAACTTGTATCATGGGGAAGTGCATTTTTCAATATGCTTGGGTTAAAAGTAAGGAGTTCGGGAGCTGGGTTCGTTGAGATCCAAAAGATAGGCACGTTTTACTGCCCTCTGTGCAAGCAGAGTTACCAGCTTGAAAAGATGGGGGTCAAAGCGCTGGAGTCGCACCGGAAAAACAGGAGACACGCTGATTTGGTGAAGACTCTCTCATCTTCTGTTGGTATGAATCTTTCTAAAATATCATAGTATAGTGAAGCATCAACTTCAGGCAGTGGTACTGGCAGTGCATGTGCACCTACAGTTGTCCATTCATCGACTTCAACCAGCCAGAAGTCAGGCTTTATGAACGTAGTTCAATACAAGAAGACGGACTCGTTAAAGGCAGAGATCGTGTGGACTTTAAAAGTGATCTGCAACCGTTACAGTTACAAATCTTGTGAAAATAATTCGAAAGTGTTTGCAGTCATGTTCCCAGACAGTGACATTGCTAAAAACTACCACTGTGGGGAAAGGAAGACTTCGTACCTGGCTACATTTGGCATCGCTGCCCACTTTTCATCTCTACTGGCTCAAAGCCAAAAAGCCAGAATAGAGACTGACATATCTACGCTTATTGAGAAGGCTGACAGGCTGTGTGAGGTGGCGGAAGAAAAGAGGAATCTGAGGTTTATCACCGAGGCCAATGCACTCAGAGGCAGAGCAAAGGACAAGAGAGCCACTTTGGCACCTCTGCAGCAACAAATAGAGGAGACACTGGATAGGCTCAAGGAGCTAGAGTTGGGGTGCTGAGACAGACATCAGTAGAAGACATTTGTGCATATAGTTTCAATTGTAGTTAAAATCTGTTTTTCTGTAGACTGTTATGTGAAGACATTGACAATGGTCATATCAATGAGAACTACCACAAGGGGCGACAGGTGATCACTGTCACAGGTACTGAGGTACTGGAACATTTGATGAACCAAGAACGGTTGATGGCACCATTGGGTGAGTCTTTTTTCCTTACTCTTGATTTCCCACGATGGCCCTAAATTTTTTGTGTCAGCCCAAATTTTTTTCCGTGTCGGCCCTAAATTTTTCGTGTCAGCCCCTAAGAATGCCCCTAAAAATCCCTTAATTTTTTTGGGTCAGACTGAGTATGAACCCTGGCTCTTGACGCAACATTTCGGCATGAGTGTGCCTTCCTCAAGTGCAGCTTACTCTCAGTGAAGTCTGTCAGTTGTCAGTGTGGTCCTTTTGGACGTTGTGTATGTCTGTGATGATGTTTTGTCTGCTAGAATGTTTTTGTTTCGTTTCCTTCTAATTAGGTTGTTCTTTTTAGTGACTATGCTTTCGGAATTTAGAAAATTTGCCAATAGACCAAATTAGTTGTTCCTGCCTTCTACCTAAGTTAAAGCTTTTACCACCATGCGGCATTTGCTACTTTATTAAATTATTTAATTAAATAAATAAATGGATGGGTGGTGGATTAAGGTTTTGGTTAGGATTTGGGTAAGGACTAGGGATGGTGACAGGGAATGCAGAACAGGTAAGTGGAATCAGGGTCAGGATAGGACAGAATGTGGTTATGGTTAGGATTTGGGTAAGGGGTAGGGATAGAGACGGATGTGGAACAAGTAAGTGTAGGTTAGGGTTAGGGTGAGGCAAAGGAGTCAGAGTATGCCCTCTACTGGAATTTGTCTACACAAAGTACCGGTCCCAGGATCCGGAGTAATTTGCACGGTCCTTCCCCCGACGTTCCCCATCGTCCCTTCCACCTCTCTGCTCTTCAACAACGTTGTCCATACTGGACAAGGGTGCACTCTTTCTCATCCCTGTCTCTGCCCATTTTGTATGTATTTCTTAAAGTAATTATTTATTTACGAATGACATTTTAAATATCAATTATATCTATGCTGAAAAAGTATTTTTTTGGAATAGTATTTTAGTGCAAAATGAATGGTTTTTAGATGGAAAAAAAATAAACAGTGTTGAAAAAGGCAACAAAAAAATGTAAAAATCCAAAATCGGTAATAAAAAAAAATAGATCAATAGTCGATCAATCGCTTTGACTGGTCATCAATAATGCATGCCTGACAATGTTTCGGCTCTCTGACCCTTCTTCAGGTCAATTGAAACAGAACGCAGCAGGTTTGGAGATGTTGACGCTTTGAAGGCCGAGCTTCAACTGACAGTGTTGAGCCAATTCACTCCGTTTTTACCAGTTAATTCTGAACCCTGTAAGAGCTAAACCAAATTGAATGCCATATACTAATAACTAGAAAGATGGAGGTACGCACTGGAAAGGAGAGGAATGAAGATTGGCCATAGTAAAACAGAATATGTGTGTGAATGAGAGTGACAGAGGAGGAAGAGTGAAGCTCCGGGGAGAAGAGATAGCAAAGGTGGACAACTTCAAATACTTGGGGTCAACAATACAGAGCAATGGACAGTGTAGTAAGGGAGTGAAGAAACTGGTCCAAGTGGGGTGGAACAGTTGGCGGAAGGTGTCTGGTGTTCTATGTGACAGAAGAGTATCGGCCAGAATGAAGGGCAAAATTTATAAAGCGGTGGTGAGGCCAGCCATGATGTACAGGTTAGAGACAGTGGCCCTGAAGAAACAAAAGGTAGCAGAACTTGAGGGAGCAGAAATCAAGATACTGAGGTTCTCGCTTGGTGTGAACAGGTTGGATCGGATTAGAAATGAGCTCATTAGAGGGACAGCCAAAGTTGGATGTTTTGGACACAAGGTGAGAGAAAGAGCAGACTTCGATGGTTTGGACATGTTCAGAGGTGAGAGAGAGTATATTGCTAGAAAGGTGCTGAGGATGGAGCTGCCAGGCAAAAGAGTGAGAGGAAGACCAAAGCCGCTGGTACTCCTGTACCGGAACGTGAGGCGGCCGGGGAACCGTCACCTCCTCCTGGACAGCAACGTGAGGTGGCGGCGGCATCACCACCCCCTCCTGGACGGCAACGTGAGGCGGTGGCGACATCACCACCGCCTCCTGGACGGCAACGTGAGGCGACGGCGACATCACCACCGCCTCCTGGACGGCAACGTGAGGCGACGGCGACATCACCACCGCCTCCTGGACGGCAACGTGAGGCGACGGCGGCATCATCACCCCCTCCTGGCCGGCAACGTGGGGCGGCGGCGACATCACCACCTCCTCCTGGACAGGAACGTGAGAAGGCTGCGGCGTCACCGCCTCCTGGACGGGAACGTGAAAAGGCGGCGGCGCCATTGCCACCGTCTCCTCCTCCTGGACGGGAACGTGAGAAGGCGGCGGCGCCATCACCACCTCCTCCTTGACGGGAACATGAGGCGGCTGCGGAACCCCCACACGTGGCACATCACTGCGTTGTTGCTCCCGTGGTGTTTGGCTTGGCACTACAGCATTATTGGGGACAGCCTGGAGCAACGGGGATGATAACGTCCTCCCCCTCGTAACAGGAGGAACATAGCTCGCCTCATCTTTATCGGAATTCCCTCCATCCTCGGAACTCAAGCCCTCTGCACTACATTTCTGAATCCTATTCTTTGGGAAAACACATGTTGCGGACGCTCTGGCAGGACCATCTTTGATAGTAAATCCCATCCTTCTCCTTTGTCGGCCGCCCGGAAGCCTGTCGTCACCTTGATGTGAGCATGACAAGGCGGCGGATCTGTTTCCACTGTCACGTGAGCTTGCAGTGCATTCGTTGATACAGCAACGTGGGCGTGGCGCGGTGACGAATCCGTTCCCACAGTGAACGAGAGTAGGTAGAGAGTCAGTTGAAACTGCTATGTGGGCGTGTCTCGGGAGCGGGTCAGTTCCAACTGCCGCGTGAGCATGAGTCAGAAACGAGTCCGTTGAAACTGCGGCGTAGACATAAGTCATTAACGAGTCCGTCGAAACAGCAACGTGGGCGTGTCTCGGCAGCAGATCCGTTGTGACAGCGACATGAGCCTTGCTTGGTAGCGCATCCGTAGCGACTGCAGCGTGAATCTGCGTCAGCAGAGAGTCAGTAGCAGTCGCAACGTCAGCGTGCCTTGGTTGGTTCTTCAATCCTTGCTGGACCTGGGCCGTGAGAGCCGCCAATTCACCGCTCTGCCGCTCTATCTCCGCCCGCATTTTGCGGCCGAACACCTTGTGATTTGGCGGCCCCTTCTCCCCCCTGGGCTGGAAGCTGCGGGTCTGCTGGTTTCACCGTTGCCGGCGAGGAGTGGGAGGATGAAGACTGTCTTATTTGCCGCGCAACGGGAGGCACAAGAGAGCGCCCGGCCTGGGTGTCTCCTATGGCCGCCCCGTGGAGGACCTGGATAGATGGCCAAGCGGGTTCCCTCAAACGGTTTGGTGTACTTGGACCCACCGGGCGAAGACGCTCAGGTGCTGGAAACGCGGGGAGGTGAAGCGTACTAACCACGATTTAAGATCGGGCGAAGAGACTCCGAGTCAAAGTAATCTGAGTCCTAGTCAGGCAGCCAGTCATATAAATGAAGGTCCTCCTCATAGTCCAAAAAATCCATTTCCAAAAGAATATGCGGTGCTGGATGGGTCGTGGTCAGGACGTATTCATAGTTCGCCGGCGGGGCGTGTGACTGAAGCGGAGGACATCATGGAGCCTACCCGGATCAGACAGGCTTGGTCCTCTGGCAGTCGATCTACCTTGTGTTGGTCCCGGCGACGCCGGGTCTCTTCTGCTGGGTCCTGTTTTGGCCAGGTCGTTCTGTCACGACCCATCTGAACGGAGGGTGGACCCAAATGCAGGACTCAGGAGACACAGAGGTAATTCGGGAAAAACGTTTATTAATCCAAGGTCGGGGATCGGGCAGGAAGTCACGTATAGCAGCGGTAATCAGGACATCGGACGCAGATAGCAGATCAGCGGGCAGGCAGGACTCTGTACATGTGAGATCGATCAAAGAAGGCAGAAGTGTCAAAGGAGTCAGGATTACGGGGTCGGTCGGTGAACAGGCGGAGGTTGGTACACACAGGAATACGATCAGAGATACGAGGGTGCTGGAACGGGGCATGAACCTCAACAATCTGGCGGATGACCAATCGTCACCGGGTCCTATAAGTACGGGGCATAATCAGCTGAAACAAGGTGCAGGCGTGTGCCGACTTAATTGGCTAGCCACGCCCAGCCTGGGCAGGATCCCAGGAGCATGACACTAACAAAAAGCATTTCAAATGACAAAAATGTGAAGTGTTCCGATAAACTTGAATGCAGTACAATAAACAGCTTAGTGTTAAAGGGTGCCTGTCATGAAATGGATAATTTTTGGTATATTATTAATGAAAAACCCACAGCCAATATGGTCCCATGTGTTTTTTTCACCACAAAATGTGATTTTGAGGTGTACAGCTTTTTGTAACTCCTGCCATGAAAATCCTCTCAGGGATTTGTTTTCAAGAAGAAGCAGGAAGTGACGCCCCCTTGTAGACTCGTTTGTTTCGATTATTTTTACCTACGGGAAGGTCGCTCGTTGTTCCTTCGTGTAGCCAAAATCCTGGCTCGTTGCATTGCTGGACATTGCTTGAACACTCGGGAGAATGGAATTACCCTTCATAAGTTTGAAAGAGACCCTGTTCGTTGTGAAAAATGGATTGCACGGGTGCAGAGGACAAGAGCTTCGTGGGTTCCAAATAACAGGTAGGTGTGTATACAGCTACTAAAAAAAAATAATAATAATTTGGGGCTGACCACATAATCGGTCTCTATCATATCTACAATGTTTATAGGGATGACAGTCCCACTTTTAGCATCCATATACATATTGTACAGTACCTCTCCATACAGAGAGGCAAAAATGAAAAAAAATGTAAAAAGTGCATCTCCTTGTCACTCCCTAGATGCTGATGTGACATTTTCTTACATGGTGAGGAACAGATGTTTAATTCTGATCGATAAGGAGTTTGTTTTGTATGGGTCATCAATTATTAGTTGTGGTTGTGGTCATTTGGTGAGTGTGAGACCTAAGTATCAACCTCACTTGAAAAGAAACCACAGCGTTGGTTTCCTTTTCTATAACCTGACTCCTTGCTCACGTTCAATGATGCTCACTTACAAACATAGGATGACACGTTGTCATGTGCGCAAACGCAATGTGCTACTTTTTTTTTTACTTCAAGCCATGAATCATTGAAAAGCTATCTTGACTCCCAAATGCACACCCAAAACACACCTTTTTTAATCATTTTTCTCTGTTGAAATACAAGTGAGCTGTTGTTTCCACTGTGTTTCCTCATTCTGGGCCTTGCAATCCTTTTTCTTTTGGCAATTTTCTCTCTTTTAAATCATACAATTCACATATTATTTACAAGGGTGAAGAAATTTCTTTGAGTTCCTGGAAACAAAATATTTTGAGAGATTAGTATTAGTAATAATTCTTACTGCAAAAATAAATAAAAATAATCCCCTTCTCAATGTTTGTCTGATGAGGAATACGAATACGGTATGTGTTGTCACTGGCGGTTCTAGATGATTTGGTCATCACCATGAAAAAATGCAGGATTACCATGTGGTGTTGGGCCACAACAACAGGTGGGAGGAAGAAATTCCATCCATCCATTTTCTTAGCTGTTTATCCTCACAGGGGTCACGGGAGTGCTGGAGCCTATCCCAGCTTTCCTCGTGGAGGAGTCGGGGTACACCCTGAACTGGTTCCCAGCTGGGCACATGGAGACAGACAACAGTCACACTCCCAATCACACCGAGGGGCAAGTTAGAGTCTCCAATTATATTTGCATGTTTATGGGATGTGGGAGGAAACCAGAGTGCTCGGAGAAAACCCATGCTGGAGAACATACAAACTCCACCCAGGCGAGGTCGGGATTGAACCCGGGTCCTCAGAACTGTGAGGCCAACGCTTTTAAAAATGTTACAATGCTCAGATATTTTCCTTTATTTAAAAATGCAATAATTGTTCTGTTTTTTTTTTGGGGGGGGGGGTCTGTAATATTAATGGAATTCCCATCCAATGATACCATATGTACATTGGGCACAAAGTATTAAGAACCCTTACATTAAAAAAAATATTAGATTGGAACCATTTGCTAAAATATTTCATTCAACAGTTCATTTTTTTTTCATAATGTACACACAGCACCCCATGTTAACAGAAAAAAAAATTGAGGAAATGTTTTTCATTGTTATCAAAAATAAGAAACTGAAGTATTCAGACCCCTTTCTCAGTATTAAGTGGAAGAACCCCTGTGAGCTCATACAGCCAAGTCTTTTTGAGAATAATTTTCACACCTGGATGTGGGGATGATGTACTATTCCTCCTTGCAGATCCTCTCTAGTTCTGTCGGGTTGGATGGGGAATTTTGCTCGGCAGCCATTTCCCGGTATCTCCAGAGATTCTCAATTAGGTTTAACTCTGGGGTTTGGCTGGGTCATTCAAGATTAGTCAGTGAGTTGTTTTTAAGCCGCCATTTTGTTGTTTTGGCTGTGATCTTAGTGGAATTGTCTTGTTGGACGATGAACCTTCGACCCAGTCTGCAGTCTTAAGCACTCTGGAGAAGGTTTTCATCCAGTGTATGCCTGTACTTATCTGCATTCATCTTTCCTTCGATTGCAACCATTCATCCTGTCCCTTCAGATGAAAAACACCCCCACATCATAATGCTGCCACCACCATGCATCACTTTTGGGACTGAATTGGACATGTAATGACCAGTGCCTGGTTTTCTCCACACGTACCACTTAGACATAAAGGCCAACAATTTCTATCTTGGTCTCATCAGAATAGAGAATCTTTTTTACTCGCCATCATGGAGTCCTTCAGGTGTTTGTTTTTTATTTTTTGTCAAGCATACTCCATGCGGGCTTTCATGTGTCTTACACTCCAGAGAGGCTTCCATTGAGCCCCTCTGCGATAAAGCCCCGACTGGTGGAGGGCTGCAATGATGGTTGACTTTCTATAACTTCCACATCTCCCCCGAATGCATCTCTGGAGCTCAGCCACAGTAATCTTTGAGTTCTTCATCTCTCTCACCAAGGTTCTTCTCCCCCTATTGCTCAATTTGACCAGGCTGCCAGCTCTAGGAAGGGTTCTAGTCAACGTCTTCCATTTAAGGATTATGGAAGCCACTATGGTCGAAGGAACCTTAAATGCAGCAGTTTTTTTTTTCGTTTTTTTTTTTTTAAAAACCTTGGCCATATCTGTGCTTTCCCACAATTCTGTCTCATAGCTCTTCAGGCAGTTCCTTTCATGATTTTAATGTTCTCTGACATACACAAATGAGCTATAAAGTCTTATATAAACAGATGTGTGGCTTTCATCAAGTCCAATCAGTATAATCAAACAACGCTGGACTGCAATGAAGAAGTAGAACCATCTCAAGGATGATCAAAAAAGATGGAAAGCACCCAACTTAAAGATATGAGTGTCACAGCAAAGTTTCTGAATACTTTTCGCTCTGCGATATGTGCGTTCATCTGAGATGACACGCTGTGGCGACCCCGAAAGGGACAAGCCGAAAGAAACTTACTTTATTTTTAATAAATCAGCAAATATTTCATCCATTCCGTTTTTTCCCCTGTCAATATATGGGTGTTTTAAGTACATTAACGGGGGGGGGGTGTATTTAAGTTAAAGCCTGTGTCATCCCTATAAACATTCTAAAATAGATATTATAATGAAAAATACATATAACATCTTCTTTTCCTTTTGGCTTGTCCCGTTAGGGGGCGCCACAGCGTGTCATCTTTTTCCATCTTAGCCTATCTCCTGCATCTTCCTCTCTAACCCCAACTGCCCTCATGTCTTCCCTCACCACATCCATAAACCTTCTCTTTGGTCTTCCTCTCGCTCTTTTGCCTGGCAGCTCCATCCTCAGCACCCTTCCACCAAAATACTCACTCTCTCGCCTCTGAACATGTCCAAACCATCGAAGACTGCTCTCTCGAATCTTATCTCCAAAACATCCAACTTTGGCTGTCCCTCTAATGAGCTCATTTCTAATCCTATCCAACCTGCTCACTCCGAGCGAGAACCTCTATCTTCATTTCTGCTACCTCCAGTTCTGCTTCTTGTTTCTTCAGTGCGAGCGTCTCTGTTTTGTAAACTTTGCCCTTCGTCCTAGCAGAGACTCTTCTGTCACATAACACACCAGACAACTTCCGCCAGCTGTTCCAACCTGCTTGGACCAGTTTCTTCACTTCCTTACCACACTCACCATTGCTCTGGATTGTCGACCCTAAATATTTGAAGTCCTCCACCCTCGCTATCTCTTCTCCCTGTAGCCTCACTCTTCCCCCTCCACCTCTCTCATTCACGCACATATATTCTGTTTTACTTCGGCTAATTTTCATTCCTTTCCAGTGCATGTCTCCATCTTTCTAATTGTTCCTCTGCATGCTCCCTGCTTTCACTGCATATCACAATATCATCTGCGAACATCATGGTCCAAGGGGATTCCAGTCTAACCTCATCTGTCAGCCTATCCATGACCACTGCAAATAGGAAGGGGCTCAGAGCTGATCCCTGATGCAGTCCCACCTCCACCTTAAATTCTTCTCTCACACCTAAGGCACACCTCACCATTGTTCTGCTGCCATCATACATGTCCTGTACTATTTTAACATACTTCTCTGCCACGCCAGACTTCCGCATGCAGTACCACAGTTCCTCTCTTGGTACTCTGTCATAGACTTTCTCTTGATCCACAAAGACACAATGTAGCTCCTTCTGACCTTCTCTGTACTTTTCCACTAGCATCCTCAAGGCAAATAATGCATCTCTGGTACTCTTTCTAGGCATGAAACCTTAACGAAAAAATAAATATGAGCGGAGAGCGTGTCATGCATGTGCAAAGTTGCGAAAGTCTCATTCGACATCCCAAATGGTCGCCATATTTGCTGCATTTACTGCCCGTGACGTCACCGCGACCATTCGACATTGAAAACACACTGTGGCCTCTACTATGGAACACGAACATGTCCCTTCTGAAACGGGAGCTCTTTTCAAAGAAGAGAACATCTCACAACCGAGTGAAGTGACAGGGGCAATATTACCCTATCGTTTCGAGCCATATTTAGATGATATGCAGATCACGGCCAAACCACCTCCCAGCCTGATCCACCTCCGCGCGGCGGTGATAAAAAAAATAAAAAAAAACGCTGCCGGCACATGAGCGACGACAATGATGCCGCGGCCAAACCGCCTCCCCGTCCGATCCACTTCACCGCGGCCCAGCACCACGACGAACCACCCCATCTCAGCCATGTCGACAAGGCCAGCACCCGGCTCGGCCATGTCGACAAGGCCGGTGGCGACCCAAAAGGCCTGCAGAGGCTGTCCTTCAGCGGCTGCTGCACGGAAGCCTTCCGATGCCCACATCGACACATTTAGCACCCCTCCTACGGATTACGCCCCAAAGCTATTGTTTTATTTTATTTTATTTTTTTTAGTAGCTGTATACACACCTACCTGTTATTTGGAACCCACGAAGCTCTCGACCTTTGGGCTTGAGCAATCCATTTTTCACGACGAAGGGATCTTTTGGAAAAGTATGAAAAGCGAATCCATCCTCCCGAGTGTTCGAGCAATATCCAGAAATACAACAAGCCGGCATTTTGGCTAACATGAAGGAACAACGAGCAACCTTCCAGCAGGTAAAACTAGTATAAACAGATGAGACCGCTTGAGTGCGCTACTGCCCTGCACGTCACTTCCTGCTTCTCAAAAACAAATCCTTCGAGAGGATTTTCAAGGCAGGAGTTACAAAAAGCCATATACGTCAAAATCAT
Source organism: Syngnathoides biaculeatus (assembly GCF_019802595.1). Lineage (NCBI taxonomy): Eukaryota > Metazoa > Chordata > Actinopteri > Syngnathiformes > Syngnathidae > Syngnathoides > Syngnathoides biaculeatus. The sequence goes on along the minus strand of NC_084645.1, from coordinate 9,772,159 downwards.
GTTATGTGGTGAAAAAACGGCTGGGTTCATACCAGCTGCCGTTTTTTCCATTAATAACATACTAAAAATCCTGCATTTCATGACAGTGGACCTTTAAGTGATTGTCACAAATGGCTACAATATAACATAGAGTGCAAATTTTAAGGGGGTCTTAAAACTTTCCCTACCCACTTATGTGAAATATCAATTCAAGATACATTGTGATTGATTCTGCTATTATTATTTTTATACATTAAAAGGAGAAACTGAGATTGACACTGTCACAGTGCAATGTCAATCTTTTTTTGTTTTATATCACACACTTAACACGTTCAGCACTGGATGCAAAATGGTAGCAAATTATTCCAAACATTTGCAGATCCATTTATGCTGAGAACACGTGTGCATCTTATCTGATGATGGTTTGCAAAGAAAGAAAAGTGACCAAAAAAAAAAAAAAGTTACTACATCATTTGTATGCTTGGTACTTTAATTTGTCAAATTGGCAGCACTTAGTCTTTGTTGGTAAAAAGTGTGGAGAGGAAATACAACCAACCTCGCCAATTGTATTAAATCAGTTTTAATTTGGGCTGGATAGGATTGGAAAAAATGGGGTTTTGCTGATGGTAAATGCAGTCAACTAGGGCTTGTGGATCAGCTGGCACATTTTACATTGCCCTTGTGTCTGATACACCTCGGAATACTTTTCCTCTCCAACTTGGTACCGCAGGATGCCAATGTCGGGCCTGCAGACGCCTGTTTCCTGTAAAGAAAGAACACAACCCAGAGGCTAAGAAATGATAGGGATAAGTGTGATTATTCTTTTTGTATTTTTTGGTGATGCGATACTACTCAATTATTTACTGCACACTCCCTTGGCCTCAACAAAAAGAAGCACATATACTATAAGTGTGATCACAGTCCAGTCTGGGGCAGCCAGAACCAACACAAATAGGCTGTTTTTTTACAGTTAAAGAAAGGCGAATCATACATCTAGTGCTCTGTGAACTTATTCCAAAATTTCAATCAAGTTTGACGCAAAGCGGGAACGTGAATAAAATAATTACCGTCTTAATTATTGAGTCAATATGGAAATGAGAAACAATTTGTAATTCTTAGTTGCCAATCACTATTTACGAAGGTGGGTAGGACATAATAAAGATGGAATACCACCAACTGTGTAAGGGGTGGCACCTTGGGCGTCTGATTAGAGCGTCTGCCTCACAGGTCTGAGTTGCAGTCTTCAAATCCCGTCCCCGCCTGTATGGAGTTTGCTTGTTCTCCTCATGCCTACTTAGGTTTTCTTCAAGCACTCCAGTTTCCTCCCACATCCCAAAAACATGCATTCAATGGAGACTCTAAATCATATGGCAATTGTTATTGTGTAAACTCAGCACTTTAACATTCATTTACTATTACAGATGGGTTTTACTGACTTGTAGTGTTCCTAACCTGACAGCACCAGAAGTCTCTCTTTTCCTGACCTTTTTCATCAGCTTCAGCATGCGATACAGCTGCTGAAGTGTCATGTTGGGAGCGTGGCCAGGCAGACGGGGTCGCGGGGCATAGCGAGGACCCCGGTAAGTGAAGAGTGACAGATAGTTGCCCTGAGTGGGTCCTTTGCCAAACAACTGCAGGGGCTGAATGCTGCTGCGGCCATAGCAAGATGCACACTGTCAGCACGTATGGAAGAAAATACAAATCTGTTAAAAGGGAAATCTTTCTCAAAAGTTTTTTTTTTTACCATGATCCATTGCTCCTTCATAACGCATGCGCTAAATCAAGAATAACGAGGAAACCCACAGCTACCCTTTGGCGTGACTGTAAAACAATACAAATTACATTATGCATCCATCCATTTTCTTTGCCGCTTATCCTCACGAGGTTCACGGGGAGTGCTGGAGCCTATCCCAACTGTCAATGGGCAGGAGGCGGGGTACACCCTGAACTGGTTGCCAGCCAATTGCAGGGCACACAGAGACAAATAACCGCACTCACAATCACACCTAGGGGCAATTTAGAGTGTCCAATTAACGTTGCATGTTTTTGGGATGTGGGAGGAAACCTGAGTGCCCAGAGAAAACCCAAGCAGGCACGGGGAGAATATTCAAACTCCACACAGGCGGGGCCAGGATCGAACCCAGCTCCTCAGAACTGTGAGGCCAACTTTTTATCAGCTGATCCAACGTGCTGCCACAAATTAGATTAATTTGTTATAATTACCAATATTATCATTGACATTGTTTAAGAATATGTTCCCTCCCCAACAACATGAACTTATATTGTGGTCAATTTTCACATTTAATCATTTATTTTATCCATCCATTAGGTGGCATGGTGGCGCAGCTGTAAAGCGTTGGCCTCATAGTTCTGAACTCTAGGGTTCAATCCCCGGCCCCACCTGTGTAGAGTTTGCATGTTGTCCCCGTCCCTCCGTGTGTTTTCTCCGAGCACTCCGGTTTCTTCCCACATCCCAAAAACATGCAACATTAATTGCACACTCTAAATTGCTCCTAGGTGTGATTGTGAGTACAAATGGTTGTCTGGCAACCAGTTCAGGGTGTACCCTCCCTGCTGCCCATGAATAGCTGGGATAGGCTCCAGCACTCCCACGACCCTAGGGAGTATAAGCGACTCAGAAAATGGATGCATGGACCCATCCATTATCCGAGCTGCTTATCCTGACAAGGGTGCTGGAGCCGACCCCAACTGTCACTGAGCAGGAGCTACTCAATACCTTGAACTCAAACCAGCTGCTCCACCGAGTCGCCTTATACAGTGAAGAAAAGAAGTATTTGAACACCCTTGTGTATTGCAAGTTCTCCCACTTAGAAATCATGGAGGGGACTGAAATTTTCATCGTAGGTGCATGTCCACTGTGAGAGAGATAATGTAAAAAGGAAATCCAGAAATCACAATGTATGATTTTTTTTAACGATTTTTTTGTGTGATACAGCTGCAAATAAATATTTGAACACCTGTCTATCAGCTTGAAATCTGACCCTCAAAGACCTGTTAGTCTGCCTTTAAAAGTCCACCGCCACGCCATGTATTATCCCGAATCAGATGCACCTGTGTGAGGTCGTTAGCTGCATAGACACCTGTCCAACCCATAGAATCAGTAAGACTCGAACTTGTAACATGGCCAAGACCAAAGAGTTGTCCAAAGACACCAGAGACAAAACTGTACAACTCCACACGGCTAGAAAAGGTTACGGAGAAATTGCCAAGCAGCTTGTATTAAAGGTCCACTGTTGGAGCAATCCTGAGAAAATGGAAGAAGCGAAACATGACGGTCAATCTAATTCGGAGTGGAGCCCCGTGCGGTCTCAATGATCCTTTGAAAGGTGAGGAATCAGCCCAGGACTACATGACAGGACTTGGCCAATGAACCTGAAAAGAGCTGGGACCACAGTTTCCAAGGTGACTGTTGATAATACACTAAGACATCATGGTTTGAAATCATGCATGACACGGAAGGTTCCCCTGCTTAAACCAGCACATGTCAAGGCCCGTGGTAAGATTACCAATGACCATTTGGATGATACAGAGGAGTTAGGGGAGAAGGTTTTGTAGTCAGATGAGACCAAAATGGAATTTTTTTGGTCATAATTCCGTGTTTGGGGGAAGACGAATGATGAGTTCCATTCCAAGAACACTATCCCTACTGTGAAGCACGGGGGTGGTAGCATCATGCTTTGAGGGTGTTTTTCTGCACATGGGACAGGACGACTGCACTGTCTTAAAGAGAGGATGACCATGTATTGTGAGATTTTGCAGAACAACCTCTTTCCCTCAGTCAGAGCATTGAAGATGGCTCGTGGCTGGGTCTTTCAACATGACATTGACCCGAAGCACACAGACAGGTTCTGGTGTGGCCTAGCCAGTCTCCAGACCTAAACCCAATGGAAAATCTTTGGATGGAGCTCAAACTCCGTGTTTCTCAGCGACAGCTCAGAAACCTGCCTGATCTGGAGAAGATCTCTGTAGAGGAGTGGGCCAAAATCCCTCCTGCAGTGTGTGCAATCCTGGTAAACAACTACAGGAAATGTTTGACCTCTAATTGCAAACAAATGCTCCTGTACCAAATATTAACATTGGTTTTCTCAAATACCGTACTTATTTCCAGCTGTATCACAAATAAATTGTTGAAAAAAAATCATACATTTTGATTTCTGCATTTTTCTTTTTAGATTATCTCTCTCACAGTGGACATGCACCTATGATGAAAATTTCAGACCCCTCCATGATTTCTAAATGGGAGAACTTGCAATATAGCAAGGTGTTCAAATGCTTATTTTCTTCACTATACGAGTTATTTTATTTATTTTGAAAAAAAATCACTTGTAGTTATCAGGATTGTAGTGTCCCCTCATCCCCCATCTCCCCAGACAATGCCACCCTGGGCAGCTGCCCATATCAGAAAATTCGACGAGGTGAACTTGTAGCGATTTGCACAGATTAGCTAATGCATTTAATAATCAGGTGTTCATGGTATATTTTAATCAAATGTTTATATTTTTGTCATCTTATTTGACAAAAAATGGATTTTGAACAGGTCCAGATGATATTTGTGGCAAAGTTCTGTACTGTTGGACTGTCTTTCTGGATAGAATTGATTGTTTCAATAACTGTGATATAATAGAGATGGTACCAAATGAATATTCTGCCACTGACAGAGATAAATTAATAAACTAGTTGGTCATCAATGATTTTCAATTAGTTTTTGTCTGTCTTTGGCATTTCATTATTACTGTAGATTTATAATGTTTACTGTTTTATTACAAGGCAGTCATGAGCTATTATTCCTACTACTACAACCTCTACTACTTCTACTACACTACTATTAATAATAACACTGTAATAATAAAATTATTTTTTCCCAAGTACAATAACTTTTATCATTTAGATTTTTAGTTTGTTATAAATGTTAGCAACATCTCACACTTATAGACTGCTGTGAATTGTTGCAAAAATGAAAACGTATTGTAAAATATGATCCATCTAATGGTGTAGATCCAAACTAAGCATCTTTTTTGGAATCCCATTACACTGTGCAGGATTTTTCTGTGATAACTGCGTATACTCCAAAAGTAAGTCTAAATGTACTAATGTCATCCTCGCCTTTTGAGTGGATGGCGTACAAAGCACAAGACTTCACCACCCGCTCCATCAGAAACCCAAAACCTGCGCCACCATACAGTACACTCCTTTTACAGGACTGACACTTGATCATGCTGCTCACTAACAATTCCTGAGACATTCATAAAGTTCAATTATGCACATGGAAAAGTTGGGTGAGGAAACACAGTCCATCGTACATTTAACTGTAAAAAAATAAAACAACAAAACACAAAGTATCCCTGCTAACACGCTAATCAGAAGAGATATGCACACATACTTACATGGACGACAGTCGTCATGATCATGTGTTGAGGCTTGAGTCAATGAAAATTCAGTCATCAGGATGGATGGCTCCCTTCTTATAAATACAGACCTGAGCAGGAGAGAACATCAACCAATTACCTTTCGAAACGCAAGACCGCCTACCTTCAACATCACCACTGACGTCTCTCTCTCATACACACACACAAGCACACGCACACATGCACGCACACAATTCAAGTTGCTTCAGGTTACAGCCACTGACATGAACTCTGACGTAGAGGTCTTTTGTTGTATGTATATTTGGAAGTAGCTGTACTTACGGAAAGAGACAGAAAATGCAAAGAAAGCTACCAGGAGAAAGGAAGATGAACGTGACGGACAGAAAGAAAAATCAGAATGAAGAGAGAGAACAGCTGTGACGGACAACACACAGAAGGGGAATGCTGACGGAAGCAAAGCTCAAAGCTCAGTGTCTGGTGTCATTTGTGGATAAAGTGATGCATCATATTGTCTTTTATTACATATCAATCAAAAGAGCATTCCTCAAATGTACCGAGTTACGTCCCATAGGTCACGCTATCTTTTGGAGTCACTGGATTGTGTTTACGGGCGGCACGGTGTGTCAGCTGGAAACCGATGGCCTCACAGTTCTGAGGTCCGGGTTCAATCCTGGACATGCCTGTGTAAAGTTTGCATATTCTCCCCGTGCCTGCATGGGTTTTCTCCGGGCACTCTGGTTTCCTCCCACATCCCAAAAACATGCAACATTAGTTGGACACTCTAAATTTCCCCTAGGTGTGATTGTGAGTGTGGCTGTTTGTCTCAGTGTGCCCTGCGATTGGCTGGCAACCAGTTCAGGGTGTACCCTGCCTCCTGCCAGTTGACAGCTAGCATAGGCTCCAGCCCTCCAGCACTCCTGCGACCCTCGTGAGGATAAGCGACTAAGAAAATGGATGAATAGATGTCTTTTGATACACATTTATATGTATTTGTCACATACCATCGGTGCGGGGGCGGACCGAAATGCATGACAACGGCATAATGTCCAGTGGGTTTTATTGCAGAAGTAGTCCGCACACGGTAACATGGTGCAAACTCAATGAACTGACAAATGCCCGTGACGTAAACTCCAACATAAATACATGGTTAATTAACATGCCGAATACATAACAGCTGTGACGAGTGCTAGAGGTGGCACCGCCCAGAGCGGTAACCAAGCAACGCCTCTCCTGGCAGTGATCCAGTCCTGCTCATGACAGTATTACGATAATGTGCGCTGCCAACCTGCGATTTCTGACTTACTCGCAGGAGTTTGCCTTTTTACGATCGTTAGCATAGAAATATGAGAAACGGCTGCCCGTGAGTTTGTTTTAACATAAACTAAGACTACAAGGGCTAGTTAAGCAGCCGTTTTTAAAAGAAAAGTCCCATCACTCGTGCCGAAGAAGTGGGCCCAAGCAGCGCAACAATTCAAAACAACGAGAGCTCAGCTGATTTTTCACTCTCAATCTTACCGAATAGTGAAATATCGTTGAAGAGCACACAGCAGGGCTTCAAGTATTTCAGCGAGGGGTATTTCATTGGTATTTCCATGCATATCGACTGAGAAACCATTGATATTAGCGTGAGATCTTTCCGGAGTCAGAGGAAGACCAAGAAGCCACATACATTGGATCTGCAGTTGAGTCCTACAAGGATATCTGAAGCTCACTGTACATGTCAAGCAGGGTGAGTGCATTTGTTATATTTTGCATATTATACATTTGTGGAAAACAATTAACCGTACGTTAATAGATCTTAATATAACCCAACGACGAATTCGTCATAGACACTTTCCTATTTTCGTGTTACCTATCACACTTGTGTGCAGAATGTTTACATTACCTATATATTATCCCTAAAATACTACCTATTGAAGGAGTAGAAACTTTCCAAAATGTCACTGCTCAGTGCTTAAGCCATATGTGCAGGAAAGTTGGTAGTTCACAATGTAAATGTACACCAGATTCAGTCACAAAACTGATCATTTGTCTTTGGCTTTTACAATTTTTCATTGGGCCTCGGCCCTCTATGGGATTGTAATATAACAATTTCAATACATCCAAAACCTGTAAAGGCTCTAAAATATGATCTAAAATATAAATCTCTTTTTCAGTGTTTCTGGATCCTGTTCACATATTGTTGGGCTGGTAAATAGCATTACAACAATGGCAGATGATGGGCTTCACAGAAGTGCCATCTAGACTGGCATGCACATCTCTTCCAGAGCAATGGAGCAAGCCAAGAGATCGCAAGATTGAGCCAGTTACAGTTCCACAAATTGTATTTGCCTATGTGGTGTCCAGCCCAAGACTGACAGTGAACACTCATCTGGGTACAGTGCCTGTGGCCAGTGGTCTTGCAACATTTGTAAGTTTCACTTTCTTTTTATACACAATGGCATGAAATTGGTTAGAAAAGAACAGACATACCAAATCTGTGCAATTGAAGACATCAGTGACAAAGGAATGCGGCCACTCAGTATCTTGAAACTTTTAATTCGTCTGATCGCTCTTTCCACATGAACTCTGTGTTTCTGGCAATTTTTTGTGTAAGGTTCACATCATGTGAATTCATTTGTATCCCTGATTTGGCAAAAGGTGGAATGTTCAGTTTAAGTCCAACATCCTCTACTTCTTTCACAATGTCAAAACCTTTGTCAGCCATTATCCCATCACCCGTTTTGAGATATCCAATCTCAACAAGTTGTTTCAACATAGACTGAAAGCCAGATTGTTTAAAGATTTCCTTATCAGACATCGATCCAGCAAACAGCGTAGAGCTAAATATAACAGACCCTCTGGGATCTACAGCAACTCAGGCTTTGAGTGTGTTACATGATTTGTAAGTACTGTAGGTTTGAGACTGGGCATTGAGTCATGAAGGCTTCTGAATTTTAATTTCAGTCCAATCAATAATGCTGAAAGTATCTGGGAATTCCTGTCGGTAATTATTTGGCATGTGTTCATATATAACATCTCTGGATGGCCAGATGCTTACTTCTCCAAATCGGTGAAACATGTAATTCACCCACGAGTTGAACACAACGCCAACAACTTGCTGTGTAAGACTAAATCAAAAAGCTAGGTCTTGTAGATCAGAGTCATTTCTTAGTTTGAATAGACTCAATAACAATTGATCTTTCAATGATATCTTCTTTATCTGAGAGAGATTTCCTTTGCCAACATATTGTAAAGGGCATGAATCAGTGACGGGCACCAAAAACTTGAAAATTGCATTGAATGTGTCCTTAGAAAAGCCAGTGTAATAATGCACAAGAATCTCATCCTCCATAACCACATCAACAGTGAAAGATGAAGATGTAACATCTTCGTTCCGTCTCAACTTTTCTTCCAGCATGTTCAGATGTCGTTTGGTCTCCAGGTGTTCAAGTGTGCATTTTGCATAATCTCTCTTTAGGATTTCATTTTCAGTGACTAACGACATCAGATCCATTGGTTCAACCCCTGCAAAAAAATAAAATCCATGTAATTTTTGACAGTATGTTGAAATGCTTGAAACAGTTTACATGGACATAATGATACAGTGTATATTTTTCAAACTGTAATAACTCATTAAATGTTTTGTTTCAGGCCGAGTTCTTTGAACAAGAAGATGCAAGGAAAGTTGGGACCAGTTGTGGTAATCTAGCCTTCCCTCAATTGTCAAAAGTTACCCCAGCTGAAATATTCAAGACAGGGTTTAGTGAACTACCTCAAGAAAAGTGTATCCAGATAGAAGAAAGCACAAGGGACCAAGCCAACAGTACACTGTGGCAGACAGAAAGAAAACGGCCTCTAACAGTATCAAATTTTGGGACAATTTTGAAAAGAGAGAAAATTAGTGAATAATTTGTTATGGACTTAATCGACTCAAAGTGTTTCAATTCAGTGCAGACTTCTTATGGCCAAAACAATGAAAAAGTGGCAGTTGAACAATACATCAAAAGTACTGGAAACCATGTACATGACTGTGGATTAATAGTAAATCCGAAATTTCCATATCTTGGATCTACACTAGATGGCAAAGTGTGCTCCGATTGGAAGACAGGGATCCTTGAGGTCAAATTCTCCTATTCTAAAAGAGATGTAATTGTGCAAGAAGCCAGTACTTCAGATAATTTCTGTTTGGAAGATAATTATGGACAATTGTGTCTCAAAACTAATCACAAGTATTACTATCAAGTACAGGGACAGCTGCTCACATCTGGAGCTGAATTTTGTGATTTTGTGGTCTACACAAGAACAGACCTATTTGTTCAGCGAATATACCCAAACATTGACTTCATGAGGAATATGTTGAATGACCTGAGTCAATTTTATTTCCAACATGTGCAGTCTCATATCATAGACATTAAACTGACCCATGAATTTCTTTTTAGGGTTGATTACATTTGTGTCACATAGGATGTTTATGTACTTCCCTATATGGATCATAAACTTTGTTTTGTTTTAACTTGAATAAAGTAACATTTGGAAATAACATAAAATGCTGAGGGGTTTACAGTATCATAGATAATCACGAATGGGTGTAAATTCTTACATCTTGAATGCTTCTGACTCGCAGTAGAAAGTGTTGAGGTAGATGTATCGTCGTTGGTGCCAATATCTTCAGTCAGGGTGCTTTCCTCAGGCTGACTACTTACAGATGATTTCCTGTGAATGATTAAATAATAACTGAGTTTTATACATAAAGAAACTGTTGTCCAGCCCTGTTATGCTTCCAGAAATAAAAATTCAGTATGTGATGCACAATGTTTTGAACAGTTCTACTTTAATCATGTCAATTATATATATATATATATATATATATATATATATATAAGGGGAGTGCTTCCTTGATTTTGTACATTAAAAGTGGATTTGTGAGAACTGCATTGTAACTTTTAACCCAGAGAACTGGCACATTATGCAATACAAATATAGTTATAGTTCAAAACACTTTGTCTTTTGCATTGTCCAATTTACAGTTATTGTCCATATAAAACCATACCGCTCAGTTGCAAAGTTTAAACATCTTTTTGATGGTGGCTTCCTGGTTGATTGAGTCTGACAAAGGGGATCCGCAGGTAAGGGGTCAGGAAATTACTTGGATGGTTGTGACTGGTTTACAAAGTACTAAAAAAGTGAAGAAAAAAAATGTGGTTCAAATCAACGATATATTATAGATTCTAAATACAATAAATTCTTAACTGAGACAGAAGCCATGCTTCTGATTGCCGCGAAGAACTGCTATTTCATTTATACGAGACATGTATTGAAAATCAAAAATAGGGCTTACCTTCGTGCAAACATATCTGTTCCAGCTGATTTTAGATGGATTCAATTGATCATGCGGTGTTCCACAAAGTTTGATCCATCGAAAACATTTTTCGTTTTCGGTCTTGGGTTTTGGAAAGGGTACAAATTGAATTCCACCAACTAGCCTATCAGGTTACCTGTCGTCACTCTTACAAAGGCCGTGACGACACCTCTTAACCATAGCTATTGTTAAGGATCCCTAAGACGTGATAAAACGCAAACAAAAGCTCTACTGAACCATGTGACTTTGACCTTTGTTTGTCTGAGGTTATAGCGGACGACAACAAGGGGCGTGGTTTAGGCACATCTCTGGCCTCTGATTGGTCAGCGACGCGAGCCACGCAAATTCTACGGAGGGGTCGATTACAGGGACCAGGACAAGCGTGTCCTGTGTCCTGTCATATTACCGCTGCATCAGTATATGCACAAAGATTATTATTAATGATTTTTGTACAGACAATTTTTTGAAAAACAACACAAATGCAAACAAAAGTATAACCCTAGAAAAATAGAAATACAGATAATTCCCAATATTTTGAGCATATGGATAGCAGCAAATTGGTGGTATGCATTGTACATTGGTAGAAGGGTTTTCCTGATTTTTTTTTTTTTTTTTTTTTTTTTTTTAAAGGTCAACTTTGATGGTGCGCATTATACTTCAAGATGCATTATACATGAGAAATGTTGGTATATTGAACTTTAGGAAAGGAATGCAGAGCTGACCCATGTCCCGTTTTCATCGATGGTGATTGTGGGGAAATATTTAACAGTTGTAAATTTTTTGGGATACACATTACAGACACCCTCTCATGGACTACAAATTCCACAGCCATTGTTGAGAAGGTTCAGGCAACATATTCACTTCCTCAGGATTTTGGAAAAAAAAAAAAAAAAAAACCACCTCTGTAAGAGACTGCTAGTGGTCTTGTACCGGTCTGATGTTGAAAGCATTTTAACATCCTGCATTATGTCGTGGTATGCAAGCTGATTTGTTATGGACCAAAAAAAAAAAAAAAAAACTCTACAGAGAGTTTTAAGAACTGCATTAAAAGTCATTGCCATCCCTCTTCCACCATTGCAGGACATTGCCAATACCCGTGATCACACTAGAGCTAGGACCATCAGTACAGACACTTCTCACCCCTGTCATCCCCTTTTCACTCTTTTGCCCTCAGTGAGGCGATACAGGTCAAGTGGATCACACACCACCACTACCATGTAGACCAGTTGGGTGAACTCCCATGCACACTGCTGGAGCCATCTTAGGTTGCCGAGCTTGTCCCCTGTTCCACGGCTAAGACCAAAACCACAATGCTCCTCCTGATTCAGAGATTTGACTGACAAAACCTCCTCCCGAGAAACCCTGAATAGACCTTACCACGGAAGCTGTCCCATGCTGCCAATCCCACTGTCCAAGTGACGTCTCTGAGGGTGTCAACCAAGACAGGGCAACAACAGTAGGTAGTAGTCCTCGAGGAACTGTAAGTGGCTCCACCTGTGGGACAATGCCACGGAGGATCTTATTAATCACCTTGCTTTGTAACCTCAACCCCAGAGATTAGAGCTCACTCGCAATTCTGAGACTATATGTGTTTCAGACGTCTTGAGGCAATCTTTTAAGTACTAGCCCCACGCACCCACAAGAGCTGTTACCTCGATATATACAGCGTTGATGGTGGGGTGCACAGCTTCTCAATAGTTCCTCCAAGTTGTCTGGAGTCAAGAAGTATCATACAGTGATTCTTTTGATTATCATGTGTGGAGTTTACAATACAAATACTCGACCTAACTTGCACTGTAAAATAGGCAGACATGCCTGCTACATTGGTAGCATGGCTTAGTCATGTTGGAATGTTACAAAACATTCAATGTCATATTTGGTGTTGTTTTTTTCTTTTCTTTTTTTTCACTCAACAGAGGTCAATAATCTACCTAGAAAACTTTCACCACAAGACTGCTTTGTGTACATAACCAGCAGTTGTAGAAAAAATAACACGTTAGCAAGTTTGTGTTCATACTATCATGAAATGAAACTCAGACTCATTCATGGAGCATAAACAGAAGTCAGCAATCCTGTTTTCTGGTTTGGCCCAGTGACATTCTGTATATAGCAGATTAAAATTAGATTACAGGAATAAAATGGGACAGATAAAGATTTTTTTTTTTGTGAGGGAGCGGGCAACACGGTGGCCTCACAGTTCTGAGGACCGGGATTCAAATCCCAGCCCCGCCTGTGTGGAGTTTGCATGTTCTCCCCGTGCCTGCATGGGTTTTCTTCTGGCACTCCAGTTTCCTCCCACATCCCAAAACATGCATTAATTGGAGAGTTTAGATTGTCTTTAGGTGTGATTGTGAGTGCAACTGTTGTTTGTCTTTGCGTGCCCTGTGAAGGCACGCAAACAGTTCAGGGTGTACCCTGCCTCCTGCCCGTTGATAGCTCCAGGCCCCAGCACTCCCCCGACCCTGATGAGGATAAGCGACTCAGAAAATGGATGGATGGAGATACTTTTAATATTATTCTACTGTCAGGTCACACAGACTGCTTTGACATATTGCACTTTTTTTTTTTTTACATTTAATTTGGTTTTAAACTTCTGAGTTCTTTAATTTATGAAGCAGAAGTTTGATATTGGGGTACAACTTATGTCAAAAATCAAGGCATTTGGTGAATAGTCCTGCTCACTCATAAAGTACAGCAGAGCAGTCCATGCTGTCAAGTGGCAGTCCTCAATCCAGTCGGTGCATGCTTCTCGTCAAACTCGCTGAGCTACTGTGGCTGGCTCACTCGTTCACCTGCGCAACAGGTGCGGTTATTGGATGTCATGCTGCATTCGCGAACAACGGGGAATCACAGAAAAGGACCGGCATTCTGTAAAGATGTGCTTCTACATTTAACTTCCTGATGAAAGTATGGTTTACAAAAATACATAAAATGTATTGTAAGATGAGTTCAAGTTTTATGTGGATGTAAATCGACAAGACGCGCACGTTTCGTGATACTCTGTATTGGTTCGGCACTTTTCCGTGGAGGAACGCCTCACAGACCCCGCCTCTGCACTCTGTTCTCACTTTGCATTTCGAGCGAATCCGTCCTAACGGTCAAGTAGAACTCTCGGGACAACAGGCCCTCGGTAAACCGTAGAGGTCTTTTTTTTTTTTTTTTTTTTAAATGTTTAATTTTTTTTTTAAAGAAGGAAAAACTTTATATACTCCCTAAAAAGAAGAAGAAGAAGAAATCGGTACAGGTGGATTTTGCATCTGGCAGTATGTCTCCGTCCACATCCCCCCGTTTTTTCACGGACAGGGAAGTGAGCCGTCACTGTACCAAGGATTCCTGCTGGGTGCTGTTGGGGTCCCGGGTATATGACGTGACCGCCTTTTTACGGATGCACCCCGGCGGGGAAGCGCTCATACTTCGCCGCTCGGGCAAAGACGTCAGTCGGGAGATGGAGGGACCCCCGCATCGCCACTCGGAGAACGCCCGACGGTGGATGGAGCAATACTACATCGGGGAGTTGGACCGAGACAGTGACACCGACAGAAACCAGGTTCAGGTAGGCAGCAGCTGTCTCCACACACCGAGCTGCGCTGACATCACTGGCCTTAGAAAAACAAACAACTGCTCTGTGTATGTAAGTAAGCCCGGCAGGTGCATTGTACAGTTTCAGCCACGTTTCTCCGAGTTAATAACTCGTAGTTGTGCAACGTAATTCCCCGACCTTTTTCCTGCTTCCTTCATGCGACATACACACATCCTGGACTTGCCATTTGAAACCAGTGTTTCCAAACCTTTATTGACCAAAGGCACATCATTTACATTCGAGAAGAAAAGAAAAAAAACTCACAACGCAGGCACACCACCAGACAAAAATGTGAAAAAAAAAATCAATATGCATCTCAGTTTGGTTGCTATTTGGTGGGAGAGCATTTTAATGTTCGGTTACATTACTCACATCTCGTCTCTGGACTATATTAACAAAAGTTAGTTAAATCATGAGTAGTTCATTGTCTGATCAGATAAGTGAATTTCCATAGGCACGCTTGATGAGTGCTTGTGGAACTGATTGGGAATCAATGCTCTATATTCAGTATATAGTTGTGCAGAAGACCCCAACATCCCAGACTAAGACTTGCCAGAGACAAAGACAAGACCAAGACTTTTGAATTAGAGACCGACTCAAGACCAAGACGATAAAAATTCATTTAAATACCCTGGCATGGTCGAACAGTTAAAAAGCATTCTCTCTCATTTCAATTTGATAACCAACTTGATAACTTTTTCAGTCACAACACAGAGGTGTTTGCAGTCATCACAGGGGTCTTCGAGTGTTAGTAACACAATTGAACGTATTGTCATTTTACCAATTACTTCTTTGTATTGTCACATTAATGAAACTGTAAAATAGCCGATTAGTGCTGGTCTCCATCAGCTTCGGCAGAAAATCACATTTTGGGGCAGTCTGACTTTCGGGAGTTGAGTCGGAGACCTTCAAAATGTGGTCTCGGTATTGGTCCCGAGACCAAGACGTGTCTCCAGTGTTACACTGCTATATACCATTTGGATCAGCCATTTACGAAATGTACTCCATTCCCAAATAGTAATGTTACTGCTTGATAACAGTGATATGTTCCACAAGGATGTCAGGTGACAAGCAGTATCATGCATTCACCTGTACCACTCTAGTGAGGGCTTTTAGCAAAGTGACACCTTGCAAAGGCAAAAATTCTTTCGGTCGAGACCATTGCCCCTCATTCTAACATACTAGAGCTAAACTAACCTAGGGCTGGGCGTGTACTGATACCATGGAGTTATCAGATCGATGCTGGCTTTATTTCAATCTATTAGGTACTCGTGAAGGTTGCTGATATCAGCCACCAATACTTGAGGTTATGCATTATGGAGAATGTCATATTGTACAGCATGTATTGTATAAGCATGATTGACAAGAAGAATAATGAAGGAAGTCGTTTGTGAGAAACGCAGAAGAAAATGGAATATTGAATTAAAGGAGAATGAATTGATAGTAGCGTTAGCTCTTAATACAATGTTAACAAATACTGTACTTTCTACAAGTTTCCTACTCGTGTCTTGAAGCATTTGAACTCAAATGGAGTGCATCAATTGGTTGCGACCTATTGAGTAACTGTTGAGACTCAATTAGGTTAAGGTTTAAATATTTTAACAGTTTTCAATTTCCTTCATCCTCAAATCTGAAACAAATTCAAATGCCCCTCCCAGAGACAAGCATTGACAAGCAAAAGCTGAAAAACAAGTTCACCCGTGCGTAAAATTGAGTTTCTGTGGAAAAGACCAATAAACATTTCATTTCTTCGGCATTCTAATAAGTGAGCAGTTGTTTAATTCCAATGATATCATGCAGTGTGCTTCGTGGCTTTGAATGATCAAGACATATATACGTATTTTAGACCTTTTTAAAAACTTTTTCCTCACAATTTTAAATGTCTTTATTGAAAGTGCTTCTTTGATGCTAATAGTCACAAAGTAGACTACCGAAAGCAAAGTACTACAAATGATAACAGGACACAGTAACACATAAAACACTTGATAAAAAAGTGTTTTAGATTAACTAAATGCCTTCTTAAGGTTCTTTTTTTATTTTTAAAATATCATTGACTTTAGAGAGATAATGTAGGTGGGTGTTACTGCAAGCCAGTGGTAGGATGTACCTGTTCTGCTCCTTTTCTCAGGTTTTATTGATTGTAAAGGAGGGAATGGCATCTTGATGAAAGGAGACTCACAGAGGTGTGTGTGTGTGTGTGGGGGGGGGGGGGGGGGAATCTGCTTCAAAACTAACATAATGTCAATGAGGAGCAGAGCGGGGCTCATAGGTGACATGGTAAACCTGTTGAGTGGGGGATGTGTGCTTGCATGTGTGGGGTTGGGGGGGGGTCAATGTGGGAGATAGCAAAGTAGAGGGGAAAAAAACTGGTTTGTCTTGTCCCAATGAGAGGAGGCTTAAACATGGAGTCCCACAGTAATACTGTATACTCATTGTTTCGGTGGTGGTGGGGATTTTTAGTATCACTGAAGTCATTATGAAAACAAATTAAATAGACAACACTATTTCTCATTGTTTTGGTTCCTATTTTCATTCCCTGGTCACTTTTACTTTTCCGGAGCTAGCTAGGATACCACCTTTCTTTTATTTTGTGTTAATCTTTTATTTTCTTATGTTTGCTTTCATTTTCCTGTGTACTAAGCAACCTGTATTATTTGTTTCAATACGTTTGAAGTGTGTCTAGCCTAGTGTTGCATTGGCATATACATGATGTGATTTGCCAACTCAGATGCATGTGTGCCTTTTGTACATTTCCTACAATTTTTCTAGCAGCAAACAATAGAAATTTACAATACTGCTCACTCATCATTTGTTTTTAGTTTCGCTTTTCTTCACTTTTGATTGTGAAAGAGAGCTGGAGCCCATGTGTATGGTAAATACAGATTCCTGTGATTTTTTACATAAATGCGTCACTTGAAAAACTTTGTTGTGTACGTGTGTGAAGGCATAAGTGAACGTCACTAGTAATTACCTTGACCATAACTGCCCACCTCTGGTGTACGTAATTGTGCAACCACAATTCTCACTTGTCTATTTTTACGTACCCTCACTGAAAAAGTTTTTTTTTTTTTTTTTTTTTCCAGTTGGGTTGTACAGGTTACAGGTCACATTAAGGGTGGGAAAACTTGAAATTACGTGTTGTGATCTTTTTTTAATTTCACATGTGCCCTGCAATTGGATGGCAGTT
Organism: Syngnathoides biaculeatus; assembly: GCF_019802595.1. Lineage (NCBI taxonomy): Eukaryota > Metazoa > Chordata > Actinopteri > Syngnathiformes > Syngnathidae > Syngnathoides > Syngnathoides biaculeatus. The sequence continues at coordinate 9,754,685 of NC_084645.1, read as the reverse complement.
CAGTTCAGGGTGTACCCTGCCTCCTGTCTGTTGACAGCTGGGATAGGCTCCAGCACTCCCTCGACCCTTGTGAGGATAAATGGATAAGAAAATGGATGGATTGATGGATGATAAGAAGAAGAGGAAGAATGGGCGTCACTTGGTTGACGGCTGTCAATGAGTTCTGTACACCGCCTCTCACCCCCAGTTAGCTAGAATATGCTGCAGCTTACCCGCCACTCCAATGAGGATAAGAATTATGGAAGATGAATGGATGGTTATTTTTAAAGCATTCAACAAGTGACTCAAAGTTGCTTTACAACTACACACGTCATTCATTCACTTCACAGTCACAGGCTAGTGGTAGAAAGCTAGCCAGTGTAGCCACATCTTCTTTTCATTGTTGTATCAGCTTTTCCTTGGCTTGCATGCATACTGCAGAATGTCAAGCCCAAGTAGCTCATGATATTTGCTGAAAATCCCATGATGTCGCTGAGGAAGTAGATAGATTTCACTATTTGGGCTTGAAGTTGACAATGACACATTGATTATGAGGAACTCAGCAGTGATCATCTGATGCATGAATAGCACAATGTTGGTCACCACAATGAGCCACTGAAACATTCCATTTTGTAATGAAATATTGTGTGTCTGTGATTGAGATGCTCTCCAATTGGTAAATATCTTTGTTTTCTCACATTCCTTTTGTACACTTTGTCCAACTGTTGAAAACATGTAAATGTTACTCTTAGTTTTCATTTTAATCTCAAATGCCTGAAACCATCATATTTTATAGTTGCGGAGGTGGATGTCAATATGAAGCAATATTTGCGTGTAATTCTTTTTGCCAAATTAGATTGTTGAATCACATACTTTACATGATTAAACGTACCACCTTCTTTATTTATTTACAATTAAATACTGATATGGTGGAACTGTGGGGCAGCTGTAGAGTGTTGGCCTCACAGTTCTGAGGACCGGGGTTCAAATCCAGGCCTTCCCTGTGTGGAGTTTGCATGTTGTCCCCGTGCCTGCACCAGTTTTCTCCGGGCACTCCGGTTTCCTCCCACATCCCGTAAGTGTGATTGTGAGTCCGACTGTTTGTCTCTATGTGTGACCCGTATGTCTCAACACTTAAAGTGAATAGAATGTCAAATTTCTAACACAAATTATCTTATCCAGACGAAAATATATGTTCAACTGTATCATAAAATGCATAAGCTTTTTGATGTTTTTACCAAAAAATATAAGTGTTTATGAATTAAAGTCTGAAAACTTTGACCTATTTTCCTGTGTCTGAAAAACGCGTGTGGCTGACCTCTGACGTCACTACAGGTAAACACATCGTACTGCGGATAGTTTGTCATACAAGCACAGGCAGATCCATCGCGCTGTACAATAAACGGCTGGGTGGTCGCGTACTTATTTACTAAATACATGGTGTGTGCATAATTTTTATACAAGACCGAAAACTTTGTAAATACACTCAGGATCATGGAGCCTTTACTATTTATCAGTTTATGATTAACTAAACCAAGCAAGAACTTCACAAATGCTTACCAGTCTCTGTTTCCAACACGAGGCATAGACTGCTCCCTGGGTGCTTGGCACTTTCTTCATGGAACAGCTATTTCGTCTGCATTCGAACGTATATGCTGTCTAACTGCCTCAAATTGTGAACCTTTAACGCCTTTATAAAGCTTCTATTCTTCACCGTGTTCGTGGGACCCTTCAATACAGTTAATCGCTTGAAATATTGGAAAATTCATCGTTGTTCTTACAATGTAGTCCAATGCTCGCCATTGTTGTCACCGGTTCTGACATCACGTTCCTACTCGGCTGTTTCCCCTTCGTTTCCATCTTTTTCCAGCTAATCCATCAATGTGCAATCATTTTTTGCCAAAAATCGAAAAATCAAAATGTTTCCGTCATAACGGATTTCAGATTCGAATTCTGCATCTTCTTATTCTTTTCCTTTCGGCTTGTGCCGTTATGGGGCACCACAGTGTGTCATCTTTTTCCATTGTAAGCCTATCTTCTGCATCTTCCTCTGTAACCCAAACTGCCCTCATGTCCTCCCTCACAACATCCATGAACCTTCTCTTTGGTCTTCCTCTCGCCCTTTTGCCTGGCAGCTCCATCCTCAGCAGCCTTCTCCCAATATACTCACTCTCTCACCTCTGGACATGTCCAAACCATCAAAGTCTACTCTCTCGAACCTTGTCTCCAAAACATTCAACTTTGGGTGTTCCTTGAATCAGCTCATTTCTAATCCTATCCATTCTTCTCACTCCCAGAGAGACCCTCAACATCTTCATTTCTTCCACCTCCAGTTCTACGTCCTATTGTCTCTCCAGCACCACTGTCTCTAATCTGTACATCATGGTTGGCCTCATAACTGTTTTATAAACTTTGCCCTTCATCCTAGCAGAGACTCTTCTGTCACATTTCAAATTTCAGCCTCATCACTTTATCTGATACTCTTTTCACCTCCAAGACAATCTGAGCCAGCTCTTCCTTTAAAATAACCCATAATCAATTTCTCTTCCCATCTACTCCATGGTAAAATAATTTCAACCCTGCTCCTAAACATCTAGCCTTACTACCTTTCCACCTACTCTCTTGGATGCACAATACATCAAACTTTCTCCTAACCATCATGTCAACCAACTCCTGAGCATTTCCTGTCATAGTCCCAACATTCAAAGTCCCTACACTCAGTTGTAGGTTCTCTGAACATGAATCCGGTTTCCTCCTCTTCTTCGTCTTTGACCCACAGTTGCTGAATTTCCACCAATGTCATGCAGGTTAGCGGTGCTGGGAGCTGGTGTTGTTGACCCGGGCACGACCGATCCAGTATGGGATTCTTTAGATGAAGGCTCATATTTGTTTGACACAGTTTTAAGGCGGATGCCCTTCCTGATGCAACCCTGTGCATTTATTCTTGCTTGGGACCGCCCTCCAGATTGCACTGGCTTGTGCCCCGATCGGGCTGCATTTCAAATTCTGCATAAAAAACTGTATAATATTACCAAAAAGGTGCACTGAGGATCTTCCAAACACTAACTATTTTGAATATTAGCAGTTAAGGTGGCAAACATGCAATTAATTTTAAGAAAGGGCTATGTGAGAACCTGTAACTGTTTTTGAAGGCCATGCAATGTGAGTTCTATATTAATCGATTACATTAAAGAAGAACATTTGTACCTCTACTTCGGAAAGTCTCTACTTACAAAAGATTCAAGTGAAAAGCCTCCCCAGAAAATATTTGTCTCTCGTTACGAAAGAAATTCAGGATACGAAAGGGGGAAAAAAAGGCGCTGTACACGTCCTGTAATGTATCTTGGCTTGAAACCGGCGCCATAGATCTGCTCTCCCATTGACCACTGCTGGAGGACTTTCCGGGCATCACATTGTCCAAGAGAGATATCAATCTTTTGCCACGACGCACATCTAGTGTCTTGGTATGTGTGGCGCAATAGGGAGCTCCACCTATAAGCTAGCATGTAGCATCTTCCCTGGCATCACATCCCTCCATTGGCTTGGAGCTAAATCATTTTTTTATTTTTTTGGGGGGGGTGGGTGTCAATCTTTACCCGTGGCACACTTCCTGTATGTTAGTCTCCGAATCTATTGTCATGCGCTCACACACACTCGACAACCTCCTCACGGATTTATTCATCTTTTTTCACCATGGGCGCCAAGAAATTGATGGGCAGTGCCATCATGCTGCTGCCACGCGGCCTCATGCTGTTGCTGCTCAACTTGAAAGGTTCAAAGTGGTGGTTGAATCTGAAGTTGAGGAAATTGTTTCGCTGGGAAAGGCTAAGGAGGACATCGATGAGTTGGTTCACAATGAGGATGTTTCCACCGAGAAGCGAGGACATCGACGAGTTAGTTCAAAATAACCAGTCACTCACAATCACACCTATGGACAATTTAGAGTTTCCAATTAATACATGTCTTTAATATGTGGGAGAAAACTAGAGGGCCCGGAGAAAACCCACGCAGGCACGGGGAGAACATACAAACTCCACACAGGCGGGGCCGGGATTCTAACCCCAGTCCTCAGAACTGTGAGGCCAATCCTCTACAACGTGATAAATATCAACAGAATGAGAAAATCAAATCATCCCATATCTACAACAAAGAAACATTAAATATGGATGTTGGATGAGAGTATAGTGCTACACCTTGTGAAGGAAGACCAGGCCAAGATAGGACAGGACAAGTACAGGAGAAGAAGCATGCAAGACAAGAATCAGGAACTATACAAATGGAATGTGGTGGGTCTGACAAAGTAAATTATAGAAGTCTATAGAAAGAGAATATAAATGCGGGGATACGTCAGCACTTTTTGTGTACATGAGTTATTTGTGTAAATGAGTAGTCCCACACCCAGTGAAAGAATCCCAGGGGTGTGTACCTACGGACTGAATTCACACCACTGTGCATGCAAAAACACCGACAGATATGTCCTGAAATTGTTGTGTCCACAACGCAGAGGCGAAGGACCTCACCCAATCAATTGAGGACAGAATCGAACCTGAGAGCAACCCTGTGGACAGGACATGTCCCACGGTGAAGGACCCAGGGTGGTTCGCTGGTCCCTCTGAGGCGCCGAGAATGATAAGAGAATTATGAGGGTGGGAACCCAGGGAGCAGCCACGAGCCATGAAAAGGGTATCCCCAACACTAAGCAGCCATCCAGTCTGGGAGCCTGGCCTCCAGAGCCCTCCCATGTAACTAAGTGTAAAACTCACCTCCCCACTGTTAGTATGCCTACCTGGTCCCGGACTGGCAGTCATTGGCCCTACCCTGTGAATCAGATAGATTTGTAATTTTTGACATTCTAAGTGTGTTGTTCCATATCTGTATCGAGTAGTTATGGTCGGCAGAGATGGAAAGATCTTCTTTCCATTTGGTGATTGGTAGGTGTATTGATTTAGTACATAAAATTCATTTCGAAATGCTCCGCCACAGAACTGTGAGGCCAACGGTTACCAGCTGAGCCACCATGCGGCCCGGATGTGATTATTGGATTCTTAAAACATTAATGGCATTTAAGACTAGTGAAAATACATGTGAGTTTTGGGAATTTAATGTTGATGCAGTAAGTTTGTTCCAATTCGAGCCAGAAATTGTACTCCTCATTGTGATGCAACCATTTGATAAGATATCGTAATTAGTTGGCTAAACAATAATCTTTCAAGTTTAGGAGCATTTTGAGCCTCCCTCCTGTTTGCTTTTCTTTAGACTGGATAGTCTGATTCTATTTTTCTCATGTTTTGAATAAAAATGTATTATAACTGAGTGTAAGGTTTCAAACAATTTAATTTTGGTCTTAAATGGAATCATTGAAAATATTTATTTGAGGTAAGATTTTCATTTTGATTGTAGCTGTTCTTCCCAGTAAAGATATAGTTAAGTTATTTCAGTGTTTTAAGTGTCATCAGTTTCATCAGCATATAGATTGATTTTGTCTTCTGTAAGGAGATCTTTGTCATGATCTTCAAAGATATAGCTCAACACACATCATTCAAGTCACATCATTTACTGCACATCATTTGAATAGTTTATTTTACACAATGGGGAGTTTATCTTCCACAATATTTATGTGCATGAATTTACCTTTGGACATCAAAAAGGGGTACTATTTACACAACAAGATAAAGTGGTTTATAAAACAATGATTGTTTACAGGTGGCACGGTGGAAACTGGTTATAACAAGGGTGCCCAATGTCTCGATGGCGATCTACCAGTTGATCTCCGGGACAGCTCTTGTTGATCACGACGGCGTGCCCAAACAAACGAAAGGAACAACCCCCCACTGTCCCCATCTCCCCCTATCAGAACCTGGGCGATGTTCTGTTATTGGACTTTTGTGGTCATCATGGATTGTCCATAACGAACACCATGTTCAAACATAAGGGTGTATTATTTTTTTCAATAGATCATCCATTTTGAGTACATCCTGCAATCTATCCCTTCATTTTTGCTATCAAAACAGAAAAACCCTGATGGACTGGGCAAAAAAAGTGTGTTGTTTCAATTCAAACAACATGGTTTTATTGGAAAAAAAAATCCATCTGTCTACAGCAGCTATATCAATAAAACAACTTAGTTACATGTTTATACAGTTTATTAATCACAGCAGAAGATTTAAATGCCCCTTTCAAAGATTTTATGCTTCTTGAAACAACTGTTCCTTACCAAATAGATTGTTGACAAGAAAAAATAAAATATTTTTATCCATCCAGCCATTTTCTGAGCTGCTTATCCTCACAAGGGTTGTGGGAGTTCTGGAGCTGTCAACGGGCAGGAGGTGGGTCCGCATGTCATCTAAATATGGCTCGAAACAATAGGGTAATATTGCCCCGGACACTTCACTCGACTGAAGCGGCGTGTCCCACAGTAGGGGCCACAGCGTGTTTTCAATGGCGAATGTCCGGGGTGATGTTACCCATCTTTGCGCATGGATGACGTCATATTCATATTTATTCACATTTATTTCATCTTGTAGACATTGAAGTGAATAATGTTAGATGTATTTTTCATTTGGATGTTGTTGAATGTTTATAAGGATGACACTTGACCTTTAAGAATTTCATTGTTAATGGTTCATTATGGACGTTTTTTGGGCCAGTTGCTTTTGTTTTCTGAATCCAAAAAGGTTCTATACTCTACTTCAACACTGCAAACCCTATTACCACAACACCCAAATAACCTTTGTTGGAAGAGAAAAGATTTGACAATTGCATACTGATTGTCCTCCTTATTGATGTGGTTTCCCAGAGATGTCCCATCTGACTTCAGGACCTTGAAGCAGTCGCCAGTCAATCATCAGGAACATTTTGACAAACATTCACACTCTTATTTACAAACTTCAGCTGAACAAACATCTTTTCTGGGGGAAGAAACTGAGGTACCTGGACGAAATCATGGAAGCAATTGGAAAACATGCAAACACCACACACATAGATTCCAGTAAAGATACAAAGTCAGATCTCCTTCCTATGAAGCAGATGCGTTCAGGATTATTCTATCGTACTGTTGCCCATGAAAACAAATAATTCTCTCTTTCTCTCTCTCTCTCTCTCTCACTCTCTCTCTCTCTCTTTCTCTCTCGCTCTCACTCTCTCTCTGTCTGTCTTTGTCTCTCTCTCGCTCCCTCTCAATACAGGAAATATTATATCTCATTGTGTGTGTGTTTGCTGTGTGTGCTCTCATTAATGATTGCTTGGCTTTGCTTGTTTTCATAATCCTTGTCAGTGGTCGACATACAATTGTTTATACTTTTTCCCATTTAGTTGACAGAATCAAAGTGGTGAAGTAAATCTACAGTTTCTCGGGACACTTTCAACGTTTCTGGACACAATCTTTCATCTTCATATTTCTCTTATTTGTATATTCTGTCATTTCATTGAGAAAATCAGGCATTGAAAATTTTACATTAACATTACATGAGTAGCATGTTACTTTTGGACTTTTTAATTATTGATTTTAACTATTCTTTATCCAAGAAGTTTTTAAAACATTTGAGGCGAATTTGAAAAAATGTTGAAACAGTTATTAGGGTGTTCAAGAACAATCAATGCAATCAATACTCCGGCTGGGAGCATTGCATAAATTGGGAACACCAGGGGCACGGCCCTTATTGTTTTATCCTCATCGTTATTGACTTGGAGGGTCCCAACAAACACAAAAAAAAGTCCCAGCTCTGAAATCGACACATTCAAACTTAAATTTGAAACAGCCCAACTGTAAAAGCCAAATAACTTTTGTAAAAAATGTTCAATTGAGCTATTAACCCCCAATAACAAATAAAGTATGTTCAAGAGTCCAAAGGCTTTCAAACCCAAGATCAGTGTACCAACTCTCAGGTATTACTATATAGTGATGAGATTAATAAGAGAATGCCTACCTCCAAATATGAAAAAAAAAAAAAACGGAGTTAATAAATTAGTCTAGGTAATTGAAACATTTTGTTTTTTGAACAATTGGGTTGTCTCAGAGAACAGGCATAAGAACCATTTTTGAAATGTATTCAGCAGCTGATGGCCTTCTGTTAACCAAGCAAGGTTCCAGGTTATCCTAAATTATGACCATCTTTTTTCAATGTTAAAAATGGACTAAAAGACCATGTCCATTTTCAGATTGAAAATCAGATTTGATTGACCTACATTCTCTGACTGTTGCATTTTCACAACATTGGTTAATAACGTCATATAACATAACACATCATGTTTTCAACATTTGTTTATTTTCCCAAAATATAATCATACAAAATGTGCAGACAACCTCAGAAAAATAAAATTGCCATGTGATTGTGACTGTTGAACTGACACCATTGATGCATTCCTGTTTATGGCTTGGAGAATATTGCTGATGAGAATTTTAACTTGCTCTGGGTTCACTTTGTTTCCCAGTGTCAGCTTGGTTCTATTCTCACTGTTTTTGGCACTCTCCCTCAACAAAGTACTGATCCCGATTCCCATTTTACATTTACATAGAATTCTGACTGCTTTCAAGTGACTCTTGTTAAATGTAACGCTTGAGGTAGTCCACCTTCCATTCTGGCCACACGTTTCCTTCCTATAGTTATTTCAACTTAGAAAAACAGTTTAAATTAATTGCTGAAAGCCCCAAATTATTGCAAAATTCATGATTTTTTGTAAACTTCTCACTGCAATTTTACGTGTATCTACTCTTTGTCCCTTGACATTCAGAACATTTCCACAGTCACTGCAGTCAGACAGCATTCTGAACAGACATTCTGAAAGGACCAGAATCCCAAATGCCTGACTGTGTGGATGATTGAACAAATGACATTGTATGGAGAGCTCAGGAAGCATGTGATCTGAGTGGTTTCATCCATTCATCAGTTTTATGAGCCGCTTATCCTCACAAGAATCCCAGGAGTGCTGGAGCCTATCCCAGCTCTCATCGGGCAGGAGGCGGGGTACACCCTGAACTGGTTCCCAGCCAATTGCAGGGCACATGGAGACAGACAACAGTCGCACTCACAATCACACCTAGGGGCAATTTATAGATTCCAATTAATGCATGTTTTTGGGATGAGGGAGGAAACCAGAGTGCCCCGAAAAAACCCACACAGGCACAGGGAGAACATGCAAACTCCACATAGGCGTGTCCGGGATTGAACCCGGGACCTCAGAACTGTGCGGCCAACATTCTAAACAGATGGTCCACTGTAATGCCAAAGTAGTTTTAGTATAGCACAAAAAAGATTTATTTTTTAGACATATTTAAATACGTGGCATGATGGAGAAGCTGTAAAGCGGTGGCCTCACTGTTCTCAGGTTAAAATTCCAGACCATCGTGTGTGGAATATGCATGTTCTCCCCCAGCCTGCGTGGGTTTTCTTCAGGGACTCAGGTTTCCTCCCACATCCCAAAAATGTGTGTTCATTGGAGACCCTAAATTTCACCTAGGTGTGATTGTGAGTGCGACTATGGTCTGTCTCCATGTGCCCTGCGATTGGCTGGCAAACAGTCCAGGGTGTACCCTGACTCCTGCCCAATGACAGCTGGGATTGGCTCCAGCAGTCCTGTGATCTTCGTGAGGATAAGTGGATGGATAGACATATTTAAATGAGCAACACGCTTTGCAAGAGACAATAGTATGCTAAATTTGCAACATTAGAGTACAGGGTAAAGCATTGAGGTGATGATGGCGGGTCTTGATATGTTAAGTGAATGCAATATTGGTGGGTAAGCAAGTCATGGAATGGAATGCAGACTCTCATCTACATACATCTCTGGTCAATGATGAAATTGCCTTCCACTAGTAAGTAGTGACAAGAGAAACTGCTGTATGTGTGATAATATCTGACTCCACGAATTTCACGATTAGCAGCATTTGTTATTAGCCACGAGGGTCACAGATAATTATACAGCATTTAATGAAATTACTACACTGGGTCATAGATAGCGTTAGAGCAGAAGTTGTAGGGATCGAAGAGGGTACTTCGCTAATTAGTCGATAGGGACAGAAGACCGAGCAGTCACTGATAGTGTAGTGATACACACGGCTGATTTTGGCGCTGGCAGCATGGGATTATTCCTGCTTAGTGATGGTGTTCATATGTTCACTGTGACTTACTGGCAAACAGTTTAGGTTGTAGTCTGTCTTTTGACTGAAGTTAGCTGGTGTAAGGATTTGCGAGTTTGGACAGTCAGGCATTTGGGATGTGTGTTCACGAATCGAGGAAGATATGACCAATGATTAGAAAAAGTTAACAGCAAATGGATTTATTACAAAGGAATGTGCAATACAGATGTCCGGGTCTTATCTAGGTATCTGCCACACACGAGACGTGTGTCTTCTGGCAGGATAGCCCAAGAAGAAGACAAAAGCTGCCCAGTAACACAAGGTTTTTATATGTATGGGTACATGGTAAAAATGCCGGTTTTCTGCATACAAAGATCAAGCACAACCACCGGCTCCACAACACATCCTTGTCTGATTAGCAACTGGTCAACACTTTATCCGTTGATTAAATGTATAAGATCATATTTAAGAAAATAATGAAAGTGCAATAAAAGTAAAATAGTCTTCACTGGAATAGGCTCCAGTACTCCTGCAACAGTTGTGAGGATATGTGCCTTGTAAAATGGATGCTTGGAAACAAGACTGCGCATTGGAGAATGTCTTCAGCATTCATATTTTCCCCAACAGTGTGAACAGTATCCTCTGAACTCTGAAGAGCAGCTCTGAATTTGCACCATGGTGATACATTACCCAACCTATTGTTTTCCTTTGCAACCATAGAGACTGGCGAGATGACAATTAGTGCTCAGGTAAAGGCCTCAGGTGGCCTAACTCCTGGCCACAGTTAACACCTGGTCAAGAGAGAGAGGCTAAAAGCCGGAAAATAAATGGAGGCAGCTGTTGAAATTTGATTCATGTTAGTATTGGCTTCACAGGAAGATGGTGTTACTTTTTGATCTTTTGTCGATCATTGATGAATATTATTTTGATTGCATCTTCCATTGCATTTTGATGCATATTGTTGTACATGGTTTTTTTTTTTAGTGAGCAGGGCAACTTATTTGGTTGGCCAAGGAGTAAATAAATTTGGTCAAATTACTGTAAAACTGTTGCACTGGAAGGCATCATTTGGTGTTGGCTAACTTGTCAGTGTCTGTTTCGTAACTTGACACTAAGTGCTCAAAATGGCTAGCTACAGACAGCCTCTGATTCTTGTGTGTGTATATAGGTAAACACACACTGAGCAGCCTTTGAATCTGGAATACTGGTCATTCAGGTCAGATTGGTTCTTTTAGGTATGTGACACGAGAGCTCTTGTTATCTTCCACCCACGTGCAAACTAAACCACACTCTTTGTGCCCACATCCTGATAACTGTGACACAGTACTGAAACAAATGGACCCCAGTTAGTCATTTAAAAACCTGATTAAATCCAAACAGCAATACTCCAACACAATCACAGATCAATATACAGAAAACGTTTTTATAGTGTTGAAGTGTCCAGATGGCCTATATTTTACATCAGTTCTCTTGATGAATTTATGCATACTGTTACTCATTCACATCAACACAACAGGACCCAAAACTGTTCAATTGCCACTTTAATATACTAAAACAAACGAATAAATAATTGATTGGCGGCATGGTGGTTCAGCTGGTAAAGCATTGGCCTCACAGTTCTAAGGCCCTGGGTTCAATCCCAGACCTGCCTGTGTGGAGTTTGCATATTCTCTCCGTGTCAGCGTGGGTTTCCTCAGGGCACTCCGGTTTCCTCCCACATTCCAAAAACATGCAACATTAATTGGACACTCTAAATGGCCCCTAGGTGTAATTGTGAGTGCGACTGTTTGTCTCCATGTGCCCTGCGATTGGCTGGCAACCAGTTCACGCTGTGCCCCGCCTCCTGCCAGTTGACAGCTGGAGTAGGCTCCAGCACTCCCCGCGACCCTCGTGAGGATAAGCGGTGAAGAAAATGGATGGATGGATGGATGGATGGATTGAAATAGTATGAACACAGCCCCTCGTGCCAGACTTGCCTATCAAAGTCCGGCATCGCCACAAAACGCCACCGATCATATAAAAAAAACACTTTTAACTTCAAAAGCAAACGCCTGTGTCCATCCATCCATCCATCCATCCATTTTCTAATTTCTAAATCAAACTTTAATGGAGGATATAATTACAATGTAGTCTTCTGCAGAAAAGGTAAACAAGTTTTACATTACTCTTCTGAATGACTTTTCAGACATTTTTAGGTTTTAAGAATGTTTAGAAAGCAAAAAAGAAATGTCAGCCACCAATTGTTCGAGTTTTCCGCTTAAAAAGATGAGAGGCCTGTAATTTTGAGAGACAAAATGAGGAAAAAAATCCAGAAATTCACATTGTCTAATTTTGAAATAATTTATTAGCATTTAGGTGATTAGGTGATTCAGCTGGAAAGCGTTGGCCTCACAGTTCTGAGGTCCCGGGTTCAATCCCGGACACGCCTATGTGGAGTTTGCATGGTCTCCCTGTGCCTGTGTGGGTTTTCTCCGGGCACTCAGGTTTCCTCCCACATCCCAAAAACATGCAACATTAACTGGACACTCTAAAGTGCCCCTAGGTGTGATTGTGAGTGCGGCTATTTGCCTCTGTGCCCTGTGGTTGGCTGGCAACCAGTTCAGGGTGTACCCTGCCTCCTGCCCGTTGACAGCTGGAATAGGCTCCAGCATGCCCCGCGACCCTTGGGAGGATAAGCGGCAAAGAAAATAGATGGATGGATTATTAGCAATTATGATGGAAAAACAAAAAAAAAGTACTGTATTTAGTTCCCTGGCCCTGTGTGAAAAAAGAACTGCCCACCTTTATGAATCATAATTTAATTGTGGCTAATCACAGATCTTGGTGAATTGTCGAAACTACAAAAATGTGAGAGTTTGTGGAGGGGGAGCAATACTTTTTCACAGCACTGTATGCCAGAATTCTTCTGCTGTCTTTAATGACAATGTTCAAATTCAGTTCAGACCAAAAAATCATAGCTATTTTCATTTTTTTTTTACATTAATATCAGTTTGAAAAATACACAACTGTTTTTAGGTTAAATTTCAGTATTTAATGATGTTGGTCATTTTTAATATTTTAATTTCAAAATGGTCCTCATCCAAAACTCTGTCCTTGTTTAGCATGGGAATAGCATGATGTTAGGATTACTACAAAGCATGTACAAATGAACAATTTCATTACTGTATTTGGATTTTTACTTGCTTTGCTTTTACTTACCACATAAATAAGCCATTAATTGAAGAGGCATCTTCAAGCAGGTGGTGTAGTTGTAATTCCATCCATCCATTCATTTTCTGAGATTCTTATCCTCACAAGGGTTCCGGGAGTACTGAAGCCTATCTCAGCTGTCATAGGGCAGGAGGCAGGGTACACCCTGACCTGGTTGCTAGCCAATCGCAGGGCACATAGAGACACAATCACACCTACGGGCAATTTGTTGAACTAATTCTGCCAAATTGAAAAAAACAAACAAATAAAACACATTACTTTGTTTTCCTTTTTTAAATGACAGACGCTAATTTAATTTCACAGTCTTTGTGATGTAAAAATTTTGCTGGAACAGAAAAAAAACTATTTTTGCCACACCATGGGTAAAATAAATATATATAATAAAGAAATAATTTCATGGAAACCACAGTTTGTGTTTGTAAATAAAATTACTATACTTAATTTGTGTATTTTATGACAGCAAATCTAATATATGTACAGATATTGATTGCTCAAGAATCATGTGGCCATGTGGTGTGGCCACCATTACTTTTCAATCCTTATTTTACTAAACCGTGGTCTGAGTACAGGAGAAAAATACATGACAGTTTGTTAAAAAAAAAAAAAACAACTCCAATGAAGTTGGAATGTTGTGTTAGGGTTAGGGTTATAAAATTATAAAATAAAATAAATAAAAACAGAATACAATGATTTGCAAATCATGTTCAATCTACTGTATATTGTACAAGCTAATTAAAGGTCAAGTGTCATCCCTAAAAACATTCTAAAATAGATATTGTAATGAAAAATACATATAACATTATTCACTTCAATGTCTACATGAAAAAATAAATATGAACGGCAAGCGCGTCATCCGTGCGTAAAGTTGTGGAAGTGTCATTCGACATCCAAGTGGTCACCATATTGGCTGCATCTCCTGTCCGTAACATCACCCCGGACATTCACCATTGAAAACACGCTGTGGCCCCTACTGTGGGAGACGAACACGACCCTTCTGATACAGAAGCTCTTTCCGAAGAAGAGAACATCTCACAACCGAGTGAAGTTACCGGGGCAATATTACCCTATTGTTTCGAGCCATATTTGGATTATATGCGGATCACGGCCAAACTGCCACCCCGCCCAATCCACTTCTGCAGGGGAGATGAGCCGTCGCGGCCTGGCGCCATGACGAGCCACCCCGGCCGACAAGGCCAGTGGCCGGCTCGACCTTATCGACAAGGCATTTTCGGCACCGAGGTGGCTTATCACAGCGAGCTGGGCTACTTTACGGCACTGTCGTTCCACACGGCTGAGTGCGCCATTGCCGGCAGCGTTGTTCATAGCTCCCGCCGTCCGCAAGCCTGTCACAGCAGCCTTCGCCGGCGAGCCGACGCGGCACCCGTCCGATGTGCACATCGACACATTCAGCTCCTCTGTCATACATACGTGAATATTTTGTTACGTTATGAGAGACTGATTATATGGTCCGCCCCAAACTATTATTTTTTTTAGTAGCTGTATACACACCTACCTGTTGTTTGGGACCCCACGAAGCTCTCGTCCTTTGCACCTGTGAAATCCATTTTTCACGACGAACCGGGTCTCTTTTGAACTTATGAAGGGTAAATCCATCCTCCCGAGTGTTGGAGCAATGTCCTGCAATCCAACAAGCCAGCATTTTGGCTAACACGAAGGAACAATGAGCTACCTTCCTGCAGGTAAAACTAATAGAAACAAACAAGTCCGCTGGAAGGTGCTCCTGCCCTGTACGTCACTTCCTGCTTCTTCTCAAAAACAAATCCCTCAAAAGGATTTTCATGGCGGGAGATACAATAAGCCATAAATGTCAAAATCATGTTTGTGGTGAAAAAACAGATGGTTCCACACCATCTCAGAAAGACAAACACAGCAAATATGTAATATAATATATGTGTATATCTTTTTTTTTTTTTTAAATCAACTTTTGTTTTAAGGTTAGGTTCGGGTTAGGCTTAGGTTATAACGTATGTTAGCTCCCTCTATTTAGAAGAAGGGGAACTACAAGACTGGGAGATTTCCCAGTTAGCGTCTGCTACGTACCCAGAGTTCCCCTGTTAGTAACGCATGCGCATTCATCCCAAGGAGACTTTTCAGTATGGGGGAGTGCTCAGACCGTCTCAGCGGCACAACGGCATCAGACAAAGATTCAATGAGCAGTGTTTTCTTATTTATATGAACAATACAAATATGAATATGAAATGTGTACTCATCGATCTTAATGGTGTAAGCATATGACAGTCTGCTAATCAGGTACCAGATTCAAAGGAGCCACACGGCTACTTATGCATCCACTTGTGCAATTTAAGTACTTCTAACTGTTCCTGCTAATTTTGGAAGCTCTGTTTATTGACGTTTGAAACATTTATTTATATGAGCATTTTATCTGGCCAGTAAAAGCAAATAATTTTTGCTAAATCCATATGAACATTTCACAATGTATTCTGTCATGAATAACCCTAACCCTAACCCTTTTAGTTTTGTTACCAAACCCCTTTTTTACATTGACTTGAACAATACCTAAACAAACTAAAATCCATGACTTTTGATTTGGGAAGAAGTTGTGTGTATGGATATAGAATCCTATGATCAGACACAGAAATATTACTATTTAAGTTTCACGGCCATAACAGCCCTGTGAATTAAACTGTACCAACAATGTGGCCTCTGACAAAAACGAGTTTGACACCGCTGCTCTATATGGCACACTGGTGTGTCAACCATAACGAGAACAAAAAACATACTTCTTATTTACCATTGCAGTCATTTTAGGCCAGATGTGGCATAAACTTGATGAAGTGGTCAAATACATCCGTACTCTGTCGTGTAAACTAAAGTGTGCACATGCTCATTTTGGATCAGTACTGAGTAAACTTTGGTTTTCCAGTGCTTGTTGATTAAATTCATCCATCAAAATTCTCTCCTTCTCTGTCCTCAGTGGGCCACTGCAGTGTCAGTCTTTTGATGGTACCAAGCCTCATCGCCACCGTCTTCTAACTAGCTCCTTTGTTCTGTCTTTTATTCTTCTATATTTTACTCCTCCTCAGACACAGAATCCCAGTGTTGTTTCTGCCTCCACCCCCTCTATAATTCCTTCCCATTGACCTTGTTCTTGTCAGTGACATTATCGTCCCAGATTATTCAGTCATTGTTTTCCCCCCTCAACTCTAAAACAAGAAATCCATGTCGTAAAGTAAACCGGTATGTGGTATTCATTTCTTAGTCACTTATTAACACACAACACACACACAAGCACACAGGAATGCAGTCAAAGTTAAAACAAAATTATATAGGGAAATCTATAATGGGAAGGGACTAGAACAGACTAAGGCCTGCCCCAAATGGAGACATGCGATCGAACCTTCTTAGACCCCACTATAACATAAAAATAAGGGTTGCCAATGCAACTCCGCACTTTGGGAGATTGGCTACCTGGGGCGGTGTGGTGTCTCTCTAGCTTAAAATCTAAAAATGTATTTTTCACTTGAGAGCACAACCCTTTCCTGACAAAGGAATACTCGTATGCACAGTGGAACCTCAATTTAGCATCAATCTGGACTGTACGTGTGTCCAAATATACATTCCAGTGCTCACTGAAATGTCGTGGACACTCTGTTAGTTTCTGAGTTGTCCCCTATTCTTGACTGGTGCTGTGGTGCAATACAGGCAGGGACTGGGAAACTTTGATTTCCGGGTCACAGCTATACAGTATGAAATGATACAACAAACAGATGTGGCTCCCGTGCAGAGGGAGGCAGTAAGTAAGTTATTTACTTTTTACTATTTTGGATAAATTGAGTGTGTAAACGTAGCTTTAATACTGCATACTTTTTACTTTTACTCTGTACTTTTACTCTGTTACAATAATCTAAATACAGGTCGCGACTTTTATTTATCAATTATTGCTTATTTATAAGGTAAACATTCAAGAGTGAGTACCAACACGGCCTGCAAAACCTACGTTTCGTTTACAACGAGGACCGTGAGTACTTACTTACTGAAACCAATTTAAACGTGCCTATAGGCCCAGACCGGCTTAGCTTAGCTCGCTAACAACGATTAGCATTTGTGATCAAACGGTGCTGTTGAAGAAGCATCGAAGGTGTTGAACTTCATAACGTGTACGACGTAAACAACGGGTACAACAAGGGACGTGAGAACTTATCGGAAATTTAACAAGTTTTATGTTAAATTCTTTTACCATGGAGTAGATGGGAAGAGAAATAGAGTAGGGTTTATTTTAAAAGAAGAGCTGGCTAAGAATGTCTTGTAGGTGAAAAGAGTATCAGATCGAGTGATGAGGCTGATATTTGAAAGTAAGGGTATTGTGTATAATATGATTAGCGGCTATTCCCCACAAGTAGGATGTGGCCTTGAGTTGAAAGAGAAATTTTGGAAGGAACTAGACAAAGTTGTCCCGAGCATCCCAGAGAGAGAGAGTTGTGATTGGTGCAGATTTTAGTGGACATGTTGGCGAAGGAAACAGGGGCCATGAAAAAGTGATAGGTAGTACGGCATTCAGCAAAGGAATTTTTGGGGTCAAATGGTGGTGGATTTCGCAAAAAGGATTGAATTGGCAGTGGTGAAACCTTATTTCCAGAAGAGACAGGAACATAGAGTGACCTACAAGAGCGGGGGAAGAAGCACGCAAGTGGATTATATTTTGTGCAGATGATGTAATCTGAAGGAGGTTACTGATAGTAAGGTTGTGGTGGGAGAGAGTGTAGCTCGACAGCATAGGATGGTGGTGTGTAGGAGGACTCTGGTCTCGGGTAGGAAGATTAAGAAAACAAAGGTGGAGCAGAGAATCACGTGGTGGAAGTTGAGGAAGGAAGAATGCCGTGCGGCTTTTCAGAAAGAGGTGAGGCAGGCTCTAGATGGACAGGAACAGCTCCCAGAAGACTGGAATACTACTGCCAAGGTACTCAGAGAGGCAGACAGGAGAGTACTTGGGGTGCCTTCTGGTAGGAAAGAGGAGAAGGAGACTTGGTGGTGGAACCCAAAAATAGAAGAAGTAATCCAAGGAAAGAGATTAGCGAAGAAGTGGGACATGGAGAGGATGGAGGAGAGGCGGAAGGAATACATTGAGATGCAATGTAGGGTAAATGTAGAGGTGGGGAATGCTAAACAAGAGGCATATGATGACATGTACACCAGGTTGGATACAAAAGAGGGACAAAAGGATCTCTACTGGTTGGCCAGACAGAGGAATAGTGATGGGAAGGATGTACAGCAAGTAAAGGTGATTAAGGATAGTGATAGAAATTGCTCGTGGAAAAGTGCAGAGAAGGTCAGAAGGAGCTACAGTGTATCTTTGTAGACCTAGAGAAAGCCTATGACAGAGTACCAAGAGAGGAACTGTGGTACTGCATGCGCAAGTCTGGTGTGGTGGAGAAATATGTTACAATAGTACAGGACATGTATGAGGGCAGCAGAACAGCGGTGAGGTGTGCCGTAGGTGTGTCAGAAGAATTTAAGGTGGAGGTGGTTGCTGACGATGGAGCTGCCAGACAAAAGAGCGAGAGGAAGACCAAAGAAAAGGTTGACGGATGTTGTGAGGGAGGACATGAGGACAGTGGGTGTTAAAGAAGAAGATGCACAAGATAGGCTTAGATAGAAAAAGACACGATAATGGGACCAGCCGAAATGAAAAGAAGAAGAAGCTTATTTATCAGCTATTTTGTGTGCAACCTACCTGTTTAGATCATGACTTCTGCATTAGGCACTGTTCGCTCATCAAATTTAACATTGAAGTCGACTGTAATTCACGAGTCAATCGAATCATTGAAGCCACATGACCCCACACAATGTTTTCTATTGGGTTACCAGGCCATAAGTATAAAGGTCACTTTATACTCCAGCCCTCGCGTGGCTGACAATGCCTGGATTGCATCACGTTACAAAGGCATTTCCCCGCATGGCCCTTATGCGTCACTTGACATGCGCATGACAAAAATAGTTGCTGCGCGTAGAATGCCAGGGAGATTATCTCTCGTGATTGGTCCATTTAAGGAATAACATAGTCACCATTCCTCCCAGTTCCACATGCCACCTATGACGCTGTCTTCTTGATAGATTTTGTAGCATAATGAAATTTATCATCTGGTCATCTAGATCCATTTGTACGAGCAGACACTGTATCATGGTCGCCATGATTTTTGCTTTGTTCCTTGTTACAAGAAAGCATGGTAAAAATGATTACCCTTCTTCAAGTCCATAAAACACATGTAGACTAGTTGGGGAACTCTCATGCACCCTCGAGGACCCTACCGAGGGTGCACACTAGAGCTGGTCCACTATTCCGCAGCCAGAATGGAAATCACCCCTGAATAGACGTTACCACAGAGGCTAAGGAGTGTGATCTCCCCTGTAGCTGGAACATACCCACTGGTCCCCCTTCTTAAAATGAGGGACCACCACCACAGTCTGGCAGTCCAGATGTCCATATGATGTTGAAGAGGCTTGTCCAACCAAGGCAGCCCAAAAACACAGACAATCTTAAGGAACTCAAGGAGAATCTCATCTCCCTCCTTGAGCCTTGCCACTGAGGAGCTCTTTAACCACCTTGGTGACCTCAACCTCACAGTGAAGAGAGCCCGCCTCAGATCTAGCAGACTGCTTACTCATGGGAAGGCGTGTCGGTGGAATTGAGATGGTCATATTCTCGCCACCGACTCACATCCAGAGTCGAGTTCAGATGCGCCCCATCTCCACTATACACAGTGTTGATGGTGCACTGCTCCCCCTCCTGAGATGCTGGATGGTGGACCAGAATTTCTTCAATGTTGTACAGATGTCTATTGAGTTTATTGATGGTTATTAAGATTATTGGTAAGGGTTTCAATTTACGACTTCAAAACCCCTACGATGACTACAAAAATTGGATCTTGGTTTCCCTTTCCCCGGACGCGGGTCACCGAGGCCCCCCTCTGGAGCCAGGCCTGCAGGTGGGGCTCGAAGGCGAGCGCTTGGTGCCCGGTCCTGCACCCATGGGGCTCGGCCGGGCACAGCCCGAAAGGGTAGCATGGGTCCCCCTTCCCATGGGCTCACCACCTGTGAGAGAAGCCATATGGGTCGCGTGCCATGTGAGCTGGGCGGTGGCCAAAGGCTTGGCAATCCAATCCCCAGCTCCAGAAACTTGCTCTAGGGACATGGAATGTCACCACTTTGTCAGGGAAGGAGCCCGAGTTGTCGCGTGAGGTCGAGAAGTTCCAACTAGATATAGTCGGACTCGGCTCTATGCACCGTTTGGGCTCTGGCACCACAGCTCTTGAGAAAGGTTGGACTCTGTTCCACTCTGGAGTTGCCCATGGGCAGAGACGCCGAGGAGGTGTGGGTATACTTATTTCCCCCCGGCTTGGGGCCTGTACATTGGGGTTTACCCCAGTGGATGAGAGGGTAGCCTCCCTCCGTCTTTCGGTAGGGGGATGGGTCGTGACTGTTGTTTGTGCTTATGCACCAAACACCAGACCAGAAGACCCACCCTTTTTGGAGTCCTTAGAGGGAGTGCGGGAGACCGTCCCCTCTGGCGACTCCATCATTCTGCTGGGGGACTTCAATTCCCACGTGACAGTGAGACCTGGAAGGGCATGATTGAGAAGATCGCCCCGCCCGATCAGAACTCGAGTGGTGTTCTGTTACTGGACTTCTGTGCTCATTACGGATTGTCCATAACAAACACAATGTTCAGGCATAAGGGTGATCACATGTCCACCTGGCATCAGGGCACCCTAGGTCACAGTACGAGGATCGAGTTTGTGGTCGTGTCATCGGACTTGCGACCGCAACTCTTAGACACTCGGGTGAAGAGAGGGGCAGACCTATTAACTAATCACCACCTAGTGATGATTTGGCTCCCGTGGTGGGGGAAGATTCCAGTCCGACGTGGGATTCCCAAACGTATTGTGAGGGTCTGCTGGGAACGACTGACAGATTCCCCTGTCAGAAGGAATTTCAACTCCCACCTCTGAAAGAAATTTGCTCATGTCCCGGAGGAGGTGGGGGACATTGAGTCCGAGTGGACAATGTTCCGCGCCTCCATTGATGAGGCGGCTGACTGGAGCTGTGGCCATAAGGTGGTCAGTGCCTGTCATGGCGGCAACCCACGAACACGTTGTTGGACACCAAGAGTGAAGGATGCTCTCTTGCTGAAGAAGGAGCCCTTACGGGCATTTCTGGCCTGTGGGACTCCCGAGGCAGCAGATAGGCCAAAGGGAATGCAGATTCGGTCATCGCCGAGGCAAAAACCCGGGCGTGGGAAGAGTTTGGTGAGGCCATGGAGAACGACTTCAGGACGGCTTTGAGGGAATTCTGGTCCTCCGGCCGGCGTCTCACGAAAGGGAAGCAGTGCGCCGTCAACATTGTGTATCGTGGGGACGGGGTGCTGCTGACCTCAATAGGGATGTTGTGAGTCGGTGGGGAGAATACTATGAAGACCTCCTCAATTCCACCAACATGTCTTCCCACGAGTAAGATGAGTCTGGGTGCTCTGAGGCGGGCTCTTCTCTCTCTGGGGTTGAGGTCACAAGGTAGTTAAAAAGCTCCTTGGTGGAAGGGCCCCGGGGGTGGATGAGATTCACCCGGAGTTCATAAAGGCTCTGGATGTTGTGGGGCTCTCCTGGTTGACATGTCTCTGCAACATGCCATGGACATCGGGGACAGTGCCTCTGGATTGGTAGACCAGGGTGGTAGTCACCCTTTTCAAGAAGGGTGACCGGAGGGTGTGTTCTAACTATCGAGGGATCACACTCCTCAGCCTTCCTGGTAAAGTCTACTCAGGGGTACTGGAGAGGAGGGCCCATCGGGAAGTCGAGTCTCGGATTCAGGAGACCAATGTGGTTTTCGTCCTGGCTGTGGAACAGTGGACCAGCTTTACACCCTCTGCAGGATCCTCGAGGGTGCATGGGAGTTCGCCCAACCAGTCTACATGTGTTTTATGGACTTGGAGAAGGCCTTCAACTGTGTCCCTTGGGGAGTCCTGTAGGGGGTTCTTTGGGAGTAAGAGGTACGAACCCCCTGATATGAGCTGTTCGGTCCCTGTACGACCGCTGTCACAGTTTGGTCCGCATTGCTGGCAATAAGTCGGACTCATTTCTGGTGAGAGTTGGACTCCGCCAAGGCTGCTCTTTGTCACCAATTTTGTTCATAACTTTTATGGACAGACATTCTAGGCGCAGCCAAGGCGTAAAGTGTCCGGTTTGGTGGCCTCAGCATTGCATCTCTGCTTTTTGCAGAAGGTGTGGTTCTGTTGGCTTCATCAAGCCGTGATCTCCAGCTCTCACAAGAGAAATTCGCAGACAAGTTTAAAGCGGCTGGGATGAGAATCAGCACCTCCAAATCCGAGACTATGGTCCTCAGTTGGAAAAGGGTGGCGTGCCCTTTCCAGGTCGGGTATGAGATCCTTCCCCATGTGGAGGAGTTCAAGTATCTTGTTCACGAGTGAGGGAAGAATGGAGCGGGAGATCGACAGACGGATCCGTGCAGTGTCTGCAGTGATGTGGACTTTGTATCGGTCAGTTGTGGTAAAGCTAAGTTGAAAGGCAACTCTCAAAATTTACCAGTAGATCCACGTTCCTACCCTCACCTATGGGCATGAGCGGTGGGTCGTGACCAATAGAACAAGATCCCGAAATGAGTTCCCTCCGCAGGGTGTCCAGGCTCTCCCTTAGAGATAGGGTGAGAAGCTCGGCCATCCGGGAGGGGCTCAGTGTCGAGCCGCTACTCCAACGCATTGAGTGTAGCCAGATGAGGTGACTGGGGCATTTGATTCGGATGCCTCCTGCGCGCCTCCCAGGTGAGGTGTTCTGGGCATATCCCACTGGAAAAAGACCCCAAGGTCGACCCAGGACACACTGGAGAGACTATGTCTCTCGGCTGGCTTGGGAACGGAAGAGCTAGAAGAAGTGGCTGGGAAAAGGGAAGTCTGGGTGTCCCTGATGAAGCTACTTTCCCCGCGACCCGACCCAGAAAGACGGTAGAAAATGGATGGATGGGTTTCAATGTTATTTATATTTGTCTTATTGTAAGATGACTCTACAGTAGGTTGATTAGGAGAAAGGTTGATATACTGTGCATCCAAGAGAGCAGGTGGAAAGGTAGTAAGGCTAGAAGTTTAGGAGCAGGGTTTAAATTATTCTTCCACGGAGTAGATGGGAAGAGAAATGGAGTAGGGGTTATTTTAAAGGAAGAGCTGGCTAAGAATGTCTTGGAGGTGGAAAGAGTATCAGATCGAGTGATGAGACTAAAATTTGAAATTGAGGGTGTTATGTATAATGTGGCTAGCGGTAGGATGAGGTAGGATGTGACCTAGAGTTGAAAGAGAAATTCTGGAAGGAACTAGATGAAGTAGTTCTGAGCATCCCAGACAGCGAGAGAGTTGAGATTGGTGCAGATTGTAATGGACATATTGGTAAAGGAAACAGGGGCGATGAAGAAGTGATGGGTAAGTATGGCATTCAGGAAAGGAACTTTGAGGGACAGATGGTGGTGGACTTTGCAAAAAGGATGGAGATGGCTGTAGTGAACACTTATTTCCAGAAGAGGGAGGAACATATCGTGACCTACAAGAGCGGAGGTAGAAGCACGCAGGTGGATTATATTTTGTGCAGGCGATGTAATCTGAAGGAGATTACTGACTGTAAAGTAGTGGTCGGGGAGGGTGTCGCTCAACAGGATAGGATGTTGGTGTGTAGACTCTGGTGGTGGGTAGGAAGATTAAGAAGACAAAGATAGAGCAGAGAACCATGTGGTGGAAGCTGAGAAAGGCAGAATGTTGTGCGGCCTTTCGGAAAGAGGTGAGACAGGGTCTCGATGGACAGCAGAAGCTCCCGGAAGACTGGACTACGACAGCCAAGGTAATCAGAGAGACAGGCAGGAGATTACTTGGTGTGTCTTCTGGCAGGAAAGGGGAGAAGGAGACTTGGTGGTGGAACCCCAAAATACAGGGAGTCATACAAGGAAAGAGATTAGCGAAGAAGAAGTGGGAGAAGGATGTGCAGCAGGTGAGGGTGATTAAGGATAGAGATGGAAATGTGTTGACTGGTGCCAGTAGTGTACTAAATAGATGGAAAGAATACTTTGAGAAGTTGATGAATGAAGAAAATGAGAGAGAAGGAAGAGTTGAAGAGGCAAGTGTGAAGGACCAGGAAGTGGCAATGATTTGTAAGGGGGAAGTCAGAAAGGCACTACTAAGGATGAAAAATGGAAAGGCAGTTGGTCCTGATGACATACCCGTGGAGGTATGGAAGCAATTTGGAGAGATGGCTGTGGAGTTTTTGACCAACTTATTCAACAGAATACTAGCGGGCGAAAAGATGCCTGAAGAATGGAGGAAATGTGTTCTCGTTCCCGTTTTTAAGAACAAAGGCGATGTTCAGAGCTGTGGAAATTATAGAGGAATAAAGTTGATGAGCCACACAATGAAGTTATGGGAAAGAGTAGTTGAGGCTAGACTCAGGACAGAAGTAAGTATCTGTCAGCAACTGTATGGTGTCATGCCTAGAAAGAGTACCACAGATGTATTATTTGCCTTGAGGATGCTAGTAGAAAAGTACAGAGAAGGTCAGAAGGAGCTACATTGTGTCTTTGTGGATCTAAAGAAAGCCTATGACAGAGTACCAAGAGAGGAACTGTGGTACTGCATGCGTAAGTCTGGTGTGGCAGAGAAGTATGTTAAAATAGTACAGGACATGTATGATGGCAGCAGAACAATGGTGAGGTGAGCCTGAGGTGTGACAGAAGAATTTAAGGTGGAGGTGGGACTGCATCAGGGATCAGCTCTGAGCCCCTTCCTTTTTGCAGTGGTTATGGATAGGCTGACAGATGAGGTTAGACTGGAATCCTCTTGGAGCATAATGTTCGCAGATGATATTGTGATATGCAGTGAAAGCAGGGAGCATGCAAAGGAACAATTAGAAAGATGAGACATGCACTGGAAAGGAGAGGAATGAAGATTAGCCGAAGTAAAACAGCATATACGTGCGTGAATGAGAGAGGTGGACGGGAAGAGTGAGGCTACAGGGAGAAGAGATAGCGAGGGTGGAGGATTTCAAATATTTAGGGTCAACAATCCAGAGCAATGGTGAGTGTGGTAAGGAAATGAAGAAACGGGTCCAAGCAGGTTGGAACTGCTAGCGGAAGGTGTCTGGTGTGTTATGTGACAGAAGAGTCTCTGCTAGGATGAAGTGCAACATTTACAAAACAGTGGTGAGGCCAGCCATGATGTAGGGATTAGAGACAGTGGCACTGAGGAAACAACAGGAAGCAGAACTGGAGGGAGGTAGCAGAAATGAAGTTGTTGAGGTTCTCGCTCGGAGTGAGCCTGTTGGATAGGATTTGAAATGAGCTCATTAGAGGGACAGCCAAAGTTGGATGTTTTGGAGACAAGATTCGAGAGAGCAGACTTTGATGGTTTGCACATGTTCAGAGGAGAGAGAGTGAGTATATTGGTGGAAGGGTGCTGAGGATGCAGCTGCCAGGCAAAAGAGCGAGAGGAAGACCAAAGAGAAGGTTTATGGATGTGGTGAGGGAAGACATGAGGGTAGTTGGGGTTCGAGAGGAAGATGCAGGAGATAGGCTAAGATGGAAAAAGATGACACACTGTGGCAAACCCTAACGGGACAAGCCGAAAGGAAAAGAAGAAGTTAATATCCTGGGTGTAAATTTTCCATTTGAAACTTCTATGGTTGAAATTAGTTTTTTTCTTTGTTACGTTGCAGTTGGTTTCTGATAAGTTTTCACAATTTATTATTGTGCTCAAAATTTGTCTAAGCTGTTTGTTCTTTTCGATAATATGCTATCAAGTTGTTGATCAGCATCATAAAGTTGGTTACTGTTTTATTGCATCCATCCATCCATCTGTACATTTTCCATACCACTCGTCCTCAACAGGTTTGTGGACGTGCTGGTATTTATCCCAGCCATCTTTGGGCGAGAGGGGAGCTACACCCTGAACTGGTCGCCACCCAATCGCAGGACGACCATTCACACTCACATTCTTACCTAAGTGCATAGTAGAGTCTTCAATCATCCTACAATGAGTGCTATGGCGATAAGGGATGAAACAGAAGTACACGGTTCCCTTGCCCATTCATGGTCCATATTACTGGATTTTGTTCACCAAGTTTTTTTTTTTTTTTTTTAAATTGCTGTATGCCATATTTTCACATTTGTAGTGGTCTTAACTTCTCTTCTAAATAGATGAGGCGCCATACTACAGACCTCCTTAGTGCCACAAAGCATGCTGGGAACACGGAAATAGGATTTGAAGTGCATTTTTGGTCAATTATTTCTTGAGTCATGTCAGGGTCTTCTGCTAACAGATGTAAAAATCAGTTATTCCTCTCTGCCTTCTGAGTGCCATCATATGGTAGCTTACATAAACACTAAAACATATGCTAGCATACATGCTAACAATGTAAGGAGTGTGTTCAAGCGAACTTTAGTGGCCAAGTCACACAACAATTGTGCACATAAGGTATGTGTCATGAACCAGCGGCATGAGGGCGGACCCAAATGCACGACTTCCAGGCAACAGCATAATGTTCAGAGTCGCTTTATTCCAAAAACAGGTCAATACCAAGTGTAGCAGTCCGAGAAGGCAGAGGCACACAATCGTTAGACAAGAGGCGAGGTCCAAAAGAATGAAACGAGGTCCGACGACTATGAGGCAAACTAAGAAATGTGAAGACGTGGTCAAACTAAAGGGCACAGAATCGCTGTGTCCAAGGATTGATATAAGTTACGCACAGTAGCAGAGTGTCCCAGAATGCAGTTAAGCATGTGCAATGACCTTGCAAATGGCAATGACACATTTACCACTTAAATACTTCGTTAATTAGAGTCTCAAATGTGACACACCTGACAGCTGTCTGAGGTGGTACCGCCCAGAGCAGTGGCCTGGCCACGCCCCTCACAGGAAGCACCACCCATGACAGTGGCCAGACCATGCCCATGACAGTATGCTGTCCATTTTGGAGAAAATGCAAGACTTTTAGGTGCATCTTATGGTTGAAAAAATGTGATACGTAGAACATGTGGGTATATTAATACTGCATGGATTTTTCTTGGATTTTTGTTATTCACAAGGTGTAAGTAGTGTAACTCCCACAAATAATGGGGGAATACTGTACCTGGAGAAAACCTACGCAGGCACGGGGAGAACACGCAAACCTTACACAGACTAAGCTAAATTTGAACTTGGGTCCTTGGAACTGTGAGGCAGATGTTGATTTTCTGCATATTCTTCTCTAATTTGTTTGATTTTCATCAATTCAACCCATCACTTAACTGACCTGTTTAAAATATGTTACTAAATGGCAGAATTAACGCATTTTCAATCATGTTCAACCGGCAGTTTTTTTTCTCAGTTCACATTCACCCAAATTGTTAATCAATTGATTTATTCATAATATGACAACACAGGCCACCCATATGTGTGGGTTCCTCAATATAAATTAGTGACCTTTTAAAAATGTTGTCTTATGAATTAATAGTAATGTCTGACAAGAGATTAACATCTTAATCTACAAAATATGTAAATGCATAAATTATGTAAAAACTGTGCCAAACAAATATGACCGTTCATCTGAGATGACACGCTGTGGCGACCCCTAACGTGATAAGATGAAAGAAAGATCACATTTGCATCAAAATTCCTTTGTAAAATGCATTGTGAGATAGTTTGTTGTTCTGTAGTGCTATATAAATATTGATTTAGCAATGCCCAATTGCCCATTAGGAATGGCAATCCAAAGCAGTTTGGCAAGCTCACCAAGTTAAAGTAATTAATATTGTCCATTGCATGTTCTCCTCTGGATTGTGTTTTGTCAGTAAACTACTGTACTTATACTGTAACTAACTTTCTGAACATTGCAATCGCACAAATGAATAATAATGCTTTGAAAAACAAATCAATTATAAAATTATCAAAATACTTATATAGCACTAATGTTCCAACAGTGCTTTACCTCATGTCTTGATGTAGTCACATAGGGGGTTTTGAAGCCAAGAAAGGCAAGGCAAAACATGGAGAACCCAAGTGCAGAGAAGCAGGGAGGCAAGGCAGTAGTATCAGAAATGACATTTAATTCCTAAACAAAGGCAGGCAAGGATTTTTTTTTTTTTAAATCACTTGACTTTTCAGGTAGGAAACTGCTGTTAGTGTTGTCAAGTCTTTATTCTTTCTCATTTCTCTTTTTCTTGTTGAAAGTCAAGTTGGACTCTATCAGTACACCAAAGCTTTGGACATGGTCTGTTTTTTTTTTTTTTAAAGAGAGTTACTCCAGGTATTTACCAATCCTAATCCTCTTTTCTTTATTGGCAAAAACTATCTGTTTTAGATAGGGATACAACACCTCAGTTGAAATATAGTTATCTGGAGACACTGCTAGATAGATACAACTGTGTGTCATCTGTGTCGCTATGATAGTTCAAATCAAAGCTCTGAAGAATCTGAGGATAGCATGTATAGATTGTACAGATTTACTAGAGGGGTCCAAGAACTGGTCCCTGAGGAACCCCATTGGTCATTGCCATTTGATAAGATTGGAAACTTCCAGTGGTTACATAATAGCTCCTTTCCTCCAGGTAGGACCTAAACCATTTCAGGACTCTTCCATTTATTGCTACTTGTTTGGGGCAGTGGCCTGTGCACAGCTTACTCCACATTAGTCTGCATGAGTATATGAGCTTTTTGTTGCGTATTTGCCTTGTTTTCACGGTCAGCGTTCATGTTCCACCACAGCCAAGCCTAGTTCAGTCTTTGATTTTGCCCTGTAGTTATCTGACCTTGTTTTCATGTTTCTGGACCTTGCCTTTTGCCACGTGGTTTTGTGCCTTTGCCTTTTTTGGACTGCCTACCTGTGTGTTACCTCAGCCTGGAATAAAACCACCCTTGAAATCATGTCATTGCCATGGAGTCCTGCTTTGGGTCCTACGCCATGTCCATGTTCATGACAGCCACCCACGTTTCCAACCTGTTCAGCAGTATATATATAAAAAAAAAAATCAATAATCTTGGTCGTGAAAGGGCAATCTCAGATGTGTCTGCACTGTAGTTTACTAATATGGAAGTGTCCAGCATTGTATTTTTCAGAAGAGGGTTAATGGCAGCTACTTTTGGAGCTTTAGGAAACTTGCCTGAGCAAAGTGATTTATTTGCAGCAAATCAGCTAGCCTAGACTTCACAATAGCTTTGAAAAAGTCAGATGGTGGGCACCACGATGGCAACGCTATATAGCGTTGGCCTCACAATTCTGTCTAGCACTGACTAGGTTAAAATTACAAAGAATTTGTAAGTCGCGGTCATAGTCAATTTGGAGTTTACTTTTTATCTACTTACATTTTATTTTCCTACACTTTGATGTAGAGGTCTTTACCATATTTTTTCTCCTCCACACTCGAGTTTGATCAAGCCTACAAGGGAATACTGCATATCATATTATATGAATTGTATAGAATTTTATGTATAAGGACTATATAAAAAATGGATGGTGATTCATGACAGTGGGAGTTTTTATTTAGGTTTTTTTCCAATTGATCTCAGTTATGCCAAAGAACAACTGTAGCGAATTGTCACTGTCAAATTCTGGCAAATAACAAATGAGCAGCCAGTTTCAGAGAGCAGCCTGCAGATGAGGGAGGGACTTAAGTGAAGACAATGTACTATCAACCAATAGTGATTTTTTTTCATTGAACATTCATTCATGTTCTCCCAAGGAGAGACGGACTACTACAGTATGCAGTAAACTGTGCTGCCATCAGTGAGTCATGTGGAAATTCACTGTGAACTAGTACAATGAGTGTGATTTGTTTTCACAAGGAACGATGTCTTACGCAGTCAATGTACTCATGAGTGACTTTTGCCATTTGTCCTCACAAAGAGAGTTTTTTCAAGGTCACGGCTAATCTTGAGTCATTCATGCACATGAAAACAAGCACACATATTTAACATAAATGTAAATGATTAAATCATATAGATGTACAAATACATATCCCACTGTCTCTGAAGTTTAAGAACAATAAAAATCCATCCATCCATTTTCTGAGCTGTTGATTCTCACGAGGGTCTTGAATAGCTATAATTATTGACTTTTCTTGTTGATTCCCAAGGAATTTTCCGGATTTATGATTGTGCTTGAAGTTAGTGTACCTTAACTGTTGAAAGAAAATCTGCTCTTTTATACAAGATATTATCTACTAGATGTTTTTCCTTTTGAAGTTCATCTCTATGTGTTGCATTACTTGCATACTCTTTTGTGAGATGTTAAATTTTTGCCTCAGTGTCATTTCCAAATTTTTGTTCTTGTTTTTTCTTATAGGAAGAATATGATTTTATTCTACCACTCAAAACAGCTTTTCCCATTTCCCACAACAGAGTTGGGGACAAGGTTGGAGAGTCGTTGAATTCCAGAAACTCATCCCATTCCTTCCTCAAAACGAATCCAAATCTGTATCCTTCAATAGCGATGTGTTGAAGCACCATGTTGGTGGGGGTCACAAATTTGATTCAACTTTTAGATTAAGTGAAATTGGTGTGTGATCACTGATAATGATTTGATGTATTTGGTGAATAATCTTTTGAACTGCTGTTTGCCCAGCCCTCTATTTGTGTAGTATTAGTATAAGCAGTGCTTGTTTGTCTGTTGGTGACTTATTTGAAGTTTAGATAAAAAAAAAATTGACCCAAAGGGACAAAATTAAAGTTAGTTGTACTTGATCTCTTAACTCTCTCCTAACATGATTGGGATTTTTGGGGCCGATCACCAATCAGCGAGTTTAAAAAAAAACAATCACCAATGCAATCACAAGATGGGGGAATAAGTCTATTTAAATGACCTATTCATTTACACTATATACTTTGATACTTAATTGCTCAATACATATATATTTACAATAAATAATGTATTTTTGTTCATCTATTTCTGCCAGTGAGGCATAGTGAAAAATTGAACAAATTAATCGTCTTCAATTAGATTACAGTAAGTACATACAGCAATTAAAGGCTCTCCTTTTTTTGATACTTTTGTTTGTTGTAAGATTTTTCAATTTAATGTATGTGCCTTGGCCCCAAAAAGCTTGGAATTCGCTGCTCTGGTTAGATCATGTGTTCAACAGAACGGCAGCATGTTTACACACAACCACAAGCGCTAGCAGTAGCTTGCTAGGCTATGGAACGTTTTGTTACCTACTTCTGAGGCGTATCGTATCAAAAGTACGTGAACATACCTCAAGCAAGCCTTACACAAATGTCCTCCCCTGTCCTAAGCACTGGTGACCACCAGCACATCTTATAATACACCCACTTATGTTGTCATCCCCACGGTAACAAGTGTATGCAGTTACGTTTGAGTTTACCAGATAAAATCCAATACTATAATTGTTAAAAATGAAATGCGGTGGTATCAGAATACAAGAGTTTATTGCAGTAGTCTGAGAGTGCAATTGTGAAAGAGCAAATTTGTCTTGTAGTCTGATCCACGCATTAGGTGTCGTCTTGTCTCAGCCGTCATGTCATGGTGCTCACGTGTTTTTTTTTTTAAATAAATTTATTGGCTGTAAGCTCTTTGAAGTACTAAAACAAAAGACACACACACACACACATACAAAGAAGAAACAAAGATATTACTTCCATTATATAAAAATATACAGACATTTGGATTCAGATATACTATGCATGATACAGACGCAAATATGTCTTTTCCGGAGATGATCAATAGCATAGTTAATCAGATCTAAGAATTATGAACTACTATGAAAACTGAACTGTCAATCAGAAAAAAATGCCAATTATCGCCCAATTCCGAACAGGCCAATAAAATCAGTGTAAAGTCTAGTTACATCAGTCACACAGTATTGTATCGTATACTTACTTTATTTGGAGATATTTCCGAAATAAATGACCGACGTGAGCAGAAACTACAATATTAAACCATTTGTGAAGTTTAAATTGAGACTAGCATACATGCAAATCAGTCGGCTTTCGGTAAAACGTGTCATTTTTAACTAAAAATAGGCCGTTTATGTAAATCATATGGATCTGATGGGTTTTTCTGCATCATTTGCTTCACATGTGGAAATACATTTCTTCTTCTTGATGCAACAGGAGTTTTGTTTTATTGAGAGTGGAGACACATTTGCAATCACAGAGAGAGTAGAAAAAGTCGCAATCAGATATGATTGTAACTTGTTTTTCACAGTTTTGAAGAATTTATGAATGAAGAATACATCCCAGGGAGTCTTGTTATATTGCCTGTTGTATGTGATTGTATGGATGTACGTATGTTATGTGCCTGTTGCATGAGCATATATAACCTTTGTTTACCAATATTCAGTGTTTTGAGAAATATAAGTGCATGAGATAAATACATATTTCCGTTTGCTCCTTTATAGTGTTTTTCATTGTACTTGTTAGCTTTGAAGTAACGATTTTTTTGTGAGTAATCAGAGTCTTAATCAGATTTAATGGCCAAGTGTGTAAAAACACACAAATAATTTTTTCTCCTGCAGTCGGTGCTTCCCTGGTACGACATACAGAACAAGGAACAACATAGAAACAAAACAAAGAACAAGACACAAGGGACTTTTTCCTTATAAGACGTGCAAGATGTAAAATCTATACAAATAAGTGTGTTAACAGTGTCAATCGTGCATATGTATATATCCATCCATTTTCTTTGCCGTTTATCCTCATGAGGGTCACAGGGAGTGCTAGAGCCTATTCCAGCTGTCAACGGGCAGGAGGCGGGCACACCCTGAACTGGTTGCCAGTCAATCGCAGGGCAGATTGAGACAAACAGCTGCACTCACAATCACACCTAGGGTCAATTTAGAGTGTCCAATTAATATTGTATGTTTTTTGGAACGTGGGAGGAAACCGGAGTGCCCGGAGGAAACCAACGCAGGCATGGGGAGAACATGCAAACTCCACACAGGCGGGGCTGGGATTGAACCCAGGACCTCAGAACTGTGAGGCCAATGCTTGACCAGTTGAGCTACCGTGCTGCCTATTTCGATAATAATGGGCAAAAAAAAAAAAAAAAAATTCCTGACAGTGTCCAAGTCTTCCAGACTTATTAGAGTATATTATATATATATACACACACATATATATATATATACACACACACACACACACATATATATATATATATATATATATATATATATATATATATATATATATATATATAGACAAGGCAGAAAAACAGTAGGTTCGCTGATCAAGAATTCAATGACTTAACTGCCAGACGGAAAAAACTGTTTGAATGCCTGCTACTTTTGACTTTCATTGATCTGTAGTGCTTTCCCGACGGAAGGAGCTGGAAGAGCTGGTGGTCGGGATGTGGAGGATCTGAAAGAATCATGCCTGCTCTGGACCTAGTTCGCGTTGTGTATAAGTCCTCAATAGTGGGTAGAGTGGTGCCAATAATCTGTTCAGCCGTTTTGATTGTCCGTTGCAATCGGATTTTGTCCTTTTTTGTGGCAGCCCCAAACCAGACTGTGATGGAGGTACACAGTATTGATTGGATGTCCGCTGTGTAGAACTGTCTCAGCAGCTCCTGTGACAGCCCGTGGTTCCTCAGAGCTGCAAGAAGTACATCCTTTGCTGGGTTTTTTTGAGAATGGAGTTGCTGTTTGTCTCCCACCTCAGTTCCTTTATTGTAATTCCCAAGAACTTGAAGGTCTTGACAGTTGCCACAAGACTGTTGGACAGCATTAGGAGTAGGTGTGGTGAACGTTGCGTCCTGAAGTAGAGTGTGGAGTTAGATTTTTCGACGCCAGGTTGTGTTGACCACACCAAAGCTCCAGTCTTGCCACTTCCTGTCGATATGCAGACTCGTCGCCGTCTTTGATAAGGCCGATGTGGTGTCATCTGCAAAAACTTCAGGAGTTTGACAGTCAGATGCGACGAGGTGCAGTCGTTAGTGTATAGAAAGAAGAGTGGAGGTGAGAGGACACAACCTTGCGGTGCTTTGGTGCTGATGGTGCGTGTGGATGAGCTGGTGTCCCCAGCCTCACCTGTTGTGTCCTGCCCGTCAGGAAGTTGTAGATCCACCTCTCATAGGTACCCTCACTGTCGAGATGTTCAAGGATGAAGTGTAGACCTATGCTGACTGCATCATCTGCAGACCTTTTTGCTTGATAGGCAAACTGCAGTGGGTTCAGCTGGGGACCTGTGACACTCCTGAGGTGGTCTAGCACAAGGTGTTCAAAGGACTTCATGACCACAGATGTCAAAACAACAGGCCTGTCATCATTAAGACCTGAGACTGCTGCTTTTTTGGGGACTGGTATAATGGTATAACCCTTTGAAGCAGGCTGGTGCTTCACGCAGTTCTGGAGACCTGTTGAACATCTTTGCGGAGACAGGAGCAAGTTGGTCTGCGCAGACTTTGTGGCAGGATGGGGAGACAAGGTCTAGACCCGGTGTTTTGTTGATCTTTTGTTGTTTGAAGATCTGTCTCACGTCCCCTTCATGGATGCTAAACGGTGGAGTGGAAGGTGGAGTGGCTTGGTGGGTCTGGAAGTGTCTATTTCTATCTATCTATCTATCTCTATCTATCTATCTATCTATCTATCTATCTATCTATCTATCTATCTATCTATCTATCTATATCTATCTATCTATCTATCTATCTATCTATCTATCTATCTATCTATCTATCTATCTATCTATCTATCTATCTATCTATCTATCTAAAAAAAGAAATGAAGGCTGTCGTGTATTGGAGCATTCAATTGGTTTAATTCATTTCCGATGTTAGTTTAGTTTTACAGTGAACTTTAACTGCTGTGTCAATAAATGACTACAAAAAAGCAACGTGCAGTTTTATTCCTTGCTACTAAAGTATGTTAGCACCTCACCAGTGGCTGTTTCAGCATTTCACCCTTTCATACTCATTCATTCTCAATTATCCTGATTTTTTAGTTTGTAATGTTGTGTAATCTAAATGTCATGTGGCATGATGATATGGAATGACTGTACTATAATATACAGACTATAACACAGGGGCGCTTGAAAGAGTTGGGTTGAAATTTGACTTGCATCACAAGAGAACAGATGAGAATATCGACTACATTATACTTGAACATAATCTGTCATGGCTTGATGCGAAACATAAAAGATGTTTTTGGACAGTTTAGTTTTTTTGGTCCGTTTGGACAGTTTTATGTTTTTTTTTTCTTTCTTTATCATATTTTCTTATCTTTTCAGAACCTGAGGGAGAGGAGGAACACCAGTCAACAGAAAGAAGAAAAAACAGCTGTAGCAACAGAAAAAGGCGATGACCAGCACGCTCCATACAATCTCTGCAGCTATGTGGATCTTGAAAATGTATGAAAACTACTTTGTATTTTTCATTATTTCATGACATCTCATTATATTCGGGCAGACTTTGTTATCAGAATCATCATTATTTTGCCAAGTACAGTATGTCAAAAACACACAAGGAATTTGTCTGCAGTATTTGGAGCCGCTCTAATACGACAACAGACAGTTAATTGTCAGAGAATACTTTTAAGACATAAAGACATTGCAGACAACAGTCACTGAGCAATAAATGGTTGCTAGTAATCTGGTAAGGATGATACAATTTATTATTATTTTTTTAATTGTGCAAAGAGATACAGAGTCCTCTCGCAATTTGAGCAGTTTGGATGACTAATAGAGCAATAGTCCGGTGCAATGACCATAATTACCATTCTGGATAATTCTCAACAAAAAGGAAAAGAATACAGTGGTCCCTCAACTTACGAATGTCTCTAGTAAAAATTCAGGTTACGAAATGCCTCCTCGGAAAAATGTTGTCTCTAGTTTAGGAAGAAAAATTCAGGCGACAAAAGGAAAAAAGATAGGCGGTGGATTCCACCAAACGTAAACATCCTGTATCTTGGTTTTGTGTGCTGCGATAGAGCTCCTCTTCCATTGGCTATTGCGGTAGCATCTTCCCGGCATCCCTTTGGCTAGGAGGGACGTCAATCTGGAGCCTATCAGAGCTGTCAACGGGCAGGAGGCGGGGTACACCCTGAATTGGTTGCCAGCCAATCCCAAACAGCCACACTCACAATCACACCAAGGTCCAATTAATGTTGCATGTTTTTGGGATGTGGGAGGAAACCAGAGTGCCCGGAGTAAACTCACACAAGCATGGGGAGAATATGCAAACTCCATACAAGCGGGAATGGGATTGAACCCGGGTCCTCAGAACTGTGAGGCGAATGCTTTACAGCTCCTCCACCATGTTGCCCATTATGTACTTTAAATGCTCATTTTTTCACATTACAAAAGAAATTCTGAAACAGATTAATTTTGTAAGGAGAGGTACCACTGGAGTAATAGCGATCAGAACACAATAGTAATAGTTTACTGTGGTAGCATGTATACTACCATAACCTGTAACTATATTACATCACTATGTGTTTTTATAATAACTAATACGGTGGCATGAAGTTGTACAGAGTAGCCAGTGACTGACCAGACAAAGGGTAAATGATTGTCAGTTCATTCACCTTGCCTTTTTCTGTAACAGTTTTTTTTTTTTTTTAACTCTCTTGGTCTTCGGGAAAGTGACTCTTTACCTCAGTGTTTCTCAGCCTTTATTAACCCAATGCACATTTTATGAACAAAAATAAACAAAATCTGCCATATAGCGGAAGACAATTGAATTTTGAATTCTGGTTTTGCAATATATCATTGGTAGATAGTCCATCAGAATCAAAATCATCTTTATTTGCCAAGTGTGTCAAAAGGAATGTATCACTGGTAGTTGGACCCGCTCTAGAATGGCAACAGACAATTGACCATTAATACTTAGGAGACAATTGAATTGACAATGAAACATTTGGGGACTTTCTTATAGTTCACCAGTAATGTGGATATGCTGATACAATATTTTTTGACAAACGTGCAAATGGTGCACAGGTTTCAAGACATTATAAAGTTCAAAGGGACTATCCATCCATTTTCTTTTCTGCTTATCCTCACAAGGGTCACGTGCTGGAGCCTATCCCAGCTGTCAACGGGCAGGAGGCGAGGTACACCCTGAACTGGTTGCCAGCCAATCGTAGGGCATATAGAGACAAACAGCCGCACTCAAAATCACACCTAGGGTCAATTTAGAGTGTCCAATTAATGTTGCATGCTTTTGTGATGTGGGAGAAAACCGGAGTGCCCGGAGGAAACCCACGCAGCCACGGGGAGAACATGCAAACTCCACACAGGCAGGGCCGGGATCGAACCCGGGTCTTCAGAAATGTGAGGTCAACTCTTTACCAGCTGCCCGACTGTGCCGCCTCAAAGTGACTACAACAACGATAATCTGGATCAATGTTAATTATGCAGATAGTGCAGATACTTCTCAAGCACATGAGTGACCAGTGTTGGTCAACACCAGCTATGCAAGTAGTGCAGAGTGGTGCAACTACTAAACTGAGTGAACAAATAAAGTACAATTGGCCCGACAAAGATGTGACTACTATCTCAAGGCAAAGTTGTCAGCATGTGACAATGGAATTATAAGTTAACTGTTTGATAAGTTAATGGCAAGAATGAAAACACTGTTGAAATGTCTGCTGGTTCTGGTTTGCATTGTTCAAATTGTTCAATAACCCCTACCTGAGGGAAAGAGCTGGAAGAGGTAGTGAGCTGGATGTGATGAGTCCAAGAAGATTTTGCATGGTCTTGTCTTAACTCTTGGTCGCGTGCAAGTCCTCAAGGGTGGACAGTGGGTATTAACATTTTTTTAAGCAGTTTTGATTGTCTGTTGCAGTCGTGGTTATGCCTTTTTGTGACAACACCAAACCAGATTGTGATGGATGAACACAGGATTGATTCAATTACTGCTGTGTAGAGCTGCCTCAACAGCTCCTCTGGCAGGTCGTGCTTTCTCAGAAGCCGCATCAAGTAAATATTATGTTGGACCTTTTTTGATGTTGGTCTTCCACTTCCTGTTCTGGAAGACTAATTCCTAGGAATTTGAAGGTCTCAATGGTTGACACAGGGCAGTTCAACAGGGTTAGCAGCCGGTGTGACGAAGGATGCCTCCTGAAGTCTACGATCATCTTTATGGACTTGAACACATTCAACTCCAGGCTGTGTCGGCTACACCATAGCTCCGGTTGTTCCACTTCTTGTCAGTACGCAGAATCGTCACTGTCTTTGATGAGGCCGATGACTGTGGTGTCATGTATGTTGAGGTACAGTTGTTCGCGTAGAGAGTGAAGAGCAGTGGAAAGAGGACACATCCTTGAGGCGCCCGGTGCTGGTGGTGGGTCTGGATGATGTGGTGTTCCCCAGCCTCAGCTGCTGTGTTCTGCATGTTCGGAAGTTGTAGATTCACTGGCAGATGGCAGGCGAGATGCTGAGTTGGAGAAGCTTGGAGGAGAGGAGTTTAGGGATGATGTTTTTAATGCAGAACTGAAGTCCATGAACATGTTCCACGCGTAGGTCACCGTTCACTCGAGGTGTTCTCGGATGAAGTACAGACCAATGTTGACTGCATCATCCATAAACCTGTTTACTCGGCAGCCGAACTGCAGGGGCCAGCAGAGGCCCTTTGATGAGATGGTACAGTAGGGGTTTATAGGACTTCATGACCACAGATGTCCGGGCAGCAGGCCTGTTCATTCAGACCTGAGATCGTAGGATTTTTGGAATGCTGATGGTGTTGTATTTGAAACAGAATGGTACATTGAACCGTCTAGAGATCTGGTGAAGATCTGTGTGAAGACTGGAGCAAACTGGTCCACACAGACTTGTAGGAAGCATGAGGACACAAGATCTGGGCCTCGTGCTTTGTTGATATTTTGTTGTTTGAAGATTTGTCTCCCATCCTGTTTATACATCCTGGTCAACACCGGAGGGGGAGTCAAGAGGTGTGATAGTGATCCGTGGTGCGGCTGGGTGAGTGGGGGGGTGTTAAAGTGTCCTTTTCAAATCTGCAGTAGAATGTGTGGTCTGGTCCTTTATTGTTCTGAGCTTGGGGGAATGGTCACTCGTCAGAATCGGCTTTATTGGCCAAGTATGTAAACAGCACACAAGGAATTTGTCTCCGGTAAA
Organism: Syngnathoides biaculeatus; assembly: GCF_019802595.1. Lineage (NCBI taxonomy): Eukaryota > Metazoa > Chordata > Actinopteri > Syngnathiformes > Syngnathidae > Syngnathoides > Syngnathoides biaculeatus. The sequence goes on along the minus strand of NC_084645.1, from coordinate 9,715,347 downwards.
TGGAGCCACGCTGGTACAACATGTGTTGAGCACGACAGCAGACAGTCAATTGACAGGGATTTTTTTTTTTTTAAACTCACAGTTGTGCAAAGGACGCAGAGTCTTCTAACATTCAGAGCAGTTAGAATGCCAATTATAGCGATAGTCCAGTGCAATTACCATTGAGCAAAGGGTGTCAAGACTTCAAGCATTATATGGAGTTTAAAGTGAGTAGTCGCGTGATAGTCTTATCGCTTATAATACTAATTGGCACAGCAGGATTTGACAACATTCCCGAGGCAGAAAATTGGCAGTATGTTTTAGTGGAAGTGTTGTAGCTGTTCAAGAATTCAATTTCGAGAGGGAAGATACTGTTGAAATGCCTGATAGGTTTGATTTGCATTGTTCAGTGGCACCTACCCGAGGGAAAGCGCTGGAAGAGCTGGTGGCCAGGATGTGGAGGGTCCAATAGGATGTTGCCTGCTCTTGTCCTTGTTTGGGTGGCCTGGCAATCCTTATGGGTGGTGTTGACAATCCGTTCCGCAGTTTTGATTGGCTGTTACAGTTGGAGTTTTTCCTTTTTTTGGGCAGCCCCAGACCAGACTGTGGTGGATGTACACAGGACTAATTTGATGACCACTGTGTAGAATTGTCTAAGGAGACCTTGTGGCAGGCCGTGCTGCCTTAGAAGGCAGAGCAAGTACATCCTTTGCTGGGCTTTTTTTGAAGATGAAGCTCATGTTTGTCTTCCACGTCACGTCCCGTGAGACTGTAATTCCCAGGAACTCTGAGGTCTTGACATTTGACACAAGACAGTTGGACAGCATGAGGGGCAGCTGTGGAGAAGGATGCCCCCTGAAGTCCACAATCATCTCTACAGTCTTAAATGCATTTAGCTGCAGGTTGTTTTAGCCACAACAAAGCTCACGCCTCTCCAGTTCCTGTCGATATGCAGACTCGTAGCCATCTTTGATGAGCGCAATGACCGTGGTGTCATCTGCGAACTTCAGGAATTTGACATCCAAGTGCGTTGAGGTGCACTCGTTTGTGTAGCGGCAGAAAAGCAGTGGGGAGAGGAAACAACCTTGGGGTGCCCCGGTGCTGATGGTAAGTGTGGATGAGGTGGTGTACCCCACCCTCACCTGCTGTGTTCTGCATGTGAGGAAGTTGTAGATTCATTGGCAGATGGCAAGCAAGATGCTGAGCTGGAGAAGCTTGGAGGAGACGAGTTTAGGGATGATGGTGTTTAAAGCAGAGGTGAAGTCCACGAACAGGATCCTCAGATATGTTCCCGCACTGTCGAGCTGTTCAAATATGAGGCAGACCCATGTTGACGCCATCATCCGCAGATCTGTTAGATCAGTAGCCAAACTGCAGAGTGTCCAGCTGGGGACCTGTGACACTCTTGAGGTGGTCCAGCACGAGGCATTCAAAGGACTTGATGACCACAGATGTCAAGTTAACATTGTCTTTAGTAATTTAGACCCAATTTCTTGAGGACCGGGATGAAGGTGGAGCATTTGAAGCAGGTTTGTACCTCACACAATTGCATGAGCCCGCTTTATTAATCCTTTGTTGTTTGAAGATGCGTTTAACTTCCTGTTCATGGTTGGTAAACAGAATAGTCAAAGATGTTGAAGTGGTCAGTGGTGCGAATTCTTGGGTGGGTGGAGTGAAAGTGTCCTTTTCAAATCTGCAGTAAAAGTTATTCAGGTCATTGGCTTGCCCACTATTGTTGTCCACTTGGTAGGGGAGGCAAAATTTGTAATTAATAATTGGGAATTGTAAATAATCAATTGTAATTCACGCCAGACAGATTTTGAGTTGGAATCGGTGAACTGTTTTTCTAGTTTTAGTGGATAATATATCTTCGTGATGTAATTTCTTTTTTTTTTTTTGTCAGCTGGGTACATGGCTCTATCCCCATTTTGATTGGCGTTCATTTTAGCCTGACAAAGTTACTGAAGTTTGGCAGTGAACTATGTATGGCCCGTTATTATTGAACGTTTGAAATTACTTTGTACACAGACTTCCTCACAGAAACTGTGTCGATACGGTATATTCATCCAGGCTGCCAGTTGAAGTTTCAGACATCACAATCTGTGCAGTCTAAACTGCTTTGAAGTTGTATCTTTGCTTCATTGGCCCACTTTTTCTCTGTTTTCACCGTAGGCTTTGTGCATTTAAATTCTTTCCAGTATCTACTGTAGACATTAAGTTAATTAAGCAGTGAACAGAGGAGCCGAGGGCTGAACGGGGAATTTACTGTCGTGCAGTAATGGTCAAATCTTATCTCCCCTGTTAGGACAGTCAATGTGGCGATGTTGTTTAAAGCCCAAGTGTCATCCCTATAAACATTATAAAATAGATATTGTAATGAAAAATACATATAACATTATTCAATTCAATTTATATATGAAAAAATAAATGTGAGCGGAGAGCGCGTCATCTATGCGCAAATTTGCAGAAGTGTCATTCTGCGATATCCAAGTAGTCGCCATATTGGCTGTATCCTCCGTCCTTGACCCGGACATTCGCCAATGAAAACCCGCCGTGCACCCTAACTATGGGAGACAAACCCGCCCCTTCTGACACGGAAGCTCTTTCCGAAAAGGAGAACACCACACAACCGAGTGAAGTTACCGGGGCAATATTACACTATTGTTTCGAGCCCTCGGGGCAGTATTACACTATTGTTTCAAGCCATATTCTGATGATATGCGATCACGGCCAAACTGCATCCCTGTCCGATCCACTTTCGCGGCGGAGATGAGCCATTGCGACTCATCACAGCCGGCCGGTGTGGCTTATGACGGAGCCGAGCCGTGCTGCTTTAGGGGGTTGTTCACGGACCCCGCAGTATGCGATGAGCAACACAGTCGAGCTGGGGCGCTTTACTGTGCGCACGCAGCTGAGTGAGGCATTCTCGGCTGGGTTCTTCAGAGCCGCCCCCCATCCACAAAGCCCGACGCGCAGCCTTCACAGAAGTCGTGACCGCTGAACGCTGCGCCTCAGCTGGTGTGGCTGATTTTCAGCGCCGTGGTGGTATATAATGGAGCCCAGTCGTGCTGCTTTTATAGGGGATGTTCATAGCCGCCGCAGTACTCCATGACGGAGGCTTATGACAGAGTCGAGCCGTGCTGCTTTAGGGGGTTGTCCACAGACGCCACAGTACGTGATGTGCAACACAGTCGAGCCGCGGCGCATTACTGCGCGCACGTGGCTGAGTGAGGCATTCTTGGCTGGGTTCTTCAGATTAGCCGCCGTCCGCGCAGCAGCCCGACGCCATCCAACACGCACATTGACATATTTCATACACGGATCTTTTGTTATGTTATGAGAGACCGATTAAGTGGTCCGCGCCAAACTATTATTTTTTTTAGTAGCTGTATACACACCTACCTGTTGTTCGGAGCCCACGAAGCTCTCGTCCTCTGCACCCGTGCAATCCATTTTTCACAACGAACCGGGTCTCTTGCAAAGTTATGAAGGGTAAAGCCATTCTCCCGAGTGTTCAAGCAATGTCCAGCAATGCAATGAGCCGGCATTTTGGCTAACAAGGAACAACGAGCTACCTTCCCGGAGGTAAAACTAATGGAAACAAATGAGTCCACTTGGAGGCACCGCTGCCTTTACGTCACTTCCTGCTTCTTCTTGAAAACAAATCCCTCGAGAGGATTTTCATGGCGGGAGTTCCAAAAGCTGTATACGTCAAAATCGTGTCTTGTGGTGAAAAAACACATGGGCCCATATTGGCTGACGTTTTTTCATTAATAACATACTAAACATCATGCATTTCATGACAGTAGCCCTTTAAGGAGTTTGTGGTTGAGTTTAAGTCTGTTAATGCCCCCCCCCCCCCCCAAAAAAAAAGAGGCGTGAATATGGGTGTTTTCTTCAATTTCGTTTACTTTCTTAGTGAGTGTTAGCAGTGCGGCTTACATGAGGAGGAAAGTAAACAAACACCCACTAGTGTCAAAGATGCAACCTCATGCGGTGAGTAGAATGACTTACAGTTAAAAAATAACGACTCCAAGTCCAGGCTTCAGTGTGCGTTGAGCTCTGTGACGTCTGTACACCATTTGTCGTTGATAAAAGCATATCCCACTGCTTTTTGCTTTCCATGATAAGTCATAACATGTCTGCGCGGTGTAGTTGGAAGCCTGGAAGCATTACAGCACCATCAGGCATGCGTTCACAAAGACGTCTCCCTGAACCACAGGCTGGCAGAACATCCAAAGGCTTTATACTGAGAAGATGAACCTTCTCTATTTTGTTGGGTTGGGAGTGCAAATTCACAAGGTGAATCGACATACTCAGCATGTTCTGAGACGCTTATCCTCACGAGGCTCACTGGAGTGCTAGAGCCAATCCCAGCCAGAAGGCAGGGCACACCCTGAATTGGTTGTCAACCAATCGCAGGGCACATGGAGACAGATAACAGTCGCATGCACTCACAATCACACGTAGGGGCAATTTAGGGTCTCCAATGAATGATATTTTTAGAATGTGGGAGGAAACTGGAGTGCCTGGAGAAACCCCACGCAGGCAGGGGGAGAACATGCAATTTCCATGCAGGGAAGGCTGGGATTTGAACCCTGGTCCTCAGAACTGTGAGGCCAACGTCGCCCCTTAATACCAGACATAGTTTAATTTAAGGGGAACATTTTGTGTGTGTGTGTGTCTACAGTGTTCCCCCATTATTCACAGGGGTTACGCACAAATAAATTATGGAAAGATTATGGAATGGATGAACACGTTATTAAAATTCTTTAAGGTCTGCAGCACAGGAACTGGAAACAGCCAATTTGGTTTTATCCAAATGCATTAAGGCCAACCAAAACTACGAAAAGGATTAAAACTGGAAAAAATGTGGCTTCCCGTTTTTATTCTGCTTTGCAAAACAGTTACAATATTAGTTGGGTTTGTGCACAGGGGCACTTCTAATAAACATTCATCAGAATGTTGTTTTACATGTACATTAGCTTGTGTAAGCAATATCATTGTTTCATCAACTCTTGGAGAACTAAAGTAGAATCAGTAGGACTGTCAATATCATAAGAATAATAGGGAGGGCTTATTCTCTTTTCAAAATAATGTCTAGTTATTATTATAATATTTCACTGATATGTGTCATACTTTTCAACGCGATACAAGTCTTTTTGTTTTCTGCTCCTGTCAATATTAGACATGAAAACCAGCATAATATTTATTCTTATGAATCAATGCATACAGCTGGCATTTCTGTCATTCAGGATAAATATTTACCAGTCGTGGCTGAAATAGTTAGGAGCATAATGACGTTAGTGCTGAGCAGAAGAGGGCAATGCTCCCTTGGAATCCTGCCTCTGACCCCCACCCTCTTAAATAAATTATTAAATCTGAAACTGATTCATTTTAAAGAGAATCATTTGAAATTCACCAAAATTCTGTTAAGTGTTCTTGTTGTTTGGGATAATTTCTTGCCTTGATATTCAAATGCAGATCTTTGTGGAATACTTTATGTAGTACATGTACAGCATATGACACTTATGCTCAATTGGTGTGACAGTAAAATGAATGGAACCACATAACCTTTGGAAACCTAAACCTTGCCAAAAAGTAAATAAACATCCTGCATTAACTTAAAAAAACAAAAGTTGTTCCACTATGTACAACACTCATTTCCACTATGATGTAAAGAAAACCAGTTTGGCAGGTCATTGGGCCTGAATATTTCGCAACAGCTTGCATAACCTGAATTTTATTTTCATTCTGTGAATTGTAGGTTGGCCTCATCTTTTTTTTTTGTGCTATTTGTGCTATATTCATGTTGAAAAAGGTAGACTACAGGGAGTGTAACGTTGTTGTCATGTTCTGGCAGGCTACGATCTAGTTAGGATCATTGATCAAGGCAAGGTACTCACCTTATCTTACCATGCAGTAAACAAGCTGTCTGGGTGTGCAATCTTGCGTTTATTGCATTCAGTAGCACTAACACTGTTTTCTTATCATTGCCCCCCTTTGGTGAGATGCCAGCAGTCAGCATGAACAGAGGACTCAACTCCCTCATTAAATGAAAATGTCCGTCCATGAGCACTTCCATTTTGGCTCTTTGTAAAATGTTGTGGTTGAAATTTGTTGGGCCTTTTATTATTATATATCATATAATTCTCATATCCTTATTTGATTTGTGAACCTTATGTGCTGACATTTTTTATTTAATTGCTTGTTTTCTCTATCTGAAGCCCGAAGGGGGGCACAATTCCTGTGCGTCCTGTAGGCCGGTCCCAAGCCCGGAAAATTGCAGAGGGTTGCGGCAGGAAGGGCATCCGGCGTAAAACTGTGGCAAACGTATTTGGGCATTCATCAAACGAATTCCACAATGGAAAGGTCATGGCCTGGGCTAACTACGCCCGCACCCAGCACTGTTAATTTGCAAGGCTTAGGTAGAAATTCAGATAATGTAGGTCGAAGACAAAAAAGAGGAGGAAAGCATTTTAGTCGGCAGAAGAAGAGGCATACACACACCCTACAACTGTGTGGAGGGACTTTAAATGTTGGGACTATGACAGGAAAAGCTCAGGAGTTAGTTGACATGATGATTAGGAGAAAGGTTGATGTATTGTGCATACAAGAGAGGAAGTGGAAAGGGAGTAAGGCGAGAAGGTTAGGAGCAGGGTTTAAATTATTTTACCATGGAGTAGATGGGAAGAGAAATGGAGTAGGGGTTATTTTAAAGGAAGAGCTAGATAAGAATGTCTTGGAGGTGAAAAGAGTATCAGATCAAGTGATGAGGCTGAAATTTGAAATTAAGGGTATTGCGTATAATGTGATTAGCAGCTGTGCCCCGCAGAAATTCTGGAAGAATCTAGACATAGTAGTCCTGACCATCCCAGATAGCGAGAGAGTTGTGATTGGTGCAGATTTCAATGAACATGTTGGCGAAGGAAACAGGGGCCATGAAAAAGTGATGATTAGTACGGCATTCAGCAAAGGAACTTTGCGGGTCAGATGGTGGTGAATTTTGCAAAAAGGACGGAATTGGCAGTGGTGAACACTTATTTCCAGAAGAGACAGGAACATAGAGTGACCTACAAGAGCGGAGGAAGAACCACGCAGGTGGATTATATTTTGTGCAGACGATGTAATTTGAAGGAGGTTACTGACTGTAAGGTAGTGGTGGGGGAGAATGTAGCTCGACAGCATAAAGCGAATAAAGGTGGTGGAAGTTGAGAAAGGAAGAATGTTGTGTGGCCTTTCGGAAAGAGGTGGGACAGACTCTAGATGGACAGGAAGAGCTCCCGGAAGACTGGAATACTACTGCCAAGGTACTCAGAGTGTGCCTGTGGCGTTTTTGACCAACTTATAGAAGAGAATACTAGCAGGAGAGAAGATGCCAAAAGAACAGAGGAAAAGTGTGCTAGTCCCCATTTTTAAGAACAAAGGCGATGTTCAGAGCTGTGGAAACTATAGAGGAATAAAGATCGTGAGCCACACAATGAATTTATGGGAAAGAGTGGTGGAGGCTAGACTCGGAACAGAAGTAAGTATCTGCGAGAAACAGTTTGGTTTCATGTCTAGAAAGAGTACCACAGATGCATTATATGCCTTGAGGATGCTAATGGAAAAGTACAGAGAAGCTCAGAAGGAGCTACATTGTGTCTTTGTAGACCTAGAGAAAGCCTAAGACAGAGTACCGAGAGAGGAACTGTGGTACTGCATGCACAAGTCTGGCGTGGCAGAGAAATATGTTAGAATAGTACAGGACATGTATAAGGGCAGCAGAACAGCAGTGAGATTTGCTGTAGGTGTGTCAGAAGAAATTAAGGTGGAGGTGGGACTGCAACAGTGATCCACGCTGATCCCCTTCCTGTTTGCGGTAGTAATGGATAGGCTGACAGATGAGGTGAGACTGGAATCCTCTTGGTCTATGATGTTCGCAGATGATATTGTAATCTGCAGTGAAAGCAGGGTGCAGGCGGAGGATGAAAGATGGAGGCACGCACTGAAAAGGAGTGGAGTGAAGATTAGCTGAAGTAGAGCAGAATATATGTGTATGAATGTGAGGGGCGGAGGAGGAAGTGTGAAGCTCCAGGGAGAAGAGATAGCGAAGGTGGACGGCTTCAAATACTTGGCGTCAACAATACAGAGCAGTGGAGAGTGTGGCAAGAAAGTGAATAAACGGGTCCAAGTGGGATGGAACAGTTGGCGCAAGGTGTCTTGTGTTCTATGTGACAGAAGAGTCTCCGCTAGGATGAAGGGCAAAGTTTATAAAACAGTGATGAGGCTGGCCATGATGTACGGATTAGAGACAGTGGCACTGAAGAAACAAAAGGAAGGAGAGCTGGAGGTAGCAGAAATGATGATGCAGAGGTTCTCGCTTGGAGTGAAGAGCTTGAATAGTATCAGAAATTAGCTCATTAGAGCGACAGCCAACGTTAGATGTTTTGGAGACAAGGTTAGAGAGAGCAGACTTAGATGGTTTGGAGTGAGTATATTGGCAGAGGGTGGTGACGATGGAGCTGCCAGGCAAAAAGCGAGAGGAAGACCAAAGAAAAGATTGACGGATGTTGTGAGGGAGGACATGAGGACTACGGGTGTTCGAGAGGAAGATGGACGAAATAGGCTTCGATGGAAAAAGTTGACACGTTGTGGCAACCCATAACGAGACAAGCCGAAAAGAAAAGAAGGGGATCCTACATTACTCATCCACTAACTGAAGTTGTCTCACCATGTTGCACCATCTGTTGCTGACCAATACAGGCATCTCGGACCTGAGTCACATCTGCTCCACTTGAATTGACGAATATCTGAAACACTTGCGCAATCGACATCCCAGATTACTGCACAATGAGTCACTTAAAGATACATACATCTCTTGAATTTTTGACGCCCTTTGCACAATGGTCATTGTACTGGAAAATTGCAGTATTAGGCACATAAATTGCTATAAAATGCTAGAGGACTGTACATCCTTTGCAGAAATGTCTCAATAAAAAGACTTCCACCTTTGTGAGATTACTAGCAACCTTTAGTGCTCCGTGACTGTTACTGCAATGTCTTTATGTCACAATTGACTGTCTGTTGTCTCTATTTACAATATTTTGCAATTGAGTGGCTCCAACGACTTCACACTAAATTCCTTGTATGCTTTCAACACACTTAGCGAATAAAGTTGATTCTGAGTCTGCACTTGCTTTGTAGTATTTATCTGGAACTTTCTGCCCAATTGTGAATGTTTCATGTCACATATAACTTTAGAAAACACCATCCATTCATTCATTCATTTTCTGACCCGCTTATCCTCACGGGTTGCAGGAGTGCTGGATCCTATCCTAGCCATGCAGTAAATTAAAAATGTTGTTGAAGTTTTGACTGTGAATACACATACAATCAACAACATAAGCATTTGCACAATAACGTTCCATTTTTTATTTATTTATTTTTTTTATTGTCGGGACAAAATGTTCATGCTAAAACAAATCAGGTGATTATTTATTCATTACTCAAGCAATTATTTCACTGTGTACTTTTTATTACTCTTACTCAAGGTGGAAGACAACTACTTACTTTTATTTGAGTCACATTATTGTCAAATAACATTACTCTTACTTGAGTACAGTTTGGCTACTATACCCGACCTCTACAATGAACATCCAACGCTTTACTGCTGCTCCAATGTGCCACTTTATGTAGCGTTGGCCTCACAGTTCTGAGGACCGGGTTTCAAATAAATAATGAACCGTGGGCGGGAGGCAGGGTACACCCAGAAGTGGTTGCCAGCCAGTTGCAAAGCACACGTACAAACAAACAACCAATTACCCTCACATTCATACCTTCAGGCAGTCTTCAATTAAGCATGCATTTTTGGGGGATATGGGAGGAAACCGGAGTACTCTGAGAAAACCCACACAGCCATGGGTAGAACATGCAAACTCCCCTCAGGCTAAGCCAGATTTGAACCCAGGTCCTCAGAATTGTGAGTTTGACGTGCTAACCAGTTATCCACTGTGGCGCCCCCAAATAATAAATAAATGATTAAGAAATCAGTTAAATCCTAAACCAAGCAGGAGCCTTGAGTCCTGCAGTCCTAATGGCCTCCAGCAAGTATTCCAAAGGTGCAGGCTATAGTAACTGAATGTGCAGGTCAGTTTAATATAGTACCATGGCAACAAAAGACGAATATCCCATGTAAGATATTATTTGATAAATATATGTTGAAGAGTACTGAACTAAAATGTAAACAGTAAAAATGGCGATGAATACTGCACTGTTGGTACAGTTTGTAGCAAGTTTAATAACACTGGTAGCTAATGTTAAAGCTTAACATCAAAATTAGAACAAACACTATGGCTGCAGTGAAAACAGCTCTCCTGATCTGTAAAAGCCACAATCTCTGCCCCTTCCTTGACAAATCATCTCGCCCGGATTGCAAATTGCTGCCGGTTAACTGAAATGAGATTTTGCCTCTCTCACATGTTAACACTGCACAGTAATTCACCATTTTTTGACATTGAATATAGAAATTTACACATTCAAACAGTCTGTTAACACTGGAGCAAACTAATTCTCATCTTTGTGTCGAATTGTTTATTTTTTATGTTTCAAACCTTGTAATTATATGATAACTATCGTATCTACACCCCGTTGCCGAGTTGGTTTTTCTCCTGGACATTTATTTTGTCATTGAACCAGAGTCCCTTAGAACTTCAAATCAGCTTGCACGTCATTTTCTGCCCAGTCATGGCTTTTGTGTACACTTGTTCATAATGAATCCGCCACCCTGAAACATTGCTGTTGCCGTCGTAAAGCTTCCACGTGACATTTAGCGTAATGTTGTCTTCCCTCTCTGCTGTGTCCCAGTGTGACTGCCGGTTGAATACGAATCTGGAAGAAAAAATCATAAAGAAAACTAATTCTTGGAACTTACTTCTCAGCCCACACTTTCCCGACTGTCTGATCTTGCAACTATTTCTAATGTTTTGGTCCCATCTGCTGGTGGCAAAGAAAAGTAACGCCCTCTCGCTATGGTCTGGTCCCGTCAGGATTTGGTTGACTGGAGGAAACCACTCGCGTGGCAGGTTGGCCACTTGGGAGAGAAATATGACGCCTGGGTTCATCAGCCAGTCGACAGACCCATCAGACTGTTTGGAAATCCTTTCCTTGAGGCTAGCACCAAGACTTCCTGGTAAGACTTCCTGCTCCCATTTTAGAATAGTTCTTTTGTAATAAGAATGACTTGCTGTTTGATGTACAGCATTGTATGTGCTTTCCAAACTCCACATTGCGGGACCTCAGGCAGGGGTTTGAATCTGCTCTCCCCTGTGCTTGTGTGGATCGTCTCTAGATTCACTGGTTTCCTCACAGATAAGAAAAAAAAAAACAATAACCTAAAAAACTTCCATGCAATGTTTTTCCAAGACTTTAAATTGCCCACAGGTGTGAATGTGAGGATGAATGTTTGTTTGTATGAGCTCTATAATTGACTGGTGACCAGTCCAGGATGTACAGTACCATACTTTTCGCCCCAAAGTCAGCTAAATTTGGCTCCAGGTCATCTGTGACCCTGAATAGGATGAGCAGTTGAAAATGAATGGCTTCTCAGAGCATATCAAGCCTGGAGCGTGATTTTATAGAGCTTATAAATATATTTATTTCTCTTTTACTACATAAATTTGTTCACAATAGCATATTTTATCACAGCACCCGGCTGGTTAGCACATATGCCTCACAGTTCTGAGGACTGGCCTTGAAATCGTACACACACTTAGTGAATGAGGCCCACTGTCTGAAGTTGACTTCCAGTTTTTTTTCAGAGAACAGGAATTATTAATTATTATTATTAAAATTTATCTGACAACGTGACACTTTTCTGTTGTAACAGGTACTGGGTGCCAGTGGTGTGGCTTCCTCTTGTGTGTTATCTTAGTTGGTCTTGCTACACTACCCTGGCAAAGGGCACTACGAGAATAGCCATCACCTCAGGTAAGACAAGCACAGATTCACCCTTCCAAACCAATATGGATTGTGAAATATTGAGATGCTGTCATATCTCATACTATATAGGTTCATTGTTTTTATATTGTGTGTGGGTGCCCACAGATTTCTCTTTCATGGTCCATAAGTACACTTTCCCGCTGTTCTTCATGATGGGCTGGTTCTTGTGGTCTTTCATCGAGTACTGCATCCATCGCTTTGTCTTTCACATGAAACCACCAGCTCATAACTACTACCTCATCACGATACACTTTCTTCTGCATGGACAGCATCACAAGGTACAAACAAACTGAGGCATTGGAATCTCACATGATATTTTGGTAGTAATAGTTAATTATATGATGGGAATCATGTTCATTATCTGTAATGCTTTCAGTAGTGCTCTTTCTCCTTTCCTAATGAATATTTATGGTGTAACAAGGACTTGGAATACAGTAACTTCCCAAACAAAATCCATATAATCCAGTTCCTGAACCGGTTATCCTCATAAGGGTCGCGGGTAGTCCTGGAGCCTTTCCCAACTGTCATTGGGCAGGAAGCAGAGTACACCCTGAACTGGTTGTCAGCCAATCGCAACCATTTACACTCACAATCACACCTACAGGCAAATTAGAATGTGAAATAAATGCATGTTTTTGGGATGTGGAAGGAAACCAGAGCGCCCGGAGAAAACCCAAGCAGGCATGGGGAGAACTTGCAAACTCCACACAGGGGGGGCTGGAATTTAAACCCTGGTGCTCAGAACTGTGAGGCCAATGCTCCAACCAGTTCCACCGTGCTGGGCCAAACAAAATGTGCACAATATTTTGCCAATGGGAGCAATATCAGGATAGAGCAATTACTATGAAAAGGATACTTTTAAAGAAAATATGCCATGATGAAGTTCAACGTCAACGAAATGCAGACAGAAAGATAGACTCATTAAGCATACAAAATGAAATGAAATAAATAATTTTTATAGAGCTATATACCTTTATATATACCCAGTAGAGTTTCATCACGGCTTCAGTTCTCAAACATATTCAAAGGTGGCATGTCTGTTTATAAGAATATTCTCGACCAGAAGAAGAAAAAAAAAACGATCACCAACATCCACCCATAGCTCTTTTTCACTTGCAAGTACACACCTGTACCAAGGTGCTTCAGTGGAAAAAGATCCCATAGCAGAGTCGCACCACCTGGCCAGAGGAACTGTAAAATACAGCTGAGTCGCTGTTAATAATTTCTTATGTCCAACCTCATAGATTGATCATTGAAATTAAATTAATTAAAAAATTAAAAATTAAAAACGAGAATATTTTTCTTTTCATAGGAAAATGAGGTTCTGGATAGAGTGGAAGAAAATGGATCTAGGGACATTTAAATATTTAATATTCTTGTATCTGGGATCTTGTTCTTTTGGTCACGACCCACAGCTTGTGCCCATAGGTGAGGGTAGGAACGTAGATCGACTGGTAAATTGAGAGCTTCGCCTTTTGACTTACCTCCCTCTTTACTACAACGGACCGATACAAAGTCCGCGTCACTGCAGACGCTGCACCGATCCGTCCGTTGATCTTCCGCTGCATTCTTCCCTCACTCGTGAACAAGACCCCGATATACTTCAACTTCTCCACTTAGGGCAGGATCTCATCCCCGACCCGGAGAGGGCACATCACCCTTTTCCGAGTGAGGAACATGGTCTCTGATTTAGAAATGCAGATTCTCATCCCAGCCGCTTCACACTCAGCTGTGAATTGCTCCAGTGAGAGCTGGAGATCACGGCTTAATGAAGCCAACAGAACCACATCATCTGCAAATGCGGAGATGCGATGCTGAGGCCACCAAACCAGACACACTCTACGCCTCGGCTGTACATAGAGATTCTGTCCATAAAAGTTATGAACAAAATTGTTGACTAAGGGCGGCCTAGGCAGAGTCCAACGCTCACCGGAAAAGAGCCCGACTTATTGCCGGCAATGCGGACCAAACTCTGACAACGGTCATACAGGGACCGAACAGCTTGTATCAGGGGCTTCATGTACCCCATACTCCTGAATAACCCCCCACAGGACTCCCCGAGGGACACTGTCGAACGCCTTCTCCAAGTCCACAAAACGCATGTAGACTAGTTGGGCAAACTCCCATGGACCCTCAAGTATCCTGTCAAGGGTGTCGAGCTGGTCCACTGTTCCATGGCCAATATGAAAACCACATTGGTCCTCCTGAATTTGAGATTCGACTTCCCAACAGACCCTCCTCTACAGTACCCCTGAATTGACCTTACCAGGGAGCCTGAGGATTGTGATCCCCCTATAGTTGGAACACACCCTCCGGTCACCCTTCTTAAAAAGGGGGACCACCACCTCAGTCTGCCAATCCAGAGGCTCTGTCCCTGATATCCATGTGATGTTACAGAGGCCTGTCAACCAGGACAGCCCCACAACATCTAGAGCCTGTCACGACCCATCGGAGCGGGAGAGGACCCAAATCCAGGACTCCGGAGACGCAGAGGCAGTTTGGGAAAAGTGTTTATTCATTCCAAGGTCGGGGATCAGGCAGACAGTCAACGGGATCAGTGGTAACCAGGATGTCAAGCGTAGAAGGCAGGCCAGTGGGCAAGCAGGGATCAGTACACTGGAGACCATTCAGGGAGAGCAGCAGTCTCAAGGGCGTCAAGCTTATGGGGTTGGTCGGAGGACAGGCGGAGGTCGGTACATAGGGGTTCAGGATCAGGAATAAGGAGGTGCGGGAATGAGGCATGGATGCCAACGATCTGGCAAAGCCAGACCGTCCTCTGGGTCCTATATATAATGGGGTTAATTATCAGCGATGAGGTGCAGGTGTCAGCCTCCTAATCAACGCAGGTGTGTAGGGGACAAGCACAGCCAGGGCTGGGACCGGTAGGACCATGGCAGAGCCTTTAGGAACTCAGGGCAAATCTCATCCACCCCCGGGGCCCTGCCACCAAGGAGCTTTTTAACCACCTCGGTGACCTCAACCCTAGAAATAGAAGAGCCCTCCTCAGAGCACCCAGACTCAGCTTCCTCATGGGAAGGCGTGTTGGTGGAATTGAGGAGGTCTTCAAAGTATTTTCTCCACCGACTCACAACATCCCGAGTTGAAATCAGCAGTGTCCCATCCCCCTTATACACATTATTGACAGTGCACTGCTTCCCCCTCCTGAAACCCCAGACGATGGACCAGAATTTCCTCGAAGCTGTCTTGAAGTCGTTCTCCCTGGCCTAAACCCAATAGAAAATCTTTGGAGGGAGCTGAAACTCTCTGTTTCTCAGCGACAGCCCAGAAACCCGTCTGACCTAGAGAAGATCTGTGTGGAGGAGTGGGCCAAAATCCCTCCTGCAGTGTCTGCAAACCTGGTGATCAACTACAGGAAACGTTTGACCTCTGTAATTGCAAACAAAGGCTACTGTACCAAATATTAGCATTGGTTTTCTCAGGTGTTCAAATATTTATTTTCAGATGTATCACACAAAGAAATCATTAAAAATCCTAGATTGTGATTTCTGGATTTTTCTTTTTAGATTATCTCTCTCACAGTGGACATGTACCTATGGTGGAAATTTCAGACCCCTCCATGATTTCTAAGTGGGATAACTTGCAATATAGCAGGGTGTTCAAATACTTATTTTCTTCACTGTATCAGCTGCCTCGGGAGTCCCACAGGCCAAAAATGCCCGATAGGACTCCTTCTTCAGCTTGACAGCATCCCTCACTGTTGGTGTCCACCGTGTCCGCAGGTTGCCACCACGACAGGCACCGACCACCTAAAGGCCACAGCTCCGGTCGGATGCCTCAGCAATGGAGGCGTGGTCATGGTACTGGGTCGGGAAGATGGCTAACTGAACTCAATTTGGGCATTTTCACTTAGGGGTGTTATCGCTTTTGTTGCCAGTGGTTTAGAAATTAATGGCTGTATTTATTTATTTTATTTTGAGGGAACAATAAATTTACACTGGTATATAAGCTGTACACTGACCACATATCATTGAATCAAAGAGTCATTTCTTCAGTGTTGTCCCATGAAAAGATATCATGAAATCTGTACAGAAATGTGACGGGTGTACTCACTTTTGTGAGATCCTGTACTTTGGATCATCTATTTATTTTCACAACTCTAAATGTACCGTCTACTCTGTTTTCAGCTGGCAAACCAATTGGGCTAGACAGGTTTTTGACCTTGCGTCTGCATCTTGTATGAATTTTTTCCCCAGTCTCCATTTGATGGTTCCCGACTGGTCTTTCCACCCGGGTTGGCCTCCTTCGTGGTTGGAACGTTCTACACAGTCCTCAATAACCTGTTGCCGGAAATTGTCGGCATGTCCACGTTTGTCGGCGGACTGTGTGGCTATGTCGTGTACGATATGATCCACTACTACCTTCACTACGGGTCACCAAAGAAAGGCACGTACATGTACAGCTTGAAGGCCTACCACGTCAAACACCACTTTGAGCACCAGAGAGCAGGTGAAGACCACACAAATAGACGTTCTTCAGACTCTGCTTTCGTTTTGATTTATTCTCTAATCATGGTGATTTTCAAAAGTGTGGCTCGTGGAATCCAAAGGAAATGCCCAAGTACAGTTTAGTTGTATTTAACTTTTAAGTTAATTACATTCGCATTTAATCTTTAAGAACTCTTTATTTGTTTACATTTATTTAGGTACAATTATTATTTTTTGTGCTAAATACATTTTCATTGAATCATTAATTATTTTTCTTTTTCTATATTTAAGCAGTTTAAATTCTATAAAATTGTACATAATTTTATAATGGCTCAGAATATTAAATACAATCAACAACTCAACATACAAAACTCTAAAACAAAAAATTCAAGTTACAAAACGGCTCCTCTGGAAAATATTGTCTCTAGTTATGAAGGAAATTCAGGATACAAAAGCAAAAAGATGGGCGCTGGATTCCCCAAATTCCACCGAACGAAAACATCCTGTATCTTGGTTTATGTGGCACGGTAGAGCTGCTCTCCCATTGGCTATTGCTGTAGCACCTTGATGTCAATCTTTACCCATGATGCTTTGCATTTTCCTTGAACACACGTCTTTCACCGACAATGGAAAAGTTTGTATTTTTGCAAGTTTATTCATCTTTCTTCACCATGGGCCACAAGAAACTTTAGTGGAATTAAGATGTATGCGTGCAGACCTTCATACGTTTGTTTTCTCTCAGCTGTCAAACGTTTGCCTCCACCACCGTCCCCCACGATGCCTTTTGCTTGTCACTCAACTCTCTCTGCATAATCGACCAACGCCAAAGTTTAATGAATATCGATTCATCCATTCATTTTCTTTGCCGCATAGCTTCACGAGGGTCGCGGGGAGTGCTGGAGCCTATCCCAGCTGTCAACGGGCAGGGTTCAGGTGCACCCTGAACTGGTTGCCAGTCAATCGCAAGGCACATAGAGACAAACAGTCACTCTCACAATCACACCCAGGGGCACTTTAGAGTGTCCAATTAATGTTGCATGTTTTTGGGATGTGGGAGGAACCCGGAGTGCCCAGAGAAAACCCACGCAGGCAGGGGGAGAACATGCAAACTCCACACAGGAGGGGCTGAGATTGAACCCGGGTCCTCAGAACTGTGAGGCCAATGCTTTACCAGCTGATCCACAGTGCCGTTGTTTAATGAACATAATTTTTATTATTCTTTACATGATCAGAGTACTTGCAGAGCTAAATAATTTTGTTTTTTCCTCCTCAGGTTTTGGAATCAGCACAGCATTCTGGGACCACCCCTTTGACACAGTCATCCCTGATGAGAAATTTGAGTCCTAAACGTCTCCCCTAGAGGGCCAAAGTACTGATCAAGCACACCCTCTTGTTGAACTTTAAATCAACCAACCGGTCACCCAGTTCAGCCAAGATAGAGGATACAGCTTTGCCTTTCCAGCTAATCCATCTTCACTGTCGATATTTCAGCTTGTCTTCTCATTCCTGTCAGCGCCACATTCCTTGTTTGTATTGGTGTCGGTGTGTGTTTGTCCTCGCTGATGCAAGGCATCTCTTTGCCATTTCCAAACTAAATCACCTGCCATTTCTGCTTTTCTAACCACAATGACCTCCCCCTGTTAGAATGGCAAGAGGTACAGTTGAAACGATCTATGATTTTACAGTGCAATGGTACAAGGTGCATAATCATAAATAAACACAGGGGCCTACAGCAAAGTAAAACAAAAACATCGTGCCCTCATTTTTATTCTCATTTTCAATACACATGGTTCTGTAAAAGTTAATATATGCTTTGTATCCCTGAGAGTGGGAAGAAGCAAGGAAGTGAAAGAAAGTGTGTGAATGTGGAATATAGGTAGGAAAGAGCAGCATAGAGGGAAACAAAGTATGTGTAACTTGGGATGTTCTCCCAATTTGTAGTTACTGGTAGTAGATTTGTCCACAATTAAGATTATTCTCTTGAGTATAAAGTGTATTCACAAGTCTGGTTCTATCTGTTGGAAATGTCACTGGAAATGCACTGTATTTTTCTAAGTCTGTTAATTTCCCCCCATTTCCGTTCTTTTGTCAGTAATAATACTACAACGATGTATAAAAAAATGTATGTTTTGTAAGATGCTTTGTACAGCAGATGTTTGAATAGGTCCAGTTTTACATCATCCTATGGAGAACAGCAGGTTTCCACAAGTTTAGAAAACTGGATGATGTCAAGATACATTACGAGGGCCAGAGTGACGTGAAGGAATGAGGTCAGCTTGTCAGTCTTCCTGCTGTTGGGACTTTGGGGTCAAAACTGTCTGTTTTCATCTTTTTTTACGTGTTGAATTTGGTTATTTGAGAACAAACTGCATTGAGCGACTGCTTGCAATGACTCCACAACTCCCAGGAGGATGACGATGGAGCGAACATCTGACTGGGCAGCAGGAAGTCTTGATGGCTGGCGGAGCCTCAAACGTCTCCTCTGGGCGCCACTGAAAATCAATGCAGAACAAACAATTGACACGTGATATATTTTGACTAAAGAGAAATATACTTCAAAGAAATCTAATAGTTTGCAGAATGATTTATTTTGTGTAACATATGCATACAATAGAAAACAACCTGCACATAACTTTCATGCTACTTTTAAAGATGAAAATATCAAATTGTGGACTAAGAGCTTTTGTACTCAAACCTATTCTAGTGCAGCAATAACTGTAATGAGGCAGTCGTCTCACTCAAACACAATCGATCTTACCTGTGTTTTCAGGATTGCACACTTATTTAGCACCATATTTTCTTCATATGTATCGGTATTGTACTAGAAATGTTATTTGTGAATTCATTAATTGCCAATGCACAAAGAAAGCCTTGATATTAATTTCAACCACGAAGATGTAATGGTCTGTCAACCATTTAGAGTCTAAATTTTAGACCATGATGATGATGATGATGATGATGATGTGTAGAGATGGAGGTTGTGCACAGATGCATGTTGGAATAAAGTATACTCAAGTCTATGTATATTTAATCAACTTGAAAACAGCAGCTGGTACACTTGATTCTAGCAATGGATAGTGTGGTTAACATTTATGAAATTATCCTAAATATTTCCTTAATTCATTGAACTTGGACATTTTGTTGGAATTTTACAATTATATGCAAATTTAAATTTTAAAAAACGTATTTGTAAATAAATCTCAAAGTTTCTGATGTTTTTGTATTTATTTCCTTCCATACAATGCATATAATTTCTTTAAAACTGACATGCTACTTACTCATTTAAAGTGTAGTGAATTAGATACAGCTAGAATGCAGCCCTGTGGAGCCACAATCCAGTGCAATCTGTAGGCCGGTCCTAAGCCCAGGTTTGCGTCAGGAAGGGCGTCCGGTGTAAAATTGTGCCAAACAACTATGAGCGTTCATCTAAAGAATACCATACCGGATCAGTCGTTGCCCAGGTCAACAACGCCCGCCCCTGGCACTGCTAACCTGCAGGACGTCAGTGGAAATTCAGCTAGTGTGGGTCAAAGACAAAGAGGAGGAAACCGGATTTGTTGGCAGAAGAATAAGAGGAATGCACAAAACCTACAACTAAATGCAGGGACTTTGAATGTTGGGACTATGACAAGAAAAGCTAAGGAGTTGGTTGACATGATGATTAGGAGAAAGGTTGATATATTGTGCATCTGTGAGAGCAGGTGGAAAGGTAGTAAGGCTAGAAGTTTAGGAGCAGGGTTTAAATTATTTTCCAACAGAGTAGATGGGAAGACAAATGGAGTAGGGGTTATTCTAAAAGAATAGCTGGCATATAGCTCAGAATGTCTTGGAGGTGAAAAGAGTATCAGATTGAGTGATGAGGCTGAAATTTGAAATTGAGGGTGCTATGAATAATGGGATTAGCGGCTATGCCCTACAGGTAGGATGTGACCTAGAGTTGAAAGAGTAATTCTGAAATGAACTAGATTAAGTTGTTCCAAGCATCCTAGACACAGAGAGAGATATGATTGGTACAGATTGTAATGAACATGTTGGTGAAGAAAACAGGGGCGATGAAGAAGTGATGGGTAAGTATGGCATTCAGCAAAGGAACTTTGAGCGACAGATGGTGGTGGACTTTGCAAAAATGATGAAAATGGCAGTAGTGAACACCTATTTCCAGAAGAGGCAGAAACATAGGGTGACCTACAAGAGAGGAGGTGAAAGCACACAGGAGGATTACATTTTGTCTAGACGGTGTAATCTGAAGGAGGTTACTGACTGTAAGGTTGTGGTAGGGGATAATGCAGCTCAATAGCATAGGATGGTGTTGTGTAGGATGACTCTGGTAGTGGGGAGGAAGAATAAGAAGACCAAGGCAGTGCAGAGAACCATGTGGTGGAAGCTGAGAAAGGAAGAATGTTGTTCGGGTATTCAGAAAGAGGTGAGACCGGCTCTAGATGGACAGGAAGAGCTCCCGGAAGACTGGAATACGACTGCCAAGGTACTCAGAGAGACAGGCGGTGAGAGTACTTGGTGTGTCTTCTGGTAGGAAAGAGGAGTAGGAGACTTGGTGGTGGAATGTCAAAGTACAGGAAGTCATCCAAGGAAAGAGGTTAGCAAAGATTTCGGACACCGAGAGGACTGAGGAGAGGGAAAAGGAATACAGTGTGATTTGACGTAGGGCAAAAATCGTGGTGGTGAAGGCTAAACAAGAGGCATATGACGACATACACTAGGTTGGATACGAAAGGAGAAAATTATCCCTACAGATTAGCCAGACAGAGGGATCGAGATGGGAAGGATGTGCAGCAAGTAAAGGTGATTAAGGATAGCGATAGAAATATGTTTTCTGGTGCTGGTAGTGTGCTAAGTTGATGGAAAGAATACTTCGAGAAGTTGAATGAAGAAAATGAAAGAGAAAGAAGACGCACGCGTAGTGGACCAGGAAGTGGCAATGATTACTAAGGGGGAAGTTAGAAAATCACTAAAGAGGATGAAAAATGGAAAAGCAGTTGCCCCTAGGGACATACGAACTGTGGTACTCCATGCGTAAGTCTGGTGTGACGAGAAGCATATTAGAATAGTACAGGACATGTATGAGGGCAGCAGACCAGTGGAGAAGTGTGCCGTAGGTGTGACAGAAGAATTTTCAGGTGGAGGTGGGACTGCATCAGGGATCAGTTCTGAACCCCTTCCTGTTTGCTGTGGTAATGGATAGGCTGACAGATGAGATCAGACTGAAATCCCCTTGGACCATGATCTTCGCAGATGATATCGTGATATCCAGTGAAAACAGGGAGCAGGTGGAGGAACAATTAGAAAGATGGAGGCATCCACTGGAAAGGAGAGGAATTAAGATTAGCCGAAGTAAAACATGCGTGAATGAGAGGGGTGGAGGGGGAGGAGTGAGGCTCCAGGGAGAAGAGGTAACAAGGGTGACGACTTCAAATATTTAGGGTCAACAATCCAGAGCAATGGTGAGTGTGGTAAGGAAGTAAAGAAAAGGGTTCAAGCAGGTTGGAACAGCTGGCAGAAGGTGTCTGGTGTGTCATGTGACAGAAGAGTCTCTGCTCTGCTCTGCTCTACTACTCGGCAAAGTTTATAAAACAGTGGTGAGGCCGGTTTCCTCCAACATCCCAAAAACAATTATTAATCGGTGACTCTAAATCACCCTTAGGTGTAATTGTGAGTGTGACTGTCTATCTCTAAGTGTCCTGCGATTGCCTGGTACCCAGTTCAGGGTGTACCTCACCTCCTGCCTGATGACAGCAGGGATTGGCTCCAGCATTCCCGCGACCCTCGTGAGGGTAAGCGTTTCAGAAAATGGATGGATGGATGATTAAAAAATGATATTACCTAAAACGGGAAAAATTATTTAAAATTATGATCTAATTTTTTATCAGTAAGAAAAAGGTTGTGTTTTTTTATGCAAATATCTGGTTTCAAGTGTGCATACTGTACATTCATCCAACCATCCATCCATTTTCTTAGCCGCTTATCCTCACAAGGGTCACGGGAGTGCTGGAGCCGATGCCAGGGATCATCGGGCAGATGGCGGGGTACACCATGAACTGATTCCCAGCCAATCACAGGGCACATAGAGACAGACAACAGCCGCACTCACAATCACACCTCGGAGCAATTTAGAGTATCAAATTAATGTTACATGTTTTGGGGATGTGGAAGGAAACCAGAGTGCTCGGAGAAAACCCACAAAGCCACAGAGAGGGTCGGGATAAACTGGATTTTTCTGTTGCAACCTAAACTGCTATTGCCCCGGGGCATTTGTCTGTGTGTTTCCGTGTGCGTTTAAGAGAGAGATCGAGAATGAAAGATGCTGACCAATCATCTCTGACAGCGACGTGTGGTGCAGTAGGACCCTGCGTTGCAACAACAGCAGCAATAAGGCAGGGAGCGGGCCTGAGGGAGGAGCCTGAATGTAAACTAAACAAGCCTCCACACCCTGCAGTCTAGGGAAGTTCCTCTGCATTCTTGCAATACTCACACACACACACACACACAGAGCGAAGCAAATAGACAGAAAGCTGTGAGGACTGTGTAAGTGTGTGCAGTCTGCTAATTCTGCTGTGTTTTCAACTAAGCTGACTAGATGAAGCTTTCGTCATGTTCCACAACAGGAGGGGGTGTGGTGTGGTGGGCCTGCCGGAGGCCTGCTGAAGGACTGGAGACCAGACGCTCATCACCCAGGCCTTGCCAGGTGTTGTATTTCCTAATTCATCCTCTCGGTCGCTTTTCATGTCACTTTCTCTTGTCCATATAATTGTGGTACAAGCTCAGTGCTCAGCAACCGCAGTCGATCCTCACTGCCCTTTTTTGGCCTGTCACTATCTCAGTAACTATACTAGTTTGATACGTCGACCAAAACAAGTTCCTGTCACTGATGATTCTACTTTTCAAGTCCATAAATGCACATTGCTGCACATTCACCCTCATAATATAACTCCCAAGTTGTCTTGTGTTCCTATCATGTAATACACTCACATGATACTTCTATAACCGCATCATCAAATGAGCCCCAGTAAGGAGACGTAATACCCAATTTTGTGTTTCTTTTTATTGCAGTTGTTGCAGTAAAATTGCAATATACCCCTGCATTACATCACACTCGTCCTAATAGTTTGGCCTTATCACAGAGCTAAATAAGTTAATCAGTAAATTATAAACCTGTAGGTGTGGGACAAAATATCAATAACATAATCATATAATTTTTACTTGTGGTTCACTCTTGATCCATAAAAGCCAGAATCTGACATTCTTGGCCAATCTAAGTATTCCAATAATTACATACATAGCTAGAGAACTAGAGCTACAGTTTTGATGTATATTTATTATTCAAGTCAGCCTAAACATAAAACATTGTAGGTGCTTTTCATCAACTTCTTCAATCATCACAGATGATGCCTTGTGTGTTATTGTTATCTTTGGAAAGCTATTGTGATAAAACATAGCAGAGTATTGCAGAGTTTTTTTTTCGTTTCTCCCTCATATTTGTGAGGTTTGAGGTTTGAGCTGAAGTTCCACCCTTTCTGTGCAGAGTTCACAAGTTCTTTCTTTCGCTTGTATGGGTATTCTGTTAGTACTTGAGCTTCCCCATACTGTCCAGAAACATTCATGTGAGGTACAATGAACGCTGTAATTTGTAAATAAGTGCCCCGCAATTGGCAAATGACCAATCCAGGGTGTGACCGCATCTCACCCACGATCCTTATAAGAGATGGGCTGATTAACATCTATCGTGGGTAATGCTGTGATTCCCAACCGTAATAAACATTCATAACTGTAAACTACAACCGCCAAGATGTACACTATGTGTTGCTGTTACTGTCACGATAAAATGAAATTGAACTGAAAACTGATCTACCTTTAATATACTGTAAAAAATAATCCTTGATATTTCCCTCTGTGATATTAAGTATACTATCTCCATCCATCAAATTCTCTGTGCCATTTATTCTCCTTAGCGTCATGGATGACTATGTATCCGAACTGTACACCCTAAACTGATTGCCTATCTTCCTATTGTTGCTGATTATTGTTCTCTGTTTGAGTAATATCGCTTGATCAAGCCTTTTTTAACATTGCATAATGCAAAATCAGTAAATTATGTGTGCTTAATGCTGAAATCGATCAGACTATCGGTATAGACCAAAACCCAAGCCTGCAATCCAGTATTAGTCTTGGGTCGGGACATCCCTAGTGAGGTGAAAGGTGCAGCTGGCTACTAGTGCGGACTGAATGGGTGGCAAACATGGGGAGATGAAATGCCAGGATTTTGACGTTAATAACCCCTCAATAAAAATATTGGGATAAAGAACTAGTTCAAAATTTTGAACAACGAATTATGAACTGAAGTTCTTTATTTTTGGAATGGTGAACTGAATTTTGAAAACATTTGTATAGGTGAACTCTCCAACACTGATACTTTCACATCACAATGTACATCTCACTGGTTATAGCGCTGGCCTCACAGTTCTGAAGTCTAGGGTTCAATCCCGGCCCCACCTGTGTAGAGTTTGCATGTTTTCCCTGTGCCTGCATGGGTTTTCTTCAAGAATTGCAGTTTCCTCCCACATCCCAAAAATATGCAACATTAATTGGACACTTTAAATTGCCCCGAGGTGTGATTGGGACTTCGACAGTTGGATGTTTCCATGTGCCCTGCGATTGGCTGGCAACAAGTTCAGGGTGTGTCCCGCCTCTCTTAAGCTCCAGCACTCCCACGACCCATGTGAGGATAAGCAGCTCAGATAATGGATTAATGGATTAAAACACATTTTTTTCGTTGGTCATAAGACTTTGACCAACCAGAAACTCACATGCACAATAAGTTTTTATTTATTTCTTTTTTTTTTAAGAGAGTGTGTCGAGGAAAATCAAGATTTAAAAAACAACAACAAAAAGTGAAAAAGCTGTTTTTCATGCTCAACTCACAGTAGATGTCACACACAAACGCACAATGTCACACCACCACATTTCTTTGCAGCAGTCAAGGCTACAAGTACCATCCATCCATTTTCTGTATTGCTTATCATCACAAGGGTTGGGAGTGAGTGCTGGAGCCTATCCCAGCACTCTTTGGACAGGAGGGGGGTTAAAATACATGCATGTTGACTCGATTTAACAGGGAGACAGTCAAGAAAATAAAGTAAAACAGTTACCTAACCTAAACACTAAAATGTTAAACACACTTGCCGTTCATCAAAATACATAAACTAAATCCTTTAGCATTAACATCACATACAATAAATGCTGCATACTCAATATTTCAATGTACAAAAAAGCAATCTTCTTTTTACGCATCTTATAAATGCCAGTAATTGATTTGATGTACAGTGATCTTCAATTTTCTCGTTTGACCTTCGCCAAATTGTTTTCTCTTGGTGATTTCGAAATGTTATTTGTAAAACAGGCACATTTGTGAAACAAACAATCCGGGGCATGAACTGTTACTGGGTCATTTGTAAGACTGCTGTTATTACCCCCCCCCCCACCCCACATATCCAATTTTTATCTCAGTGCCATCATGAGTAAGGTAGGATGCGACAAAGGTGGAGGAAGTATTGTCGAGGAGAACCTTGAGAAGTCATCTCGTGACAAGGCCCCAGTTGCTGTGGCAACAGAGCCGGGATGGACGAAGATTAGCTGCCCCTGTTGTGTGTCAGAGTGGGTTGAGCCTCTGGTTCTGGTGAAACTTGGCGAGAAGGTCCGTCCCGAGACTAAAAGGTGGCTCCTCAAGCTGATTGGTGCTCCTCAGAAAGATGGAGGTGAGGTGCTGCGTGCACTCAAATCATTTGTACACACAAACATCTCATTTGAAGTACTCGTGTGTGTTTCTAGGTTTATTTGTTTTACAAGAAATGTTTATTTTTTGAGGGGAGGGGGGGGTAAATTACAAGTCTTGATTACTACCATGTAAGCTATATAGAATTAATTTAATTAATCCACGTAAGAAGATGTGTGAACGGAACATTAGGGCAATTCATAAACTGAGCAAATTGCAGGTCACTATCAACCAACAACATGAAAACATTGACGTAGGACCAGAGGGAGAAAATATATTCAAGTGATCCGTTTGTATTTAAATATGCTTGAAGGACCCTGGAATTATAGAGTCACTGATGGTAGTGGTACACACGCTTGACTTTGGTGCAGGCAGCATGGGATTGATTCCCGCTCAGTGATCTGCCCTGCAACTGACTGGCGACCAGTTCAGGGTGTAGTCTGCCTTCTGCCCCAAAGCTAGCTGGGCTAGGCTCTGGCTCTCTTGTGACTCTTGTGAGGACAAGTGGCTTGGATAATGGATGGAGGGAGCCTGGAATTGCCTTGCCGAGTTCATGGAATAAGCATGGGTGCCTGAAGAGGGTGTTGGGGGAGGGAATATTGACGACTCTTTGAAATGAAGACATTCTATTTTCAGTTGGTTTTCATCCCATAGGACCAAAAATTGTCAGCAAGTTCCTTTCATAATAAGGACTTGCTGGGTATAACACGCTTGGTGAGCACTGGTTGACCAATGAGACTGCAAAATTAGAGGGTGACTGACTCTCCTCCACTCGCCCAGGTGCAGCATTACTGGCCCACCCAGGCGAAGATGCCACTGGGGATATCATCATGATCTCTGCCCCACGGTGCACATTGCTACAAGCCACCGAGGAGTTGGGGCTGTGTAAAACGTACAACACCGGGGAAATGGAGACGTTCTCATACGACGACAGAGACAACTTTACGCACTCAGGTACGCAGATGTAGGAAGGTAGGAATAATGTGTAACAAGAAGAAGACACATCTGACACAATTAGTAGGAACATGACTAATGTTCAGATTAATTGCTAATATTGGAAAACAAATATACCTGAGAACTACTGAATTTCAGTTTAAAAAATACACAATTAAAGGCATTAAAAGAAACGACATACTTTACGAAATTTGTGTCACTTCATTGCTTCACTTATGTCATGGTTTGTGCATCCAACAGTGATAGGATGACAAATTAAAGGTAATTATCTATTTGAAGAACTCAAAAAGGTCAAAATGTGTTTTTTTCCATTTTTTTTTTGTTTAATTCCTTAATATTATTTTCACTGGCGACATGGTGTCGCAACTCATTAGACCATTGGCCTCAGACGTCCGAGGACCGGGGTTCAAATCCCGGACCCCAGTGCGTGAAGTTTGCCTGTTCTCCTCTTGTCTTTGTGGGTTTTCTCTGGGCACTCCGGTTTCATCCCGCATCCCAATAACATGCTTCAATTGGACACTCTAAATTGCTCTTTGGTGTGATTGTAAATTGTGAATGTGTGATGGTTTTCATAACAAATTCCCTTTTGAAGCATTTGTAGTCTTTTAATCAAATATCAAATGACTGACAGGTGCAGCTTGCTACAGGTTCTCTTTTTGCTGGCCATGTTTTCCTGGACATGGCTTCCTAGATTCTGGGAACTTGAGAGCAAGAAGATAAGATGACAGCATCATGTCATACTTCACACTTAGAATTTGTGTCTCCAGTTGTTTCATTCCCTGTGTTACAGACAACATGGAGATCTTCCTGACACTGGCTGAGAAACAGTACATTGTAAAGTATGAGCTGGAGGGTCTACGTGCACAGAGGGATGTGAGGATACCAGGACTAGATGACAAATACACACTTCACCACCGAGACAACATCTGTGAGTGCTACAGTAAAAATAGAATACAATGGAAATCACACTGAGACCAAACAGTATTGGATGGTCAATATATCATTTGTGATAAACAGTATGTAAAGTCAGTCAATCCACCAGTTACTTTATTTGTAAAGTGACTTTCAGGCACAAGGCAAACCCAATGTGCTTTACAATGTTTAAAATAATAATAATACTAGCAATAGTAGTGCAAACAATCAAAAGGTTCAAAGCTTTAACATATGTTGAGTAAGTGGCTAACGATTAGCCACTTGACAGCGAGCACTATCCGGAGTAAAAAGAGTCTAAGTCTACCCACATTCAAAGTCACAGATATTACAGTGTAGAGTATGAGGATGGCAACCCCATCCATCCATCCATTATCCAAGGGGCTTATCCTCACAAGGGTCACGGGTGTGCTGGAGCCTATCCCAGCTATCTTCAGGCAGGAGGTGTACTCCCTGAACTGGATGCCAACCTCAACTGGACAAAAATAATACCTGTACCTCGCATGCATAATTTGTATTGGTATTTTTCAGGAAGCTTTAAAATACGTATAAACATTTTCTATTTTGTGGATTTTTCTCTATCGCTGAGGCTTCTGGGATGTAAACCCCTTGTAATAAACAAGGGACTACCGTTATTACCTGCAGCAACATAACACTACAAGGACGCACTGCACAAGACCTCTATCAAAAACTCTACCTAATAGCTATAATTGCCACTTAACAATTTTTTTCATTTTTATTTTCAAGCTTTCAATGTCTGAATGAATGGAAAATTATTTGCTCCATAAAAATGCTCATACACAGGAGCTCTTTTACATCATGAAAGTTGATATTGCAATCATATCCTAAAATGATGTGATCTAAAAATCTGTAAATGATTTTTAACTATAACTAATGAACAGGTATATTGAATATTGCTCCCATGTCGCAGCCAGTATCCAGTTTTACAAGACTAAGACAGCTGTCCTTGGCTTCTCACTTTCAATCTTGAAAATGCTTCCCTTAGCATCCCTGTATGTTTATGTGACTATGTAGTCCCGTTTGTGTGCGATGGTAATGGCTTGGTTACTGCCTGGTTCAGGACCTTCACTCTATATGCTGTTTTGAAGAAATGTGTAATTGTGTGTGGATTGTAGGGCAGAAGATGAGCTCCGCTGGTGTGGTTGTGGACACATTTCCTCTTCATAACCGGGTTCAACTGAAAGAGCTCGGGAAATCCTGGTACTCTGGGAACCGGCTGTCACAACCACTGGGTAAGTGGATGTGCGTGACTGAGACACATACATACACACACGCACACACACACACGGACGCACGACTGTACTCTTTCATTTGTGTTTGTGTGAAGTTACATCTATGGTGTTTGGTTGTATTTTGCAGTAATTTTTACCGTAAATTGTACTTACTCCCATGTACAGCCGAGCAATGATAACTTCACAATGCATGTGGCTGAAAGATAATCTTCCACGTTGTCCAGGAGTTATTGATCCTCCTTTTCAAGAGGAATCATATGAGGTATTTGGCCTACTCTGCTCAACTAACCATTGTGAGCCCAAGTCTGGATAAAATGGATGAATAGTTGGATGGATTCCACTCCTCCACTTCTAAGATTACAGTGAGAGGACACATTGTCCTTCCAGAAGATGGGTGTCCTGTGTGGGAACACCGAGGGTTGCATTGTAGGGGCAAAATGGAAGAAACACTTCTCAAAATCCAAACGACTGCAGTTTTGCACTACAACAAAGTACAACAACAACATGCATGAATCCCAATCACTATATCATTGTAAAGGTTGACTTTTAATAGGGGCAGCACGGTGGTGCAGCTGATCCAGGTTCATTCCCAGACTGTGACTGACTGTGAGGAGTTTTCATGTTCTTCCTGTGCCTGTGTGGGTTTTCTCTGGGAACTCCAGTTTTCTCCCACATCCCAAAAACATGCAACATTAATTGGAAACTCTAAATTGACCCCTCCGTGGATATTGCACAATCTGCGTCACTGACCAATCAGAGGCCAGAGATCTGCATAAACCAAAGCCCGTTTTTGCTCCCGCCATTTTCTCAGACAACATTGCATGGTCCAGTATAGGTTTAGTTAGCGTTTTATCGCGTATTTGGGTTATTTAACAAAAAATATGGTGAAGAGGTGTAGTCACGGACTTTGTAATAGTGACGACAGGTATCCTGAAAGGCTAGTTGGTGGAGTTCGATTCGTACCCTTTCCAAAACCGAAGACCCAGTACGAAAAATGCCTTCGATGGATCAAACTTTGTGGAAGACCGCATCATCAACTAAATCCATCTAAGATCAACCTGAACACATATGTTTGCACGAAGGTATGCCCTATATTTGATTTTCAATACATGTCTCGTATCAATGAATTCGCAGTTCTTCGCTAGCATAACACTGCTGCGTGTGAACGATTGACACACTTATTCTTTGTTGAGCGATATTTAACGATGATCGGACTGCGCAAACGTATTGATTTCTTGCTGGCTCGCGGCCGAAGCTTAACCAGACTGTGTTTGCACGAAGATATGCCCTAAATTTGATTTTTAATACACATCTCGTATAAATGAATGAGACGTTCTCCGCTAGCATGACATTGCTACGTGTGAACGATTGACACACTTATTTTTTGTTGAGCGATATTTAGCGATGATCGGACTCCGCAAACGTATTGATTTCTTGCTGGCTCGCGGCCAGAAGCTTAACCAGACTGTGTTTGCACGAAGATATGCCCTAAAATTGATTTTTAATACACGTCTCGTATAAATGAATGAGACGTTCTCCGCTAGCATAACATTGCTACGTGTGAATGATTGAATGAAATCAGAAGCATGGCGTCTCTCTCAGTTAAGAATGTATTGTATTTAGAATCTATAATATATCGTTGATTTGAATGAAATCAGAAGCATGGAGTCTGTCTCAGTTCAGAATGTATTGTATTGTATTTGCCATTTTTACTGTTTGTCTCACGTCAGCGCACGTGGCGTGACGTCACTTCAGGAGGCGTGGTTAAGTGCCCTGTACGGAGGGGTCAATTGCCCATAGGTGTGATTGTGAGTGCAGCTGTTTGTCTTCATGCGCCCTGCGATTGGCTGGCAATCAGTTCAGGGTGTACCCCGCCTCCTGGCCGTTGACAGCTGGTATAGGCTCCAGCACTCCAGCAACCTTTGTGAGGATACGCAGCTAAGAAAATGGATGGATGAATGGATGGATGAATTTTAATAGCTCTTGCAATGGATCTTATTAAACTGCGGAGTAGGACCCAATATTGTGACTGGTGAGTGTTTCCACAACTCAATTGGACGTATCGTCTTAAGTGACCAATCATCTATGTTATTTTCTTTGATTGTTCTTTTTTTGCCTCAATATTTTCCTTTCTCTGCTTCATTAACAGATTCAGTCAACGCATATTTTGGAAGCACAATGGGCTTCTACTTCAGTTTCCTTGATTTCTACACCTGGTCTCTGCTGCCACCTGCAATACTGGGCCTTTCCATCACATACCTCTCCAGTAAGCATTTCAAACAATATTTGGTTTGGAACAGAATAGCGTGTGTGTATTTTTCCCCCCCAAAAAAGTAAAGCCACATATCAATCAAGTGTCGAAATGATTTAATCATTTTTTTCCCCCCTCCATATTGTTGCTGGCATTTTTGTAGTATAGTCTGACTTTTTTTTTAAATTATGAATCAGCCATGCCAACAATTTTTACATTTTACCCACCATTTCATCAAAGGTTCACTACAGCTGCTTTATCAACAAAAAAAAAATGAAACATGGTATAATAGTATATTTATAAAACATTTATAAAAAAAATCATTGAAATCCAGTTTTTATTTATTTATTTATTAAACCAACCAAAACAATGGAACTAACCCTTACTATCGTGCAATGCAATTTTAGACAACTTCAGAGTAACTACATTTAAATACTTAAAGTATTACTAAACACTACCTTTACCATCCATCAAAACAGTGTATTAGTTTGAGATGAGAATTCAGTCATTTCCACAATCTTCTCCTGTCCCACACACCTTGTTGTGTAGAATTGCGTGAAATGTTTGGTGTTGTTCCTAGGTGAGGTGCAGAAGGAAGCGGTGGAGGCAATGGCTGGCTTGGAGGCCGAGATCCACAAGGAAGAGTCTGGACTTGCCATCAGCGGTCACATGGTCCAGGCTGTGTTCAGCATGCTGTGGTCCACTGTCTTCATGGAGCTGTGGAAGCGTCGCAGCTCATCCTTGTCTTACCGCTGGGGGACCCTTCACCTCGCCGAGCGCTTCGCAGAGCCTCGGCCCAGTTTCCACGGTGACCTTGGGGTGAACCCTGTCACGGGCCGTGTGGAGCCCCTGTTTCCTGAATGGCAGAGGGATCTGCGAATGGCACTGGTCTCCATCCCTGTGGTTGGACTATTTCTGGGTATGGCGCCCATCTGAGTTGAAAGTGACAAGCTCAACAAAATCGATTGGCCACAATGTTTTGGTGTGTTCTAACCGACTAACCTTGTGTATTGGGTGGAAATGAATCTGCAGGCATTTACTGGACCCCCCATTAAGTTCATGAAGCATCACAGCAATCTTTTTAACAAAACAAGCCAACTCAAATGTATGTCACCTCACTATTTTCACTTGTTATTGACAAAAAAAGATCCAGACTTTCAATGTGGGTGACGTATGGTTTTCTTCCACTAAAAGAGGAGACAGGCCGAGTTTTTCAACACTTCTAACATTTTGAGCCTTCAAGAGTGTTTGTTCTCATTCCCAAACTATTCTCACCACCTGCTACATAAAAAACACCAGATTATGCAGGGACAGAGTAATTGTATCGATTTGTGAGGTGACAAAGAACACATACTCTTGTAAGAGGATATGCTCCTCTTCTGTCGCTGATGTCAGCAGGCTCACAGAGGTTTCGACCACAATTCGAGGGGGCCAAAAAATGGTCAAAAATCAAACATGAAATCTGGAACGATTTTTTTCCTGGAGATATCGTTTTAAAGTTCAAAGCTATGGCATAAGGGCCAATATTCACGGTATTACATACCGTAGGGTCTTTAAGAGTCCTCAGTCATACTAAAATAAATATTACTGGAATGTGAGAGGAAGCATTCGTAACCTGAGAAACCCACACAAGGCCAAGAACTGTGAGACAGGGTTAGGGTCTCATTTTATTCACAAGACTGATTTGATTTGTTACCTACCCATACTTTGTTGTCCTGAAACAGACCAGGACACTTTTGTAAAGGAGATTTTTAAATGTGGAATTATGCTATCCTGGTTAAACTATTTCAAATACTACTACTACTACTACTACTACTAACAATAATAATAAATAAATAAATAAAAACATACCCTTTTGGGGATTCATATATATTTTCTTATGTGGGATTTACAAACTGCCAAATTGAAGCGAATTTAAGAGTGAATGCCACTTTCATCCTGAATGATGCCTGAGATTCCTGTGTAGTGTGGATGAGTTCCAGGGTCCTGAAGTCCAGTCTCATGTGCGTCTGCAGGGATGGTGGTCCTTGGTATGCTGTGTTTCTACTGGGGGGAAAACCAGGTGATGCGGCTCCATGAGGAATGGGACTCAGTGGTGTCGCAGATGTTGCTCTATGCACCCTCCGTGCTTCACATTGTCTACACCAATGTGCTGGCTACTCTTTACAAAACAGTGGCCCAATCGCTGACTGAATTTGGTCTGTGAACAACAAGATTTTGTAACTATATAAAAGAACTTATTCCAGACTGCAAATGAATGGGACTTGTGTTACGTTACCACCAGCTAATTTAATCATACTGTACATGTGTCCCTTTTTAGAGAACCATAGAGAAGAGTCTGCCTTCCAGAACCACCTAACAGCCAAAGTCTTGGTGGTGAGTTTCTTCCTTTTTCTCTCTACACCATCTACACCGCCCACCCGTCTGACGGCTCAGCTGTTCTTCTCTTTGCTCAGTTCACATTCTTCAACTACTTTGCAGTCCTGTTCCACATTGCATTCGTCAAGCAGGATGTGGCTTTGCTCCGTAAGGTAACATTACAACACTCACTTGCCACATACGTGCAGTCTTGGTGCCCCATGCGAATAACTTCTGTCTGGGTGTAGCGCCTGGCCTCTTTGCTGCTCATTACCCAGTTGGTGAACCAGGTGACTGAGGTGGTAGTACCCTTCCTGGTGGACCGCTTCGTGAGCGCTCCCCACAGGACGGAGAGTGAAGATGACCCAGAGGAGGACAAATTTAGAAATCAAATCAAACTGCCTGTGTTCCCGGTGAGTGCATTTTTTAACTGTGAGATGAGTCATGTTTTTGCTCCATGTTTTATTCACTGCTTGGTGTAGAGGGTTTGTTTTATTTTGCTTTGTTTTGCCCTGCTGTTCGCGGTCAGGGCAGTGTTACAAATACAAACCTCAGGGTTGGCTTCACCTGACGTGGATCCCTAAGTAGACAAAAACTATTTTTGCGCAATTCAGTAGGTTTTTTCCTCAGAGCCTCGAATGAAGCACTCTCACATCATTATTTGCGTGTCAAAGTTGTCAGCCAATCACAGTGCACATACAAACAAACAACGATTCACAGTAACATTGAACCATTTCATGTTGATTAACCGCTAAATACATAAAAGCCTAAAATGGCATTCATGTTCACTGTAGTAATATATGAAAGTTTTATTTTTCAAAGTTGGCCATCTCAGCACCTTAGTGCAGAGACGGCGTGTCAGGGTAACACAAAAAGGTGTCTTAAAATCATTGTAGTGGCTGCCTTGACTTCCACTTTTTGGCTGGCCTGACTGCAGGGGGGAAAAAAGGCCAGAAATAAATAGAAAGGAAACTTCCAAGTTTTTTGCAATTTGCGACCATGCACAACTCATCACAGGTTAATCAAAACAACAGAGATGCTGTATACTCATTCTTGACAATTCATTATATTGACGGGGCTCTTCAAACTATGTTGGCAAAAGGTCTTGTGTATGGGTTGAAAGAAAGGAAACCACAGAAGTAACTAAAGGAGGTGGATGTTGTCGCATTGGAAGGACGGAAGGAAGGAAGGAAGGAAGGAGGCAAATGTAATCTTTCAAACACGATGCTGAGAGAGGGGAAAACAAAAAAAAATTCTATTTGCGATGGATGTCCAAAAACTACTGGCGAGCGAGCAAGAAATGAGGACCACTTCAATATCATCGGTGGCGAGCAATCTGGATCAATTATCCTATGGTTATCTATAACTATAAAATACCAGATGGAAATAAATGTAGAATGTTGAGATCGGGATGCTTTCCCCACCTCTGTTTTCCAATTTGACTGTGAACACACACAAAAAGAAGTGAATAGGAGATGGGAACATACGAAACTGAGAAACTGTTCTCAATTTCCTTACCTGGTTAAATAAAAGTCGAGCACAAGCAAGACTGCGATTGGTTGGCGACCAGTCTAGGGTGTACCTCGCCTCTCACCCGAAGTATTGTGTTTGTATGCATTAAAATCTGTGCCATCATTTCACTTTTTTCCTCTCGACATTTAAAGCATATCCCCACCAAATCCCTTCTTAACAGAAACTGATGATTTTTTAAACATTTGGTTGTTTCTATTTCCCATGATTTTTTGATTCCAAATTTAACTTGTTAAAAATATATAGGGTATATGATGAGAATGAAATGCAAGAGCAATCAGTAATAATATGATGAGGTTGATATGCATGCAGTATAAAATGGACCTCAACGCCACAAAAAGCGATACATTTGCTGCGTTACATTTACTCAAGTCACATTCTCAATCAACTATGCTTGTCAGAGTACTTTAAATACACGTACTTTTTACTTTTACTTGAGTATTTATGTGATGAAGGATCAATACTTTTACTTGGTTACAATGGTCGACTGCCGTTTACTACTTTTTTTTATTCCTTCTTGTGTGCGCATGTCTATTTTTAGACTCCAACTTTGACCTGCGCATAGGGCGGCCATTGTGCCCAACCAACGTAATCGTGAGGCAGTCACATGACCGCACATGGAGGCTTCATGAGCCAATGAAAATGAGTCATTTTTCTGGGGGAAAAACAGTCACGGAAATGTCTATACTTTATAGACCCCCAAAAAACTCTAAAAAAGGAAAGTCTGGTCAGCAAACAGCTTCTGCATGAAGTTATTTAAAGGTCAAGTGTCATCCCTATAAACATTCTAAAAGAGATATTGGAATGAAAAATACATATAACATTATTCACTTCAATGTCTATACAAAAAAATAAGTATGAGCGGAGAGCGCGTCATCAATGCACAAAGTTGCAGAAGTGTCATTTTACAACATCCAAGTGGTCGCCATATTGTCTGCATCCCCTGTCCGTGACGTCACCCCGGACATTCACCAATGAAAACACGCAGTAAACCCTACTATGGGAGACAAAAACGCCCTTTCTGACATGGAAGCTCTTTTTGAAGAAGATATCACAAAACCGAGTGACGTTACCGGGGCAATATTACCCTATTGTTTCAACCTATATTCAGATGATATGCGATCACGGCCAAACCGCCTCCCCGTCCAATCCACTTCCGCGGCAGAGATGAGCCATCGCAGCTCATCGCAGCCGGCTGGTGTGACTCATTTTCACCGCCGAGGTGGCTTATCATGGAGCCGAGCTGGGCTGCTTTAGGGATTTGTTCATAGCCGTCATCCACGATGAACAACACCGTCGAGCCGGGGCGCATTATTGCGTTGTCGTCGCACGCGGCTGAGTGTGGCATTGACAGCAGCGTTCTTTAGAGCCGCCGCCGTCTGCGAGCCTGGAGCGCAGCATTTGCAGAAGCCGTGACCGGCGAGTGCAGCGCCTCGGCCAGTGTGGCTCATTTTTGGCGCCGAGGTGGCTTATCACGGAGCCGAGCCGGGCTGCTTTAGGGCATTGTTCATAGCTGCTGCCGTCCGGGAGGCTTTACGGCGGTGTCCGACACCGTCCGACTCGCAAATCGACACATTTAGGACGCCTGTCATACGTACACAGATCTTTTGTTACGTTATGAGAGACCGATTACGTGGTCCGCCCCAAACCATTATTTTTTTCTATTAGCTGTATACACACCTACCAGTCATTTGGAACCTACGAAGCTCTCCTCCTCTGCACCCTGCAATCCATTTTTCACAATGAACTGGGTCTCTTGCAAATTTATGAAGGGTAAAACCATCCTCCCGAGTATTCAAGCAATGTCCAGCAATGCAACGAGCCAGGATTTTGGCTACACGAAGGAACAACAAGCTACCTTCCCAGAGGTAAAACTAATAGAAACAAACAAGTCCACTTGAGGGCAATCCTGGCAAGTACGTCACTTCCTGCTTTTTCTCAAGACAAATCCCTTTGAGGATTTTCATGGCGGGAGTTACAAAAAGCTGTATACGTCAAAATCATGTTTTGTGGTGAAAAAACGCATGGGTCCATGTCAGCTGCCGTTTTTTCATTAATAACATACTAAAATTCATGAATTTCATGAGAGTGGCACTTTAAGTGACTAAAGCAATTCATATTTCTGTGTGATTTCTGTTTTTTGGCCAGTTAAAAATTGTAATGTTGGCAGATGTGTGTAGAGTTCAATATGTTTTTTTATGTTAATGCTCAGATTTAAAAAAAACAAACAAACAAAAGTTGCTGACAAGTAACTCTTCAGTTGTTTTTTCATCAAATTCTTTCATACTTGAGTTTGTATTTGGATGACTACTTTGTACTTTTGCTTGTAACATTATTCTGAAGCACAGTACTTTTACTTGAGAACAAGATTTGGCGAAGCTATACTCACCTCTGACAGTCACCAAGAAAAACACCAGCAACACTCAACGGCGTAATGGATTCAAATTCTGCAGCGCTTTAAGGTCCCCAAGCTAAAAAAACGCACACTCACCAACTCGTGTGAAGTTTGCCAAAGAAGTGCATTAGGGACATGGATTGGCCTAGCCAGTCTCCAGACCTAAATCCCATAGAAGACAAGTGGAGGGAGCTGAAGCTTTGAGTTACCAAGAGGTGGCCTCACTGCAAAGAGGAGTGGTCCAAAGCTCCTCCTGAGATGTGTACAAACCTGCTGATCAACTACAAGAATCTCCACCAAGTACCAAGTTATATTTCGCGAGGGGCTGAAATACTTATTTCACTCAATGAGTCACAATTTTTTGTTTGATGTGGTTTTCTGTTTTCGTTTTGATCATTTGTCTCTCCTTTACGCCTACCATTCCAAATTATAGACCGTTCATGTCTTTGTTAGTGGATCAACTTACAAAATCAGTGGGGGATCAAAATGGCTATTTCTTCCAGTGTCAAGCAGAGTTGTTTGCCCAAAAGGCCGATAATTCAATTGGCATGTGACAAGCTCAAGGAACTCGAGAGTCACACTCAACACTATAAAAATGTTTATTTCTACACTTTCTTTTTTTACTCACTGTTAAATATAAAATACATTTCAGACACTGAAGCATGTACTCATATATATGAGCTTTCGTAGCTTGAGAGTCTTTGACGACTTTGCGTTTTACACCAGGGCCTGTTCGCAGAGTACATTGAGCTCCTGGTCCAGTTTGGCTATCTGAGTCTTTTCTCGTGTGTCTACCCTCTGACGGCTGTGCTGCTGCTCATCAACAACGTGACAGAGATCCGCTCTGACGCCTACAAAGTCTGCAAACTCTTCCGCAAGTCCTTCTCCGCCCCTGTGGCCAACATGGGTGTATGGCAGGTCAGCAGAGTGCACAGCACACCACTTGCGCAATTGTGAGGAGACAACTGATGTCTTTGTCTGGTCCTTCAGATTGCTTTTGAGGTCCTGAGTTTCGTCGCGGTCATGTCGAACTGCTGGCTGCTGACACTGTCGCCACAGTTGCAAAGGTTGCATGACGAGGGCCACATGAGCAGCACCAACATTGTGCTGATGGCTATTACGGCCGAGGTCTGAAGGATCCTCATGCGTAAGAGACTCACGGCTTGGGTGCTTCTTATTTTTAACTGATTTTCTTCAATTGTTTTTTTTTTTTGCAGCATGTTCTTATCATCGTCAAGGTGATTGTTGCAGCCCTGATTCCAGATGAACCAGACTGGATCAGGAAGAAGAGAGCCCACATGCAGTACACATCCATGCAGGCTTTAAGACAGCAGGTTGACATGTTCGCCTTATATTTACAAGCACGTCTGCTAGTACAGGGCAGCACAATGAACATGGCGGGAGCACGTTTGCCTCACAGTTCTGTGGTCTAGCATTCAAATCTCTGGTCTCCTTCCGCAATCCAAATTTGGTGAATTGAAGACTAAATTTTCCGTAGGTGTGAATGTGAGGCTGAATGGCTGTTCATGTGTGTCCTGTGACTGGTGACCAGTCCAGATTGAAACCCAAAGTCAACCAGGGTAGGGAGAAAATGACAAATCTCAATCGATATCCCTGCAAAAAGAGTGATGCCCCAAAATCAAGGTCTGATTAAGTGTGGGTGGGCTTCCAGTTTTAATTTGAAAAATTGTTAAAAAAAAAAATGTTGTTTACCATTATTTAAAATTCGTCATTTTAGGGTGATGAGCTCCATTTTCGGAATCTCAAAAATATTTTGACAATTGACTCCCAAGAGTTTGATCATGAAAAAGTCACTGATGGTGCAGTGTGGTACAATTGCCTGACTTTGGTGCAGGCAGCTTGGGTTCAGTTCCCACTCAGTGATGCTGTCTATATGTGCCGTGTGCCTGACAGGAGACCAATTCAAGGTGTAGTTCACCCTTTGCCTGAAGTTACCTAGGATAGGTTCCAGCACCCCAGCGACCCTTATGTGGATAAGTAGCTCGGAAAATGGATGGCTGGATGAAGGTTAACCGTGGTCCATTCCCTTGTTACTTCCAGACAAAAGATCCAGATTGAAGTCTGTAGTTGATTTCCTTTATCAGGAGATTACCAAATTGGCCTTTGTCAGCCGTGTGACTGGAGCTAATAATAGAGAGCACAAAGAGATATCAGTGCAAGTGAAGGAGGTTGTTGTTAGGATGAAAAGAAATAAATGACACCACAAATATGCAAAAGTTATGTCTAAATCACAGATCTGGTCAAATCAAATTGGGCAATTGGTTGAAACCCCCCCCCCCCCCCACACACACACACACACACACACACAATTTTGGAATCCAGATTACTCATGAAAGGGTTGGCATATTGTCAACGTCTACAATCAAGCACTCTTACATAATTCCCACCCAGGATCTCACCCCTGGCCAATTATGCCTCCTTGAAGCCGATGGCTGAATAGTAATTCCAGTAGAATCCCCGATCAGAGTGCTTGACTCTGCAGAAGATGTACTTCACTCCTGAGCTGTGCTGTCACTTGGTGTTAAAATAGATGTAGTCCCAGGTCGACTAAATCAAACAGCCTTTATTACATCACGGCCCAGAGTATTTTATGGACAATGTTCAGAGATCTGCGGCGCAAACTAAGCACTGTGAGCGTTTGTTCATGAAAGCCAACACGAAATCATAATTAAACTTGGCCAGAAAGCCTCTGGAATCAGATTCTTTGGACAAACTTTATCAGAATGATGAGAAGAGAAATACAAAGACAACTTTTGGCAGGCGGGCATAAAAACCTCCATCCATTTTCTGAACCTCTTATCCTCACAAGGGTGGAGGGAGCGTTGGAGTCTATCCCGGCTATCTTTGGGCAGGTATTAAATAAAATACAACTCACCATTATACTGTATGCAGTTGTTGTACTACTGTATGTAGTGGGAGCTCAGTCATTGTTTGTCTTCAACCAGCCGCTCCAATCTTAAGTAATAGAAGGTAAAGTTTCACTCCTTACTCTGTTTTGGTTGCAGTCATTTGCAGAAAATCCGATTAGATAAAAACAGGATATTGGAAATTAGGCACAATTACTTTTTTGGGCAGTTTTGAAGGTTTCATCGCCCCATTTGGGAGCCTGTCATCACTTATTACACAAGGTGGGCTTCGTGTTAGTGGTAAACCTTGGATTTCAAGGTGGAATGTTCAGATAGTCTCTTAATTGCTGCTTTCTTTTTCTTGGAAATTATCAGCTCTTCTTCTGTTTCATCATTTGGCCTTTTTCCCTTTTCTGAGCACGGAAAATTAGCCATTGCTAGTGTGATACCACAGTGATTATTCATGTGATTGGGACTGAGACCCTGTAAATGAAAATAACAACAATTCCAAAGTGCGAAGCTCTTATATTAAAACTTTTAAGGTAAGTAAAAGGTGTGTAAAAATAGTCAATGTTGTTTGTGTTAAAAGTCGGTGTTGATCTTTCTTGTGTTTTTATTTCAGCCTGTAAAACTCATTTTTTCCCCTTTCTCTTCCAGAACTTGCCATCTGAGGAGGCCCAAATCTCTTTCAATGTGTGAGGTAGCGACACCCAAGAAAAACAAATTTGAGTTTTATTGGCATGTTTCTGTGCATACGTCATAGGTATTTTTAAAGGTGGGATTTTACACTTTGGAGACAAGTCACATGCTGGTATTTTAGTGAAATGGGGGCTGGGGGGATTTTATATCAAATTCATACCAGAGAAATATATGAGCCTTCGATGAACAAAATAATATCCAATGTGACTAAAAAGGAAGACAAACTGCAAAGTAGAAGGTCAAAGGGTGAATTATAGCAATGAAGTATATGTACGGAAAGGGATGAATATAAGACAAAAAAAAGTTCCAAAAGCAAAGTCGTTTTGAACAGGAAAGGCCCCTTGTCGCTTGATATTCTAAGGCCTAAGAGCACCACTTAAATTTGTCTTCAAAGTCCCAACTGGCAGCTTTAATTCCACCAAGTTTGTTGCTTTTACCCCACATGGTGCTTCAACAATGTCCACTCTGGAAGTTGCACTTCCACATCACACATACACTAAAAGTACAATTCAGACTTTAGAGGGTCAATGTGCAAACTGAATGTATTTACTATTTGCTGCATAGGAAATGCCTTTAAAATAAGGTTTACATTATATAGGTTGAAAGGTCAGAGAGAGGCGAAATATTTATTACCATGCTGACACTGTTTTCTTGACGAGATTTTTGTTTCGCATGTTGTCCAAAATGAT
The DNA here is from genome assembly GCF_019802595.1 of Syngnathoides biaculeatus. Lineage (NCBI taxonomy): Eukaryota > Metazoa > Chordata > Actinopteri > Syngnathiformes > Syngnathidae > Syngnathoides > Syngnathoides biaculeatus. The sequence goes on along the minus strand of NC_084645.1, from coordinate 9,673,234 downwards.
CGAAGCTACAGTGAGTGACGAAAGGTAAATGTCACCATAAACAGCAGTTTACTTCAAAAACTCTTTTTTTTTTTTTTAAATTGTAACCTAGATATCATCTAGGATTTTTGTAATAATCACAACAGAATGTGTTTTCTGGATTTTGGCAGTGATTTTCAGATCGCACTATAGAGGAGATAATAGCTCAGCAATACACGCAACATGATTTGGTAAAAATTCCCCTGAAATTACAAAAAGCAGATAATGATGCTGCCAATATAAAAATAGAAAAAAAAAAGTTATTGTTGAAAGTAACAAGCATAAACTAAACTAACAGACCACGTCTTGTACTTTGCAATTATATGTGCTTTTGTTCATCAGTTGTAGCGCTTTTATGCACTTATTTTGTATTGTGCCTCTAGTGACTGCTTAACTCAGCAGTATTACTACTGATTCATCTTCTACTTTGTGCTGTTCACGCTTTAGTGCTGGGAGATTGAATGTGGCAAATCATACAATGTGTATTCTTCTTCCAAAGAATGGCTTCAACAATGGCACCTAGCAGTTTTAAACAAAGTAGTTATTCAACTTCTAACCACTAGTAGGCGCTTCAAGACTAAGTGTCCTTGCAATTTCGTCAGGGTGTCTGGTCAAAAGTGGGTATGAACATGGGCTGTATCACAATAAAGAAGAGTAAAAAAGGTTACTTTTTGTTTTGTTTTTTGCTCTTCACAAATGACACCAAGCTTATCTGTTCCACAGATTTAATCAATTTGAATAAATAAATACAGAAAAATAAGTACATGGCTGCAGCGAGACTACGTCCTATAATTTGAAAGCAGTAGACAACATAACATCTGGGAGGGGCGGGCTGTAACTGTAGAGGAATAATCACGACCATATAGACTCTATTCTTGGTACAAATGTTACACTTACATTGCTGCTGAAATACGAGCAATAAATAGAATTCCAATGACGTCACCACCACCCTTAGACCAATCGGATAAACTAAGGATAGAAAAAAACTTCACTCTTCACCTATCACCTGTGTTCTCTGACCTTTATGACACACAAGATGGCGTAATTGGAAACCTATCCATTATCAGATTTCACGCTCCTTCTATAAGCGGGGACCATTTGATAGAATCATCATACGTTGCCTGCCCAATTTAGGCATTAAACTCCAGAAATTAATATAAATAGGCTGCTCTGCAGGCTACGGGGAGACATATACTGTGTTTATATATATATATATAATACAGTAGCTTATTCTACAGCTTTGGCCCTTGTCACTTTACAAAATGTATCTACATTTATCATCTGAACCTTAAATAAGACATGAGTGGATGTGAAAATAGAAAACATATGTATGGCAACATAAATCCTCACGGAGTGACTCCTGCCAATATGGGACAGAATTCCGATTACTATATGAACAGTAGGAAGCTAGCAAGTAGTGTGTACAATCAAGGTAACAAGAGGAGAACAGCAGTGCCCTGCAATAGACAAGACACGATAAGGAGGTATCTGGTGATAAATAACACTAACTGCATGCGCAGCAAGTTACACGCTTCTCAAGACAATGAACAACAAATCTAGACGTCCCAAAAGCTCACTGGAAAAATTTAAAACGCTAATCAAGAATAGTGGTATTATTTCATCAAAACCTACCCGCTTAGACTTAAAACACCCGTTTTTTTTTTTCTTAGTCCACTGGCATCTTTTTCTACTTCGATCAAGTAAAAATCATCTAAAGCGTTACTTTTTAGGTGATGAGTCTTATTTTAAGTCTGAGCAGATGAGTTTTGATGAGAAGACCAAAATATTCCTGGTATTCCAGGTGGTGTGCATCCTAGACGTGACAACAAAAACGATTCGGGCGAGTGATCAATGGACGGAACATTAAGAGGACAGAGAATGATACAATCATCTCAGTCTGAGGCATATTATATATATATATATATATATATATTATATATATATATATATATATCATAACATATTGTAACAGTCTCTGAGCTTATATTAAGAAGTTTGTAACCAAAGAAGCAGGTTGTGGAAATGGAAGAAGAAGAAACAAGTGCTTTTTTTCTGTGAAGCCTTCGTCAAGACAGCCTTCTTCCATCGACAGTGTGCTTGCTACAGTCATTGTTTGATTGGGAAGTCGAACAGCAAAGTGGGCGATAACGAACTACAGTGAAGCCACTGTGCTATAAGACAAAGTGGAGCTTCAAATTGTGATCTCTGTTGCACTCCAAAGTGTCCCGTAGCCACGTTCACACAGCTGGGAGTGCGTGTTGTGTGTCATTTAGAGCACATGGCAACAGTTGTACTGGGCCAGCGGGAGGATCTTGGCTTTATTGTTTGTCGGGATGTTGAAGGCCAACGCTTTCTCACACAGAGGCAGCTGGAAAAGGCGCTCACGCAGTTTGAGGCTGTGACGTTTCCCTGCTGGCTCCGTCCTAGCGGCGGCTTCGTCCCAAGACACCGTTGCATTGTGGGATTGGGATCTGTCAGTCACAAAGTCATCCCTCGTGCCCGTGTCTGTCCTCTGGTCCTTCTTTCCCGTGCGAGATGTCTTTTGTTTCTTGGGTGTTGCGCAGGCGGCAGGTTTGTTGAAGTTGTTGTTTGGTTCAGTCTCCGGGCTTGTGGGCTCCATCCAGCCCTGGCAGCATGGCACCCTCAAAGCAGTCTCTGGCTCGCACGAAGCGGGGGGCTCGGGAGCACGACTGACCAGATTGCCTATGTGACCCATTGGTTGGTATGAAATCACAGACGAGGTGTGTATGTGGTCAATCTCCATCTCTGCTCCTTCCATCATCTCCTCCGGGCTTCTTTGCTCTTCCTTTCTTTCCTCTTGGTCATCTGCTCCTTCAAGCGCGACCTCGGTTTCCTTCTGTGGCTCAGTTCCATTCAACGACAACAAACCTTCACACTCTGTGGCCAGGTTGCTCTCCTCCTCTTCTTCCTCCTCCTCCTCCTCACAAATCTGCAGGAGAGCCGGGAGGTTCTTTGTTACACGAGGCTCATCGGCTGGTGCTGGGTGAAGCGAGTAGCCGAGGTTGACCTGCCGTGGAGCAGGCAAGGACTGCGGCTTGGCGGCCAGCAGGTCGCCGCACTCGACCATTCGCGAGAGTGGCGAAGTGGACGAGAGAGCCCCTGAGAGCCAATGGGGAGGGGCTTCTGGGCTGAGCAGTACATTGTCCAACCCATGCAACCAGTGGTGAGCTTCAATCTCCTGCAGCGATGCTCGGAGTGATGGATCTCTCTGGAGCATCCTGGAGATCAAACTGACAGAAGACAAGAGAATGACATAATGCACTGAAGAAAGGAAGCCACCAAATTCATCCACTTCAAATTCATTTGAAGTGATTTTTTACATTTAATTCAAAACTACTACGGTTAGCTGGAACGAATCAGGATTTTTTTTCAACATGGTCCAAATTAGAATTTTTTTCCATTGCCTTACAGTAATTGCTCAATAAAGGGTGATTAATTGATCGCGGATTCAGTGCATCACAGATTTTTTTCAAAGGTTTAGCATAGTACAAGTACTCAGCCACACATCTCTTACAGAATAGATCACTGGTGTGCAACTCAAGGCCCGGGGGCCAGATCTAACCTGCTGCGTGATTTTACGTGGCCCGCAAAAGGTGTCCGTGTCTGTATCTGTGTCAACTTTCATGACTCTTGTGAAAATTTGTACAAAAATTTCAAATTGTCGTGAATTATAAATGATAACGTTGAGATATTCTAAGAATTTTTGTGTTACCAAACATTAACTTCTTTTTTTTTTCGGCTTGTCCTGTTAGGGGTCGCCCCAGTGTGTCATCTTTTTCCATCTAAGCCCATCTCCTCTCTAACACCCACTGTCTTCATGTCCTCCCTCACAACATCCATCAACCTTTTCTTTTGGTCTTCGTCTTGTTCTTTTGCCTGGCAGCTCCATCCTCAGCACCCTTCTACCAATATACTCACTCTCTCGCCTCTGATCATGTCCAAACCATCGAAGTCTGCTCTCTCTAAGCTTGTCTCCAAAACATCCAACTTTGGCTGTCCCTCTAATGAGGTCATTTCTAATCCTATCCAACCTGTTCACTCCAAGTGAGAACCTCAGCATGCTGCCTCCAGTTCTGTTTCCTGTTGTTTCTTTAATGTCACAGTCTGTAATCCGTACATCATGGCTGTTTTATAAACGTTGCCCTTCATCCTAGCGGAGACTCTTCTGTCATATAACACACCAGACACTTTCCGCCAACTGTTCCAATCTCACAGTCATAACTGCCCACCGAGACACACCACGACAACGTGGCCTGCGACAAAACTTAGTAGGACATGCCTGGTATGGAGTCGGCTTTGAAACCAAATTGATTGAAATGTTGCAGCAATGACTCATAGAAGGTCAACTGGGCTTGTTCTTAGCAGGAAAAGGCACCTTATTGGGTACAGGTACCTTACAAGTTTAGAACACATGCCATAGTAATAGATTTATTCATTAAAATCACAAATAACCCAACCTTTACCAGACGAATAGATAATGCACACACAACAATTTTGATTGGAACACATGCAAGTAAAGACCAATGTTTAACTTGATTATAGTTTAAAACATCACAATATATTCCTGGTCCCCTTGTTGCTTTCGGCTGACAACATTGCCAGGAGAGGGAGTGTCATAAATGGTGCAACTGCATAAGCCAGGAAATCACAAGTTCATAACATGTCCACATGGGCTACTCACTCATTTACTTAGGGCATCCCCAGTAGGCATGAGTTTATGCTGTGTTTGCATAGCGACCTCAAGTGGTCAAATAAAATACCTGTACCTCTCGCCAAAGTGCAGTTTCACAAATTGGTACTGAAACATAGCTAGAACATACACTCCCTTGTGAAAGTATTCGACCCCCTTCACCTTTTCAACCTTTCGCCACATTTATGCTTTAAACATAAAGATATAATGATATTTTTTTGTCAAGAATCAACAAGTGGGACACAATCTTGAAGTGGAACAAAATTTATTGGATATTTTAAACTTTTTTCAACAAATTAAAACCTGAAATGTGGGGTGTGCAGTATTACTCAGCCCCCTTGCATTACTACTTTGTAGTGCCACCTTTTGCTGCAATTAGAGCTGCAAGTCGCTTTTGGGTATCAATTTTGCACATTGACAGACTGAAATTCTTGCCCATTCTTCTTTGCAAAAAGCTCGAGCCTGGTGAGGTTGGATGAAGAGTGTTTGTGAACAGCCAGTCTTCAAGTCTGCCCACAGATTCTTGATTGGATTCAGGTCTGGACTTTGACTTGGCCATTCTAACACCTGGATACGTTTATTTGTAAACCATTCCATTGTAGATTTGGCTTTATGTTTTGGATCATTGTCCTGTTGTAAGATAAATCTCCGTCCCAGTCTCAAGTCTTTTGCAGACTCCAACAGGTTTTCTTCCAGAATCATCCTGTACTTGGCTCCATTCATCTTCCCATCAATTTGAACCCTGTTGCCTGTCCCTGCTGAAGAAAAGCAGGCCCAAACCATGAGGCAGCCACCACCATGTTTGAAAGTGGGGGTGGTGTGTTCAGGGTGACGAGCTGTGTTGGTTTTATACCAAACATATCGTTTTGCAGTGTGGCCAAAAAGTTAAATTTTGGATTCATCTGACCAGAGCACCTTGTTCCACATGTTTGGTGTGTCTCCCAGGTGGCATGTGGCAAAATTTAAATGAAACTTTTTATGGATATCTTTGAGAAATGGCTTTCTACTTGCCACTCTCCATTAAAGGCCAGATTTGTGCAGTGTACAACTGATTGTTGTCCTATGGACAGACTCTCCAACCTCAGCTGCAGTTCATCCAGAGTGATGATGGGCCACTTGGCTGCATCTCCGATCAGTTTTCTTCTTGTTCAAGGTGATAGTTTAGAGGGACGGCCAGGTCTTAGTAAATTTGCAGTGGTCTGATACTCCATCGATTTCAATATGATTGCTTGCACAGTGCTCCTTGAGATGTTTAAAGTTTGGGAAATCTTTTTGTATCCAAATCCGGCTTTAAACATCTCCACAACAGTATCTCGGATCTGTCTGGTATTTTCCTTAGTCTTATTGATGCTCTCTGCACTTTAAACAGAACCCTGAGACTATCACAGAGCAGATGCATTTTTATGGAGACTTGATTACACACTGGTGGATTCTGTTTATCATTATCAGTCGACACTGGATCATTGAGAGAAACTCATTGAACTTCCGGATTAAGTTTGCTGCAGTGAAAGTAAAAGGGGCCAAATAATATTCCACACCCTACTTTTCTGTTTTTTATTTGTTAAAAAAGGATAAAATACCCAATATATTTGGGTCCACTTCACGATAGTGTCCCACTTGTTTTTTATTCTTGACAAAAAAATAAAAATGTTGTATCTTTATGTTTGAAGCCTGAAATGTGGCAAAAGGTTGAAAAGTTCAAGGGGGCCGAATACTTTCACCTTTGTAGGCCTTATCAGATTTGGCCCTTTTTTGTGGTGATCTGTTTTAATGTTCTAATTCATCAATCCAATCACTGATGTCATTGATCAGCGCTGCTTCTTCTTTTCCTTTCGGCCTGTCCCGTTAGGGGTCGCCACAACGTGTTATGTTTTTCCATGTTCATCTATATCCTACATCTCCCTCTCTAACATCCACTGACCTTATGTCTTCCCTCACAACATCCATTACCTTCTCTTTTGGCTTTCTCTCACTCTTTTACCTAGCAGCTCCATCCTCAGCGCCCTTCAAGTTATATACTCTCTCTCTCACCTCTGGACATGTCCAAACCATCAAAGTCTGCTTTCTCAGAGCTTGTCTCTAAAACATCCAACTTTGGCTGTCCCTCTAATGAGCTCATTTGTAATCCTATCCAACCTGCTCACTCCTAGAGAGAACCTCAGCATCTTCATTTCCCCCCACCTCCAGCTCTGCTTCCTGGTATCTCTCCAGCGCCCCCGTCTCTAATCCGTACATCGTGGCTGGCCTCACCACTGTTTTATAAACTTTGCTCTTCATCCTAGCAGACACTCTTCTGTCACATAACACACCAGACACCTTCTGACAGCTGTTTCAACCTGCTACTACCACGTCCCATCTTTCATGATCATTCTTCTTATCAATTCAAATGGGGCCGGATACACTGGTTACTGTGGTGACAAAATGAGAGTGGATTGAGCTGACTGGATTGAAGACAACCTGGAGAAAAATGTGTGTTGATAGTCACTGGTGCTCGGTAGAGGACTTGAATTGAATTATTGCTTGAGGTGTGTTTACATACTTTTAATAAAATATGGCTCACGTGCCAAAAAACGTTATGTAGCCTAGCAAGCGACTGCTCGCCCTCTTGCTAGCGGTTGTATGTAAACATGCTGCCATTCTGTCGAATCGTGCTCTGCAGTTTCTGTGTTGGAAAGTAATTTAATTACAATAAAATAATTAAAGTAATTAAATTAATGTTACTTTAATTACAATAAAGTAATTAAATTAGTGAGTTAGCACCTATTATTTCTGTAATGTTTTGAGCTAACTGATTGAAATACATGATCTGACCAGAGCAGTGATTTCCAACTTTTATGGAGCTAAGGCACATATTTTACAATTAAAAATCTCACAGTACAACAACCAACAGACAAAAATTAAAACAAAAGTAGATACATTAAATTACTACAACGTTTATCCAAAACAAAACCCATATAATGAATGTGAAGATTTATTTGTATATAGTAGAATCTGTTCATCTGCCATGAATGCAAAAATGTTATCCCCATTTCTCAGGGCCAAAACAAAAACTCATGAGATCTGTTATGAATATCCCAAAGGTTGTACTGTTCTGCTCAAACAAGCCACCATGTGATCGCAGATTGTGTTGGATCAGATATCTTGCAGTGTTTGTGGTCAAACAACCACCCACTGGGCTGACAAAATTTATGCTTACTCGACGGGAAAATTAATAAAAAGAAACTCGCAAAGAACACATAATATTGTTGTATGATGAGAAAGTTGTATGTTGCAGCCCACCACCCCTAGAGAAAAAGTTCCACATAAAATTGTCGTAAAAAACAAAACAAAAAAAAAACAAATGACAGCACGATATAGCTTTTCTCACAGCTTCATATTGTTGTAATGACAAACGCACAAAATCAAAGCAATTTATGCAATAGTTTTTAGTTAAGGTTCACTTTTGGAAAAACCTTACATCAAGAGGTGGTCTAAAATACATTTGCAGAATACTATGAGATACTATTAGATATCCATCCATTATCTGAGCCGCTTATCCCCACAAGGATTGCAGGAGTGCTGGAGCAGATCCAAACCAGATAATTTAATTAAATTTTAAGTTTAATTTAGTTGAGTAGGATAATCTTTACAGGAATCTTACAATTGGACCAATGGACAAACTCTTCCATCCATCCACTTTCTTCCCTGCTTATCCACGCTAGGGTCACTGGTGAGCTGGAGCCTACACCAGCTGACTTTGGGTGAGAGGTGGGGTAAAATTGGGCCAACCACAGTTTTTAAAAACCCATGAAACTATTTCATTCATGTGTCCCAAAGAATGCTCTATTGCAGCTCAAATGTAAAAGACAGTGTCACTGAACAACGAAAACTTTCTTGGATCGTAAAGGAAAGTGACTGCTGAGTGTTTAATGAAGCTTGTCTGTGTGCAGCTCTAGTGGAGCACTAAAATTATTTGCTGAAACTAAAGAGCTGCTTTTACGGTCACTGGTTATTTAACACAGGGTGGCTCACCACATCAAGTGAGCAAAATTTAGTCGGCCTTCAGTCATAAAAGTAGTACAAGGATGAGGATATGATGGAGCAACATTGTAGGAGGTTGTTTTCCGTTCGGTGGTGGTGAAAGAGGACAATTGACTGAATGCATTAACATGACTGTGGTCCGTGTGTACTTACTCTCTGCAGTCACTTGAGACGTGGTCAGGGATGGAGTAACGACAATCCAGAATCATTACCAGAGTCTCACTGTCGTTGGCCTCTTGGAAGGGAGGAACCCCACACACCAACATATACAAGATCACCCCCAGAGACCAGATATCTGCAACAAACAAAAGCAACAGAATAAATATACACACAGTTAAACATAAAGATTTGAATCCACGTGAAATAAGAGGAAAGTCATAGTGACATCTGTGTTGAAACTTTTTGCTACTCTTGACTTCTGACCCTCACCCAAAAGACAAACAGGTACACATGTATGCTTCCTGGTGCTGGCAGTGTATTTCCTTCTATGGTCTCCCTCCCTTTCCTTCCCTGCCCTTTCACCTCCACTTATTACACACACACTCGTGTTGTCATTTCTCTTTCAGGGTTACTTTGCTTCCATGAACAGTGAAATGCAGGAAGTGGTCAAGCATATCATTTCCTATGCAAAGGCTTCAGCTTATGAAAGACCGATAAAGATATGGCTGGACTTGGGAATGTTAGCAGTTAAAAAGAAACAAAACGTGTCATACGTGCACTTTAAAATGTGCCACAGAGAGGCAAATATTTGGTGCTTTCTGAGGTTGACTGTCCCACTATTCAATTTTCCAGAATGAGCTACCAAGTAACATTGTAACAACAGGATGCTTTCTTGATGCATTTGAAGTAACAGGACAAAATTGTTTTGCGAGCACTCAGTAGGCTGCAATTCTCAGCCTTGAAGGATGAAGGAGAGAATCAGTCCTTTTTTGCACTGTAACACAATAATACAATCAATAATACACCCTGGTTTAAGTGCCAACTGAGCTCTTTCATTATTTTCTTTAAAGTCAGAAGCTGTCTCCATAGATTCCTTGAAGTTTTTGTATCTTTGGATTCAAACTGTTTGAACTTAGTCAAATATTTGGGATATTCTTCCACAAGCTTCTCACAATAGTTGCCAGGTATTTTAGCCCATTCTTCCTGACAGAACTAATGTAACTGAGCTAAGTTTGCCCTCCACCTTGGTCGATCATAAATTTTCAATAGAAGTGATAGTCAGGTCTCTGCCACCCCAAAACAATGACATTGTTATCCTTAAGCCACTTTGTAACTTGTTTGGTAAGATGTTTGGGGTAATTGTCCATTTGGAAGACCCATACAGTTGAAGCCAAAAGTTTATGTATATTGTGCAAAAACATTTTTTTTTCTCTCACTGTCTGAAGTCAAATCAGATCAAACCTCTTCTTTTTCAGGTGAGTCAGGATCACCAAAATGATTTCATTTTGTTCAATGCCACAATAATGACAGAGACAACTTATTAGAGAATTTTACATTTACGTTTACAAAAGTTTCCTTAGTATCGAGTAGCATTTCCTATGAACTGCATGACTTTGGTCAAACGTTTTGGATAACCTTCCACAAGCTTCTGACAGCACTCTGTAGGAATTGTGGCTCATTCCTTGTGACAGAACTGGTATAACAGAGTCAGATTTGTCAGTTGCCTTGCTCGCACATGTCTTTTGAGATCTGCCCGCAAATTTTCGATGGGATTCAGATCAGGGTCTTGTGATGGCCTCTCCAAGACATTGACTGTTGTCCTCAAGGCACTTTTTTTTAACCATTTTGGCAGTACGTTTAGGGTCATTGTCTATTCGAAAGACCCATTTGCGCCCAGGTTTTAGCTTCCTGGGTGACATCTTGAGACATTACCTCAATATTTCCATGTAATGTTCCCTCTTCATGATGCTGTTTATTTTGCAACAGCAAAACAGGCCCACAACATGATGCTGCCACCTCCGTGCTTCACAGTTGATATGGTGTTCTCAGGTCTAAAAGCTTGCCCTTTTTTCCTCAAAATGTAACAATGGTCATTATGGCCAAATAGCTCCACTTTCGTTTCATCAGACTAAAACAATAGACATCTCTCCAGAAGTTAATATCTTTGTCTTGGTGTCTTTTTGCCAGATGTAATCTGGATAGTTTTATGTTTCTTTAAGAGTAATTGCTTCATTCTCACTGTGTGGCCTTTCACCACATGTCGGCGCAGGACTCATTTCACTGTGGATAATGACACTTTCTTACAAGCTTCATCCACCATCTTCACAAGGTCTTTAGTTTTTGTTAAGGGGCTGATTTGCATATTTTGGACCAAAAGACATTCATCTGTGGGACACAGAGCTACTCTTCTTCCTGAAGTTTGTGATGGCTGGACATTCCTACGATGCTTATACTTGCATATTGAACAGATACACATGGGACCTTCAGGCATCTGGAAATTGCACCAAAGCATGAGCCAGACTTGTAAAAATCCACAATTCTCTGATTTCCTGACAGGTTTCTTTTGATCTTCCCATGATTTCAAACAAGGAAGCAGTGTGTGAGGTGTGGCTTTAAATACATCCCCAGGTGTGCCGTGATTTATCTCATATGGTTTCAGTTAACCTATCAGAAGCTTTCAAATCCATGACCTCATCATCAGTACATCCCCATGTTCTTTAAAGACAGTACATTAGTGTAGGTAAACTTTTGACCTGAAAGAAAATATTTAAAAAATTCTCTAATAAATTCTCTCTCTCATTATTGTGGCAAATAATGTGTATGTCAAATATGTAAACTTCTAGCTTCAATTGAACATGGACAAGATTTAACTTCCTGCCTGTTATCTTGAGATGTTGCATCAGCATTTCCACATAATGTTCTTTCCTTATGATGTCATCTATTTTGTGACATGTACCAGCCAACTTCATCTAACGTTCCAAAAACTTGTGAGGTACGTTAACTGAAGAATAAATTATCCATTGGTGTGAATGTGAGTCAGAATGTTTTTCTATAAGTATCCTGCGATTGGCTGTACCCCACTTCTTGCCACAGCTCACGTACATCTGTAGTGAGTTTATGTGGTATAGAGAATGGATGTATGGATGTCAAAACAGAGCTAAAACTAGACATCCCTCCACAATGTATGGGGGGGGGGTCAAAAAGAAAATTTCTGAGGGATGTTGGGGTGACGCTAGAGATGTAACATTTTTTGCACTGTCAATTTGAAATAATGTAATTTTTTTTTTTTTTTTTTTTTAGAGGCTATAAACTTTTGGCCAGGTTTCCAAGTGCTTTTTTATTTTTTAAAAGTTTCGTCCACACATGGTGGAAATAAGCAATATTTGCACTTGAAAGTGAAATTCATAAATTTTTTCATACATTTTTAATGATACCTTGATATAAAAATAGAAAACCCTGTGGTTATATCATCCATGCACCCGCATACACAACCATACGGTTTCTAGTAAACACACAGCCATTGTCCATCATTACAGTCCTCACAATCGGTCTCAGTCATCCCTGTACATTGTACACAGTCATGCTTGTCTCTGTTTAGAGAACAATTATGCAATAGGGTTAAGAATAAGTAGAATAGAGTAATGTACCTTTCTCAGCTAACAAGGAAATATTACATACTCTAGGTACAGTAGCTACCATTAGTAGCCTGCTGAGCACATAGACCAGGAATGAACTGATGACACTATTTTTAAGATGTTCAATATTACTGATAGCTATCTATCCTCAATCAAATTAGACTGGGTTTAAATGCACACAAGCTTAATCATCTATCGTTCAGCAAACCATGTCAGCACTACAGTATTGCTTAATGCTGAAATTCAATAATAAAAATGACTCACTGTACTTCTGTCATGTTTTATTACAGTATAACGAATCAATAATTGCGATTAGGAATTGAATATACAATGACAGTTTTTGCTTATAACTGCAGCATGCAAAAACAATGTGTCGCTTCACTCTAACCATAGTGCAACATGACAGGGAAAGACAGTAACAAAAGCCCATGTTTTCACATTTCAAACATGACTGTCTGAAGCAGACCTCCCATACTAAGTTGCAAACTCTGCAACTAGAGATAAAAAGAAACGACACCTAATCATAGAAGCTTAAATAAAACCCTTATGAAAGACACCAATGTGTTGAGATTTCTGGGGGGCTTTTTGTGACAGTACAAACAGAATCAGACTGTGTGTTGTTGATACATACAGTGGAGCAGAACACAGCATGATCTAAAAACAGACAAAAGGTTTCTTATCTATAATGTTCTAAAATTGATATTTTTTTCAAGTGGTTTGTTTCCCATGTGTGATTCCTTGTTACATCGTACCCTAAAGCAGAGAAAGGAGTTATGTCAGACTGAGATGACGCCAAAGCACACAATTTATGGGCAATGATAACGGTTGGCCTTGGCAACAACAACAAAAGGCAAACAGGAACAAAAATATGGAGCTAAAAAGTAAAAAACTACCTTCTATTTCACTCTAGATGTTTGGTGTGTTTTGAGGACATGATTCAAGATCTCTCAGCAAACGTCTGTATCGACACTTTAGGACATTGCTGGAACAAAAAGGGTCTTTTCGCAAACAAAAAATTGCTCTGGGATACTATGCTGATAAATTAAGGGTAGAATGTAGAGGGAACAGGTCCAGTTCAACCGCTAACCTATTTTTAATAGCTTAATCTTAATACGTTTTGTGTGTGTGTGTGTGTGTGTATATATATATATATATATATATATATATATATATATATATATATATCTCTCGCCACGACTTGGACTTGAGTCATAAATATGCTAAAAAAAAACTTGCAAGTCATCATGAACTACAACAATGTATTGGGACAACATTCAGGGACAACATTCACTTAAATGACTCACACTATCCCAAACACTAAACTTGTGCCTCATGGGTGGACAAGGAAAGGCAATCACCATTTTATAGCATTTGTTTCCATCTATTAAAAACAAAAATGGCACCGATTCCCTGTGAAGTTACTTTTCGTGTCAAAATGGTGAGTACCCTTCAAAATAAAAGGCTCCAAGCTGAAAACGGGATGTCAAGTTAAAACTTGCACATAGAAAAGCATTTGCCGTGTTGAAATGGTCCAAAATAACTTTTAATAATGATAATTAACTTTTAACTGAAACTAATGAATATTAAGTCAATTGGGTTAGCTCCAAACACATTGACTTTTAGTTCTTATGTTTGATACTGATACTTATTATGAAAAACCCTGAGTCAAATATTAATTTTAGCTGATGCTGCTTAGAGAATGGATGTTCATAATTTGGACACCCTGTACATAAAACAAGCAAACTTTTTTGGCCCAACCCCCTAAAAGAATCGGAATCACGAATTGATTAGAACCAGAATTGGAACAGGAATCATATCAAATTCAAACGATGCTCAATCCTAGTCCCAATGATCCAAGGAGCTAAATTGTCTGAGGCTTTATCCCCCCTGGCAGAGTCACCAATGTAAAACGTCCTAGATGAGGGACCAGAGAAACCACGTCTCTCAAGACTTTTACGATGCATGAAAACATTGGAAAAGGTTTTCCCTTGTCTGGACGCATGTCACCAGTGCCCAATTTTTGAACCAGGCCTAGAGGTGTGGTCAAAGGCAAGTGCCTGGTGGCTAAGTCTGCACCCATGGAGCCTGGCCAGGGACACCCAAAAAGGGTGATGTGGGTACTCCTTCCCATGGCCTCACCACCTGTATGAGGGGCTGCAGTGGTCAGATGCAGTGTGAGTTGGGTGATGGCTGAAGGTCTTGAAAATCTCATCGTTGGTTACAGAAACTGGCTTCAGAGACAAGGACCATTCTCTGGCAGAGAAGGAGCCCAAGGTGGTGTGTGATAAGAGTAGTTCCAACAAGATCTTGTTGTGCTCGCTTCGACATACTGCTTGCGCTCTGGTACCAGTCTACTCTGTGATCTCCAACCCTCATTGGAACAGCGAAGCAGAAGGAATAAAAATCAGCACCTCCAGATCTGAGACCATGGTCCTAAATCAGAAAAGGGTTGAGGGCCCTCTCCAAGTTGGGGATGAGATTCTTCCCTAGGTAGAGGAGTTCAAGTATCGGGAGTCTTGTTCACAAGTGAGGGAAGAATGTAACAGGAGATTAATGGGGGATCCATGCAGTGATATGGATTTTGTATCAGTCAGTGGTGAAGGAGCTCAGCTGAAAGGCGAAACTCTCAATTTACTGGGTGATCTCCATTCCTACCCTCACCTATGGTCATGAACTGTGGGTTGTGACAGAAAGAACACGATCCCAGACACAAGCAGACAAACATTTTCCTCGGCAAGATATCTGGGCTCGCCCTTAGAGATAGGGTCTTAGAGAAGTCTGTCATCTGCGAGGGGTTCAGAGTAGAGCCACTGCTCCTACACATGGAGAGGAGCCAGATGAGGTAGCTCAGAAATCTCTTTAGAATGCCATCTGGATGCCTTCCTGGTGAGGTTTTCCGGGCACGGTCCACCTAGAGGAGACCCGGGAGACAACTCAGGACACACTGGAAAGACTAAGTCTCCTGGTTTGCCTGGGAATGCCTCATGATCCCACCGGAAAACCTCAACAAAGTGGCTGGGAATAGGGAGATCTGGTTTCCTTGCTAAAGGTAATGCCTCTGCAACCCGACCATGGATAAGCGGAAGAAAATGGATGAGTACCAAGTATGAGCATCAAGTCAAAAAGTTAGTCTCTGAAAGTTGCTGGACTAGATTTGTGCTGTCCATGTTTTTCTCATGGTCAGTTTATATTGGTTTGTTAACTCTTGTATATTCAGGCAGAGAATAAGAACAAAACAAAACTCCAAAAAGGGCAGGTACTCTAAACTGCTGTTTGGTGCATAGGCAGGGAGAACACACTCTTGTTCACCCCAGTGGTGAACCTCAATTTACATTTTCCGGAGCGGGGCCTGTAGTGGAGGGTGGGGTGGTGGGTGGGGCATTGGGGGCAGTAAGTATACCAACCCCTGCTCAGCACATCTCACTGTGTGCAACTCCATCGTGGATGAGACTCAAACCACTCTCAAGAGGACTGGTAACAGAGCTCAAGCCGTGTGTGACAATTTCTCAACCTCCCATACCATCTTGGGTGACTTCCCTACCAGGGTGACATTCCATATCCCTAGCACCATATTCTGTACCCTGGATTAGATCACCAAGGTTCCTGCCTTCAGCCACTGCCCAGCTCACATTCCACATTGGCAGGTTGTTCTCTTGTTTTGGTTTGCTTGTTCGGAAGCCCCTACCCAAGCAAAGGAGCTGGAAGAACTGGTGGCCAGGATGTGAAGGGTTCCAAAGGATTCTGCCTGCTCTTGTCCTTTGTCCTTTTTTGTGGAAGCCTCAAACCAGTCTGTGATAGAGCTACATAATACTGAATCAATGACCACTGTGTAAAACTGTCTCAGCAGCTCTCCTGGCAGGCCATGCTTCCTCAGAAGCTACAGGATTTACATCTTTTGCTGGGCTTTTTTCAGTCTGGAGTTGATGTTCGTCTCCCACTTCAGGTCTGTGAGACTTATTGCCAGGAACATGAAGGTCTTGACGTTTGACAACACACTTGGGCATGCGTGAGGGGCAGCTGTAGGATGGATTTCCCCTGAAGTCTACAGTCTTTAGTGTTTAGCTTTATGTTGTCAGCCATACCAAAGCTTCTACCTCTCCAGTTCCTGTCGATACACAAACTCGTCACCCTATTTGAGGAGGCCGATGACTGTGAGGTCATCTGCAAACTTCAGGAGTTTGACACCCGGGTGTGTTGAGGTGCAGTCATTTGTGTAGAGCAAGAAGAGCATCAGGGAGAGGACACAACCTTGGTCGGGCCCAGTTCTGATAGTGCGTGTGGATGAGGTGGTGTTGTTGATCCACTGGGAGATGGTAGGCTAAACACTGAGCTGGATAAACTTAGAGGAGAGGGGTTTGCAGATGATCGTGCATCCTGTCGAGGTATGCAAGGATGAAGTGAAGGCCCATGTTGACTGCATCACGCGCAGACCTGTTTGCTCGGCAGGCAAACTCCAGTGGGTCCAGCCGGAGACCTGTGACACTCTTAAGGTGAGCCGCCACAAGTCGTTCAAAGTACTTCATGACCACAGATATCAAGGCAACAGGCCGGTAGTCCTTCAGACCAGAGAGTGATGGTTTCTTGTAGCCGGAATGATAGTGGAGCGTTTGAACCAGGTTGGTACTTTGCACATTTTCAGAGACCTGCTGGAAATTTTTGTGAAGAGTGGAGCAATATCGTCAGAGCAGACTTTGAGGCAGGATGGGGACACAAGGTCTAGGCCCCCACTTTGTTAAAGAAGCATGGTCTGAAATTTAGCTTTCGAAATTTGCTACCATGGAAGTAATGATTAAGTGATGATTACAACGTAATGCAATAAAATAGCATGCCCCCGAGCATCACTCCACCCTCTCTTTTTGCCATGGTGTCAAAGACTGGATATTTTTCCTTACCCCAATATCAGGAACAATCATTGTTATGGTTCTGAGTCAGCAATGAGTGATTAACAAAATTCGTCATAAAATATGTAATAAAATACAATCGTTCTATAATATTTACAGCTCTGCAGTACACAGTACATACAGATCACAGTTCAAAGACCACCACTGCTTTCACTACATACTGTACGCTTTTATTTTGTGGCATTGAAAATATGCCAAAAGGAGCAGCCCTCAACCAGGGATGTCAAAGATAACATGACAAAAGAACAAATTTACACGGGAAGTTACAGTTACATTTTTTTTGAGGGCCACATCCTAGTTATGGTTTGTATAACAGTTTATTTAAAAAAAAACTGGTGGTATGAAAAAATGCTTGCAATACTGCAGTAATTAAACTTGGAGAAAAAAAAATGTCCTTTCAGCAAAAAACAACATTAAGTCAAAACACACGATACACTACTGCGGGCCATATAAATTACTGTTGTAGGCTGGATCTGGCTCCAAGGCCTTGAATTTGATGTCTGTGATGTAGCTGGGACTCACATTCAAAGCAGTCAGAGTCCAGCTGTGTCCAAATAGTAGTTCAGTACAGTGTTATCAAATTTTAAAGGATCAAAGAGTGTTTGTTTACATTAAAGGTTAAGTGTCATTCCTATAAATGTTCTAAAATAGATATTGTAATGAAAAATACATAACATCATTCACTTAAATGTCCATACGAAAAAATAAACATGAGCAGAGAGCGCGTCTTCTATGCGCAAAGTTGCGCAAGTCTCATTCAACATCCAGGTAGTAGCCATATTGCCTGCATCCTCTGTTTATTACGTCACACCGCGACATTCACCATTGACAACACGCTGTGGCACTGACTATATGGGAGACAGAAGCTCTTTTCAAAGAATAGAACATCTCACAACCAAGTGAAGTGACTGGGGCAATTTTACCCCATCATTTCGAGCCATATTTGGATGATATGCAGATCACTTCTAACTAACAACAGACTCCCAGACAGTATGAGCAAGCCCGGCCGAAGCTGTCCGCTGCGGACACAATCGAGTGACCGGGGCAATATTATCCTATCGTTTCGTTTCGAGCCATATTTAGATGATATGCAGATCAATTCTAACTAACAACAGACTCGCAGACAGTATGTATGAGCCAGCCCGGCCGAAGCCGTGCCCCTCGTCTGAAGCCGTGCTCAGCGCCAACGGGTACATCGACACATTTAGCACCCCTGACTTATGTGCGCGGATCTTTTGTTACATTCTGAGAGTTCTGAGAGGATTACGCCCCCCCCTCCTTCCCCCCATAAACTTATTTTTTTTAGTAGCTGCATACACACCTAACTGTCATTTGGAACCCACGAAGCTCTTGTCCTTTGCACCCGTGCAATCCATTTTTCACGACGAACCGGGTCTTTTTGAAAAGGATGAAGAAAGAATCCATCCTCCCGAGTGTTCGAACAATATCCAGCAATACCACGAACCGGCATTTTGGCTAACACGAAGGAACAAAGAGCTACCTTCCAGCAGTTAAGCTAGCAGAAACATACGAGACTGCTTGACTGGGCGTATGCTACTAACGTCACTTCCTGCTTCTTCTCGAAAACAAATCCCTCAAGAGGATTTTCATGGCGGGAGTGACAAAAAGCCCTCTACGCCAAAATGATGTTGTGGGTGAAAAAACAGATGGGTCGATTCTGGCTGCCTTTTTTTCATTTATAACATACTAAAAATCATGCATTTCTTGAGTGTGGCACTTTAAAGATGTTGGAAAATTCTAATAATGTCAATAAAATAAAAAAATGTGTCCATAATTGACCCCTCCGTACAGGGCACTTAACCACGCCTCCTGAAGTGACGTCACGCCACGTGCGCTGACGTCAGACAAACAATTAGCAAAAATATTGGCGCAGCACGAAAAGAATAGAGTGAAAATGTCCGATTTACCGGCTGATTTCTCACTCGCATTCTTAGCTAACAGTGAAATATCGTTGAAAAGCAGACAGCAGGCCTTCAAGTATTTCAGCGAGGGGTATTTCAATGGTATATCCATGCATATCGATGGAGAAACCATTGATATTAGCGCAAGATCTTTCCAGAGTCAGAGGAAGACCGAGAAGCAACATAATATAATATATTATAACCCAAAGACGAATTCGTCATTAACAGTTTCCTATTTTCGTATTACATATCACACTTGTGTGCAGAATCTGTATATGTATCTGTATAGCCGTTTGTGAACCGCCGTATGAAGGAAAAGAAAGCGAGGCTTGATTTACGAGTTGTTTCGCTTGTTTTCTTTGTGTAACGTCACGCGCTCCCCTCAATAATTATTCTTGAATTAGGGCCGAACCTACGTAAGTCCCGACCGAGTACAACAATCACTACTTTATAGTGTCCTGAAACATCCTTCGTTCAGTCTTGGTGTCTCGGTGCACGTCGAATGCTTTTAAGACTGCTAGTCTGGTTTAGCTCAGCTAATTAGCCGCGAACAATGGGACATGTTTGTGCAGTCAGATCATCGCAAAATATCGCTCAACACAGATCAAGTGTGACAATCATTCACACGTAGCTATATTATGCAAGCGAAAAACAGATGAGTGCACACAAAATGTTCCCATAAGATGAGGAATACAGAGAAGGCAAACACACTTGCAGCAGTGTTTGACTCAACTGCAGAACGTGCCCAGTTGGCTGGCTCGCTGAGACTGACCCAGATACACACGCTAATCCTTTGCAGAGACACACACACACACACACACACACCACACACACACACACACACACCACACACACACACACACACTTGAAACGTATATATTACACACAACCACATAAGCAGATGAATAAGAAAGGACGAATAGAACGAGGAGTCCCGATTTAGGATGAGGCATTGAAAAGAAACACAGACACGGGGTCAAAAGGACTCTAAAAACACCTTTCCAAAGACAGACACAAAGAGGAGGTGTGATGTTATTAGGAAAAGAATGAAACTGGAACCGATTGTGATTCTTGATTAACACATCACGGAATTATCCACCATTCTTCGTGAGCTTTCTTCTTGAAGCAGATGTCACGCTCTTCTGCTTTACTTCATCCAGACAATAGTGTAAAAATTCTTCCTAGTTTTCAGGCAGGCTTAGTGATTTTTCTGTGCCTTGTCAAAAAAAATGATGAGGTTGAAATTAGGGTTTTTGACATACGTCAGTGAAACTACTGAAAAGACCAAGAATTACAGTACACTTCTTTTTCTTTCGGCTTGTCCCGTTAGGGGTCGCCACAGTGTGTCATCTTTTTCCATCTAAGCCTATCTCGTGCATCTGCCTCTCTAACACCCATAGTCCTCATGTCCTCCCACACAACATCCATCAACCCTTTTCTATGGTCTTCCTCTCGCTCTTTTGCATGGCAGATCCATCCTCAGCATCCTTCTACCAATATACTCACTCTCTCACCTCTGGACATGTCCCTCTAATGACCTCATTTCTAATCCTATCTAACCTCCTCACTCCAAGGAAGAACCTCAGCATCTTCATTTCTGCTACCTGCAGTTCTGCTTCCTGTTGTTTCTTCAGTACCACCGTCTCTAATCCATACATCATGGCTGGCCTCACCACTGTTTTATAAACTTTGCCCTTCATCCTAGCGGATACTCTTCTGTCACATAGAACACCAGACACCTTCCACCAAGTGCTCCATCCCACTTGGACCAGTTTCTTCACTTCCTTACCACAGTCACCATTGCTGTGTCTTGTTGAAAGTATTTGAAGTCGTCCACTCTCGTTATCTCTTCTCCCTGGGGCTTAACTATTCCTCCTCCACCCCACTCATTCACACAAATATATTCTGTTTTACCTCGGCTAATCTTTATTCCTCTCCTTTCCAGTGCATGTCTCCATCTTTCTAATTGTTCCTCTGCATGCTCCCTGCTTTCACTGCATATCACAATATCATCTGCGAACATCATGGTCCAAGGGGATTCCAGTCTAACCTTGTCTGTCAGCCTATTCATTGCTACCGCAAACAGGAAGGGGCTCAGCGCAGAACCCTGATGCAGTCCCACCTCCACCTTAAATTCTTTTGACACCCCTACGGCACATCTCACCACTGTTCTGCTGCCCTCATACATGTCCTGTACTATTCTAACATGTTTTTCCGCCACACCAGACTTGTGCTTGAAGTACCACAGTTTCTCTCTTGGTACTCTGTCATAGGCTTTCTCCAGGTCTACAAAGATACAATGTAGCGCCTTCACGGATACTTACTTCCGTCCTGAGTCTAGCCTCCACTACTCTTTCCCATAACTTAATTGTGTGGCTCATCATCTTTATTCCTCTGTAGTTTCCACAGTTCTGAACATTGCCTTTGTTCTTATAAATGGGGATGAGCACACTTTTCCTCCATTCTTCTGCCATCTTCTCTCCCGGTAGTATTCTACTGAATAAGTTGGTCAAAAACTCCACAGCCACCTCACCAAATTGCTTCCATACTTCCACTGCTATATCATCGGGACCAACTGTCATTTTTCATTCTGTTCAGTGCCTAACGTCTCTTATTAATCTTGCTCTTCCCTTACTAATCATTGCTACTTTGCAGTCATTCACACTTGCCTCTTCTACTCTACCTTCTCTCCCATTTTCTTCATTCATTAACTTCTCAAAGTACTATTTCCATCTACTAAGCACACTACTGGCACCAGTCAACATATTTCTATCGCTATGCTTAATCACCTTTACTAGCTGCAGATCCTTCCCATCTCTATTCCTCTGTCTGGCCAACCTGTAGATATTTTTTCCTCTTTCGTATCCAACCTTTTGTACATGTCATATGCCACTTGTTTAGCCTTCGCCACCTCTACCTTTGCCCTACGACGCATCTCAAATGTATTCCATACGCCTCTCCTCAGCCCTCTCGGTGTCCCACTTCTTCTTCGCTAATCTCTTTCCTTGGATGACTTCCTGTATTTTGGGGTTCCATCACCAAGTCTCCTTCTCCCCATTCCTACCAGAAGACACCCCAAGTACTCTCCTCCCTGGGTCTCTGATTACCTTGGCAGTAATATTCCAGCCTTCTGGGAGCTCTTCCTGATCATCTAGAGCCTGTCTAACTTCTTTCTGAATGGCCCCACCACATTCTTCCTTTCTCAACTTCCACCACCTGATTCTCTGTTTTACTTTTGTCGTCTTAATCTTCCTACCCGCGACCAGAGTCATCCTACACACCACCATCCTATGCTGTGGAGCCACACTCTCCCCCACCACCACCACCACCTTACAGTCGGTAACCTCCTATCCTAATATATATAATATAATCCACCTACGTGCTTCTACCTTCACTCTTGTAGGTCACTATGTTCCATCCTCTTCTTGAAATAAGT
Source organism: Syngnathoides biaculeatus (assembly GCF_019802595.1). Lineage (NCBI taxonomy): Eukaryota > Metazoa > Chordata > Actinopteri > Syngnathiformes > Syngnathidae > Syngnathoides > Syngnathoides biaculeatus. The sequence goes on along the minus strand of NC_084645.1, from coordinate 9,650,651 downwards.
GTTCACCACTGTCAATTCCATCGTTTTTGCGAAGTCCACCAATTTCTGCCCCTCAAAGTTCCTTTGCTGAATGCCATACTTACCCATCACTTCTTCATCGCCCGTTTCCTTCGCCAACATGTCCATTGAAATCTGCACCAATCACAACTCTCTCTGGGATGCTCAAGACTACTTTGTCAAGTTCCTTCCAGAATTTCTCTTTCAACTCGGGGTCACATCCTACCTGTGGGGCATAACCGCTAACCACATTATACAAAACACTTTCAATTTCAAGTTTCATCATCATCACTTGATATCATACTCTTTTCACCTCCAAGACATCCTTAGCCAGCTTTTCCTTTAAAACAACCCCCACTCTTGGATGCGGACTATATCAACCTTTCTCATAATCATCATGTCAACTAACTCCTGAGCTTATCCTGTCATAGTCCCAACATTCAAAATCCCTACACACAGCTGTATGGCCTGCGCATTCCTTCTTCTTCTTCTTGCCGTTTAAGCCGCTTTCCTCCTCTTTTTTTGTCTTCGACCTATATTATCTGAATTTCTTCTTACGCCTTGCAGATTAACATTTCCGGAGGCGGGCGAAGGAAACACAGGCCACGACCTAACTGTTATGGAATTCGTATGATGAATTACAGTACACTTACACTTGGGAAACACTAGTTCACATGTCACCACTTGTGGGGTGATTCTGTGATTCAGTAGCAAAGCTAAGACATGCGACAAAGGACTATTCTTGTATGCCTCCCCAAGTCGGCAAAACAGTTGTCCCGTGTTAAATCGCGGTTCACTTTTTCCAGCTTCATTGCATTGTGGATGTTTTCCTTTATGTATTAATAATTCTACTTCTGACACAGATGTTTCGCTATATCACCAGATCTTACAGTGATTATTTTACCACTAAGACTTACTGCTAACTCAAGTACCAATAATTGCAAGCCAGCAGGGAATAGTTCTTTAAAGAATCTCCAGAGGGTGGGAAAGTACAACAGGCAGAAGTTACACAACTCTATGACTGGGGTAAAGTAAACATTGTTAGTTAATTGAGTATAGCGTACCACCACCAGTCACCATGAATTGTAATCCATAAACAAGTGGTTTGGATAGAGGGGTAATGGAAACAGCCCCTGGTACCCTTTCAATCACTTCATTGAACAAACACTAATAAAATAAAGAGCATATTCGTAGACCTGCTAAATATTTCTGTACTCCATACACAGTGTCAAAAGCTGAACTCAGTAAAAAACAGAGATCTTTATGTCCTCATACATTCACTTCCTAGTCACTCAATAAGCCAGACACGATTTTTAAAGCCAGGTGCACGTTGAATGTCACATGATGTTGAGCCTGGTTGGACATAAATAATACCCTCATCTCACATGCAAATACTAATGGTTTGTAATGAAGTGTATGCATGAAGCTTTATTATATAATGAAATAATACAAGAAGTACTTGTTGGGGTCTGGAATCTAATCACTGCGATAAATGATTAGTGTCCCAAAATCGTGATATACATATCTGAGGACTTTGAGACTCCCTCCAAAATAGGAGTTGATTCCTCCATGTTCATTCTAAAAAAAAAAAAAATGAATGACACGTTGCCGAAGTCACAATTTAACCATATACATATTTAATGGGTGGTCAGCGAGTCCAGAGACCATACTATCAACAACTAAACTAAAGCGTACATTTTTATGTTATGTCACCGTTAACTGTCTGTATTTTCTGTGTTCATTATGATAAGATAAAAGAGGACACATCATGCGTAATTATACATAATAAAGAGTTTTAAAAGAGTCTTACCCACAGCTGGAGCATCATACTCTTCTCCCAGCAGAATTTCAGGTGCGGAATATGCCAGGGATCCACAGCTGGTGGCCAACATTGTCCCAGGTTTGAATAAGTTACTGAACCCAAAGTCTGTCAGTTTCACTGCCCCCTGCTGTGGAAAGAACACCACATTCTCTGGCTTCAGGTCTCGGTGCACCACGTGAAGCTCGTGGCAGTATGCCACGGCTCGCACAATCTGGGCAAAATGGCGTTTGGCAGTGCCCTCAGCAACGCCAGTCTCATGGCGAAGGATGTAGTCGTACAGGTCACCCCCTTCTGCCAGCTCCATGACCAGGTAAAGGGTGGTGGGTGTGTCAATGACCTCATAAAGACAGACCACGTTGGGATGTTGCACCCGCCTCATACATCTGAAAAGAGTAGAAATTGTCACACATCCAAAGTGTTTCGTAAAGATGCTTTGGGTCATAAAACTCCTACAGATATCTGCTGTCTGTAATTCAAAGCACTCTATACCTGACTTCCTGTAAGAGGTGGCTTGTTGCCATGACATCAAGTTTGGTCTTGTCAATCATCTTGATAGCAACCAGCTGCCCAGTGTTGACATGGCGAGCCAGTTTGACCACTGCATAGTGGCCCCTTCCCAAGGTCCGACCCACGTGGTACAGTCCGCTGAGATTCAAGCGGTCTGATTTGAGGTGTTCATCTTGAGCCGGGATGTTCTCTCCACAATCCATGTTGACATCAAAAAGGTTTTGAAAATGTATGGAAGTTGGAAGAAGACGCGTGTGCTAAATATCCTTACTGCATGTGGGTTGCCTATCAGCGCAACAAAGAAGAAAAAATAAATAAATTGAGAAAGATGTTCTTAAATGTTAAATATTTTGCATCAGGCAGTAGTATATTAACTGCCCTCAGCCAGTCAGTGGTCACCAGTCAATCATAGAGCACATATTGCTAACCCTAACACAACCATTTACACCATCATTGCACAGAAACTGAATCCATGCCCCCGGCACAAAAATCAGGCACCTAAACCAGTACAGTACTGTATTTGTGATGCCATGAATTAAAATACATCTTCAAAATTTGGTGTGGTGACATTGTGCCAAGAATTAAAAATTGCCTCAATTAAAAACAGTATTTGTAAAAGAAGCTTGTAAAAGCATCACGTTAAAAAAATGTCAAACATGGATTCAGAAGTTGTCCAGTGGACTTTTGTGTAAAACAAGTTCAAGGTATAAAAGACAGAGATTAATAGCTAAATTATAGTGTAGAAGTAGCACATTCACCTGAGTTTGGTGCAGGCAGCGTGGGTTCAGTTCTCGCTCAGTTAAGATGTGAAGGTTGGTTTGAACGGCTGTCTGTCTCTGTGTGCCCTGTGAATTGCTAGCGACCGGTTCAGGTTGTCGTCCACCTTTTGCCCAAAATCAACCTGTGACGCCGAACACAATAGTGAGAATCAAGGGCTGGATCGTCAAGATGGAAGGAGTGTGATGTGTTCCTTTTGCACCAAAAATTTGGGAAAAAAAACAATAAGGAAAAATAAATATTTAACTTGCTTATTGCTAACTACTTTTTTCCCCAGTTGCAAGGTTTTATTTTATAATCAGGTAGACTATGTGTTCTCTGTATGATTTTGTAAGTCTAATTTAGAGACGAAGCACATCAGATATGAAAAAAATACTGCGGTTTTGTGGTTAGTGCCACAACGTTAGGTCACTATGGAAAATAAAATTTTAAAAAAATAAACACGGAGACTGTAGGCTGCCATTTCCTAATCCCAACACAGGCCAGATGAGGGGGGATAAATGTTTCATTGAACACAATTTATATAAGGGTGGAATTGAAGTACAGTAGTAAACATGTCTTGTTAGAGAATTCAACATTTTCCATTGTCTCACGTGGAATGAGAAAACGATGTTGTGCTTTCTTAAATTACACTCACCATGCACAGATGGCACGCCTGATCAATATTGTAATCGGAAACCTTAATGTATGCCCGAGTGCGTGCGTGTGTTTGTAACAATGTCCGAGTAAATTGCGCGGATGATGTCATCATGTGATCTTCCCGAGGGTAACAAGTCCATTTGACATCAGCGTCAGTCATTCTTCTGGTACCGCTCTTTTCTATCGCACACGAACGCCTCGTCGTCTCTCCATCCTCATCACTAATACATCACAACCCGACAGCGGCAGCCTCGCTGTTTACGTGTGACAAAGCTCATCAATGGAGGCCTCGTCGTGTTAATCGGAACAGTATTAAAGGCGTCTGGTCGCCGTCTCCCCGAGGGGGCTGCCAACTGTGGTGTCGCGGCCAGCTGTTCTCACTTGGCCGGCCCGCAACTGCAGCCCCGACTTTTGGCACATCCACCATAACCAACGAAAGTCGAAAGACGCCGCGACTGAAATTCAGTAAACGACGCCGTCTGACTTACCCTCGGCGCTGACATCCCGCCAACCTCAACCCGCGAGGGTCCAACTCGCTGTCACACGACGAACTTAAAAAAAGGGAAGAACGTCGACGACGACTCATCTGCTTCCTTCACTCAGCTCCATGTTGTCTCCGCGTGCACACTTCCCCTCCTCACTGGGTTGGGGAGCCAATGAGAGGGCGGCGCGGGCACGAGCAGTGAGAGAGCGAGAGAGACAGACAGAAAAAGACAGACGAGCATTTTTGTGCCACTTGTAACCGACTAGTATGCAATGAAATCAGGTGTGTGGACACAGATTTTAGAGGGCAGGTGCTCAAGCCCAAACGGAGGACACAAGAAGAGCAAAATGGGGGAAAATGCTGACATCTTTATCAGAAAGTGGTTGTAAATAGGGGCTGAAGGTAGCGGCAAGTGTGTGTGTCTTTGTCTCTCTCTCTCTGTGTGTAGGGGGTGTACTTTTCCCATCTGCTTGAGGGAATAAATGGGTTGGACTTTTTTTTTCCCATCCAGGACTAAATTGGTTGGTGCTCGAGCACCACTTGGGTTCCATCTGTGCAAGTACCTGAAGACAATCTGACAAATAAACTGTGCTGCACTAGCAACACAACACAACTAAAGCCAGCTAGTAGGCATGTGTCTTGCTCTCGTACTGTCATTACCAAAGATAGAAATACTTTCCAAAGAATCTATTGAGCGTTTGTACTCAACGAATATCCTTGTAATCCCACTTGTAAGGTTCATGTATGATAGTATAAACTCGAACTCTGTTCTGTCTAACTTGTGAGGACCATGAGAATGCGTAGAATAAATGTTTAAAAGTCTTTCCCTAAGAGAGAGAAAGAGAGAGAGAGAGAGACTTCCTTCCTTGTGACGTCAATACATTCCGACTCGCTCCCCCCGGCTCAACGGAGTGGTTATATAACGTGTTCCTGTGTTTTCTCTCCAAATAGCAAGGCAGTCCACGGGCCAAAGTTGAGCCACATTCCCGAGATGCTTCTCTCGTAAAGACTGACACCGCAGGAACATTAAAGGGCTTAGGACGAGGGAAGTGTTTCCATTTATATCCCTAACTCGTTGGAAACATCATAAAGAATCGTAACATATTGGCATAAAACTTTCTTTAGTTCAAAACGGCCACAAAGTCGTCTACGACTCCCATCTGTTCGACACTCTCAATTTTGACTAAGCCGTAGTTTTACATGCTGCTGTTCACAGGGAGATTGTGAACGGTCATGGGTTTGCATGTTTAGGTTTACACACCGAATTAAAATACTTTTTAACTATGTTCCCCCCCCCCCTTTAGCATGATATAGCGGTGGGGCCATGAATAACAACAATAAAAGGTGTCAAACAAATCAAGCACAGGAGTGAGTACCTGTAGCTGTTGCAACCCTGATGAGAGGCTGAAAGTAACAGAGGTTTCTGAACTGTCTTGCTGAAATTTGGCCTTTGCGGTAAGTATACAGCTCGCAAAGTCATGACACTTTGTACCAAGTACAAATACAGTCCTGAGTGCATAGAAACCAAACAAAAAAATAAGAACGGTAAAAGTAGAAGTCGGCCTACTAATTAAACTCCTTTACTTCAATAAAAGTAAAAATATATCCAATTACTTTACATTTACTGAACCGCTTATCCACACAAATATAGCGGTTTTGCTGGTGCCTATCTCAGCTGACTTTGGGCGAGGCTCTTGAACTAGTTCCCAGTCGCAGAGCAAAGACAGACAATCAACCCATTCATTAGTCTTCAATCAACCAACCACGCATGTTTTTGGGATGTGGGAGGAAACTGTAGTACCCGAAGAAAACGTGTGTGGGATTTCATGGGGGGAACATGCAAACTGTACGCAGTGAGGCCAGATTTGAACTTGAGAACTGGCAGATGTGCTAAGCAGTCACCCACTATGTCACGTAGTTAAAAAAATAAAATAACAGCTGACTGCTAAAATACAAATTAAATTTTTCACCGTCAATAATATCCAATTCCCGTGGGCTCACCACCTGTGGGAGGGCCTATATGGGTCAGGTGCCATATGAGCTGGGCAATGGCCGAAGTCGGGGACTTTGGCGAACTGACAGAAACTTGCAATAGGGACAATGGAATGCCACATCTCTGACGATGAATGTCACCTCTCTCTCAATCCCACCACACTTCGGCTGTACAGTCGGGCTCATGATCCTTGTCCTACATGCTTCCTGTCATTGTCCTGTTCTATCTTGTCCTGTCCTTCCCTCACGTGGTGTTGCACCACAGCCCAACACAACACCCATATTTAATGTTTGGTTGTTGTAGATGTGTAATGATTTACTTTCCCTATCATGTTTTCAAATAAATCATTTGTGTTTTGTCTTCACTTCTCTTTCCGCTCTAGAAACTTTGTTCTGTTCAAGTGATCGACAGATTTTCAAACTTCTCTGATAATACTTGAAAAAAAAAAAAAAATCACCGGCATCTTACAAACACCCCTGTGACAGTAAAACTGTTCTGGCATAAAAGGGGGGACAGAAGGGTATGCTCCCGTCACCTTCGAGTAGGGGGACAGGTCTTGACTGTTATCAGGGGGTGGTCTCGAGTGATTCTGCTTAGGACTCCATTTTTCTGCTGAGGGTCTTCAATGTTCATGTGGGCAATGACAGTGAGATATGGAAAGGGCATGATTGGAAGGAAAGCTCCGTGGCAAGGCCCCAGGGGTGAATGAGATTCGCCCAGAGTTCCTAAAAACTCTGGATGCTTTGGAAATGTCTTGGTTGACAGCCTCTGTAACATCACATGGACATTGCCTCTAGGTTAGCAGACTGGGGTGGTGGAGGGAGTCTTCCAGCTACAAAGGGATCAGACTCTTTAGCCTCTCTTGTAAGGTCTATTCAGGGGTGCTGAAGAGGAGGGTCAGTCAGGGAGTCAAAGCCTCCATTCAGAAGAAGCAGTGTGGTTTTCATTCTGCTGTGGAACAGTGGAGTAACTCTCCAGCGTCCTCCAGAGTGATTCGGAGTTCACCCAACCAGTCTACATGTGTTTTGTGGATTTTGAGAAGGCATTCAACACAACACCTTGGGGGATCCCGTAGGGGCTGCTACAGGAGTATCGGGTACAGAACCCCTGATAGGTGCCGTTTGGTGCCTGTGTGACCAGTGTCAGACTTTGCTGTGCATTGCCAGCAGAAAGTCGGACTTATTTCCGGTGAGCGTTGGACTCAGCCAAGGCTGCCCTTTGATATTCCTAACTTTTATGGACATCATTTCTAAGCCCAGCTGAGGTGTAGAGGGGATCGTGTTTGGTGGGGTCAATATTGCATCTCTGCTTTTTGCAGATGATGTGGTTCTGTTGGCTTTATCAAGCCACAATCTCCAACTCTCACTGGGGCAGTTTTAAGCCAAGTGTGAAGTGGCTGGGATGAGAATCAGCACCTCCAAAACTGAAACTATGGTTCTCTGTCGGAAAAGGGTGGAGTGGCCACTCCAGGTTGGTGATGATATCCTGCCCCAAGTGGAGGAGTTCAAATATCTTGAGATATTGAATAGATCAAGAGGCAAATTGGTCCAGGGTATACAGTAATGCAGATTTTGTATCGGTTCGTTGTGGTGAAGAAGGAGCCAAAGTGAAAGGCGAAAGGTGATTTATCAATTTCAAGCCATGCTTCTACGCTCACCTGGGGTCACAAGTTGTGGGTCGTGGCTGAAAAACAAGATCCCAGATACAGGCGTCCGAAATGAGTTTCCTCCTCAGGGTGTCCAGAGTCTCCCTTAGAGATTGGGTGAGAAGCTTGTTCATCTGGAAGGACCTTAGAGTCGAGCCGCTGACCCTCCAGATTAAGAAGAGCCAGATGAGGTAGCTCATCCATCTGTTTAGGATGCCTCCTGTGTGCCTCACCAATGAGACCCCTGGGACGACACAGGACACACTACGTCTCTCAGTATTCCAAGAAACGCCTTGGAAATCCGTCAGACGAGTTGGAGGAAATGGCTGCTGAGAGGCAAATCTGGGCTTCCGTGCTAAAACTACTGCCCCCATGACTCGACCCGGTTAAGCGGTAGAAGATTGATAGTATACAATATCCCTTTTAATAACTTGGCAAAATAAAAATGAAAAACTTTGGTTTAACAGCATATTTTTCATTTATTTATATTTTTAACGGATTCCTTCTCAGAGGCGACATCAAACAATTGTCTTAAATTAGGCCAGGGATTGGGAATATTTAGGTTCTCAGAATCTGTTGCGTCATTGTCATTCATAGTAATGAACGATACTGTAGGTGCTCATTCGAGATGGGTCTATGCACCTGCACCACCCCTCTCCACCCCTGGAGTCACCCAAAGTCTCGAACCCCCAAGTATGAATGGTCAACCATTTTTTTGGCCTTCGAAATGGTCCACGCCGGCCGTGCTGCTCCTCATCCTGGTAATCCATGGCGGCATTGAGCCCAACCCTGGGCCCGTCCAGTGGCTCTGCTGCGTCTGCTCAAAACCGATTCATCGAAACATGATGTCTGTTCGCTGCACCAAATGCAACAGCTGGTGCCACCTCAGTCGATGCTCGAATCTACACTCAAGTCGGGACTGGACTGACCACTACGCAGCGCCATGTTGCGTAGTGGTCGTCCACCACCGGAGGCAAACCGCCAAACAAAGCCTCAACGAGTTCCGTACACCTTCCGCCTCCTGCAGTTCAACTGCAACAGCCTAGCATCCAAGGCCCCGGAAATAGAGGAGTTTATGTCGCGGAACAACATCCTCCTTGCCGCCGTCCAAGAAACCAAGCTGAATCTGCCGTCAAATCTACACATGATCGGTGACTATATCATCCTATAAAACGACCGCAACGACGATGCTGGAGGCGGCCTGGCATTTATCATCCATTGTAGCGTGAACTATTGTGTCGTCCAGCCACCTATTACCAATGACCCCATTATCAAACAACGGTGTCTGGCCGTCCGGTCCGGGTCGTCCGAAGTAGCCATTTTCCACATTTACATCCCGCCGGCATCTTCCTGTCCAGCTGGCTACTTTGCGTCAATCGGCCACCCACTCGCCGGTGATCACACCCTGGTCCTTCGCGAGCTGAACGGTCACTCCCCGGCATGGGACCCCCACCTCCCCAGTGACTGTCGTGGTGACGACCTTACCGACGAAATCGACTCATCAACGTTCGGAATTCCCAACGATGGCTCCGCCACTCGGCTCACGGCACACTCCGCTAGCTCCCCTGACGTTAGTCTTGCTAGCTTCGACTTCTTAGCCAGCTGCTCGTGGTCAGTCGAGACTTCGGTAGTGTCCGATCATCTCCCTATAACAATCGCGCTTGAAAGATCAGAGGAATTCATCGTGTCAGAAAAACTCACTTATATCAACTTTTAAAAGGCGAAATGGGACGATTTTACGGCTTTCATCGAAGTCAACCTGGAGGACGGCCCTACCAAAGTTTTTTTCCGGTGCAAAACATTTCCGTACTGTGGTGAATTGAGTGGCCAAATGATATGTTCCTTCCAACCATATACCAAAGGTCCGCCCAAACTACCCTGCCTCGGCGGCCTTTCTTGCCGATGAACATGAAACCATCTGGCAAGCGGACCCATCCGATGCTCAACACCCCAACATCCAACGGCAGATTAACTGTCTGGTGTCCGAGCACCGGCAAAATCGGTGGATTGAACACATTGAAAAATCCAGGCTCCACGGGCCGAAAAAGCTCTGGCCTAACATCAAAGCCTTGAGCAATCCAATCAAATGGCCAGACAATGCTGCCATTGAATTTAATGTGATCCAATCAAAAAACAACAGGGATACATACCAACGTTTCAACAGACAATTCATTGAACATCCACCTTCCAACCATTCCATTCAATTTGCGTTGTGCTCCCTCCATGGAATGTTGTGCGACAACCATCCTCGCTTCACGACGGCGCAAGTCAGAACGGCCATCAAAGTGGCCAAAAACTCCAAGGCACTGGGTCTTGATGGCATATGTGGCCGAAGGCTATCCAATATCTCACTGACATCTACAACCTTTCATTGGCCACCCTGGACATTCCAACCATACGGAAACACGGCCGTGCCATCCCACTTCCCAAACCAGGGAAACCCATCGGTGAAGGTAGGAAGTACTATCGTCCAATCAGTCTGTTGTCACCGCTAGCCAAGACGCTGGAGTTTTTAATCCTCACCACCCTGAGCATGTCGCTCAAAACTGCCAGTCACCAGCATGACTTCAAGAAACGTCATATTACAACAACAGCACTCCAGCCATCACCAACCGAATAGCGCGTGGTTTCAACCAACAAAAGCCTGTATCATTGTATCATTGCGGTTACTCTCGACCTGAGCAAGGCCTTTTACTGCGTCAGCCACTCGACGCCGTTGTTGGACATCGTCGAGTCGAACCCACCATCTTTGCTCAAGCGCTGGACTGCCAACTACCTACGCGGCAGGTATTCATACGTCGAATTCAACAATGCCAAATCGTCGAGCCAACAAGTTCGCGAAGGCGTTCCCCAAGGGGGGGTTCCAAGCCCACTGCTTTTCAATCACTACATCTCAAAATTGCCCAGGCCACCGACGGGCATCAGCGTGATATCATATGCCGACGACGTTACCATCCGAGCCAGTGGTTTTTCCATCCCAACACTGTGGACCGCATTGAACCAATACCTACGCACGGTCCACAACTTCTTTGCCCCCCCGAAGTCTCCAACTTTTAGCCAAAAAATCATCGGCCATGCTGTTCACCACCTGGAACGCCGACGACACTGAACATCGAAATCGGAGGAAATTGGAATCCTACCATCCGAAAATCCTTGCCGTCACCTTCGATCCCTTGCTGATATTCCATGAACACGTGAAAATCGTGTGCTACAAACTCAATAAAAGAAACAACGTTTTGAAGTGCCGAGGCAGCACCACATGGGGCCAGACCAAGGAGACCATCCTCACGACGTATAAGGCTATCGGAAGATCAATCTTGAACTACACGGCGCCCATATGGACTCCCAACCTGAAGCCAACTCCCTGGGACTCCCTCCAGGGAGCTCAAAACACTGCCCTTCGAACAGCCACGGGCTGCCACAAAATGGCTTCCATCGAGCACCTACATGCCGAGTCGAAACTTCTTCCTGTACGCGAGCACAATGTGATGCTCACGAAACAATACGCGCTCCAGTGCTACCTCGCCGGACATCCTAATCATGAGATGACAAGGAAAGAAGTGTGCCCCAGAGCGTTGCGGAAAACTATCCGAGATATTGAGCCATTGATCGAGCATTACATTCATCGGCCGTCCGTCGATCCAAAGGACTATGGGTGCGGCCTCTCGGCAATCCATCGAACTGCCGAAGCTACAAACCCAACATTGTGTTGGGCAGCCACCCGCCTACAGTAGCCGAATCCGAAAGACAACTCCCGTGGCCTGTGAGATCGACGCTATTGGAACTTCATTCCCGCTGGTGTCACAAGCTCAACAACTATCAGGATCAACTCAACAACAACATCGTCGATAAATGCCCATTGTGTGACGTAGCTCCTCACGATACACATCATCTCTTCAACTGTGCTCAAAAACCGACCACGCTGACCGTGGAACTCCTGTGGAGCGCCCCGGCCAATGTGGCTCACTTTCTGGACCTTGATACAGAATAACGACCGTCGTACTTGGCTACAACGACAACAACAGCGATGCTGTGTCTTCTTCTTCTTTTCCTTTCGGCTTGTCCCGCCAGGGGTCCCCAAAACATATCATCTTTTTCCACCCAAGCCTATCTTCTTCTCTAACACCAACTGCCCTCATACAGTACTTACCCTCACAACATCCATCAACCTTCTCTTTGGTCTTCCTCTCACTCTTTTTCCTGGCAGCTCCATCCTCAGCACCATTCTACCAATATAATCACTCTCTCACCTCTGGGCATGTCCAAACTATCACGGTCTGCTCTTGAACCTTGTCTCCAAAACATCCAACTTTGGCTGTCCCTCTAATGAGCTCATTTCTAATCCTATCCAACCTGCGCAAGTGAGAACCTCAACATCTTCATTCCTGCCACCTCCAGTTCTACTTCCTGTTGTCTCTTCAGTGCCATTGTCTCTAATCTGTACAGCATGGCCAGCCTCACCAGTGTTTTATACACTTTGCCCTTCATCCTAGCAGAGACTCTTCTGTCACATAACACACCAGACACCTTTCGCCAGCTGTTCCAACCTGCTTGGACCTGTTTCTTCACTTCCTGACCACACTCTCCATTGCTCTGTATTGTTGACCCCAAGTATTTGAAGTCGTCCACCCTCGCTATCTCTTTTCCCTGTAGCCTCACTCTTCCCCCTCCACTTTTCTCATTCACGCACATATATTCTGTTTTACTTCCACTAATCTTCATTCCTCTCTTTTCCAGTGCATGTCTCCATCTTTCTAATTGTTCCTCTGCATGCTCCCTCCTTTCACTGGATATCACTGCAAACATCATGGTCCAAGGGGATTCCAGTCTAACCTCATCTGTCAGCTTATCCATTACCACTGCAAACAGGAAGGGGCTCAGAGCTGATCCCTGATGCAGTCAGACCTCCACCTTCCATCTCTATCCTTAATCACCCTTACCTGCTGCACATCCTTCCCATCTCTATCCCTCTGTCTGGCCAACCTGTAGAGATCCTTTTCTCCTTCTTTCGTGTCCAACCTGGTGTTCATGTCTTCATATGCCTCTTGTTTAGCCTTTGCCACCTCTACCTTTGCCCTACGTTGGATCTTGGTGTACTCCTTTCACCTCTCCTCAGTCCTCTCAGTGTCCCACTTCTTCTTCGCTAATCTCTTACCTTGGACGACTCCCTGTATTTTGAGGGTCCACCACCAAGTCTCCTTCTCCCCTTTCCTACCAGAAGACACACCAAGTATTGTCCTACCTGTCTCTCTGATTATCTTGGCTGTCGTAGTCCAGTCTTCCTGGAGCTTCTGCTGTCCATCGAGAGCCTGTCTCACCTCTTTCCAAAAGGCTGCACAACATTCTTCCTTTCTCAGCTTCCACCACATGGTTCTCTGCTCTACCTTTGTCTTCTTAATCTTCCTATTTCTCTTCCGATCTACACCATGATAAATTAATTTAAACCCTGGTCCTAACATTCTAGCTTTACTCCTGTTCAATGTTCCCTCAACATTTTCATCCGTCTCAACATACAGACAAGATCCCTGAGCACACCGAGGACCATTGTGAGCAACACTGACACTGGCCACAGACCAGTATCACACATCATCATGGAAAGTTTCATGGTTTATTAAAAGAATCAAATTACAACAGCACTTTCCATTAGTTTACTTTTAATATAACTGTCATGCTCTGGGCTTCCTGCCCAGGCTGGGCTTGGGCAGCCAATTAGTCAGAGCACACCTGCACCATGTTAGAGTTGATGACGCCCAGTATATATAGGACTTGGGGGACGACTTGTCCTCCGCTAGATTGTCGTCCTTGTTGCCTCGTTCCCGCACTCCTGTTTGCCTGACTTCTGCTCTCCGTGTACCGACCCACGCCTGTCCACTGACCACCCTCGTAAACCTGCCGTACTATTACTTCTGATTGTTTGGACTGTCTGCCTAATCCCAGACCTTGGACCGAATAAAGGTTTCCTCTGCACTGTCTGCTTGTCTCTGGAGTTGTGCATTTGGGTCCATCCTCGTGCCCCGTTCGTGACAGAACGATCTAGCCAAAACATGGACCCAGCCGACTCCGAAGCCATCCGCCGTGCGCTGCAAGTTCAGGGCAAGCGCCTGGTCAAGCAAGAGGCTGCTCTCCAGGTAACCAACAAGAGGCTCCATGAGATCTGCACCCAGCTGGAGCCGTGGCTAACCTCCCAGGCTAGCGTGGTTGCCACGCCAATGGTGGCCACTCCACCGGTACCACCGTTTCCGCCCGCACCGTTCTCCACGGAGCTCCCCTTTAGCGGCGTTACCCCGCTCTCCCGACCGGAACGATTCTCAGGCGACTCGGGGAACGTCAAGCCTTTCCTCGTTCAGTGCGATCTCCATTTTGAACTGCAAGCGGCCGCTTTTCCCACGGACCGCTCCCGTATCGGCTTCGTCATCTCCCAAATGACGGGGAGGGCGGAGGCGTGGGCCACTGCCGAGTGGAGTCGTAACTCGGAGATCTGCCGTTCATGGATGAGGTTCGTCTGCGCGCTCACCCAGGATTTCCAGTACGCGGCTCCGGAACGCCAGGCGGCGTCCTCGCTCATAACGATTTGTCAAGGACGTCGCTGCGTGTCCGACTACGTCATTGAGTTCCGAATCTGCACCGCCGAGAGTCGATGGAATGAGGACGCCCTGCACGACGCCTTTTTCCAGGGGCTTTCCCCCCAAATCCGGGGTCTCCTCATCGCTGTAGATCTTCCACCCTCGCTGGACGCACTCATCGTGTTGGCCCTCAAGGTTGACCAGCGACTAGTAATGGAGGATCATCTAGCCGTGATGACTGAGGGAGAGAGGGAGGGGTCCAGTCCAGCTGCCGCCCGGTCGTCCACTGCTGAACCCACTCAGGTGGAGGGTCTCGACGGGCCAGTGAAGGAGCGTCTGCGCCGGCGATGGGAGGGGTGCTGTTTTTACTGCGGGCGTTTGGGACACTTGATCGCCCGCTGCCCGATTCGACCAGAGCACTCTGACATCAGGATCTCTACTCCGGTGAGTGTGCGGTATACCGCGGCGGGGTCAGGGAGGTCCCTTCTTCACCTCACCTTGGGAACGGACTCCCGTTCATGCACTGTGACGGCTTTCATAGATTCCGGGTCAATCCCCGCGTGGTCGAGGAGCTGGGGGCAGCAACTTTCCCCACGCAACGGCTTCGGAACGCCTATGCCGCCAACGGCAAGTTCCTTTGTCGGGTTACACATCGCACTCAGACGCTACGTATGAGCTTTCCGGACGCTCACTCGGAGCGTATTAGCTTTCATGTTTTCAACGCACGTAGTAGCGACATCATCCTGGGCAGCCTGTGGCTCAAAGAACATAACCCGCGCATAGATTGGACCACGGGTCAGATCAAGACTTTGGGAGAGGACTGTCTCAGTCACTGTTTCGCTGTCCAAGAAGACAAGGGTATTCAAGTCGCGCCAATTCGGCTAACAGAACCTAGTACCACCCCGGAGCTGACCGCGTTCGCCTCCTGCTACCATGACCTACGGGAGGGCTTCTCTGAATCTAAGGAAAAGTCTCTGCCGCCACATCGGTCATACGACTGCGCGATTGAACTCCTGCCAGGCACCTCTCCTCCCAGAGGGAAACTGTTCTCGTTAACAGGACCAGAGCATCAAGCCATGAGGGACTACATCGAGGACTCGCTGGCAGCCGGACTCATTCGCCCCTCATCCTCACCAGCCGGTTCGGGGTTTTTTTTTGTCAAGAAGAAGGACACCACGCTGCGACCCTGCGTCGACTACCGAGGACTGAACGACATCACAGTCAAGAACAGGTACCCTTTGCCGCTGATCGCTACAGCATTCGAACTCCTTCAAGGAGCCCGGATCTTCACCAAGCTCGACTTGCGCAGCGCTTACCATCTGGTGCGGATTCGGGAAGGGGATGAGTGGAAGACAGCGTTCAACACCCCCACAGGGCACTATGAGTATCTTGTGATGCCTTTTGGACTGACAAACGCCCCGGCCGTCTTTCAAAACTTCATTAACGACGTGCTTCGGGAGTTACTGAATAGATCTGTCTTTGTATACCTGGATGACATTCTCATCTTTTCATCAGACCTAACCTCTCACATTCAACAAGTCAGAGAGGTGCTCCGGCGTCTGCAGCAGCACCATTGTACGTGAATATGGATAAGTGTGAGTTCCATCGGGCATCCGTGTCCTTCCTGGGCTTCGTCCTGGCTGAGGGAGAGATACGGATGGACCCCGGGAAGGTCGACGCGGTGCTGCGGTGGCCTACCCCCACCAACAGGAGGGACGTACAGGGGTTTTTGGGATTTGCAAAGTTCATAAGGAACTTCAGTTCCGTGGCCGCTCCTCTGCATTCGCTCACCTCGCCACACACTACCTTTGTGTGGTCCGGGACCTGCCAGGATGCCTTCAGCAGGCTAAAGGCAAGTTTCACTACTGCGCCCGTTCTCATATCCGGACCCAGATAACCAGTTTGTGGTGGAGGTGGATGCATCTAATTCAGGAATCGGAGCAGTCTTGTCGCAGAGGAGTCCCAGGGACGGAAGGATCCACCTGTGCGCGTTCCTGTCTAGGAAGCTGACCCCGGCAAAGAGGAACTACGACGTGGGGGATCGGGAACTGCTGGCGGTCAAGAGCGCGTTGGAGGAGTGGTCGCACTGGCTGGAGGGCTCGCAAGTACCGTTCGTTGTCTTCATGGACCATAAGAACCTTGAATACCTGAAGTCTGCGAAGAGGTTGAACGCCCGTCAGGCCAGGTTGGCCCTGTTTTTCACCCGCTTCGGCTTTACGGTGTCCTTCCGCCCAGGCTCCAAGAACGGCAAGCCGGATGCACTCTCGCGGATCCACGAGGGAGGGCGCACGGATTCAGAAGCCGCTACTATCCTGCCAGCGGCGTGCTTCGTGTCCGGCTTCACCTGGGCGGTCGAGTCGCGGGTGAAGGAGGCCCTGGGAGAGACGCCGCCGCCCGTGGATCGTCCATTGGGCCGCCTTTTCGTCATTCCATCTCTGCGGGGAGACGTCATCAACTGGGCCCATACCAACAAGACGGTCTGCCACCCGGGTATGGCGAAGACGCGTTCAGTGGTCGAACAAAGGTTCTGGTGGCCTAACCTCAGCAAGGACGTAAGGGAGTTCGTCAACGTCTGCCCGGTGTGTGCTGCCAATAAGACTTCACGCCTACGGCCTGTTGGTGAGTTGCGACCCCTGTCCATCCCCTTTCGTCCATGGTCACACATCGCGCTGGACTTCGTCACCGGCCTGCCGCCTTCACAAGGGAACACAGTGGTGCTGTCCGTAGTGGACCGTTTCTCCAAGATGGTCCACTTCGTGCCGCTTCCGAAGATCCCGTCGGCCAAGCAGAGAGCCCAGCTGGTCTTAGACGAGGTCGTCCGTTACCACGGGCTACCCAAGGACATCGTTTCGGACAGGGGTCCGCAATTCAGCGCCCGTTTCTGGAAGGAGTTCTGCAACCTCATCAGCGCTTCAGCTAGTCGGACACCGGGTCATCACCCGGAGTCTAATGGCCAGACTGAGAGGATAAATCAGGAATTAGAGACCGGTCTTCGATGTCTGGCATCCAGGGACCAGAGCACGTGGAGCCAGCACATCAAGTGGGTGGAGTATGCCCACAATTCTCTACCCTCTGCCTCAACAGGTATGGCTCCACTCCATGTCGTGCATGGCTATCCTCCGTCCCTGTTTCCTCCACTGGTCACAGACTCTGCGGTCCCGTCGGCCCTGGCCATGGTGCGACGCTGCAAAAGGACCTGGGAAGTACCTCGGAGGACACTGCTGCGCATGAGCAGCGCCTACAAGGCCGCAGCGGACCGCAGGAGAAGGGCCGCACCAGAGCTCAGAGTGGGACAGCGAGTGTGGCTCTCCACCAAAGATCTCCCGCTGCGGACGGAATCCCGCAAACTTGCTCCCAGGTTCGTTGGCCCGTTCCCAATTTCCAAGATCATTAACCCGGTCGCCGTCTCGCTCAAACTGCCCAGGTCGATGAAGATGCACCCTATGTTCCACGTCAGCAGACTTCGCCCGAATCGCACTTCGTCACTGGCTCCCCCGGTCAAGCCCCCCTCCGCCCCGCATGGTCGACGGTGGGCCGGTGTATACTGTGCGCCGGTTGCTGTCTTCCCGCCGCAGAGCAAGGGGGGTCCAGTACCTGGTGGACTGGGAGGTATATGGCCCGGAGGAGCGCTCCTGGATCCCCTCCCGCTTCGTCGTGGACCGCTCCCTCATCAGGGACTTTCACGCGGCTCACCCTGATGCTCCTGGGCCGTCCAGAGCCGGCCGTTGAGGGGGGGGGGGTACTGTCATGCTCTGGGCTTCCTGCCCAGGCTGGGCTTGGCCAGCCAATTAGTCAGAGCACACCTGCACCGTGTTAGAGTTGATGACGCCCAGTATATATAGAACTTGGGGGACGACTTGTCCTCCGCTAGATCGTCGTCCTTGTTGCCTCGTTGCTGCACTCCTGTTTGCCTGACTTCTGCTCTCCGTGCACCGACCCACGCCTGTCCACTGACCACCCTCGTAAGCCTGCCGTACTATTACTTCTGATTGTTTGGACTGTCTGCCTGATCCTAGACCTTGGACCGAGTAAAGGTTTCCTCTGCACTGTCTGCTTGTCTCTGGAGTCGTGCATTTGGGTCCACCCTCGTCCCCCGTTCGTGACAATAACTCACCTGGCCAGCTAACACATTATTATATCTGACATCATTTTCCTCCCTGAATTTCATATGTATGACTAGCATTTTGTGTCCTGTTACGTCTGTGCTCTCGTCTCCTACGGATAAGTTTCCGATTAACCATCATGCCTTGCGACGGATGCTATACTGTGGGTCTTAGAGTTCAGAGAACATAGGTGAATGGTGAAGCGTGAAGTTTTTTTCTATCGTTAATTTTTCCATTTGGTGTAAGAGTTATGACATTGTTTAAAGCAAATGTAAACGTAGTGGACAAAAACATGTTTGATGCTTTAAGCAGAACCAGATACTTGGAGAAATTGAAGGACATCGGCGGCAAAGATCCATATGAATTTCAAGCAAGCAACTGGAGTTACGATGTGGAAGGCTGCCCTGACATTACATATCTGATATCGTTAATTATCTCATGAATTCTGTGAGCACATATACCCTTGATGAACTAAAGGCTTACAAGTCTGTACAAGCCTACAATTACTTTGTAAGTGGGTGGGTTCAAGATGCAAAGGGTGATCGGTAATCAGTGTGTAATGGCGGCTCGAGTAAGACATTCTCAGAGGTCTAATGATCCACTACTACGTCCCTGGGTCAAATCCCAAAAAGATGGCTGCCTTCTCTCCGGTCTCTGTACCTGTATGGGCGGTCTTGGAGAAGTGTGTTCACACGTGACTGGCCTTCTTTTTGCAGTCGAGGCTTCAATAAAATTACGGGATAGCAAGACCGTTATAGAAGAGCGGTCTTACTGGTTACCGCCCTCTGCTGTTAAAAATGTAAGTTGATTTTTTTTCTCTTAAAAAATTCTGTCATACCTTTGTGTAGAATACATAATTTATTCATTCCTTGTTGCCTCAAGTATTTAATTGAAAACGGTACCTGCTACGAAAGTATCCGAGCAATCCTTATAGTGTCTCTTTGTTGGATCAGGAAGAAATCCAGCTTGGTTGATCCTCGACAACCATAGGTTCCGTGTTTCTGTCTACAGTCGCTTAGTTTTACTTCCCTGGTTGAGAACAACTTTCGGAATATCAAAATACTACCTCTTTGTTTGGCCTGATTCAGCATGATTAGTACAGCCCTAAATTATGGATGCGTGGCCCATATTATCGGACAAAAGGGGCTTGCTTGCTTTGTTGACATAGACGCTTCCCTTGCTTCAGACACACAAAGTGGCGGACAGGGGACTCCTGGGACTGTGGTGACATCATCGGGAACCTATCCATTAGTGTATGCCAGGGTGCATTTTTAAACTTACACATAGACTCACTCTGGACTATTTCATTGATTGAATTCCCAAATTCAAAGGGATAGTTTTTGCTTTGCCAGCTTTTTACTTTGGTCTGGCGAGCTGACACATCACATTCACTACCCGCTCATTTTGCCATGATATGGGGTTAGCATTAGCATTACTGAACTCCACTGCACTGTTAGTGTTATGGAATGTGTACGAGCACAGCACTTGCGCAAGTACAATGATTGGTTGTGTAGCATATTTGCATCGTTATAACGTTATATATCAAACTCATTTGCAGTGCATTCACTGTGCCGGATATGTTTTCATGTGCGCAGTGAGTGTGCGAGAAGTACGCAATTGTGCAGCTGTGCACCTTAGAGGGAACATTGCTCCCTTTCCACCTGCTCTCTTGGATGCACAATACATCAATCAACCTTTCTCCTAATTATCATGTCAACCAACTCCTGAGCCTTTTCTATCATAGTCCCCACATTCAAAGTCCCTACACACAATTGTAGGCTCTGTGCATTCCTCTTCTTCTTCTGCCGAGGAATCTGCTTTCCTCCTCTTCGTCTTTGTCTTCCACCCACAGTAGCTGAATTTCCACCGAAGCCCTGCAGGTTAACGGTGCCAGGTGCGGACGTTGTTAACCCGGGCCACGACCGATCTGGTATGGGATTCTTCAGATGAACACTTATATTTGTTTGGCACAGTTTTACGCCGGATGTACTTCCTGATGCAACCCTCTGCATTTATCCGGGCTTAGGACTGGCCTACAAATTGCACTGGTTTGTGCCCCCTTATGGCTGCACTAATGAACAATACTGTATACTGTACATGTAAAGATTATTCACCTTCATGAACTGAATATTATTTGCTATTTATGAGCAAATTATACTGTCCTTTTAATTGACAATAAAAAAAACTTGTAGAATCAACTAAGATTCTGACCATCTGAAAATGAATATCATGTTTATCATTCATTTAATTTTAACATTGACACTGAATTTTATGATTTTTAAACGAATTCTTTTCCTGTATATGACACAGTTATCTGGCAAACGTAGTAACTTCTGTCTAATTGATTACCAAAACTGAGTGGTAGTTGAAACCAGGAAAACCTGAAGAGATATTACAGGACACAGGAAAGTTGTTGTTTTTTGTGCTAAGAAGAATGTATTGTAGCTTAATTGAAAACTTGAAACTGTCCATTGGTGAGAATGTGGGTGAGAGTGGTTGTTTGCAGATAATTGGAAGGATGAAGTGAAAAAAAAAAAAATCTGACATCTTCTTTTTTGTAATAGCATGACGTGCAAAGCTCTTCTAAACCACACGGTGGCAGTAGACACTAAATGACTGAGCAGGCGTCCATTTCTCTTTTGGAATTTTTGGGAACATTATAAAGTATTTGGAATGTGTGGAACATTTAATTCCAACGATAAAAGCACTAACATTGTAGTCTGCTGCATTTACCACATCCTCAACCAATGTTGCTGATATTTAAAATGGAAAAAATACTTTAAAAAGAAATTAGAAATCAATAAACCGTTTAGGAGAGCCATTGCAACTCAGATGGTGGCTTTATTTTGTTTTTCAAATCTATGACATTTAATTGAAAATGTATGTGTATATGTATATATATATATATATACTTTGCTTTTGCTTTGTTTATACATTAACAAAATATAATTCCTTGCACCATACCTGATTCAAATTATTTTCTTATGCTTTCTTGTCACATTCATTTGATAGTTTTTATGTTTATGCTTTAGTGAAGCGAAAAAGGGGATGGGCAAATTAGTCTTCAGGAATATCAGTGCATTATCAGTCTGTGTGTCATGGTAATAAAATATAAGCCTCACAAAATCAGAACAGAAAGGAAAAACAATTATCTGTCAGAAAATACGTTTTAAAATCTGTTGTTTTATATTGATAGTAAATTGAAAATTTGTCTTAATATCTTCTTAGTGGATGGTTCTGATTTTTCTTTTCCTGCTGTTTTCAGAGGTTTATAATAAAGCAACACTGAATCAATATGTGAAGAACGGTGTGTGTTTGTTTGCTTGTTGTCCCGACAATTCTTCTAATACTTCTTTATATCCACTTGACTTTGTCCTCTATTATGCTCATTTTGCATTCCAAGTGTTTTGTGCCCTTAAAATTACATGTTAAGTGCATTTTGTTTTGGATTTTTTAAAATTATCTTTTAAGTGTGTCAGGTTTCATGATGTGTGCATCCATTTTCTTAGCACAGAGCACATCACACCTAGGGGCAATTTAGAGTGTCCAATTAATGTTGCATGTTTTTGAGATGTGGGAGGAAACTGGAGTGCCCGGAGAAAACCGACTCAGGCACAGGGAGAATATTCAAACTCCACACAGGCGGGTCCGGGATTGAACCAGGGACCTCAGACCTGTGAGGCCAAAGCTTTCCAGCTGATCCATCGTAGCATATTAGCTTTCTTACAAACAAAAACATTACTAATCACAGGTGATCAGATGTTCTTCCACTGGATTCATGCAGTATTTAAGTATTTTGCTTTGTGCTGTGATGAAATTAATTAAATAGTGGTCTACAGGTTTTGGGTTTGACACACAAACAAGCAAAGAAAGACATGAGTGGTTTGTTTTAAAATACCCTGGCGACCAATCAAGGGTGTTCCCTGCCTCTCAACCAAAGTTAATAAAATTCTATCTCACCTTGGCCGTGATCCCAATGAGGGCAAGAAAATAGGTGGATGGATGCTGAAAATATTTACAGAGCTTGTAATCATTAATAAGATTGAAAATAAATTCCTAATACTACAGGAAATCATATACATAAAAGGCAACATTGAAGTACATCTGCATTTGAACATGGAAAATTAGTGTCATCATTTATAAACTATTTTTCTTAAATTATTTTCTGCCCAAGAAAACTCCTACGATGAACTTATTAATGAAGAAGGCCCTTTGCTTCCATTCCCCGGCCTCTGCTGTATCAGTAGAAAGCATATGGTTCAAAGAAGACGGGGGAAAAAAAGCATTAAAATTTGTCTTAAAATGTATGATTCAGGGGGAATGTTGGCACAGCTGTCGAGTATTGGCCTCACAGTTCTGAGGACTGGGGTTCAAATCCCAGCCTCCCCCTGTGTTGAGATTGCATGTTCTCCCCTTGCCTGCATGGGCACTCCGGTTTCCTCCCACATCCCCAAAGCATGCATTAATTGGAGACTCTAAATTGCCCCTAGATGTGATTGTGTGTGTGACTTGTTGTCTGTCTGTGCCGTGTGATTGGCTGGCAACCAATTCAGCGTGTGCCCTGCCTCCTGCCCGATGACAGCTGGGATTGACTCCTGCACTCTCGCAATCCTTGTGAGGATAAGAATCTCAGAAAATGGATGGATGTAAGATTCAGCAATTCTCTCTCTCTCTCTCTCTCTCTCTCTCTCTCTCATACACACACATGCAGACACTGTACATATAGTGTATATTCGTATTTGTTCATGTTGAAAGATTTACAAGACCTGGCTTGACAGACTTGAAGTAGTCTGATGTAGAATTTGCTTACAGGTCCAAATGTCTGAAATGAAAACAAGATCACAGATATTGATAGGACAATACATTGGCTCTTCTCTTTTGTTTTCTTTTTCGATATCTCCCCACAATTGAGACACTGGATGTGAAAGTGCTCAATGTCTCAGTTACACTGAGCAGCAACCCTGGCTTCAAAAGCCCCGAGCACCGAGACTGGACCAAGATGAAACAGTGACGCGCACACATAAACACACACAAAGCGCAGCGAGATGGCAGATAGAGGCCTTGTCCGACAGCTGAGATATAGCACAAAGGCCCTGGGGAGTTTCAGGGGAATTCCACTGAGGGAATTGGACATGTCTGATTTACACTAACACTTTGGCTAAACTTACGATAGAAGTTCACAAAAGAAACATTGCCGGGTCTGTCTTTATCCATCTCACCTTGCTCCATCGATCTCTGTCTCTTTCCTGCTCTATTTCTTTCTTTGCAAAACGTGCAAATATCTCATTACTATTGTGAAGCTTGGCGTCGTAAATTCATAGCACGATAGGAAATGAAAAATAAATTCTGTACGAGCAAGGACAGAGAGGCTAGAGGAAAGGAATACATGGGGAGTGAAAGGGTTGAGACACTGAAAGAAAACATGTTCCATTTTATCACCCAATGGGGAGTCAAAGAATGCAATGAAGAATCAGGCCAGAGATAAAGAGGAAAGTGGTTGGTACTGTACTGCACTGTACTGTGTATGTGTGTGTGATCATTTATCTGACAATATTTGCTGAAGAAAACAAAAAAACAAATTCAAGAGAGACTCTGACTCACTGGACACTATAAGATACAGCCACACAGTTCATTGAAACTCCATAAACACACATTCTTTTTTTAATTACATATTTGTCATGGACATGGTGGTTGGCTGTGGTACAGAAGTACACTGCATCATATTGAAGATATTTTTACATGGGTGAAATATTCTCAACAGCTCTACTTTTTGCTCTTTACTTCTACACCACCACTATAACTGAATTTTGATCTGGCTGTGCCAATCAAAACACCCGTTACCTTTGGAAAAGTTTATTTTTTTCATTTTTTTTTAATACATCAAGAGTATCTAAAGTACTGGTCGGTTAGAGTAAATTAGACTGATAAAGAACCTTCATGTAAATTAGAGTGTGACAGTGGAGCTGTACAGCAATTTGTGTTGTTACACATTTGTTAATGTGTATGAAGACAAGTTCATGACATGGATTTCATTAGTTGCAAGTACAGAATGACTGAAAACAGAATAAATAAAGCAACAGAGACGAACTGCCCGAGTGTTTCCACACCAATGTAAAACATTTACATAGAAAGCTCATCCTTATGAGTATTTTTCACTGGCATTTACTTTTTACAGCTTAATTGTTTTTACATGTCAAGGAAGAAACAAAAATAGTTCCAGGATATGTTCAAAAACAGCCCATCCCCGCCCCCACGCCCTCCCCAAATGCTTGTCACCAGTTTCCTCGCATGGAAAGCTCAGTTCCCATGGCATAGCAGGATTATTTACATCTTGATCATGTCCCGGTCACAGAGCCAGTGTGACCCAACAGACATAATGGAGAACATGCAGTGTGTAACACAAAGGCCGAGTCCAGTAATATTTACACCCTTGCACACAGGACACGAAAGCAATGTACTGTTGCCACAAGAGAGCTGGATTAAAAAAACAAAGTAAAAACATCACAAAACCACTACACACAAAATAGTTTTTACGTTGTGCAATCCAGACGGAACATGAAAATACTGCCTGCCAAGTCAGATGCAAATTATCCACTACATTTCATGTTTATATTTTATAAACTTGCTTTTTTTTTTTTTTTTTTACAGCATTGAAAAAGTGAAGTCTTCTCTCCATAAAACATGTTCCAGTGAATCAATCCATGAAATGAAAATAAATAAATCAGTTCTTTAAAAGGAGATCTTTACAACAGCATTGACCCTAAATTGTAGGGGAATGGAGTGTTTATTACATCTGATATTGACCTTTAAAAGCACTTGTGAAGATGAAATAAAAAAAAAAGATTTTGGGGAGACTTAACCATCCTCTTGTGGTTACCGCAGAATCACATCGATGTGAAAACCTTGCCATGGAAAAATACACATACAAAATAGGTTGTATTGTTTACTACTACTACTCATTGCTGCTCCAATTCAACCTAAAATTGTTCACAGCTAAATCTTCAAACCCATTGTCAAATGAATGGATCAACTAATCATTTGGGTTGGTCCAGTTTGAATCAAGTGAATAAGCAGTTCCTTTCCAAAGACTATGTTGTCATTCCGTGGCAGCGCAATACAGGTTTCAGTCCCACTGCCACAATGCGGCAGTTCAACAAAAATGTTGCGTAATGTGAGTTATTTTGTTGACCACAGTCTAGTTCCCCTTCAATTAGATGATGGAAATCTGCTTGTTCAGGAACAAAATTATTTCTTTAATGTATAACTTTTTCCAAATCATTAAATCATATTGAATGTTCTTGGGGAACACACAGGTGAAAAGTGTGGTTTTATGGCTCAGACGGTTTTTCGGTGAAATCTGATTAATTGCTCAGCGTGAGTCATGTTCAGATAGGCCCGGAGCTACTAATTTCAAGCTTCATTATAGAGCAGTAAAGTTACGTTAAAACACCCCAAAAGGAATGCATTTATTCATTTCATGAAAGGACGTATTTGTGACAGGAAAAGAATTACATGTTTTTGGAAACCCTTGGTATCTGCTGCGATGGTTTTGATTAAAAGTATCAACAAACAATCTGTCAAACATCCTGCTGTTCTGCACCAGTGAGCGAACCCTCAGATGGCCAGTTGGAGCTTGGTGAGGTTCCTCTGGTGCATGTTGTGGTGCCGCACCAGCTCGTCACTGCGAGCAAACTTCTTCTGACAGTTGGGCCAACGGCAGTTGAACGGCTTCTCGCCTGAGAGGTGAGTGGGAGACGTGTAGACGGTAAAAAGAGGAGGGTTAGAAAATGAAATAATTATTGCAACACTGTTACAAAGTATCCATGTTTGAAGCACGTTATGTATCTGTTGTATTTGAATGACATCTTTATTACGCATTGTAAACATGAACATGGATGAGATATAAAAGAAAAAATAAAAGTTTACGCACTTGTTTTACCTGTATGAGTCCGGGTGTGTGTCTTAAGGTGGTCAGACCGAGAGAACTTTCTCTGACACGTCTCGCATTCGAAGGGTTTAACACCTAAACATGTACACGTTTGCATGCGCACAGTAGGAAGGTTCATACACACGAGAGAAATATTCATCACACACACATACATACGGGGTGGGGGGGGGGACAGAAAAATGAAGTAGAGCAGAGATTTGCAGGAAAGCCAATCCAAAGCTGAGAGTTATTTGCAATGTTTTGCTGGCAGGGTTTCTTTCACTCACACTCTTATTGACTGCCCACCACTTAACTAGGTGCCTGGGCCACTGCCCCCACGCCCTTCCCCCCAAAAAAGATTGAAAAAAAAACAAACATCTCTCCTCGAACTTGTGTGGTTTTCTCCAGGCACTCCGGTTTCCTCCCACATCTCAAAATCATGCATGCTTGGTTGATTGAAGACTAATTTGTCCGTAGGTGTGAATATGAGTGCGAATGGTTGTTTGCCTGCGATTAGCTGGTGACCAGTTCAGGGTGTACCCAACCTGTCACCAAAAGATAGCTGGGAGGTGCTCCAGCATGCCCGCAACCCGAAGTGAGGCTAAAAAGGTACAGAAAATGGATGAATGAATGGATAGAAGAATAATGAATAACTACCAATCGCAAATGAACTATGGCATTTATTTCTCCACAATTATTGTTATACACCAGTGTGTTATGGATATCTTTTTTTCCTTGATAGTCCTCAAACATGTAGGACTTTAATTATTGGTATAAGACCCTTCCATGTTAGAATCTTACTTTATCTCAGAAAGTTTAAATCATTCCTGCTCGCTTGATATGCGCAGTAGTGATAATATTTAATCATACCAATACTTTCCCTAATTTCTGCCACCTTGTTCGAATAGCGTCACTCAGTGTTAAAAGTAAGAAGTCCAAAGTAGAAAAGCACAAGCTCAATTGGGGAAGTACAAAATGTGATTTTTTTTTTTTTTTTTGGGGGGGGGGCTTCTGCAGTTCGGTTATTGAAAAAAAAAGAAAATATAAGCTTATAAGCTTGAGGACAGATATGCTGGATAGTTGGACATGCCTGATCCAAAGTCGCCACTTACACAAAATTGTGCAATTTAAGTATCATGGCTGTTCATGCAAACAAGCAGTTTGGAGCAAAGGGAGAGAGCAAAGAGAAGGAACCACAGAATTAAAGCCAGGCAATAATCAAACCTGTGTGCCTCCTCTGGTGTCGTTTGAGCTGGTCAGAACGAGAGAAGCCCCGACCACATTCTGCAACATCACAGTGGTACGGTTTCTCCCCTGAACACAAACAAAGTCAGGTTATTGAATAAAGAGACAGTATCACACAACACACAATTCTCTTTCCTTGTCTGTATGGCAATATATGCTGTCCTGTTGCCAAATTTCTACACAAAAGCATGTTCTTAATGTGCCTGTCAGACATCACTGTTTAGGTATTTTTATTTTATAGACAGACAAATTGGAAAGTCTACATTTCCATTTATTTCTGAAAATATTGTCTGAAAAAAATGAAGGGGTGCCAATAAGGGTGAGCATGATGGGATATTTGTATTTAAAAGTCACTCTTTAACGCAAATAATTTTGTTGCCAAACCAGACTTTAAAGAATGGGCCCATAGTCTAATGTACTTGTTTACCATTTAAACTCATAGTTTTCATGTTGTGCTAATCATTTTCAGTGTCTTTTTACTAGTTTGAAGCATAAAAGTAAACAAAAACAATTCTCAAGTCATTTTACTGCTTTGAAGTAGAAAAACATTATCAATGATAAAGGCGGTAAAATTCCCATACTCTCTCATCTCATCTCCTTTACTCCCTGTAATTCATAAGATTCAATGGCGAGCACTGTAGTAGTTTGATCTTGCGTGCATTTCACTGACTTATTCTGCTTTAATAAAGTTAAGGTATGTGTGTGGGAGGGACTACTGATAAAATGGGAGTCCAAAAGCAGCAAAGAAATAGTTCCTGTGAGAGGGGCTTTCACCTGTGTGTTTGCGGCCATGCATCTGCAGATGAGACAACTTGAAGTAGCGCTTGTTGCACCCGGGGTGTGGACACATGAATGGACGCTTCTCACTGCTCTCTGATCGAACAATTGCTGGAGCAATGCTGGGCACCCGCCTTACATCCTGCAGGCATGCACGCGTGCACACACACATTGAACTGCTGAAGCAAATTAAATATGTCATACAGTACCTGTAAAATGTTATATACATAGACAATATGGTTTATATTATTGAATCCATCCAGTTTAGAAGACCAATCTTGTAATTTAATCAGCCTTGCTCTCTTGGGATCATTACAATAAAATGGTCATATTCTTTATGTATTTTCATTCCACAATAATTAGCTGAAAGGTGACCTCAGTTTGACTTAAGCCCATCGGGGGCTGTTAGTCACGCCTTTCACACAGGCGCCCCTCCCTGAGCGCCCCATTAGAACCCTGCAGCTCGCTGCAGTTGCCCTGTGGAGGAGAGCCACGGGAAAACACATGACACACACAAACACAAGACGAGTTGAACAAAACCTTTAATTTTTGCTCATCTGGAGAACAAAGTCTTTATACCTTGTTTCAAGGTACGGGAACTGTTTTCACCATTTCCTTTGCAAAAACCTGTAAATCTTATTTTGTAACATGTCAATGTCCATTTTCCAAGCCGCTTATCCTAACAAGGATCACGGGAGCGCTGGAGCCTATCCCAGCTAATTTCAGGCAAAAGTTGGACTACACCCTGAACTGGTCGCCATTCAGTCACTGAATGCATATCGACACCATCACTGAGCAGGAAAGTTAAAGTTGGTCATGTGTACCATAACGCTATCTTTGTAATCTTTCTTAATTCCCTTTTATGCCTCTAAAATTATTTCCCCGTTGAACTCTTCACATCCACAGCTGTCCATCAGGGTAACAGAATGATAGTTAACTTTGATTCACCTGTTCTGCTTTAAACCCAGAAACTCCCGTGATTTAGTCATTGGTTAAAAAAAAAAAAGGAATGTTAATGTGTCAATGTAAAGTCGTAGAAAGTCCAGGTCAGCCCATTCTGGTTGCACGATGCCAAATTCTGGGAGCCCATGTGTTTGAGACCAGTTTCAAGACTGTGGCGACAATGCTCTATTGATTTTGAACTGGGAAGATGCTAACGTGGTGGTAACATGAAGGAGCAGAGTTCAAGTGTGAGAATATCCAAAAGAAGGCGATATTTAAGACTCCACACAACAAAACCTCAGCAATCTACAGTGTCCAGGGAATTACAGCGATTTTTCTTTCTTTCTTTTTCTTTCTTTCTTTCTTTCTTTCTTTCTTTCTTTCGATAGGAACAAGTCGTCAAATTGGTGGAACCTTATCAGAATAACTGAATGTGAGGGCACCATACTCACAGTCTCATGTTCTCATTTCTTAAAAAAAAGGTCTGTTCAGTGACCACCAACAAGTTCCAGGAAAGCAATACTATGAGAAAGATGGTTTTGTTCTTTTCTTTTAAGTGTTACCATATAGACACCGTCCTACTCAGAAGAGTATGAGGTAGGTAGAGGTAGTTCATAACTCTTCAGGTAATGCCAGTGCCATTCAGGACCAGTTCCCCCCCCCCCACCCCCCAAGATCTGTGCACGGGTCAGAGACAGATTAGTGTAGGTATTGAAACAGGTCTTTGAGTGGTACTTGTAATTTTAGCAATCACTAAAAAACAACATTGTTAAACTGGCAAGAAAACGGCGGAACATTCGAGAGTGTTGGCCCCACAGTTCTGAGGACCAGGGTACAAATGCCAGCCCTGCTTGTGTGAAGTTAGCATGTTATCCCCGTGCCTGCGTGGATTTTCTCCGGACACTCCAATTTCCGCCCACATCCCAAAAACATGCATTCACTGGAGACTCTAAATAGCCCCTGGGTGTGATTGTGACTGTCTGTCTCTATTTACCCTGCAATTGGCTGGCAACCAGTTCAGGGTGCACCCTGCATCCTGCCGGATGACAGCTGGGATTTGCTCCAGCACTCCTGCAACCCCCGTGAGGATAAATGGTTTAGAAAATGGATGGATGGCAAGAAAAACAAGCACCCAACATCAAACAATGGAAAAACCTTGTAGTTGAGTATATAACGAGAAAAAAAATGAAAGAAAACAACGGTCCCGTTTATATTAAAATGGTCAACCTTGATCCTTGATTCTGATCTGTTTGGGAAAGTATGTCATACAGAAATATAATGTATCCAAATCCAATCTTCTCATCTTTGATTCCTGTGCATGACATTGGGTTAATTTCATGT
Source organism: Syngnathoides biaculeatus (assembly GCF_019802595.1). Classification (NCBI taxonomy): domain Eukaryota; kingdom Metazoa; phylum Chordata; class Actinopteri; order Syngnathiformes; family Syngnathidae; genus Syngnathoides; species Syngnathoides biaculeatus. Next base: position 9,619,889 of record NC_084645.1, on the reverse strand, counting down.
AATCAAAATTTTAGCAATGGATCTGCGGTGTGTGCCTCTGGGGGACTTGGGCCTATTACCCTTCCTCCTAGTGGGTTTGGTCTTTGTCCATGCTGCCTTCGATAGGAGGCGCTCTCAGTCCCTGGCTGCCGAGGCGGTATCCCCCGGTCCCTTTCCAGAGGTCTCGTCTTGGTCTCTGGGTGGGGGATTTGGGGACTGTGCTTCTGCTCTCCAGGCCTGTTTCCTCCTCTTTTCTTGGGGTCCTCCTCCATGGCCATCACTCCTCTTTCTCTTTGGTTGTGTGGGGTCCCAATCCAACTTCGAGACATGTGGTGAGGTTCAGTGTCTCCTGCCTTGGGCACACCCCAGCCGCTGCCGAGTTCTGGTCACTGGGTGGTTGAGGACGGATGTGGGGCTGAAAAAGAAAGGGGGTCCATGTCCTTTCTATTTCTCTGTTTTCTTTCTGGCTGTATTCTCACTAAACAGAATAATAAAATCTGTATATCAAGCAGAGGGAGTATTTCAAACTACCCTGTTACACAACAAAACGGTTACAGCACTGAAGGCATACAGATCACTGCATAGCCATGCAATGGAACAGAACTGGTTAAAAAAATATACACAAAAAAGAGGTCATTTTTACCACACGAAACACTCCTATCTGCTGAAGAGCGTTCTATTTTATCACAAAAACAAAAACGGCTGTCAGTGCTCGCCACAGTCAAAACAGCACTTTGATTTCTCAACACTTTCATTCCATGAGTGACGATTACTTGCAGTCTACCAGCACTGACTCTTACAGCTCTTCCTGTAAGGGAAATGTACTATCAGTCGGATTAATTCAGTTTACTTATAGATCTGGCTGAATCTCCAAAAATTGGAAATTCTGTAAATTGCATAATAAAGACTCCTATCTCGTCACAATTAATTAGCAATCTCAACCTATGTGGCTGTTGCCACTTTCACAAAGTCTAGAGACTAAGGTATCTGATTTAGGTAAAATAGCAATAATCCGAATCAAGAATAAAGGTGGTGGATGTCCATGCTATTTTCCACTAGAGATTCCATAAGATTAAGGAACCAGATAGAGACTTACACTTAACGCTGCATCTAGAGTTGGAGTTTGCTGGGTGGATATAGTGGCAGAGAGAGATTCAGATGGCAGATGATCATGTGTAGACTTTACGTTCATGTTGCCGAGAAAAGAAATTTCCCTTGATCCTCGAAATCAATTCAGAGAGATGAAACATTTAATTCTGTTGCTTGAAGTGCAACCATTGTGCGATTGGGGCAACACAGAGCTGACCTAAATCAGCTGATTCATTCATATCCAGACTGAACCACACCAGTTTTTTAGAAAGAGCAATGCCCCAACTCTAATTTAAAACAACCCATCATCGATTTACATGGACACAAAAGTCGTAGACCACTGGGAATTCTCGGGAGGAAATTTATAAGGAAGGAAAAGACTGCAACAATCTTTAGTCTAAATGGGACAGGCAAATATCTCAAAGTATTTAAGTTTATAGCTCATCATAAAGTCAAAATACAGAAGCATCATAAAGCATAGTTGGATACAAAGTTCAGTGACATTCATGTTAGAGGTTGACTACCCTGTTTTAATCATAATTTTTTGACTGAATTCTTGTGAAAACACTGCCTTATTTCATCCTCGAATTTACAGTTTCCATGTTCCAAGAGTTTGTTCTCAAGGAGAATACAGATGAATGAAGTGAACTTGAAAGATTACAGGAAATGCTGTCTCAACAGACAGACATACCTGTATGCCCCTGAAGACTCCATGCGTGTGTATACGGTATTGAGTACTGCAGCTGTACACCATGGGTGCACTGGGGTCACTGTCGTAGCCCCCCGTGTGACTGAAAACACACAAAGACAGGAGATGAGACTTGAGTTGGGAAAAAAGTACTGTTTGGAAAAAATTACTTGGACCAAAAGAGGCCCAATGTCAAGTCAACACATGAGACAAACAATTTAAATGCACAACTATAGGGTCTGTAGTGTTTGCCTTCTATGGAGCCCCTAAACAGACCAGGAAGAAAAAAACATTAGCTTGAAAAAGACAACAAGAAATCTTTCTTGAAATTCTTTGGCTGAAGTTAATATACTTCAGGATCCAACCATTTTGCAGGTGCTTGGGGTCAACCAATTAGAGAATAAATCGTACTGTGGAGAGACAATTCAAGAAATAATATTAAGTCTAAAATTTCAGAGAATCAAATCTTTGTATGGTTGGAGGAAGGTTGAGGTACTTTGTGAAAAAACACACACAAGCACAGCGATAATATAAATTCCACATAGAAAAGTCTCATACCACACAGTGTACATACTCTACACAAAATTAAAAAAGTTGACAAAAACTAACTAAGTTTTGCTCAAACACTCAGGAGGACGGATTTACTCTTCACACTTTTCCAAAACACCCGGTTGGACTTGAAACAGGTTTTGGTGCAATTAGCCCCAGGACATGATCTGCCCCGAAGACCAGTTTATATGGGGATCGTGCAGCCTTAACCACGGACCACCCAAGATTAGGTCATAATTTATGGTGTCAAACACATGGAAACTATATCGCTCCGATTGAGAGTCTAAGAACATCATGGTGAAAGTTTGGGTTTGTTGCGTTATCTTGTCCAGGAACGTGCCATCTATTGCTTACGCGTTACAAGGATGTTGATCCTCAATAGTTTGGAGACCCATGCACTTGACTAAGAGTGTATTCAATAGGTTGGCGTTTGAGCCTGTGTGTATGAAAGCGTCTACCTGGACTTGCTGCCCCAGAGAACCCAGAGAGACCATGGGTACCACTAGGACCGGATGCCTCTCTATGAGGTTGAGAATCACTGTTTCGATGTCTTGTCATGGTCACCACCAGGCTTGGTGGGGCACCGAGCCACAGTGTGAACCCGTTGTCCGCAGGAGAAACAACACCCCTCCCATTGTTAACGCAGACGCTCCTTGGGGGAGAGCTGGAAGCGGCCCAGCTGCATGGGTTCCTCTGTGGTGGCTGTTGGGAGTGGATATAAACCAGAGTTCTGGGCGTGGAGTGATGTCTTCTTCCACTGAACCTGGTCTTGTTTGCAATCCATAAGCCACGTGTGAATTTTAAGGTGAGGGAAATGAGGGAATATAGTTGCAATGGCAAGTTAACCAGAACCAACTGGTCTTTGACTGTGGGGGAGGGACCCTGAAATAATCTATCGAGTAATGCCCTGTCATTCCATTGACTTTGGGCAGCTCGAATGCAGAACTCAATTAGTCTGACACTCTGCTTTCACCTTGTTAGAGTATGATCAACAATCTTGCTGCTTCACATCCTGGGGTTGCGTACTGGAAAACGTGGTTCATCGTTCTCACAAAAGATGCCCACGACCAACATGTGTCTATGTTGCGTCTCCATTCAGCCATGGCCCAAGCTTCCATGCATCCCATCAGGTGGGAAATAACGAACCCTATGTTCGCTCTGTCAGTAGGGAAGGCAGCTGCTTGCAGCTATAAGTGAAGCTCGCACTGTGTGATGAACAGCTGGATGTTTCAGGAGTTCTGGAGAGGTGAGCAAGTGGCTGCGAGCAATTCCATTGTGGTGGCAGACTCACGGGGGTTTGAGCATCCCGTGGATGCCTCTGGGGTTGTACTGGAGGCACATTAGCTTGGAAATCAGATGAAAGATTATTTTCTGCAACATTGTTCTGTTGCTCTAGAATCTGGCTAAAAGCAGTGAATTGTTCCTCATGTAGAACCAGGTAGTGTCCTTCAATCTGGAGAGTTTAGTGCAGAGGATTAGCGTCGGATGGGTCCAGATCGTTCTGTCAAGAACATATCACAGGGTTGGACATTAAATGTACAACTCAGAAGACCAGGTACAGTTCGGGGAAGGTTTTTATTCAGTGCAAGTTGGATACAAGGGCAGGCAACCCAGACAGTGTTGGAATCACAAGGCGAAGGTCGTCAACGAGGCAGGGTTTGGCACACAAGAGATCATAGAAATGAATGAGGAACTACGTGAACGTGACATCAAAGTACAATGCTCTGGCAAACTAAAACAGACACACGTGAAGCTGAAATAAAAAGTCTAAATATCCTGAGGAACGTGCAGGTGAGGAGGTTTCTCACGGGGCAATTGTATGGACCACCCCACTGACAATGACAGATTCTTGATCCAACAAGTATGGTGGTAATCAGGTTTGGGTGTGGCTTGTGAAATGTGAAAATAAACTCACCATTCCCAAAGGAACGGTTTCAAAAAAAAAATCTCATTAGAAAACATTTTGTATTTCCTTGTGTTGTCTGTGAGTGATATTAAAATTGATTTGACGATTTGAAAACTTGCATGTGCCTTATATGCACAAAAAAAAAATCAGGACAAGGGCAAATACTTGTTCATAGCACTGTATTCTTTCATTGGAATGTGGAAACTGTCTTCTGTTGACCACCCAACTGTTCAACAGCTTATCATCAGAGCACGTCACATGGAAGAGCAGAACATCTTCCTAGTGAGACACATTTGTCACCTTCCCAAATCTACAAATAGAAGTTTCTTGCCTTAGATATGTACATTATTGTTTGTCAGCAATAAGACAGATCCCTCTGTACACCAAAAATGTCATCATCATAATGATTATTGGTCCACGGTGATTAAGCGTTTTGGTAAAAATGTGTTGATGCACAGATTAACACTGATTCAAGTGTTTCTGACTGTCAAAATCCAATCACAAAACAGTTTTTAAGTATAAAGTACAGTTCGCTAATCAATCAATGTAAGGTAATTAAAAAATTAGAAACATCTCTCTCAGTAAGATGTAAAGTGTTCTCTCATTAATCCCGAAAATCAGCTAATATTTGATGCAGTTTTAAAATGTCTATGTATATGTACTGTATTTTTGTGACCGTAATGCATACTTAAAAGTCTGAAATTTTCTCCAAAATGGACAAGGCATACCTTGTACCACATACCTTATATGTGCACCGAGGTCACAAATGTATTTCTACTATTTCAATTAATTACAACCAAACACACTGGTTAACTAGATGGCATACATGCAAACTAGTGTATATGTTAGCTTGTATGCTAACACATGAGGGTGCTCATGACGCAGTAATACACAAGTGTGATTTTTACATATGTAAGCAGAAGAAAATTACATTCCCCCACACACACTGACAGTGTAGGCAAGTCATTGCTCACCATGTTATTCACACTCACAGTGTCATCCATCCATCCATTTTCTGAGCCACTTATCCTCACGAGGGTCGCGGGAGTGCAGGAGCCAATCTCAGCTGTCATTGGGCAGGGGTCAGGGTACACCCTGAACTGGTTTCCAGCCAATCCGAGGGCAGATGGAGACAGACAACAGTCGGACTCACAATTACACTTAGGGACAATTTAGAGTATCTAATTAATGCATGTATTTTTTTTGGGGGGGGGGGGGGATGTGGGAGGAAAGGGGAGTGCGTGGAGAAGACTCACACAGGCACGGGGAGAACTCGCAAAGTCCACACAGGTGGGGTCGGGCTTTGAACCCCAGTCCTCAGAACTATATAGGTCAATGCTCTCAAGCTGCTCCACCATGCTGGCCCACAGTGTCATATCAAAATTAAAATGATCACACCACAGCAAAAAGAATAACATGACCAGGAAATAATAAAATAGATAAAACAATGACTGAAGAAATAATTAACACAAAACATGCACTTTAAATTATATTTATATCCTTAGTGGCACAAAGCATGTTGGGACGACCTCCCAGCATGCTCCCAGAACTTCTTTGGACTAGTCACACAACAACATTTACAGATTTTGAAGCTCGGTGTGCACATAATAAAAGGAAAACATCTATTTAGAAGTAAATTGAAGTCTTTTAAGTGCACTTGATGGTTGTGAAAATATGGTACATTATGGGTAAAAAAAAAATCTAAAACTTTGAGAACAAAATCCGCAAGCATGCAGGGCCGCAAATTGTGAATCTCGAATGGACAAGGGCATATCTGTAATGTATTTCAGTTTGACATCACAGAAAACTACAAACACCAAAAATACTCATACAGCAAAAATACTGTAAATGCCTCAACAGTGCATAAAGACAATTCTATAAACATGTCTTGCATTGGAAATTTTTGCACTTTGCCAGCGTAGCCAGCAAAATGTCTGCTGAGCAACCTGTGTAAAGCAACTACATCAAAAATCAAAACATGCTACAACAAATAGATTCATCACAGAGAAGGTTCATGTTTCTTGCACTCACACGTTCATTTAAAAAAAAAAAAAAAACATGCAGCTTGTGTGTGCCTGTCTGACCGAAAACTGTGCTCAACTCCCCAATCCTTCCTCTTCCTCCTTAGCCCCATCTAGTTCCTCTTTATCGCATTCTCGTCCATGGACTCCCACCTCTTCCTCACTCTCATCTTTTCCTCCTCAGCCTTACTCCCTCATGCAGCTCTAGATCCCCTTTTTGATAGAGCAGTACACACGAACAGCCTGACACAAGACGTACTTGAGTTAAACTTTCGCCACCAATCCAATATGACACATACACACCAATACACTCCAAACTACATCACTGGGGGGAAAGAAAATAGTTGTTGTACCTATTTATAGTACATCGGCATGCACGTTCACAACTTTGTAAGGAACACACACCCACACATACACACAGATTCAGCTCAAACTAGGATGGATGCCAGCTGACTCTAAAGCAACTGCAGGTCATGGTGACACACTCCAGTAGTGCAGTGTGGGTGGACCTTTGAACTGCATTTTGTTATACTTTTTACTCCTTTTGTTTCTACTTGCATATTTGGGCTTCAATTTGACCATGAAAGAACAGTTTGATGTAGCAGCTTTACAAAAACTGAACATCCGGTGTCTGGTCTCGCAGGATTTTTTTTCTTTTATCTGTCAGCACTTACCTAATGAAGAATTAGATTATAAAATTGGAAGCACAAACGGTCAGTCATATAGCCTGTTTGCAGCGAAAAAAAGGAGTTGAAAAGATGCAACCCAAAGACCAATGACAATGAATATTTGTTGTATATTATCTTGGAAATAATTTGAGATAAATCCTAATATGGCTCTGTACAGCAACAATGAATGTACAAAAATTAACAAAAGAATAAAATGTTATGAAGAATTCAGCTCTCAATAGTTTTAAAGTGAAGGAGGTTGACACAGTAATATTATAACAAGTATAAGTAACTGTAATCTCTTTGATGAATCAATTTGATCTTCACCTGCTGAATCGTTGAAGCTGACCAATAACCCTGATTAAAAAAAGACAAATGCAGAGTGGTGCCAAAACACATTACACGCTTCAAAAACGAGATTAAACAGACACTTGTGCCCAAAATGGGATGAAAATCATTGTGGTACCCAGTTGATGATTAACAATCACTTTTAAGACCTCCAGTCAAGAGCATTATGCTTTTGGCACATCAACAGGAAGCAACATGATGTAATGGTCACCAAGTAATTCAACACTTGTAGTGAGAATGATCCAACTACTTTTAAAAATAAAACTCAATTTCCAGATTCCCTAGATGGTGACAATGCTGGCCATCATAAAGCATTTGGATATTATTAGTGGGGTTTAAATGATGAGCAAATGTGAAATTTGGATAAGATACCGAATGGAACCTTGCTTGACTTTAAGGTTTCTAAGCATGCAAGCAGTTTATCAAAAAATCTGGGATATGATAACTGCACTTTCAGCCTCATAAACAAGAAAATATTCTAACCAAACATAAAATAAGAAGTAGTCTCAATAACATATCGAAGATATATTGTCTATCCATCCATCCATCCATCCATCCATCCATTTTCTGTACCGCTTCTCCTCACAAGGGTTGCGGGTGTCCCGGAGCCTCTCCCAGCTGATTCTGGCCAAGGCCTGTTTGCGATATAGGCATCCGCCCAAGGAGATAGTAGCCACCCCTCGTTGATGGTTTCCCAGGAGTGCAGAGTCAGCTGATGCACAGGGCACATAGACTTCGGACATTCATTTTTCCCGAGGCAAATCGCTGAAATGTCTATGTGCCAAGCTACGCAGAAGAGGAATCATCCAACATATTGCTCATTGTATGAGACACCTCTGCCCCCTAAATCGAATCAATTTACGATGGCAAAATGAAATGAATGCTGTGTACTACAAAGTTGTCTTTTCATCTGGAGTGTTGTCTTATTTTGACAAAAGAAAAACATTTGACCTTCATCAAGCTATCACAAAATATGTTTGTAGAAATTTGTAAATTTGAGAGGGTCAGAAAATGGATGAATGGATGGATGGTTTTATTTTCTACAAACAATAATTGATCAAATGTCTCATTTTTATCATGAGTATGCTGATTGTATTTTTTTGATCATTTGGAACATTGCATTTTAACAATCATATATTTATGTGAAGAGTTCACCAAGTGGTTATAAAATGTGAACAGTTATCAAAAATCTTCATCTGGTCATCAAACCCACTCACTAAGCTGTTTAAACATACATTGTCTGCTTGCAGTTCATTTATAAAAAGGTGTGCAAGTATGACCAATTTGCAATTATAACACCACATCTGCTTAATACAATGAATATATGAATAATATTTTTTGCATGAAAAAAGTATGCCGGCCTCGAATTAGAAAACAATATCAGAAATTGTGAAACATTTTTACACTTCACAAAAGATAAAGCAAATTACATTTGAGACAAAGGGAAGGTCCCATGTCACAGACATTCTTGGAAATCCCGCCACCTGTCTCGACAAGACCCGCCCTGCTTCAACATTGCAACATTTTATGGATTAAGAAATGTGATCAAGCACAATGTATTGTATATACAGTATGAAATGCCTACACAGACTCACTGTTCAGGCCGTCCATGCAGTATATACAATCTGTATTGAGATTGACATTTCGTTCTATCCCTTGTCTCAAATGTAATTTGTTTCATCTTTTGTAAAAGTGTTTCCTCTTTTCTTATTTTGTTTTCTGAAATGTTTAATAAATGTTTAACAATTTTTTATATTGTTTTGCACGTCCAGGCCTCTGTAAAAATGGCACTTGATGGTGGTTAGGGTCATTTAGTAGTGTCTACTGTACAAGGCCGACACCACTGTAACGATTTGATTGCTTCTGTCCGTCAGGTCTGAGTTGAACAAAAGTTGAAAATGAGTTTCCTTGATTGACTTTTTTTCCTTTCTCGACAGATGTTATCAAAAATGAATATTTCATCATCATTAGAAGATCTTAAAATAATAAAAATGAAGCAACACAAATAAAAATAAATATAAAATTTGGCTAAGAATATCCATCCAAACATTTTCTATACCGCGTGTCATGATCCTGCCGCCACGATGTACCGGACATGCTGCCCTAAGCCAGCTGCAATGGGCTGCTTCTCCCCTATAAGGGGAAGCGGTGTCATGATCCTGCCGCTCCAGGCCGGGCTGTGTGGGTGTCCGAGCGGTTGCGCTGATTGGGAGGCCCACACCTGCGCCTCATGCGGGCTGATTATCCTGCGCATTTATATGACCCCGATGACGACTGGTCAGGCCAGTTCGTTCTGTCACGACCCATCGGAACGGGAGTAGGACCCAAATGCAGGACTCGGACGATGCAAGGTAGTTCGGGGAAAAACGTTTATTATTTCGTGGGCAGGCAGTCAGATGCAACAGCGGTAGTTCGGACGTCGGGCGAAGAGAGCAGGTGAGCGGAAAGTCAGGAGTCGGTACACAGGAGAACGATCAAAGCAGGCAGAAGTATCAAAAGAGTCAGGCTTACGGGGTTGGTCGGAGAACAGGCGAAGGTCAGTACGCGCAGGTTGTTGATCAGGGATACGGGAGTACTCCAACGGGACATGAAGCTTAACGAACTGGCCCGACCAGTCGTCATCGGGGTCATATAAATATGCAGGATAATCAGCCCGCATGAGGCGCAGGTGTGCGCCTCCCAATCAGCGCAACCGTGCGGACACCCACATAGCCCGGGCTGGAGCGGCAGGATCATGACACCGCTTCCCCTTATAGGGGAGAAGCAGCCCATTGCAGCTGGCTTAGGGCAGCATGTGCGGTACATCGTGGCCTTCTCATCACCCAATGCCCAGGCAGTTATAGTCAAACAACCATTCACACTAACATTCACACTAACATCAGCACAGTTCAGTCTTCAATGTACCTCACAGACCCAATCAGCCAGCATGAGGCGCAGGTGTGCGCACCCCCCCCCAACCCCAGTCAAATGGGAGGCGTCCGGGTGGACAGGTCAGGAGGACGACCCGGACGCCAAGCTCTGCACTTGCCAGCTCCTGTCGCTGTCGAGACAGGGGTGTGGGATGGCCGCAGACCGGTCGCAAACTGGTCGCCGCCGGTCCTCTTGGACGGGAACGTGAGAAGGCGGCAGCAGCGGCATCACCACCTCCTCCTGGACAGCAACGTGAGAAGGCAACGGTGTCCTAACCACCTCCTCCTGGACGGGAACGGGAGAAGGCAAGGGCGCCATCGCCACCTCCTGGACGGCAACGTGTGGCGGCGGCGACATCACCACTTCCTCCTGGACGGGAACGTGAGAAGGCAGCGGCGCCATCGCCACCTCCTGGACAGCAACGTGAGAAGGCGGCGGCATCAGCGCTACCTCCTCCTGGACAGCAACATGAGGAGGTGGCGGCAGCGCAACCATCGCCACCTCCTCCTGGACAGCAACATGAGAAGGCGGCGGCACCATCACCACCTGCTGGACGGGAATGTATGGGCGTGCCCGTCGCCGTCGGAACAGGAACAGGGGGCGACCGCGGACCGGTTGCCGACGAAGCAGGAGCGTGGAGCGGCCGAGGGCCGGTCGCCACTGGTACTCCTGGGCACGGACAAGAAGCAGCTGCAGAGACGTCGCCACCTCCTGGACAGCAACGTGAGGCGGCAGCGGATCAGTCTCCACTGCCACTTGAGCTCTGCTCAGAACAGCCATAACTTTGACGTCGGAATGGCGAGGAGGCGGATCCGTTCCCACAGCTACGTGGGAATAGCGAGGAGGCGGATCCGTTCTCACTGTCACGTTTGATTGCAGTGCATTCGTTGATACAGCAACGTGGGCCTGGCGCGGTGGCGGTTCCGTTCCCACGACGACATGAACGAGAGTAGACAGAGAGTCAGTCAAAACTGACACGTGGGCGTGTCTCGGGAGCAGGTCAGTTCCAACTGCCGCGTGAGCATGAGTCAGAAACGAGTCCGTTGAAACCACGGCGTGGGCATAAGTCATTAACGAGTCCGTCGAAACTGCAACGTGGGCTTGGCTTGGCAGAGGATCCGTTGCCACTGCCGCGTGAGCAAAAGTCAGTGGCGAGTCCGTCGCTGTTGCAACGTCAGCATAGCTCGGCTGGTTCGCCAATCCTTGCCGGACCTGGGCCATGAGAGCCACCAATTCGGCGCCTTGCCACTCTATCTCCGCCCGCATTTCGCGGCAGAACACCTCGTGATTTGGCGGCTCCTTGTCCCTCTGGGCTGGAAGCTTCGCCACCAGCTGCGGGTCTGCCGGTTTCGCCATTGCCGGCGAGGAGTGGGAGGACAAGGACAGCGTCTTTGTTGCCGCGCAGTGGGAGGCACAAGGGAGCGCCCGGCCTGGGCGTCTCCTCTGGCCGCCACGCAGAGGTCCCGGGTAGATGGCCAAACGGGTTCCCACAAACGGGTTGTTGTACTCGGCCCTACCGGGCAAAGACGCTCTGGTGCTGGAAACGCGGGGAGGTGAAGCGAACTGACTGGGATGAAAGATCGGGCGAAGTCGGGCGAGTCGTATTCTGGTAGCCGGTCATACAAATCAAGGTCCTCCTCATAGTCCGAAAAGTCAGAGTCCAGAAGAATATGGGGTGCCAGACGGGTCATGGTCGGGACGTATTCATAGCTCGCCGGCGGAGCATATGACACGGAAGTGGAGGACGTCATGGAGCCTACCCGAATGGGACAGGCTTGGTCCTCCAGCAGTCGGTCTACCTTGCGTCGGTCCTGGCGACACCGGGTCTTTCCTGCTGGGTCCTGTTTTGGCCAGATCGTTCTGTCACGACCCATCAGAACGGAGGTATGACCCAAATGCAGGATTCGGGAGATGCAAGGTAGTTCGGAGAAAAACGTTTATTATTAAATGGTCGGGGATCAGGCAGGCGGTCAGGTGCAGCAGCGGTAGTTGGGACGTCGGGCGAAGAGGGCAGGTGAGTGGGCAGGCAGGAGTCGGTACACGGGAGATCGATCAAGGAAGGCAGAAGTGTCAAGGGAGTCAGGCTTACTGGGTCGATCAGAGAACAGGCGGAGGTCGGTACATACGGGTTGACGATCAGGGATACGGGAGTACTTGAACGGGGCATGAAGCTCAACGATCTGGCGGACAACCAGTCGTCATCGGGGTCCTATATATACAGGGGATAATCAGCCCGCATGAGGCGCAGGTGGGTGCCTCCCAATTAGCGTGGCCGCGCGGGCACCCGCACAGCCCGGGCTGGAGCGGCAAGATCATGACAGGGAGCGAGAAACGAAGAAGAAAGACAAAGCACTAACTCTAAACAAGACGAGAAAAGTAAATCATTACCAATCTAGAACTATGAAACATTAGATATGTGTTGTATGAGACAGTAGTACTATCCTGTGAGGGAGGGCAGGACAACATAGAACAGTACAAGGACAGGAAAAGTTGCATGGAGGACAAGGATCATGAACCCGGCTGTAAAGCTGAAGTGTGGTGGGAGTGGCTATGCAAATGCTAAAATCCTATAGGACCAAAGTGTAAGTGAAGGGATACCCAAGTAATTTGCATATTAATGAGTTATTTGTTGCAATAAGTGGGTGGCCCCACACCCAACAAAAAGTGCAAAGTAATTGACACCATTTCACATGCACAAAGACTGACAGAAGTGTTCTGTAATTCCTGTGCCTGCTCTGTGGAGGCTAAGGACCCCTCCAAACAATCAAGAGGCACGATCCGGCCTGGGAATCCACCCATGATCAGTCCAGTTGATGGGACACGTCCCACATCGAGGAACCCAAGGCGGTCCGCCGGCCCCACCGAGGTGACCCGACAACAAGAGCCAGTCGCTCCTCCCCACCACCCCAACCTGCAGGGTCCACGATGCAGTCACTCTCCACCCAGCTGGCCACCCAGAGTGGGTGTCTCATGTTTGTTAGAAAGCAGTGGTGATGGGGCCACCCGGCAAAGGAACAAGAAGTGGTTAAACCCAGTGAGCAGCCACGGGTCATGAGAGGGGAGCCACTTGTCAAGCAATTATCTAGCCTTGCCGGTTGGGTGGGGACTGGGAAACACCATATACATCCTGAAACCAGGTCCGACACCCACACCCCTGCTGTCCCCATACCAGTCCTGGATATGTATGTGTGGCTTGTGAGAAAAATATATATAGTGAGTGGTGTGAGTGTGTGCTCAGTGAGTGATTAAGAAGCATTGCTCCTGCAGGTTAGGCTCACCAGGCAGGACAACCTCCTCACCCATTCCCCCCAAATTTTCCTTCAGCAATTTGTTCTTAAGATCAGACTTCCTGGTTCCATCCCCCACAGCAAGTTGTCCAGGTTATGAAGGGGCATGCCGCCCGAGACCAGGACACTACCACCACCACGTTTAACTCCTGATATGATGTTGTTTTTCTGAAATGCTGTGTTAAAGTAATGCCAAATGTAACAAGACAGAGACCTTCCAAAAAATTCAACTTATGTCTCGTCAGTCCATGAGAATATCCTCCCAAATGTCTTGGTAAGTATTCCTATATTTGTTTGTTTGGAAGAAGTAAGATGAGTCTTTATGTTCTTTTTGGTCAGCAGCGGTTTTTACCTTGGAATTCTGCAATAGATGCTTTATTAATGAGCCAGGAACACTGACATTAACTGAGTCAAGGGAGGCCTGCATTTCTTTAAATGTTGTCCTGAGTTCTATTGTGACCTTCTGGATGTGTCATTGCTGTGCTCTTTGAAAGGTTTTTGTCATCTGGCCACACCTAGGAAAGTTTGGCACTATTCCATGTTTTCTCCGTTTGTGAATAATAGCTCTCAATGAGGTTTGCTGGAATCCTATGGTTTTAGCAATGGCTTTGTAACCTTTTTCAGACTGACTGATTTCAGTTACAATATTTCTTGTCTGTTCTTGAACTGCTTTGGGTTGTGGCATTTTGTTACTGCTTTTTCAAGATATTTTGGCCAACTTCATTTTGTCAAACTAAGCGATTTCTTGTTTGCACAGATCTGGAGGTAATCAGGCTTGGGTCAGTGCTAATGAACTCAGCTTTCCAAAAGAAGTGATAAGCCACAGTTAATTCATGATTGTCTGAAATGTACATTTGTTTGATGATTTTAAACATTATAGAGGAGAACGATGCAAAAATAGGAGAATTTGACAAGGGGACTAATGCTCTTTAACAGCACTGTAACAGATTGGCTGCTGCTTTGTAAAGAGAGCGAAGGATGAGTTCCTGCCTCTTCACCGTGGGTGCCAGTGTATTAACAGGGTTCCAAGCCACACGCCCCAACTGAGAGGTCATTTAATATAAATTTTCACCACTGTGGAGGACAGACAAGATGTAGGAAAAAAAAAAAACTTGTGAGCTGGGCAAAAGACTGTCAATTGTCAGGACTGGAGGAGAGTCGTAGGGTAAGTCTTCCTTTGTGATGTTATGTAGCTTCATGTTGTTGCCAAGTAAATAACACTGTACTGTGTACATAAACATCCACCTTGAATCATAACCTGAGGTCGAAAAAGAAAATATACTCATCGAGACAGCTGAATTCACAATTAACATGAATTCACAAGTAACATGAATGGAACACAGTTAACAGACATCATTGTGACCTTGGATGCTGATGGATTTACAACGGGGGTCTCAAACTCAGTTTAACTTGGGGCCACTGGAGGCACAGAGGCTGAGTCTGGGCTGCAGCTCTGGGGTAGTTGAATCCACGCGCAATACATATTGGAATTTTTTTTTTAAATCCCATCTTCTCTAAAGTCTTTTGTTATTTTTTTTTTTAAACACAAAATAAGATGAAGAAGGAAGATAGTGTGGACAAAACTAGTAAAAAAAAAAAAAAAATTTCATGGAAAGGCTGCAGTAACTTTCACTCATTGAAATTTTTTTCTCTGCTTGCATCAAGCCCGGTCAATTACACACCCCTGAAAGCCATCATGATTGTCGTCAGCTCCGCACACAACACTGTAAAAGTGCCATTCATATAGAACCCGAGGGCCACAGTAACATTAAACTTTCATGTTAAGGTGGGGGCCACAAAATATCATCTTGCGGGCCACCAGTTTGAGGCCCCTAATTTCTCCTCTGTACAGCTGAAAAATGAACTGCAAACAATGTAGATAGATGTGCAGAAGCAATTAATACACCTTACAATTAAATGAAAATCAAGCAAATATTGTTAGCTGCACTAGTGTTTCCCTTTTATTGAGCTGAACCAGACGGCATGGTGGCACAGCTATAGAGCATTGGCCTCACAGTTCTTAGGGTCAGGGTTCAAATCCCAGCCCTGCCTGTGTGAAGTTTGCATGTTCTCTCCATGCCTGCGTGGGTCTTCTCCAGGCACTCCGATTTCCTCCCACATTCCAAAAACATGCATTAATTGGAGACTATAAATTGCCCTCAGACGTGATTGGGAGTGTGACTGTTGTCTGTGGCGATAAGTGGTTCAGAAAATGGATGCATGACTAGATGGATGAACTGAGCCACAGGTTGATCTATCCTTTGGCCATCAAGGGGAAAAGCATTGAACTCAACTCAACTCAATTCAACTGTGTCTTTCTAGAGCACTTAAAAAAATGCAGCTGTTATAAATTGTTGTAGATTTTCCATCTATCCATGTTCTGCGCCACTTATCTTTACCTGGGTCACAGGTATTTTGGAGCCTATCTCAGCTAACTGTGGGCAGGAGGCATAGTACTCCATGAAGTGAATGCAGAGAATCACAGGGCAGATATAAATAACCCTTTGCATTTATATCTACAGACAATATACCTACAGACAATTTAGAC
This sequence comes from Syngnathoides biaculeatus, assembly GCF_019802595.1. Classification (NCBI taxonomy): domain Eukaryota; kingdom Metazoa; phylum Chordata; class Actinopteri; order Syngnathiformes; family Syngnathidae; genus Syngnathoides; species Syngnathoides biaculeatus. The sequence goes on along the minus strand of NC_084645.1, from coordinate 9,603,896 downwards.
TCCTAACTTAAACTACCAGATGTCTGGCTGGGGCATCTCATCCGATTACCTTCTTGACGCCTCCTTGGTGAGGTGTTTCAGGCACGTCCCACCGGAAGGAGATCCCGGGGACAACCCAGGACACGCTTGAGAGACTACGTGTCGAGGCTGGCCTGGGAATGGATGAAGTGGCTGGGGAAAGGGAAATCTCTGCACAGGCTTAACACAATGTGGGATGTTAACACCCTTATCTCTTATCTATTCTAAATGAAGAAGATTTTACATCATGGACGACTTTTTTAAGGAATAGCTCCTGTAAACAGTAATGTGTTTTTCTTTGTTCTTGTTGCTATGTTGTTCTTTGTTCTTTGTTCTTTGTTTGGGATGGAACAGTTGGTGTCCGGTGTTCTATGTGACAGAAGAGTGTCCGCTATGATGAAGGGAAAAGTTTATAAAACAGTGGTGAGGCCGGACATGATGTACGGATTAGAGACGGTGGCTCTGAAGAAACAACAGGAATCAGAACTGGAGGTGTCATGAGCCAGGCTGGACCACGGCCACTGCCCTGGGCAGTGACACCTGTCACCACTCACAGCTGTTTCACACTGGGACTGTAATTAGATGTATTTAAATTGGAGTTTTGGTCACTGGCATTTGCCAGTTCGTTGTTCGTTGTGCCCTGAGTTGGTGAGTTGCATTCACTGACAAGTAGAAATCTCCACCACTGAAATAGTGTAGTGTTGAGCTATCCTTGTCACATTGTTTCTGTGCCACCTCAGTTTAGTCCTGTCTCAGTTTACGTTCCATAGTCAAGTCCTAGTTCCTAGTTCGTCTCCTCATCATCAGACCTCGCTGCATGTCTTTTGGATCCTGCTTAGCCTAGCGTTTCTTTACCTCTGCCTTCTCGGACTGCTTACCCCGCACTCGAGGTTCGTGACATGGAGGTAGCAGAAATGAAGATGCTGAGGTTCTCGCTTGGTTGGAACAGGCTGGATAGGATTAGAGGGATAGTCAAAGTTGGATGTTTTGGAGACAAGGTTAGAGAGAGCAGACTTTGATGGTTTGGACATGTTCAGAGGCAAGAGAGTGAGTATATTGGTGGAAGGGTGCTGAGGATGGAGCTGCCAGGCAAAAGGGCGAGAGGAAGACCAAAGAAAAGGTTGATGGATGTTGTGAGGGAGGCCATGAGGACAGTGGGTGTTAAAGAGGAGGATGCACGAGATAGGCTTAGATGGATAAAGATGACACGCTGTGGTGACCGCTATCAGGACAAGCCAAAAGAAAAAGAAGTTCTTTGTTTTGAATGTCCAACTGCCAGAGAAAAATTCCTTGTGTGGTTTTATACACTTGGCCAATAAAGCTGATTCTGATTCTTATTCTGTTAAAGCTACTGCCCCTGTGACCTCACCTTGGATAAGTGGTAGAAGATGAATGAATGAATTAACCTAACATGCATGTTTTTGGGATGTGGGCGGAAGGCAGAGTGCCCAGAGAAAACCTACCCAGGCACAGAGAGAACATACAATTTCCAAACAGGTGAGGCCAGTTTTGAACCAAACTCCTCGGAACTGTGAAGCTGATGTGCCAATCACTTGTTCACCGTGCCATCATTGTAGATTATCCATCCATCCATTTTCTGAGCCGCTTATCCTCATGAGGGTTGCAGGAGTGGTGGAACCAATCCCAGCTGTCATCGAGCAGGAGAGACGGTACAGCCTGAACTGGTTGCCAGCCAATTGCAGAGCACATGGAGACAGACAACAGTCGCACTCACAATCACCCCTAGGGATAATTTAGAGTCTCCAATTGATGCATGTTTTTGGGATGTGGGAGCAAACTGGAGTGCCCGGAGAAAACCCACGCATACACAGTGAGAACATGCAAACTCCACATAGGTAGGGCCGGGATTTGACATTTATTAATAGAAGAATACAAACAAACAATTATCGATAAATTAACCATAGATAAACATCAACCCCACTTTGGACCCCTTCTAGTTTATGTATAATTCCAAACGGTCAAAGGATGTTGCCGTCTCCACTGCTCTCCGCTCTGCTCTCAGACACCTAGACTCTCAGGACTCATACAGTGTATCAGGCTGCTGTTCATAGACTTAAGCTCTGCATTCAAGACCATCATCCCACAACAAATAATTCACACACTGGACCCGGTGGGGTTTAACACTTCAATGTGGACCTGGCTGCTGAACTTTCTAACAGAGAGACCACAGGCAGTATGGGTCGGCAGCACCACATCCAGCCCCATCACCCTCAACACGAGAGCTCCTCAAGCTTGTGCATTGAGTCCCCTACTCTTCCACCTGCTGACCTGTGACTCCACAACAGCACACGGCTCCAACCTCTTCAAGTTTGCAGACTGTGGTGGGTCTCATTTGGAACAGGGATTAGACAAACTACAAGAGTGGGATGAGGCACATGGCCGGATGGTGCATGGACAACAGTCTCTCCCTTAAAGTGGAAAAAAACAAGAGGATTGTTGTTCACTTAAGGACAGCGTAGTCCTAGCATGCAGCCCTGGACATCAATGATGCTCTAGTGGAGAGTGTGTGCAGCACGAAGTTACTGGGAATGTACAAGGACTTCTCCTGGAGCGGCAACATCTTATCACTGGCCAAGGAATCTCTCGCACATCTCTACTTCCTGCACAAAATGAGAAGAGTCCTGAACCCCATCATGTGCTCATTCTACAAATGGACGATAGAGAGCATTTTAACCAACTTTATCACTGTGTGGTACAGAGCTTCCACCGCATCCTGCCGCAAAAGTCCCCATCTTTGTGAACGCAGCTGAGATCAGTGGAACCTCTCTTCCCTCCCTGCACAACATTTACAGCACCCGTCTCTCATGCATCCTCTTCAGACGGCTGCCATCAGGGAGGAGACAGCAGAGTCTGTTGGCCAGGACGAGCCGACTCAAAGACAGTTTTATTTATCAGGCTGTCGGGAATCCAACTTTCTGCCCACTCTTCCCTCTCTACCTCTTCTGTTCTCTGTCCACTTGATGCCCCACACACATGCACAGGCACATACAGTATGCTCTCTCATACAACCTAATAATAAGAAATTTCAACCCCATCTATTCGTTACACATGTTGAAGAATTGACAAATTGATAAATGCAGTTTGATCAAATATCAATCCATCCATTTTCTTAGCTGCTCATCCCCACAAGGGTCACGGGAGTGTTGGAGCCTATCCCGGCTGTCAATTGAGAGGAGGTGGGGCACACTCTGAACTGGTTGCCAGCCGATCGCAGGGCACATAGAGACAGACAACAGTTAGACTCACAATCACACCTCTGGGCAAATAAGATTTTCCAAATAATGTTGCATGTTTTTGGGATGTGGAGGAAACTGACGTTCCCGGAGAAAACCCGCACAGGGAGAACATGCAAACTTCACACAGGGAGGGCCGGGATTGAACGCGGGTCCTCAGAACTGTGAGGCATATGCTTTCCAGCTGCTTCACCGTGCCGCCTAAAATATCAATTTCAAAATAAACCATAATTCTAAAAAAATGACTCTTGCAGTGCCTCCACTGTTCAACTAAACTGTCACAGTCCTTAAGTTGGCCACCTGTTGTTGTACCAGTGCCCTATTGGTGGTTTTAAGGTTTAAGAAGATGTGTTTCATCTCCCCAGAGAAGGAGCTTAAGAAGTGCTCCCTTTACATTGGCACTGTATTTTTTTGTTGTTCCTATCACTGTATGTCACATTACATCAGTGCTTCTTAAATGTTTTCCATTACAATGCCCTCAGGAAGAAGAAAACAATTTGCGAACCTCCATCCCCACCCTCAGCCCCTGCGAGTACAAACTGTATGTAACATTGTATATAAAAAAATCTAAAAAATAATTATTCTCTAATTCTTCTAAATATTGAAGAAACTAGAAAAGAATAAATAGTTACATAGTTTTTTCAGTCCTTCACAGAAAATAAAGTGCATTTTCCATAAAATGGAAAAAAATACAAATAAAAAAGAATGAATAAATAGTTTAAACAGTAAACATTTTTGCAGACTTATATATAATATAGAAAAGTCTAACTTACAAAAAAATCAAACGACTTGTGATAATTTTTTCTGTTCCTTCTTTTTTTTCCCCTAAAAAATGTCATAATTAATGGCTAAAATAAGCACACCTTGTGGTCCACAACTTTTCAAAGGGGTTTCAAAGTTTGATTCTGCAAATCTCAACTCCTGCTCAATGTTTACTTGGGACCTGTAGTTGGTCTTCAGGGCCTCACACACCCCCCTGGCTTCACAACACGACCTCTCATGGGGTCGCACTCCACTATTTGAGAAGCCATGCTCTACATAAATGAACATATTATTTCAAGTAAATATATCATAATTCTTGGTCCATTTAATTTCAGAATCTCCTCTCCCCATGCTGGTCATTAGAAATAACTCACTTTTCAGATCTCAATGACAAGTTTCCTATTAGAGATTCTTTTTTTTTTTCTTTCGCATGTTGTACCTTGAATGGAAACGGTAAACAAAATGTCATGCGGATAAAGAAGTGTACCAATTCACAAGTTCCTGTTTTAGAATAGACACTATTAAGAACACACGGAACTTACAGTCTCGCATTAAATTATACTCATGTAACAACAGCATGTTTTTCTTTCATGTGGACCAAGTTGGCCAAGTTTGACAACATCCAGATTAAATACAGTCCCACTTGTACCAGGCTGCAAGATGAGACAACCACTTTGAGTCATGTGTGCATGTCTGTGAAAGACAAATGGGGGTGAACGTGAACTTGGAGGTCTGCTGGTCGTCTTTGTCATAAACATGAACCATATCTTCTCAGCAAATGCACACATGCGCATGCGCACGCACACACTAACTGTGGCATTCACAGAGTCGCTGTCATGGATCTGTGAAAGATGTTTTGTTTGGAAACAACACCATGCAAAAGCAGGACAGAGTGGTTAAGTTCTAATGCTGCATTTATTAAGCAGTTACGTCCTGATAAAATGTCTACATAGCACACCACCATATATTTAGAGGTAGCTCAACGTTCTGTAGGTCATATTTGGAATTGAGTTGTGGGTATAGCATATTTTGGTTCAGGTTTAATAAAATAAAAGAGAGAGGCCCAAATAAATTATTGCAAATGTAACATAATTTATAAATTTAGTTAACAAATTAAAATGTCTGAAAACTGTAACATCCCAGGGATATAGGAGGCGGAAGAAGTGTAACAATGCATAATACAATATGACTGAAAAAAATAATGATTTAATTTCTTTTTTTTTTTTTTACTTCATAGGTCTTTCAATGTGTGCACCATAAAAAGAAATCACTGTACAGCAAATATCAAGAGGAATACACATAAAGCAGATCAAAAAGCTTTGCAACCTAGCACATATAAGCAGGAATGTAAAATTCCCGTTTCAGATATTCAACATTTCTCATCCTAAATGGACTTCATGATGTACCACAACCCCACTCAGAAACGGCATTGCAAAAATGTTACAATTTGACATTTTTTTTCCATTTAAATCACGAAACTTGAATTGAGAGAAAATCACTTGAAATCACAAATTACAAATTGAATTTTATCGTGCAAAAAAATAATACTAGAACACTGTAAATCGATTAGAGTGGCAACAACCTTTATGTGGATGATTATGTAGGTTAATATGGAGTCTTTTCCACAACCATAGTCCAGTGGATTGATTGTAACCCACTGGATGAAAAAAATATTAATAATGGATATATATTTTTTGTGTCTACTTCCTGCCACTGGTGCCCCAATCTACAACTTAATCCACACTTCAGAAACACTTCTCGAAATGATCCATTATATGTCTGGGCATGCTTGTATATCCAACCGTCAGAAGAGGAAATTCAAGAACACTGAGAGGAAAGCTGCAAAGCCACAAAGACCTGTCCTGAAGGTGAACATCCTGTTCAAACTGCAACCTGCCACCGTTCACTGAATTATCGCCTCCTCGTGTGAAACAATAGTTGCAAAACATTCCCACCTTTAATTGCTGCTGTCTCATCAAAATAGATTTTGCACGTAGGTTCAGCCTCGTGATGGTGTATGTAATCCGCGTAGACATTCTGAATGCTGTCGAAGTGTGTGAATGGATGGACAATATTACCTGTTGTAAGGGTTCCTCAGTAGCAGAGCCTGGCTGCCCGTACAGCTGTCTGAAGGGGTGTGACATCCATACATAGAGGGGGGCACAGGATACTGCTGCTCTGCTATACAATGGACACATACATATAGAAAAACACATAAATAAATAATTAAATACATAAAAACCTTATAGGTAAATTGCTGGGCCATTCCACTGAATTGGTACTGATTGCGTCCTGATTAAATGAAATGTAGAAATGCATAATAAAATGAACTGCAAACAGTGGTCAAGCCAAATGTCCTGCACATTGTTTTGACTGCGTATTGAGTTGATATGATTTAAAGGAATAATTTGAACTACAGGTGACTGGTTGGAGCATCTGCCTCACAGTTCTGAGGATCCGGGTTGAAATCTCAGTCCCCCTGTGTGGAGTTTTCATGTTTTTCCACATGTCTGCATGGGTTTTCTCCCAAAAACATGCATTCATTCAAGATTCTAAATTGCTCTTCGGTGTCATCGTGAGTGCGACTGTTGTCTCTCTCCATGTGCCCTGCGATTGGCTGGCAACCAGCTCAGACTGTACCCCGTCTCCTGCCCGAAGTTAGCTGGCATAGGCTCCAGCACGACCCTTGTCAGAAAATGGATTGATGGGTGGTTGTATTCTATTATTCACATTATATTTGTGTTACTCCTTAGACGGTACAGTGGTACAACTCATTAGAGCGTTAGCCTCTAACGAGTCCCACCGTCTCAAAAGGACTGGTACCTGAGCCCAAGCCATGTGTGGAGGTGAGCCGCCCGACTACATCTAATCGGAGCGTCTTGACTTCACACACAAGCTCTAGCTTCTTCCATGACAGAGAGGTAGCATTCCACATCCTTAGAGCCAGTTTCTGTAGCCGGAGATCAGATCGACAAGGTTCACCGCCTTTGGCCACTGGCCAGCTCACAGTCCACCTGACCTCTAGTCTAGTCCTAGACTCCCCTCTTGAGAGAGGTCGGACTCTTTTCCACTTTGGAGTTGCCCATGAGAGGATCCAAGCAGTTGGGGGTATGCTATTTGCCCCCTGGCTCGGCACTTGAATGTTGGGGTTCACTCCGATGGATGAGAGGGTAGCCTCCCTCCGCCTTCACGTCTGGGGACAGATCCTGACTGTGACTTTTGCCTATGCACCAAGTAGTTCTTCAGAGTGCCCACACTTTTTGGAGTTGTTGGGAGTATAGGGTACTGAAGCACCTGATACCAGGTGTTCAGTCTTGGTACGACCACTGTCAGCATTTGGTCTGCATTGCCAGCAGTAAATCGCTAACCTAATCATTTCCGGTGAGGGTTGGAGTTCGCCAAGGCTTCCCTTTGTCACCATGATGAAAATTTGTGTTACATTTAGAAAAACTATCTTAAAATCTCATACTTTTTTCACATTACTTCTTTCTGCAAAAGCTGACGCTTGTGAATGGCCATGTGTCTTTCTTCTGTAGTCTCAAGCATGACATTTTCCCAAATATGACTGAGAGGCATTACCCTGTGAGTTTAGTTGTATTTTTTTTTTTATTTACACTCAGTTAAACTTTGGACACATTAAAGAAGATTAAGTTTAGGAGATTTTTATCATTTTTTTTAACATTCCATTGTCAGAGTTTTTTGCAATACTCTTTAAATTGTGCACATTTGTGATTAAATGAACATGCCGTCATGTTTTCCTACATACTGTAGATACACACATAAACAGACACACACATATGCATTATATAAATATCCATCCAGCCATTTCATGAACTGCTTATCCTCACAAGGAGTCGCAGCTGTGCTGGAGCCAATCCCAGCTGTCATCGAACAGGAGTTGAGGTACACCCTGAACTGAATGGCAGCCAATCCCAGGCCACATGAAGACAGACAACAGTTGCACTCACAATCACACCGAGGGGCAATTTAGAGTGTCCAATTAATGTTGCATGTTTTTGGGATGTGGGAGGAAACCGGAGTTTCCGAAGAAACCCCACGCACACGGGGAGAACATGCAAACTCCACACAGGCGGGCTGGGATTTAAACCCCGGTCCTCAGAACTGTGAGGTCAACTGTCTAACTAGCTGCTCGGTGATTGGATGGCAACAAGTTCAAATACACTGCAAAAGATTGTGTCATTTGAAGTATAAGTGGACAACAAAAACGTCTTCACTCAACAAAGTTGCCAAGGGTTGATTTGAAGAGTTCAGACGCAAAAGCAGATATATCCATTTTCATTGTTTCCGTAGATTCTTTGATTTATATCAAAGAATCTACGGAAACAATGAAAATAGATATATCTGCTTTTGAGTCTGAACTCTTCATTTGGTTTATGACGGAGTTCTCTTCCTCCACGCAGCCATATTTGGAAGTTATGATTTCAGCAAACACTGTATTTGTCAAAATAAGCAAAAAAAAAAATAAAATAAACTGAGTGTGGATTCTTGTGCTGCGTGTCACAGTATTCTTACACTGCTGCACATTCTAGATCAATGCGAGCTGCTCCCAACCTCGAAACATCGCATGTCCGGACCATCGTAAAAAAACATGACCTCAATGGAGTTTGTTCTTTGACAATCCTTAACCGATGGCGTTGTATCCGACTCATTATAGAAAAGGCTGTTTATTTGTTTTTACATTTTTCCAGCAGTCATTTACTTAGTTTTGCACTTTTATGCTCCATCAAGACTTCTTGATTTTCCAACGTGACTGGTCAGATTTTATGATTTTAACCCTTTGACCAGGCAATTGATTATTTTCATATTCTATTGGTGAATTTATTTCAAAATCCAGATAAATGGTAGGTGGCGTTAGCAATCATATTCAATCTTTAAGTTTCCAGATTTAATAGAAGAGCAACGTTGGGTTTCAAATTCCTCTTTAAAGTATTCATCCATTCTTTCCATTTTTATCCACAAATCTTTTCCTTTCTCTCCTGCGTCTATTCCCCATCTAGAATGAATGGTCCCTTGACACTTCTCTGCATTCCAATTGCTCTCCCAGCTCCAAAAGTGTTACTTCTTTCTTCTGCTCCCAAATGTATTGGAGCAATGACATAACATGCGCAAAGCACACTTTTAATTCATCACATCATAGATGAGAGAGTGGTTGAGGGAGTTTGCGAGTCAGGATGTGGCTGATTTATTCTTCTGAGAGGCCAGGTCACTGCGGAGACGTCAGATGGCGTCCCTGCGTTGAAGTCAGCAACCTTACAGATGTGTTTGTGCCCCCCCCCCACTCACTATAAATACACATTCATCTGAATCCGCTTTACTCCCTTGAGGCCGTAACATATACATTTTTGATTGACGTTGCATCATATCAAACATACCGATTGCGTTCTGATGACATAAAGTGTCTTCATGTTTGAAGGAGTGGTTGGAGAACTGCGAGCTGGGGTGAGCTGGGGCATGACCGTAATTGCTGGTGCCATCGAACGCGACTGTGCCATAACCTGCAGGAAAGACAATGTAATAGTTAGTCCATCCGAGTCCATGACCAATGAGCTCATTTCCACGTACACTATATTTATTGACTTGTTGTCAATACATACTCTAAATAAATAAATAAATCCATTAAAACACAATTGATGAGACTCCTCACCAATAATGTTCAGTTAGTGCTATTTACGTTGGGTTTTTAGGCCGAGTGACACCATTTGAAACGTTGCAGTACTTTTGATGTTTTAATTTGGAGAACCCTTGGAAATGTTCTACCTGCGTTGGTGGGTATTTTTAAATGAAACCTAACAGCCAATTGGAGAAGCGGTTCCCTGACTACCTGATGGAATTAAAGTGTTGAGGATCTTGGAGTGCAAATGTGCATTGTTGCCTCTTTCGTTACATTATTTTATTCTAGGTAGAAGGCATTTAAGACCACACAAAAATCCTCCACAAAAAGCCCTTTCTTCTGACACCCAGATAAAAATTCTCCAAGTTCTATTTATGTCGAAGTGGCCAACCAGATTTTGCATTTTGACACGTTGTCATTTGAGGCAAATCTTGTCACATTGCCCTTTAAACTCATTTAAACTGAAACTACTTTCACTTCAAATTATTCTCATTATAAATCTGATTATTATTATTATTATTGTAATAAAATAATTCAACTGTCACAAAATAAACACACATTTGTTGGCACTAGTAGATATAATTCATGACATGACTAAGTAAATGGCCGAAGACTTTCCCATAAATCCCCCTCACACACACACACACACACATACTACATCTTTTCATTTTCCACTGCGCCCGTGTATGTGTGTGCCTTTTTCATAATGAACTTCAATGCCTCCTTCAATTTAAAAATCGTCTTCTATGCCTTATTTTGTGGCAAAACTGATAAAATGTTTCGCCCCAAAACTGACACAAAAATGATCCAGACAGAATCAGGCACCCCCACGGGTGTCTCGTCACAAGGGTGCTTGGCCGGTCCCTGAGTGACCCTGCGGCGCTATCACCTCTACTGTGTGACCCGAGTCTTGCCGTGAGTTTGTTTGTGTGCACTCGTCCAGCGACAGCAGGGGCCAGATAGAAGAGGTCAGAGGTCATCACCGCGCTTTGATTTTAATGTTATTCCTAAATGATCTGCTTGATAAGCATGTTGTTACAAATTAATCTACTGGGCACTGATAAACAGATCAATCATCCTACATGAAGGAGGCTGTGGAATAGAACCTAATTGTTGATGTTTACATTGTAATTGTGAGATATGAAATCATAATCTGGTCATTAAATCCAGTCAATTTAATATACTATAAGTTCAAAAGCAATAAAGGCAAGAATTTGAACAAATTAATCAAGTAAAAATGTTTTCATAATCTACCAGAAAGTGACACATTAAATTGAGATATTTCTTTAAAGCTAACTCATTTCACTCGCGCAAAAGAAACAGATCAAGATAACATGAACACTATTTTTATTTTTTTTGGGCATCTAAATTGTTCACACTTAAATTAAAACCTATTTTTGGGGTTGCCTTTAAATATGAAATAAATGGTAGAAATCTGAAGTTGTGAGTTACTGCATTTTATTTTAGTCACATTTTATTCATATTTTATTCAAAAATGTGTTTGTCGGAATCATTCACATTTCGAATTTGACTCAATTGAGACTGGTTGAACCTGACAATCTTTTGAACTTAAGCATTAAGAATTTGAATTTTAGAGTTGCTACTCAACAAAACATCATCGTCCTGATCAGAATGAATCAGAAGCGACATTATATTTCATGAGCAATATGTTTGACAAAAAGTGGTCATATGTTTAAATTCTTAAAGATTTGACATGAACTAAAGAAACTAAAGAAAATATCCAAACCTGCAGAGTTTGGCCTCAAAATAAAGTCTTCAGGTACAACCGTTTCAATGACTTTTCATCTGTCGTGCGGAACTTCAATAGCTCATCCGCCATATTGACAAGACCCATTACAAAAATAAAATGCATCACAAATTCTGCCATTGCAAATAAAGCTAATAATGCTCAGTGTTTATTCAGACGGCCGGAAGGTTTTTTGTTTCACAAAATGTTGATTACTGCAATTGTAATTTCCATTGAAAATTCTGCTCGCATACTTCTAGTAAAAAAGTAACAAAATCAATTTCATATTGATAGTTCTACAGCATTCCAATTGAAGACAATAACAAAACTCATATCGTTCGATTAATAAGTGGAAAATCAATTAAACTTCTGCATTACATTTTTGGACACAAGTTTTATTGCGGATGTATGAGGTAAGCGTGGACCTAATAATGTGTTCGGTCAGAACAGGCCAGCTCTTTTGACTCCGATTCTGTCACGCCAGTTGTTGTGCAAAATAATCCACAGTCCACACATTCAAGTAATCCGTCACTGCTTTTATTTTAACTTGTGCTGCTTTATTTGGAATAGTATGAGGCTTATTAATAGATGAAGTCAAACAGGGACAAAAAAGTTGAAGGTTCGAGGTGTCTTCCAAAATGTGCTGCCTTTACTGTTTGTCTGCGTTTATCGCACGGTCTATAAAGTCAGTGACACAATTGGAGATTGAGGTGAACGAGGGATTGGAGGCCTTAAAGGCAACATCTAGACAGGTGAAAGGTCACAGAGCTGTGATGTTAGAACAATGAGCTGCTCGTGTTGACAATTTCCATCCACACATTTGACACACACATACATGCTGTATAGTACCGCGTGTACCTGTCTGGTTGCGGGCGGCAGGCTGTGTATCCATGCAGTTGGTCAGGTATGGTGGGTTGCTGAACATCCTGCTGGGGGGTTGGTGATGATGCGGGCCAGCCACTGACGGAGGTTGGCCAGAGGGGGGCGGCGCGGGAGGGGGCGCACCAAATGCGGCGCCATACCGACAGGCCCCCGTGCCCGTGAACTGGCCCGAGAAGTGGACGGTGAAGGCGCTCAGGCCGCAGTGAGGATCCGAGTCGAGGTGGTGGGGGTCGCTTGAGCTCCCCCAACTGGGCTCCTGCTTGATGAAGGAGTGCGGCCCGAGGGACGTGTGAGGTGCTCCCAGAGATGAGTAAGGGGAGGTAGCGTTGTGGAAGTCCAACACGGGAGCCCACTGAGGGGCCGTGCTGACCGGTAGGGCCGGGCAGCTAGGACTAGGGCCCGCTGGGACCGGAGGTAACAGGGAGTTCAGGTCACGGACTTCTGAACCCATCATGGTCTCAGACCAAAAGCCAGAAAAAGATGGAAGTTGCCTTTAAATGCTCTCAACCTCCTCAATATTGACAATGTTGACCCCAAAGATCCACCTTGTTGCTCTTCGGTCTTTCCAAAGTCTGGCTCAGTTGATCCCCATCAGCATTTTGAAAATAGCGCAAACTATAGGGAAAATCGGCAAGTTCATGGTAAAGCGGCGCTCAAGGACAACTGGCTGTTTTCTTGGATTTGGAGTGGAGGAGTAAGTTTGGTCCATTCAAGGAGAAAAGAGGTTGTCTTGTGTGTCTTCAGCCTTCTCTGTGAATGGAGCAAGAGGAGTGGACCGGTGAGGAGGAGTAGCCCTCTTCACCCTCCATGCTCCCATCTGGGTTGGTGTGGAGGCGGAGTCACGAAGGGACACCACATTTACACAATAATGACTCTTTTATTTTGTACATGCAATCGGGTAAAATGCTATATAGTGTGTTGGCTTTATTTATCTAAAAAAGAAATCATGCCTTTGCGTTAAATCACTAGACAGATAATATACTTTACATTATATTTGGACATTATTTGTCATTATTATATTTTATTTCTATATCTATTTCAAATGTGCCCAAATATATTATGTAATATTATGACAAATGTGTATTTTCAATGTTTTGTGTAGAGATTTATCATGAAATGATATGAATTAAAGAGTTGAATATGTGCTTTGATATTTGAATTGTGTTAAGTAAGGGTAGATTAAATGTAATAAACTCAAAATAAAGCAACAGGCAAAACAATTAAAAATTTGATAAGAAAAGAATGGAGGGGAGTCTATGGGTTTGTCTGTCAAGATATATTTGTACACAATGATAAAATCATCTAGAAAAGCTCCCCACCCCAAACTCTAAAATTATAAACACTATTATTGCTTTTATTTTACCCATAAATATCGACATGGGATAGACTAAAACCCATTAGTTTTCAAACACCAGCCTTCATTCAACTTTTTCATTTTACATAGGAAGAGAATCCATCCATAAGTGCCTTTGAGTTTTGTGCCCCAAAAAAGTTTGCACGTAAATAAATAAATTGTCATCAATTGTGAAGTTTCACTTTCACTCTTTTTTCAAACAGATTTTGAAATCTCGAATAAAATGTAAATTGCAGATATGGTTGTGTACACAGGATAAAATGTATAACAAAGGCATGTGCAGTGCTTCTGTGGGCCCCGGCTCAGATGAGAAAAATATATCAGGACTACTGCATTGCATGCATGTGCTGAAAAGAAAGTTCAACCACTAGCATGCTCATTTCTGGAACAAACCCAATTAAAATGCCGATTGGCTGGGACTCATGACAAGCATATTCATCAAATTTAAGGCAAGAAATTAGAAACGAATTTAACACCAAGTGCCTGACATGAATAGCAGACCCTTGGCAATGACTAAATTAAAAAAAATGAATGTGTGTGTGTGTTGAGGGTGTTGTGTGTGTGTACTTGTGCAAGTGTTGTCCTTGAGTTGAATACCACTTGTAGGCCTCCGGAAGGCCTATTGAACAAGATCTTTCTTGCTCATCACACTGTGGCTACTATAAATTAATAAATGAATAAATCGCAGAGACTTGGTCCTCATGGTTTAAGAGGACACCACCTGGGTAAAGTCAATATTTCTTCTTCAGTCTGAATTTTTTTTTGTTTGGAGAGGGAGAATATGTTCTGCTGTCTGCAGGATGGTCATCGGTCAGATGTAGGAGTTCGCTTCTGGGATGGGCGGCAATGTTAATATTGAGAACGGCAGTGCGTGTATATGCAGCAAAAAAAAAAAAAAAAAAAAAAGCTTGGGAGAAGAGTGTGTCAGGGTGTGAGCGCGTGAGTTTGGTGCAGCTGCTGGCTTGTTTCTTAGTTTCTGACCTATCGCAGATCACAAGCCTTATCATGACGGATCCTTGGATCATTTATCAACGCAACAGAGCAAAAAGAGACAAATGTGATTTAAACTTTGCTCTAATGACAGAAGTAGCACTCTATGTAATGTAATGAAACTGCAATGTAGCACTGTGTGTGGAAAAAATTTCCAGTTACATCATTTCAAACGTGTTAATGTCATTATATACTGTAGCATATAATGTGTAGCATTATTACAACATTATGCCAACTAGCTAAAATATGACCACTTGCAAAATATCTGTCATGCTCCTGGCATCCTCCCCAGGCTGGGTGTGGTCAGCCAATTAGTTGACACACCTGCACCCTGTTTCAGCTGATTACACCCAGTACTTAGAGGACACGGGGGGACAAATAGTCCTCCGCCAGATCCTTGATTCCCATGCCTCGTTCCCGCAATCCCGTATACCTGACCTACCGTGTACCGACCGTCGCCTGTTCCCTGACCATCCTAGTAAGCTTGCCACTTCTGATACTGCAGCTTTTCCTGACTGACTCGCTGATCATTGACCACGGACCGAATAAAGGCTTTCTGTACTCTACCTGCTTGCCTCTGGAGTCGTGCATTTGGGTCCGACCTCGAGCCCCAGTCGTGACAATATCCTGATCCGGTACAATATCTAATGGAGTAAAAATGCTCAAATTTGTTAGACGCTGTCTGAGAAGCAGTGTTGGGGAGTAACTACATACTTAAATGTAACAAGATTCTATCAATTGTAATTGTTTCATTACTGGAAAAATTTCCATCCATCCATTTTCAACACCACTCATCTTGGTTAGGGTCAAAGGAGTCTATCGTAGGTAACTTCAGCCGAAAGGCAGACTACACCCTGAACCCATTGGCAGTCAGTCGCAGGGCACATATACACAGGTAACCATTCACATCGTCACTGAGTGGGAATTGAACCCGTGCAACCCGCACTATAGTCGGCTGAGTATACCACTACAACAGTGAGTCTTGGAAATTTGCACAATTGCAATTTTGGTTACATTGTGAAAAGAGTCACAAAACCTGGTGTACAAGTGGACTCCAGTAGATTGAGGGCTATGTCAAATTTCCTCATAGGAAAATCCTCACTTAACTAACAACTTTCATGTTTCTGACGGTGTAGGTTGAAACTCAATGTATGTATGTATCCATGTATTTTTTGAGCTTTGATACAATATTGTGCAAGTGATGAAAATGTGGATGGCTACTGCATTCTCATTATTAAACACTTAAACATAATCAGGTCAAAATAAGGAACCACAGTGGATGAGGTTTCTGTCTAAAAGCAAAACGTTTCTACGCTCGAGCCTGGCTTGGGGACTTTCCGCACGGAGTTCCCATGTTCTCCCCACGAATGCGACACTGCCTTCCACACGGTCAAAAATGTGTGGAATTGTTCCATCGGTGAGCAACAAATAGTGACATAACACAGTACCGTGCCAAACATTCAGGGACAATTACTGTTTTTGATACAGTGAATTGTTCACAGTAGCTACAAGAAGTTGACGGAGTGGAACAATCAGTCAAAACCTTCATTTAATGATAAAATAAAAACCCATTGAAACTGAGGCCTCTTTTTAAGTGTTGATCTGAGCAAAAAGGCAAAGCACAATTAATTTCACAAGAGTACAAAACAGTAACTAGTGGACCAGATAGAGCCAAAATACAGTGACGTCTCAAACGTTTCCAGCATCATAAGTTAAGGATTAAAGGAGGGACCCACTATATTCTCCTCCTCCACAAGTACTACCTAAAAAAAAAATACTTGGCTGAAAAGTATCACAATCATGACCAGCAGTAAAATACAGTAGAGTAGCATCATCAAAAACCAGACAGAGGTTTTATTCCTTAATATTATTATCAACTACTGCAATATTATCTACAATTGAACCTCAGTACTACACATTATTTTAGGAAACTTAAAGATCATTGTTAAATACGACCTAAGTTAAATAAAAGTTAAATATTTTACCTAAATAAATGTTTAAAAGTAAACCGTTTGTATATCAAATGTATTGATCATTCTGTCATGAGCGGGGCTCGAGGGTGGACCCAAATGCACGACTCCAGAGAAAAGCAGACAGTACAGAGGAAACCTTTATTCGGTCCAAGGTCAGGGATCAGGAAGACAGTCCAAACGAGCAGAAGTAACAGTGCGGCAGGCTTACGGGGGTGGTCAGTGGACAGGTGTGGGTCGGTACACGGAGAGCAGAAGTCAGGCAAATGGAAGTGCGGGAACGAGGCATCAAGGACGACGATCTGGCGGAGGACAAGTCGTCCCCCGGGTCCTATATATACTGGGAGGCATCAGCCGGGACAAGGTGCAGGTGTGCGCTGACTAATTGGCTGGCCACGCCCAGCCTGGGCAGGAAGCCAGGAGCATGACACATTCTGATAAAAGTTACATACAGTATAACTGACCTATGCTTGGTCAGGTATTACTTTTTGTAATACGACAGGAAGCCTGTGTACAATGCAAAAAGCACTGTATTTGTATTTTTCACCATCTCATTGATTTTGAAATAAGAAGTGACAGAAGTTGTGGTAAATAGTGACAAAAAAAACATGAAGAACATGGTTGATTTTAAAATGTTTTTAAGTATTTATTTTGTTTAACGGGCAAGAAAAAAATGATGTTGCCCTCCAGCCTTGAGTTTGGCCCATACTACTGTATATACCCTATAAAACCCCTTCTAAAGTAAATAAAATAAATGCACATACATGCATGTACTTCTACTTTAAGCGCTTTAAGCAACAATGAGGCTTAACCAACAGATTTTTCTCATGGCAAGCAAGCACTTTTAGTACTCTGGGCCTCCTCCCTCATCCTTTCTCTCTGTGTTCCTCGAGTTGAATCATGGGTCAGTAGTTCTTCGGAGCGAGAGAGAGAGAGAGAGAGAGAGAAGAGAGAGAGAGAGAGGAGAGAGAGAGAGAGAGAGAGAAGATTTCCAGATGGTGAAGTCATCATTTATCTCTGCTCATCTACAGTATGTAGCAAACTACTTATGTGGACTCGCATACCATCGGTATTAGCAGTGAAACACAGAGCCGCACGGTCCACATCCACTCATCATCACCGCAATCGCCCTCCTTCTCCTACCGGACGTGTTTCTTCAAGAGCTGCAGGCAATTTGAGACATGACAGTGCCGAAATTTGTTCCAGAAAAATGGGATGAATGCTGAGTGGACATTTCCAAGCAGTGAAAAAAAAAAAAAAAACCCACTTTTACTGGGACACTTATATGTGAGTGTCCATCTTGAATGTGCACCTACAAACATAAACAAATAGAATGTTGCTCTTTTTTTGTATTTATCTACTTGTTTGTTGAGAGCTGTAAAAAAATTAACTTGTTACATTGTACTTCTTTGAAGTTAACTTTTTGATCCAATGAAAGAGTATGAACTGAAAAACAAAACAATGAGCAACAGTTTGTGTTTACAAATGGTAATTTCACTCGTTTCGGTGTGTACGCACACCACAGGAACATAATGTATGTAGAATTATTCTCTACTTTCAGTACTAACGCTTAATGCACAAAATTGTCTTAGTTCTGTGTCATTTGATGTTGTAGGCTTGTAAACCAAGGAATTGTGTTGTAGAAGAGGGAATAAAAACAATTTCAAAGTTTGATATAGTAATAGCTCATCACAAAATCATTACTAACTAATTACACA
Organism: Syngnathoides biaculeatus; assembly: GCF_019802595.1. Classification (NCBI taxonomy): domain Eukaryota; kingdom Metazoa; phylum Chordata; class Actinopteri; order Syngnathiformes; family Syngnathidae; genus Syngnathoides; species Syngnathoides biaculeatus. The sequence continues at coordinate 9,585,569 of NC_084645.1, read as the reverse complement.
CTAACAAGGAAAGTGGAAGGAGAAATACATAGAGATCTGATTACTTGCTATCTGAGTTATGTTCTGGCTGGAGATTGTATCTCAAATTGTTAGTGGACACCTGAAAGCTGAGCATTCAACTGAGTGTTCAGTATACAAAAGTACATTTTCAGATTAATGGTGGAGCAACAACCCACAGCTCTTTCCTCAACATGCTGCCAAATCTTCTCATTCAGACATTGTAAAGCCCCAGTCAGGAGTTGAACATTCAATATCTGTAAATATGCAAACATCTGACCCGTTTGAGATGAGGGCCTATAAGGGCCTGATGTTAAATCCATCAAATAAACCCAGACCCAAATATATTTATTAAATATAACATGGCTTTGTTGTAATATCCATCCATCCATTTTCCATACCACTTATCAGTTGACGTTTAAGATTGTGTGAGTGGAAAAAGAGACATCAAATCCAGATTCAACATGCCCGATAAGAACATTCTATACTATAAATTGTATAAACGGGCTAAGCTCAATGTGCCTTCAGTCCCGGGTGGAGGTTCTTCAGGTGATGCAGACAGGCAGTGCTGGATTTATACATGTTAAAACGTTTAGTGGCCCTTGTGAGTAGTGCAACAACATGTAAACAGTGCACAGTAACACAATCAATCAAACCACGTGCACACACACACACATAAGGGTGCAGTGTGGAACAGATTGTAAGTGTACATCCTACAACCAGAGGGTCACCTGTCCAGATCCCTGCCTGAGTACAAGTCAACATTGCAAGACACTTAACCTTTATGGCCTATAAATAAATGTTTGATGAGTGGCAGGAGGGTCTGTTAGCGCAGAATGGCAGCCATGCCTCCATCAGGCTGTCCCAAGGCAGCTGTTGGCGAAACAACCAGATTATCACTGGCCAGATGCGAATGTGGCATGAATGAATAGAGCATACTATTGGGAAACGTCATGTATATAATGGATTATTATTATTATTATCATCACATACCTACCTATCATCATCATACATTTTTCACTTGAGAGGTAGAGGTAATAACCGTAAGCAAGTCTGTTTAAAAAAAAAAAGTACTCATCTTTGTAAACATCCATCCATTATCTGAGCTGCTTATCCTCACAAGGGTCGCAAGAGTGCCAGAGCTCATCCCAGAACCTCAGAAAACCTCCTTGCAAAAAAAAAAAAAAATCCCCAGAAACCACTTTCACAATAAGTCATCATGGTAACTGTGATAAAGGCACACTCAACTAAACAATTTAAGATAAAGGGGCTCTTTGGCTTCACTGATGTAACGCTGACTTCAGTCTTTCTCTCGTTCTTGTCACCCTCTCATCATGAGCGAATCAGTCATCCAAAAAGCAACAGTAACTAACAGTGTGCACTGTATGATGATCGTGCTGGCGAGAAACTGAGAGCAGATAGCAGACATGAATGTCAATGTCAAGCGCAACAGCTGTAAATGAGTTATACTTCATGAAAGATTCCATCACGTATACCCCAACTTGAACAAATGTCCACTTTTTTAACCAGCATATGAGGTTTTCCTATACAGTAAGTCTAGTCTTGTGTTCTCATCAAGTTTTCCCAAGTCATCGTTTGTGGACCCGGTTTAATCCTGTATATGTGCAACCTAATTTGCAGCATACACAGGAAGTCTGTGAACTTGTTTTCCAGGTTTGCTCACGTAACATCCCACAAAGAATGGATTCAAAGCATTCCAAGGTTCACGCTTATGCAAAGAACACCAAGAACAAACTGTCAGAACATGGTTCTGCTGCACCTGCTCTGGCCAGGATTCATTTTACCCAGGAACTAAAAATGAATTGAAATAATTCCTCATTTTTAAACATTCAATGTTGTCTTCAGGTGCTGCTTGATACTGTAGGTCAAGTTTTGAAGGTGCAGATAGAGTAAATTTTTCTTTGAATGGCTGGTATACACATAGGGCACATCGGCACATACACTAAGGTGTGACTTGGAGGCAGTCACAAGAAGCCGTTACACCACATCCGATATATATGAGCAAAGTTAGGAAGTTTACTCACTAGAAAAGTAAGTTACCTGACTGAAATTGTAATGGTCATGTAAGCATTTTAATTACTCTCTCCAAGTAATATAAATATTTACATTTTCAATACTTTTCTTAATTTTGAATGAATGCATGAACAACATCCTTCAACGTTTCATTTAAACAGGTGACTTAAAACCATGGCAATGTTTTCAAAATCCCAGAGTAAAAGATCACATGATAAAATGGTGCTTCACATTCCTAATAAATAGATAAATCCAATTCCCATTCAAAAGACGAGAAAAATCATACAAACAAGCGGATTCTGTCCCACTGGCATCATCCCATTTTTACTCTTCCCCAGGTCTGTGTTAGAATATCACAGCAATGTTTAAAGGTAATTTTAGGTAACCTCACCTTTAGTTACGATAATTTTGTACTTTATTGTGTGTTTCTAGACCACAAAAAGTGCTTCAAATTAACAGACAAACATCTTTAGCGGACAAACCCACCCATCTAATCTATTGGTCCATTAAATCAAGGCTCCACTGTAGGTGCCTCTGCTAGAATCCTACAGCTGGGGGAGAAGACAAAAACTACTTCATCAGTGAATCATGCGTTTAGTTTTGTTCACTGTCGATTGGTTAATTTTATTTGTTGACACCCTCAACATACTCTACAGTAAGGACATGTGAGAATTTATTGCTTGGCCATTATTATCTATTGTTTATTTTCTTATAGTACTGTGTGTGTGTGTGTGTGTGTGTGTGTGTGTGTGTGTGTGTGTGTGTGTGTGTGTGTTTGTGTTTGTAAGTACATGAGTTTTTGTGGTCAGACCTTTGTCGAAAAGGATGATGAGTATCCCACTGCCAGCTGACCGCTCTCCATAATAAAGTACCAGACACATTCCAGCACTTTAATAACAAATGGGCTGACAGGGAATGATGATGGCAAGCTGTGGGTTCAGTTGTCAAGGGTTGACTATTTGGATGATATGCTTCACAGTTAAAAAAAAAAATAAGCATCTCACATTAGCGGTGAATTGCTTTGGTCTAAGATCAGGTGAAACGGCTGTTGAGCCCTGAAGATCTTTTTGGTCTAAGACGTCAAATTGTACCCAGAAGAAATTAGCAACCTGAACAGCCATGCAGGAGATTTTGTTTACATGTTTATCTTCTGTTTTCTTTGAATGAGAATCCCCTTGGTTTAAATCATCTATTTTTGAGGTTCACATGTTGTTTTTGGAGGCTGGCCTGATTCACTTCCGACATGAAAGAGCACACGTAAAAACAAACATTGTGAGACAGACAGAAATAGAGAGATAGCCACAGTGGCAGTGGGCAGCGGTGGGCTAAGACCTCTGCTGGTCAAGAATCAGATGACCCATGACCTCATTTTTCCTGCCATCTGACAGGTCATTAAACTCTGGACTGAACACCATCAATCAGCAGCTAACAGATTGCCATCAACTCACTTTATTGCCTCCCTCCAAATAGTTATTTGACAGTAAAAACACTTAATCCATCATTTTATCAATGAGTTACCAAATGATTGTTTTAAGGAGAACCCACTGCAATAATAATCACCATTGTTTTTATTATTATTGTTGTCAAAATAAATAAAAGAGCTGATGTTGAATTAATGATTGTTATCAAATCCATAATACAGCATGGGCAAGTACTTATATTACTTAAAAATGTTGATCAACTAAGAGTCTTTTGCTTTTACCTAATTGACATGGTATTCACGGTGGTTTGAGTGTCTGCCTCACAATTCTGAGGGCCGAGGTTCAAATCCTGACTCTGCATGTTCTCCCCAATGCCTGCGTGAGTTTTCACCGGGCAATCCGGTTTCCTCCCACAACCCAAAAGCATCCATTAATTGGAGACTCAAGACTTTAAATTGCCTTTAGGTATGAGTGTGACTGGTTGCTTGTTTCTATGTGGCCTGCGATTGGCTGGCAACCAATCCAGGGTGTACCCCACCTCCTGTGCTGAGATAGCCGGGATAGGCTCGAGCACTTCTGCGACCATTGTGAGGATAACCGGTTTAGAAATTGGATGGATATATAAGAATCAGAATATCAGTTTAATCATATAATTATTCATATATAATTAAATAAATGAGCAGAAGCACCTGTGTCCAGCTATCAATGTTCATTGTTCTTTCCAGTACTGCCTATTGAAATTACACTGAACTTTTGCCACAAACTCACTACTTTGTGAAATTTCTTCTTTTGTGAGAGGCAAAATTGTGTCTTTGTTCATTGTTTCCAGAGCCACTATTAAGAATTTAATGGAGACTAAAATATTGGCAAACTAAATCAGTGACCTTATGCTTACTTGATGTCTGTGTTTGTTTTTTATTATTTCAACCACACAAATTTTCCCCTTTGAAACAAAATATAAGAAATAAGTCCAACTATAGCAGTTGTCATCTGTGAGTTGAAAGGCATGATTCAACTTTGGGAACAATCATAAATGTGCTGCTACAAAGTTAAGGTCTCAAGACTTTGACATTTTAAAGGCAATAACTAATTACACTTTACAGCAGAATAAAGCTTGACATGTTTTGAGTCAGCGATTTGGAAGGCAGTGAGCATTTGCATGTGTGAGGTCCTGATCTCAGTAAATTTGAAGATACTGGATTTCAATCATAACATATAGAGGAAAATATTAAACCCAATTACAAATAAAGACAGCAATCAAGGATAAACACATTAATAGATTAAATTATCCTGCTGACTAAAAGTAACAGGCCAGACTTGCGGATTGAGCATGCACGTGCATGTATGTGGAGGTGACCCTGACCCAAGAGTTGAGGCCTTCCCGCCATTAATAACCCAAGGTTTCATTCTCTGGAGTGACCACACACACATGTTGAAGTGTAAACACACACACACAAACACACACGTTCCGAGGATATATAGGTATCAGTGTCCATCTGTGGGAGGACCATGTACCTATAAGAAGTAAAAGCCTTACCAGGAAATCAGAAACGTATGTCTGCCATCATGGTGGTCCTCCTGGGAGGATCATTTAATGGTAACGTCACATTGCTGGCTGGTTCTATTTTTCTCCATCTGACTGACATAATAAGTTATCATCACCACACATTCAAAAATCTATTTAGAGTAATAGGTATGCATACTATCTACACTATGGTGAAGAAAAGTTTTTTTTAACCATGATCTGTAAGTCTCAGCTGTGCTAATCAAAAACAAATGTGAAACTGTATTTTACTTGAGTGAATGTGCTGCACAACAACCCATCCGTGCTAGGAAATTGTGTCTTCATACACAGTACATAATTACAATTGCATGAACATGGTTCTTGTCTGTATTTTTTTTCTTCTAGGAGGCGTAGTAACGCCCACACCAGACAATGTAGATTTTTGTCACATGTGATGCCTCATGTATTTATAAGTTTCTGTGATAGAAATCACCCCCCAAAAATCCTAGACAGGTTAATTTTGAACAGTTTTATGACTTTTGATATTTTTTATGTTAAAATTCCTGCCACACTGAAGTGATGTCAATTCAAGGATGCGATCCAAAACATAACGACTGTCTTCGTAGACAAGCATGGCGAAAGGGAAGCAGCAGCTAGGTCTGATTCTGCAACAAACAGCATATCAACTAATACATTTCCAAAATGGCCAGTTGTTTTTGAACTGTTTGAAGAAGAAGAGCATCAGAATTTTTTGCATGTTTGTCCATACATGTACGAGCCAGATATGGTGGATGGCGCCATCAAGGCTGTTTCCAACCAACGAGACACCGTATGGTGTCCCAACACAATGAGACTAAGTTCTTCTTCATGAAGGTTTATTCGATCGATATTTTATTACATACAGAAAAGGGGATCATCGATTTTATTTCCTATATTTTTCGAAAATCTGCGACATTCCCAACAACATGGAGTAAAGATGCTAGCGATTTGCAAGCCATAAATAGTGCCCAAATGGGCATATCAATTAGTTGGAAACAACTGTAGCCTGCAAAACATGTGTAATAGATGTTATGACAAAGAGAGGCATATCCATGTAAAATCACCCGAAGATGAAGCACATTATCAAGGGCGATTTATTAATCACATTAAAGAGATCCGCAACTCCGTGCTACTCCTGCAACGTAGACAAAGCAAAACCGCAAACCATGTAGAGATCGTGGTTGCAGCTGAAACGTGTTTGTGTGTTTGCTCTGGGAATGCGGAAGAACAATAAGATAGTAGTTGGAAGATCACAGACAAGATCATTGACCGAGCATTCGTGGAACTTTTTTAATTAGCATTTAGCAGCTAACTCGACCTAGTGAATGTATACACAAGTTTGTAAACAACTTAAATGCTCATTCAACTTACGGGAAATAAATTATAAATAAGTCAAGTAGGGAAGCACACAGGGAGACTTGTTGAGCATCTGCCTAACAGTTTTGAGGATGGGGATTCAAATCCTGACCTCTCCTGTGTGGAATATGTATGTTCTCCCCATGCCTGTGTGTTGTTTTTTTTTTTTTGTGCACTGGAGTTTCCTCCCACATCCCAAAAACATGCATTAATTGGAGACTCTAAATCGGACTTGACTGTGATTGTGAGTGTGAATGGTTGCTTGTTTCTATGTGCGCTGCGATTGGCTGGCAACCAGTTCAGGGTGTACCCTGCCTCCTGCCTATTGACACAGCACTCCCGTGACCCTTGTGAGGCTATGTGGCTCAGATAATGTTTTTTGAGTCAAATAAGAGGCTCACATTTTAGCATATCCAATGTCATAAAACATGAGATTAATGAAGAGTCCTTGAAGTTCTTGTAAAACAGCACGCTTGTCGAGACTGACTGAAGTCCACTTCACCGCAGTAACATTGTCCTTGGACCACTTGAACTGCTTTACGAAATGGGAACAATGTATTGCGACTCCGCAATGCAGTATCAGAGGAACGCAGGTAAAAAAAAAAAAAGATTAAAAAATGAATAGATTTTTCCACAATTACCAGCGTGGTATCCAATGAGTCTCATGGAAGTGACGTAATTGCCGAAGATCACAGATGATTTTCATTGCCAAGTGTGTTTCTTGGGGACAAATATTGGGTGAGTTGTAAAAAAAAAAAAAAGTTTTTGAAACTTTTTCTGAATGACTTTGTTTCCGATTTCGTACACTTTGATAAGTTTAAAATGTAATTTCACATAAGTGAACATAAGTGTAGTGTAGTGGTACACACGTCTGACTTTGGTGCAGGCAGACTGTGATCAATTCCCGCTCAGTGATGCTGTTGATATCTGCCATGTGACTGACTTGTGACCAATTTAGTGTAGCCCGCCTTTGGCCCAAAGCTAGCTGGGATAGGCTCCAGCTCTCCTGTGACCCTTGTGTGGATAAGTGGCTTGGATGATACCGGGATGGATGAATAAGCCATATAAAGTGTGTCACCAAAACAGGAAGACGCCATATAGTTCCTTTGTTCCTTTACTGTTCGACATTCTTCTTGCTTCCATGTTAGACCTTTTTATATACTTGTCCCCCCCGTGAATTCCCGTAAAACCTGCCCTTTCCTAGTAATCCTCCTTACTGTACATATTGCTTGTTTAGTCACTATAATTCATGTTATTGCTAATCTCCCAATACTTGTTAGTGGTGCTTCATATCTATTACACTATTGTATTGTACTTTGCATAATGCAATTTTCTCGAGTCAACAGTAACTCTTTGTTTATTAATCTTTTGTTTTTACTAACGCGATTGTAGTGCTTTATTGTTTTCCCATTTTCTCATTTTGTACTTTGTGAGGACCTAGTATACTTGCTCATCAGTAGCACCTGTTGTTTGAACTTTAGCTGATAAGCGGCTTGGAAAATGGATGAATGAGTAATTCTTTAAAAGCTCTGTCTGCTTTAAGTTCCAACGCATATCATTACATTGCTGCTGCAATAACCACAACATTAATTCAAGCTATTGTACCATTATGATATTATTGAAATGTAAATTTTAAAAGGTTGTACTCAATGCTTAATGTTTAATTATTACTTTAAGACTCTCCACCACTGCAAAACGTGTTTACTTGGTTTGTTTTTTTATTAGGCTTTTGTTGTTGAATAAATGTTTTGCTTTTATTCCACAGCAATGTACCTTTGTTTTAGTAAAATCCATCCATCCATCCATCCATTTTCTTTACCAGTTATCCTGGTTGGTTCTACGGGTGAGCCTATCCCAGGAGACTTTGCGTGAAACCCAAATTACCTCATGGACTGGTCACCACTCAATCATAGGGCACTTACAGTCATTGACACTCACATTCAAACTGTCACTCAGAACCTACACTGCAAAACCAGGCAAATGTTTTACTCCACTGTCAGTAACTCTTGTAAAATCATGATATTCCCCCCACACCCCTCACAGGGAGAACCTCTCATATATTGACCCCATATCCATTTTTTTTCATTCGTGTGGCCATCAACTGTGCAATTACACAAATAAGTAAACTTTTTGTGAGATACCTATTTCTCCAAATTTGTCCAAGCAAGCATTTAGATTTGTATCCCGACTCCGAGTGTCACCACCCATTACTTTGCAGATAGGTTAAGTATCGATCCTCCATTTAAGCAACGAACAGGCTATGATGAATTACAATGGTTGCACTCAAGTCAAGACAAGTCAAGTTTGTTTGTATACTGTAGTCCTTAATTATAAGAGTCTTAAAGAACTTCACAGGCCCACCGTTGGCAATGATTGATGAAAAAATCTAATCTAACCCCCTCCCCCAATCAGAAAAAAACCCAATATGGGGATAAAAGAAACCTAAAGCAGAGTCTGCAGATGTAGAGGGGAATCTCCCTTCCAGGATGATCTGGCTGCAATCAATGTTGGGTGGGTAACATTTATCACATTGTCTGGTGCTGTGCAATGTTTATAACGACTGCAAGATGCTGTGCAAAGTTCAATTAAAGATAATGTTTGGGAGATATTTGAGCCTGATACACACACCTTAACCATTTTTTAAAGATGAAAATTAAAAAACACTGCTTGAGGTGAGGTGCAGCTGAGTCAAACAGCAGGTTCTGTGGGCTTGTTTTTCAGTAAACCCTTAAAAAACGGCATGGTGGAGCAGCAAGTTGAACCATCTGCCTCACAGTTCTGAGGACCGAAGTTCAAATGCTGGCCCAACCTGTGTGGAGTTTGCCTGTTCTCTCCGTGCCTGCTTGGGTTTGCTCCGGGCAATCCAGTTTCCCCCCACATCCCAAAAACATGCATTCTTTGGAGACTCTAAATTGCCCATAGGTGTAAATTATTGTTTGTTTCTATGTGCCTTGCGATTATCTGGCAACCAGTTCAGGGTGTACCCCACCTCCTGCTGCTGATAGCAGGGATAGGTTCCAGCAGTCCCGTGACCATTGTGAGGATAAGTGGCTCAAAATGGATGGATAAATGGGAAACTTCGGTTTATCAACTACAGAGATTATTAGGTTTGAAAATTGACATTTAAAAAAACTGCTCTCATTCTCATAGATTCTCATTCTGTCACTATTTATTGGAATATTTTTTTCATTTGCATGTTGTCATATGAACCTCTGAATAATAGTACAATAACTGATATGTATAACAGGAATAAGATCCTGGTTCAACCGGTTAAACGGGTTCACTCACATCTTTATTGCACAAAGGAACAAATTACTTAAAATCTTTAATTAACAGTGTCAGATGTTATCAAGAAACTTGATGGAACAAAAGACACAACATCCAACACTCCCTTAGCTATAATCTTCTAATTCAAGTATTTTACAAGGCCAAAGAAGCAGCTGTACTTCTTCAATTTAGGACTCTTGAGTACAGTCAAAGTGCCAGGATTGCACTCTGTCTACTGCTCCATTTAATATGACTTCCCCATTTGATTTACAGTGATGTGTTTTGTGGCAAGAGGTATAATGTGACAAAACACGGCCCTATAACCCCAGGATATTCAACAATGTTTAGTGCTGAGAATCGTTTAACTGGAGGATTGACAAATATATTGCTTCACTCCCTTCTTATGTACAGAATTTCAATAAAATGGACCAGTAAATCAGAGCTGAAGTTTAACCGCTCTATTTCTGTACAGGCATCAGTATGAGAGGGGTAGGTTTACATGTCTGGCACTATTTTACTGTATATTTGTGAGGACCAAAGACTTGTTAAAGGTTGCGACAATGACTACGTTGTAGGTTTAAATTGACTTAGGGGATGGTTAGGTTTTGGTATGAACTTAGGGTGCTAGGAATGTGCTAATGTTTCTGCAAATCCATTTAACAGAGAGAAACTAACCCATCTAAGCATTGATCCAATATCTACCACATGATACCAACCAGCCACAACATTGTGACAACTTTCACACAGTCATGATATTAAACACAAGATCTGAATTAAAAGGTACTCCCTTTTAAAAATTAAAAACTCATTTTTAGATTTTTGGGGGGATGGGGCCTGGTGAAAAAGAAAATGAACATTTTGGGCCCTCTAAACTAACACAGAAAATAGGAAACACTATTTTCCCATGGTGCTCTAGAGTATTGCAACGCAGACATAAATACACACAAAGCCAGGTGTGTGTGCTTGGAGACTCATTGATGGAATGTGAATGTCAGTGGTCTCCTTATTTACTCTTCGTATAAAACACTGAGCAGTAATTAACTGCAGGTATCCTCCCCAGCGAGAGGGTAATTGACTGTTTCAAAGAACCACAACTTCATAATCTATGGTGTGTGTGTGGGGAGGGGGGTGTCGTGTGTGTATGTGACAAAGGAATAAAAAGAAATTAGATCTGGGAGCCAACTGTACAGTGTGTGTGAAAATATTAACTCCTGAACATTCCACTCCTCCCCCATCTTACACCCACCCACCCCCAAGCTCACAGTAAGGATAAGGGTCAGCAGTGGTGGACAAAGCCACTCAAATGCACCAGATGTCTTTATGAGAGCATTAACATTCAGATGTATTCATTAGCAGTAAGTGCAGGAAGATGGACCATGCAGAGATGCTGTGCTAACCATCACATTATGCACCATTAATTTTAACGAGTGAGCAGGATGAGTCTCAAGTGGATTGGAGCAACTTTGGATCTGGTAACAGATACATTGGCAGGCAGAAACTTCCCAAATTATAGTCATGCGAATAAGAACTGTTACTGTAAGTACATACACAGGATAAACATACAGTAACTGCCTCTGGTAGTGGAAGTAGCCATTCTCAACTCAATTTGGCGCAGGCAGTGTGGGATCGATTCCTGCTCAATGATAGTGTTCAAATGTACCCTGTGACTGACGTGACCAGTTCGCCTTTGCCCAATGTTAGCTGGGATAGGGTCTGACAGTCCCCTGAACCTTGTGAGGATAAGCGGTTTGGAAAATGAATGGTGGATGGATGGATTTTACTAGAAGAAAGTTATATTGCTGGATGGATGGGTTTTATCTCTGATCATCGAGAGACCAAAGAATACCCATCTGATTGTTATATTTGAATATAAGTTAGTCCCTTAATCTTTACCAAGCAGGTTTTAACAATTCCTCATTAGTGTATTGACGAGAGCTATTTGTCAGCAATTAGTGGCTAACTATCTGTGGTGAGATGGCTCATGCTAACATAGGGCCATATGTTATTCTCTCACAGGGAACATAAAGTTAACAAGAGGCTAATTAGAATGTTTTAATTTGACTTACAGTGTGTTAATTGATGTTTGTTAATCATAATGAGCTAGGATGAGCTGTTTGGTAGCTCTAAATCTATGTTAATAGGTGTTGTTACTCCCGACCAGCCCTGCAGAAACAGAAGGTGTTGAAAAAAGGTGTGACTAGTTAGAGCCCCTCTGAGACTTGCAACCCCCGTTGACCATTAAAGACTAAATGTTAATTAAAACAAATCTTGGCCTTTGCTGTTTGTTAATCTGAGCAATTTGTGTAAAGCTAATGGCATGCTTCAAAAGAATTTCCCACAGATACAAAAACATGCCAACGGAAAACATTACAGATACTCTCGAGTATTGTAAAAATAACAAAACAAAAACAAAACACAAAATAACTCTCTCTAAATTTAATTTCATTCACTAAAACACTGAACATTGTAACACAATGGTCATAGTCTTCCTTTGCCTTGTCACAGCTGTTTATCAACAATAAATGTGGAACAAGAAACTTCTTGAGATGTACAAAATAAACTCAAAAGCAGTAACATAGAACTTGAAATGCTACCATAGCTATCAATATTGAGTTAATTTTAATCTATAATTCACCAAGTAATTTTTAAATTAGAGCAAACACTACATTCAAAACATTGAAACCTTGGTTTAGTTGTCTGTGCGTCGTCGCTTGGAGAGGTGGAGCCTTTCTGTTTGTAAGAATTGTTCAATTTTCGATATCTGAGCTCTGAATGATGACAGCTGCTCTTCCTGAGAGCACAAAGGTTCCAACTCAGCATCTGATCTTGGAAGTACGCCGGGGACAGAAGTTTTACTTCACATGAAAAGGGGAAAGAAAAGAAATCAGCCATGAAAATGAATGGAAATGACTTTCAGCAGTATAGAAATAGCATTGAAGAAATACTGTTAAAACAATTACCGTCAGATTACAATTGAGAGTAGCAGCATGTGGCTTTTGCTATTTACAATTAACTATCACAAATTATAGTCATTATTAAGTGGAATTTCAATGTTCAAACATAATTTGTTCTTGTGAAGTGTTCAAAGTCCAATTTGTTCAACCTCCAAAACATTTTATTCCACAAGAAATGATGTCAATGAGTATAATCCGTTCCCACCCTCCAAATGGCAAATTCCCATTTTAATTTCTATTTATGTAAAAATGTGTACACCCTGTATTTAAACAATAAAAATGCATAAAGTTAAAGCAACTTAAATGTGTATAAATGACCTTTTTTGGTCACGGTGTGATAGGGAAGGAAGAAGGAAGTATTACACCGAAGTCCCCCTCCATGATTTGACTGGGTAATTCTTCAATAAGTTCTCAATTTCTTCTATTATTACCTTTTATTACATTTTATTTTTTTAGGATAGTCAAAATAGTTGATTTAGGCATACGATACCAGTTAGCAAGAACCGTAACAAACACGCACCCCATTTTTGTACTTAGCTATTATCTCATTCCTTGAATCCATTGTGGTTCGTTTAACTTTCTTTTTCCTTTGCTGATGGTAGCAATGCTAAAGTACTGGAATTATCTATTTTTGTTATCTAATCTTGAGAAGCACTCGTGTGCTCACACGCTGAGCACGGATTGCTTGACGATGACTGCCTGCTTGACACGAAGTGGCCAGTGGCGTGTCTCGGCACCGTCCTGTTTGCATTTGTCATCGCTCAGCTTGATTCGGCTACACGTTCAACGTGGCTTCAGCTTTCCTCCGATATTCAGACAATGAGAATTGGGTTGAACACCAACTTTACTCAGATTTTTTTGGTCGAAGTCTGATTTGTAAAACTCTCAAGTTGTTTGAAATCAGAGGTTCCACTATGTTGTAAAATACATCTCATATTGTTTTGATGTTTTCTGTTTTATGTGTTAACCCTAACATATATACAAAATAATATACATAAGAAACTACAATTGTAATGTACAGTATATTGGTTCATTAAAACACTACATTGTGTATCACAAGTATAATAGCAATTGAAAAAAATTAGCTATATTAGGGCCATTCGCGGGGCGGCCGCTCTGTCAGCAGGACTGCTGAACCCGCAGGTGGTGTGGTTGCGGCTGCCAGTGGGGGTAACGTGTTTTGTGTCTTGGGTGGCCACGGTCAACCATTGCCACCACATAGCTCTTTGCCTGCTAATCCCGAAAGAGCAGTGGACTGTGACCTGTGACCAAGCACTCATGATCCAAATCCTGAACCAGATATAAAACCAAACACACATATCGACTCTACATACTAAATGGAGTACACTTATATCGCACATTATCTACCATCACAGTGGCCACAGCACTCTATACATCGCATTCACCCATTCCTGCACCAATGGCCGGCTGTTGCCATGCAAGGCACCGCCAAGACCCCTGAGACCAAATTAGGGTACAGTGACTTGCTCAAGGATATTTCAACAGTGGACAGTTTGAACTGGGATTCGGTCAAGTTGCTTATTGTGACAACGAACTATATGAATAAACATACCTAGAAGGAGTGGGCCATGTGCGGGAAAAGCTGGCAACTGGACAAGAAGGGGCAGGCAATGACACTCTGCTTTCCTACACACACATGCACACGGACACACGTACACACGCACATGCAGACACACACAGACACACAAATGCAAGAGAATCATGTACCCCCGTGTGGTATAAAACAGTAGTTTCTGAAAAAAGGCCTCTTGAGGAACTGTAACTGATGGACGATAACAGAGCAGACAATAACTAGTGTAACAGTATCCATTTCAAAGAGACAATCCAGGCCCTGATTGTACTCATGAGAAGTTCCCAGCGTTGATTCCATACAGAATGAAGAATTTAGCCAGCTTTTTTTTTTTTTTTTTTCACTTGACCAGTTTGTTCCTCACACTTCCAATGTGTTGCACTATATCTCCTTCAATAGCCTGCACCTGGATCTTATAAATCACAGAGACTGTTTGGAGTGATAGTGATAAAAGTTGGAATGAGTGTGTGTGAAATGGTGAAAAACTGAATTAGAAAAACAGAAGGAGCATAAGATGACAAAGAACATTGAAAAGTGATGGACAGATGATTAAGTAAGACTGGGAGATTGAAAAATTTTCTCGCATCAGTCATTATTTCTATTCTCTGTTAAGGTGTCTACACATTATATCAGAGGTCAGCACTGACACATCCGTCAATCAAGACCTGAGTCAACATTCCACCCAAGTGATTCTTTAAGTATTTTACATCTACTGTTGTGTCTCATGCTTTGGCCAGATGTAGGTTACTGTTACTTGTAGCTCATCTGACCACAACAGTTTGTAATACAGCTCATTAAATGTCATCATACAGTAGGAGACATGACAGGCACTGGTTTCAGTGTGGCTATGGTATGAGCTAATGCGGTCTTCAATGGTAAAGTGTCCAAATGTATCAGTTATATGTAAGTGCGATCGACCTTTTCTTGTCGTTCCCCATACTACTACTACTAATACTACCGACCAGTACTACTACCACAACTACTACTACTACTACTGCTAATAATAATAATAATAAATATAATTAAAAATAATAATAGTAATAATAAATATTATTGAAAATAATAATAACAATAACAATATTATTAAAAAATATAAATAATAGTAATAATGTAATGCCCAATGTAATTTTTGATTGAGAAGTTGTAGCCTTAGTTCTTGGGACAACTGTTTGAATAACTCCCAAAGAATAATGAGCAAATGTTTAGCCTCTGTCACAGACTTCTATTGCTGATGTTTCTTTGAAGCTCTCCCCGAAAATGCTCCACTCTCTCATCTTATGTTTCCTCCCAAATCCTGTGGATCCAGGGGCGCTGGAGGCCTTCAACAGGTCGGACGCTCTGATAATCATCAAGGGTTCTGAGAAAAATAAAGTGAGATGGAAAGAAAATCAACTCATAAGAATGAGATGTGCTATGGTAGTCAGATCAACAACAATGAAACATCTGTTTTTACACAGAGCCTAATGCTTTTCGAACAGAAATCACCTTTGTTTTGTTGCCTTTTAAGAGAAAAAGTGCAGGGAAACTGTGTAAGTAGCCCGCAGGAAGAACTTGAATTTTGCTCAGACACAGAGGAGTTCTGAAAACACACAAGGGTTAAATATGTTCAAAGAGACCATAATTAAACCTCTCTCATCATCCATCCATCCATCCATCTATCCATTCATCCATTTTCTGAGCCGCTTATCCTTATGAGCGTCGTGGGAGTGCTGGAGCCAATCCCAATTGTCATCGAGCAGGAGGCGGGGTACACCCTGAACTGTTTGCCAGCCAACTGCAGGGCACATGGAGACAGACAACAGTCGCACTCACAGTCACACCTAGGGGGAATTTAGAGTCTTCAATTCATGCATTTCTGGGGATGTAGGAGGAAACTGGAATGCCCAGAGAAAACCGACAGAGGCACAGGGAGAACATGCAAACTTCACACAGGCAAGCCAGGATTTGAACCCCGGTCCTCAGAACTGTGAGGGCAACGCTCTACAGCTGTTTCACCGTGCACCCGCCTCTATCATTACACATACAAAATATATGCTTCATGCCTAATAGTTTTCGTAGCAAAATGTTTTCACATGCATTTCTGTCTTCTGGTGCAGTGTATGAGAAACAATTGACTATATTGCATTACTTTACTATTAAAATAAGTCAACATAATTGTTACATTTGAGACATTTTTCACGATTACTTCTTTCTACAATCAAACAATAACAGTGCCAGTATATCTAGAAAACCTGATGCCTGGATCAGACTGCATGATTTTAGCCCCTATATTGGCCTGATAAGCTATCGCAGCTGATTTCCAAGATTGCACTACAAATAACAATTTCAACCTACAATGGTCCAATGAGCCAAAAATGAATCAAGAATGTTTGATTTTTTGGGGGATATCTTCCATGTAGTGAGACATATCAGTGAGAACTCTCCAACAGCGCAACGTCCACCAATCGGATTGCGTAACGTCACAGGTGCAGCACCTTCCATGCTTTCCGTTGACATGTACTCACACACACAAAAAAATGTTTACCAACACTTTTTAGCACGATTCGACAGAAAGCCAGCATATTCACATACAACTCTTTGTGCTAGAAGTAGCTTGGTAGGTTACATATCCTTTGTCACCGGCTTGTGAGCCGTATTATATTAAAGGTATATGAAAATACCTGAAGCAATCTTTGAATTAATGTCCTCTACAGAGCACTGGTGACAACCATCATGCAGTTTTGTTTTTCATTTTGAAAGTCATTCACACACACACAGACACACACGCAATACATTGGTTCAGTGCACAGTTGTGGTCATCATGGGAACAAGTGTAGCCAGTCGCATCGACCAGTTACACGTTTTCAAATTTGTCTTGTAGTCTGATCCAGCCATCAGTGACTTGCTATCACAATGATCCTGAAGTTAGTACCACAAAATTATCATTTTACATATTTTTGGAAGTGTACCTGAGCATTCGGCTGCAGGTTGCAGTCAGCGGTAGCTGTGGTAAGAACTGTCTGTTTTATAGCACCACACCAGTCAAACGAGGACCGATAGGTCTTTAAAATGGGCAAAGACAATTCTTCCACATTAACGAGGGTTTCTTTCACAGCAGGCTGCTCAAGGAATTTAGATGTGAAAACCTCAAGTAATTCAACATTACCATTTTTTAGTTGAATTGAGCCTGACAAAACACTTTCAGAGTTCTTTGAATCCATTGAATTGTCTTGGTGACTAATGGACATTTTCAAATCCCTATCAAACCTGACAGGTTGCGTCTGAAAGGCCATCTCACAGGCCTCCTTGTATGCATCACTTTCAAAATCTTCCATCCCTCCATTTGTAAGATCAGCTGTACTCTGATTATGAGCTCCACCTTTGGCATCAACAATGGTTTTCTTGACCTCATATGTGTCTTTACCACTCATTTCATCTGTGTGAGTCATGGTGCTTGTATTATTAGTAGGTTCGATCATTATCTGACTCACTGACTCGGCTGACTGAATCAGGCTGGAAAATTTTGTGTGAGAATTAGCTGTTGATTCATCCAATCTCATCATTTCTGTTTTCTCAACTGCAGTTAGCGAGGAATTGACTGACTCTGCATCAGCCTGACACAAGTGTTGAGCCTCTTGCGTGATTGCAATCGCTCCATTGTTGAAATTTTGCTCTTCAGGACAGCTGATGTCTTGAAGCAGATGAAATTCTGTCATCTCTACATGACTGCGGTCTGAAACTTTCTCTGTGTCCTTTTGATGGCAGTCCGCCTCACAGACAGAGCCTATTTTCTCACTGATGTCCACAAAGTCACTGTCTGGCAGATCGTTGCACTTTATATCACAAGTCGTCTGGGCTTTCATTTCTGTCTTTCCTTCCTCCTTCTCTCCATTACTGATCTCTGCTGATATTTCTGTGTTGGACTCGTGTGCACCCATACTGTTATATTCTTCACTGTTCCCACCATCAGCTGTTTGGCAAATAATTATATTTTTCTGCTCTTCAGTACACATTTCTTCCAAGAGATCTTCAGTATTCCTCGGCTCACATTCATTTCTGCGCCCTCCATCACTATTGTTGCTTACTTCATTCACTTTGTCCATCCTACTACAGTCTGCTCCACGTTGGCTTGTACTCCCATAGTCACTTTTTCTGTGTTTGGTCAGTTGGTCATTGCCTGACACGTTGCCGGAATTTGATATAGTTATTTCATGCACTAAGCTGTTAGCCAACTCACTGTCAGACTGATGGGAAGTAGAGCAAATGAGATTTGACACTTCTTTGGAGAGCTTTTCACTTGTGTTATAGCGTCTGGTGTTTTTATTCAAAAGGGTATCACCACTGTCCATTGTTTCCAAGAGTCCCAGGAGCCCTATGGGTGAATGAATTGAAAAAGTCTCCTCCCATTGAACTTGCAGTTGAGTTTCGGACTTCATTTGGAACATTGGGGTTCCTTGTCCTGGAAGAATAAAACATTGCATTGGTACAAAAAAAAAAGCAAGACTTCAAGTTGTAGTGAAACTGCATTGACTGAAATTAGGCTCATAAGAAAACAATGCTAAAATGTTTCTTTCTTGCATGTCCCAAATCTGTCTAAAATGTGATACCGTACTAAATCTTTGAAAAAGAACCAGTAATAAAGTATGCTCATCTCCTTGTGTATGTATAATGCTGGCTGACCTCCAATTTCACCATCCACTTTATTCTTAATACTTGTACATTCCAGACAGTCCGGGATTTTGTACTGAGAAACTGCTGAGTTCTGAAGGGTGCCAAAGACAGGCAGCATGAAGCTGGATTTGGGTTCATCGGGAGGTCTCTCTCTGGTTCCCTCCAAAAGACTAGGGAGCATCTGAGCAGAAAGACACACACATGTCAGTGCAATCTCCCATGTGTGTTTAGAACAAGAAACATCCACACACTTGAAATTTAAGAATACTTCTTGATCAACCTTGTCAATAGCAGGTGTTGTGGATTTGGAGTCTAGTATTTAGTTTTAATGTTAATGTTTCCTGATTCATGTGTGGAAGGGATAGAATAGATTTAATCGTTAATTTGATGCATTAACCGAAAGACATTCAGGTCAGTCTTTCTGTTGGGTGTCATTAATGGCTGTACAAAATAACATTCAAGATATATCTCATGCATACCCCCAGCTCATGTGTGTTTTGGGCAGGCACTTTTACCTGTGCAGATAGTTTGGTGTGTTTCTGCCTGAGGTTATCATGCGCCCCTTTCAGTGCTTGAAAATCTTGCTGCTCACTCTAGATGTCAAACAATTTCTTTTGTTTAGCAATGTGTAATGTCTAATATTTTCTCCTTTTAAACTACATAATAAAACGTTACTTTTTTAAATGTCTCTAACAATGAAACTATTATTACGTTGTCCAAAATAAACTACAGTAGCTCACCGTCAATTGGGAAACTTTTTCTTCCATTGCCTTGGTTTTCTCTTGCATCTCTTCATGTTCCTGCTTGAGGGCCTGCAGTAAAATTAACCACCCAATGCATTTTAATGCAATACAAAATGTTTATGAGTTTATATAACAAAAAGCATGTAAATAGTGCTTAAAATGCATGTTCTTTTGTGAGTTTTTTTCATTTATTTTATTATTTGCTTGTGATGCTACTCTGTTTGCTGTAGTGTGATGATTTTAGTTTTGATGTGACACCGTGATTGTGTACAACATCGTCAGTTATGACCTGCCTACACAGGTAACATATGGGGCAACATGAACTTCTGTTTACATGTGAAATGTAAATATTACTCGCTGCCTCATGAGCACCATCAAATAGTAGCTTACATACTGTAATTTCTCCAGTATACTGCGTCCTGAAGTATAATGCACACCCCCAAAGTTGACCTAAAAAAATCAGGAAAAACCCTTCTACCAATGTACAATGCGCACCACCAATTTGCTACTACCCATATGCTCAAAATATTGGAAATTATCTGTACTTATATTTTCTTAGGTTTGTACTTGTATTGTTTTTCAAAAAACTGTCTGTGCAACAATCATTAATAATAATTAGCATGCATGTGCTGATATAGCTGTAATATAATCTCGGAACAGGCCACAGGACACGCTTGTCCTGGTCCCTGTAATTGTCAGAACAGAATCCCTCAACCAACTAAGATAAATGCTCAATGATGGCATAGCATTTTATTAATACTGTTGATAACACATATTACAGTCTTAAATAAATATTTAACACTGTTTGACTTGAAAAAAAAATGAATTAAATATTTGTGCATAAAACATTTGTGCAAAGTGAAGTTTATCCTCTACATTACACATCCTTGTCCAAGACTTCAAAAGCAACATCTGGCTCATCTCCAATTTGAAAAATATCCATCGTAGCTACTTTTGGTGACTTGGTCCAGTTCTGGTGCTTCCTGAATTCATGAACAGTGATCCTATTTTGCTCCCACAGCATGTCATCCTCTGTGCCATCCATAGTTTGTGGGGAAACATTTTTTGAATCCCAAGAGTTTTGTTTCTGCAGCGCAGCCTCTTGCCCACCTGACGCCTTAGTTTTCCTGTAGCGTCAGGTGGGTATCAAAACAATGTGAGCTCAAACTACGTAGAAACAAGGGTAATGGGCACATTTAAAAAAAAAACGTGTGCGCTCTCCGTTTTTTTTTTTTTGTTTGTTTTAATGTGCCCATGACGCTTGTATTAAATAGTTTGAGCTCAAGTTGTTTTTATCCCCACCTGAAGCCATTGAAACGAGATATCATTGTTTTGGACTGCTGCTCTACTCACGGGTTTGCGACATCATCGGCAATATTGATGACATTTCTTTTAAAAGTAGCTGCAAAAGTAGCCGTTGTAATGGACATTTTTTTGTCTTAGTTTATGTTAAAACAAACTCACAGGCAGTCGTTTCTGATCATTGGTGCAGTAGCAACAAGCATGCTACGCTAACGACCATAAAATGCAAGCTCCCCGAGGAGCTCAGAGAGGTCAGATTAGGGGAGCACATTACCGTAATATATATAAATGTGTAACATAAGACATCGAATATAATATCAAAATATATATGTATACATTTTTTACCACGCTACATTCCTGTATACAACTATACAACGTGATTGTATTTTTTTTATTTTTCATTCATACCTAAATATAATGCACTCTGTTAAGTTTTAGAAAATAGTTTTGGAAAAATTTGCAAATTATTTTCGAGAAATTACAGTACATGCATGTACTTGTGCTGACATGCATGCTAACAATGTAGTCAGTGTGTTTCAGTTTACCTTGATGGACAATTGACAACAACAATTGCAAATGTTGGAACTCAGTGTGCACATAAGGTGCTATGTCTAATGTGGTGCCTGTCTATTTAGAAGATAATTCAAGACCTTTACAATAGTGAAAATACGGTCACTTGAAAAAAAAAACAGGCCAAAATCTCTGAATATGTGGGGCTGCAAACAGTAAACTGCGAATGGGCATGGGCACACTGTAAAACTATATTGGCTATTGACAGCAAGCTTTGGCTATTATTGATTGCTGTATACGTTTTATCTCTATTACTGAAAGATTTCCTATTCCTATTTCCTAGTATAGGGGGTCAAACTCACATATCAATACTCATTGTGGATAACTTTCAGTTGATTACCTGTCAATCATACATTATTGATGACATGTAATGACAGTCATACTTGAACCTTGAGGCAATTTTAAGTCTTCAATTTGCATAACAGAGATATGTTTAGACTTTTGGAGGAATGCAGGGAGCGCTGAGAAATCCCACACAAGTACAGGTACCACATAGTATGGTAATGCGAGAGAGTTTTCGATGCAAATCCAGAATCTTCTTTCCGTGCCACCCCAAAGTAAATCATGATCCTAAGAAGAGGATATTCATTAATGAAGCAATGTGCTGAAATTCCGTTTTATTATTAGCATTAATCATTATGAATGATTGATTGCCATACATTAAACTGGGGGGGGGGGACCCTCAAGTAGAAATCCTGAAACTATGAGTAAGTTAGTTTCGAGAGATTCAAGTCACTAATCCCTCCACCAAATAGTAAAAACAGTGCGTAAAAACAACTTAAAAATCAGGACAATGTTAAAAAAATAATAATTAAAGTAACAGCAGGTCTGTTGTCACGTACAATAAATATTGCAATGCATGTTCTGACCTTGTACTGATCCTCTCGTGTCTGCAGCTGTAGCTCTAGCCTGTTCACGGCCTGTGTCTGGTTCAAAAAAAGCTGCTGAGTGTGCTGCAGTGATCTTATCACCTCCTGAACCATCACAAATACACAATTAACAGAGTAGATATGTAGAACAGCATTAAAACAGATATATACCAGAGCAACTTTTTTTGTTCAGCAAAATTTTAAACAAAAAATAAAAATAAAAAAAGACCAAATGTAATGCAAACGAAATTAAGATAACTTGAAATGAATTACAGACCAAAACAGTTTTCATAATTTGTGGAATTACTCACTTGTTTCTCTGAACGCAGAGCTGCATATTCTTCGTGTAGTCTTTTGTTTATTTCCTTTTCCTAAACATGGGAAAATTAGTTAATTACCAGTTCAGTGGCTTGGTTCCTTCCACTTATTGTGTCACACATACAGAATGGCAAATGTGTGCCATTCAAATTCAATTAGCTTACTAAGAATTGTTGGTTACCTTGCTCAGTTTGTAACGCATCTGGTTTAGATTCTGCTCTGTTTGTGTCATCATGCTGTACGTGTTGTTGTGTTGGACCGATGACAACTTTGCCTTTATTAGTTTGGTGTTGACCTCCTGCAACTCCTGAGAAACATGATTGATTAAAATTAACTGTCCCACAATTTAAGAAGCTGATTACTTTGCTCTGGCTAAGATATCAACTACAGATCTGTGAACAAAATGCGAGGCTCATTCATGTGCATTATTCACTTTTTACCTCGTAAAAAATTATTCGACCATACCTTTATTAGTGACTGAATGGTTGCTTCATGTTTTTCATTTGTAGCTGTTAGTTTTTCATTTCTTTTGATGGCTTCATTAACTGTCAGGAAAAAAAACACACAAAGGACACACAATCAGACTTTGTGTCAGCTGAACAGACTGCTGGTATCAATGCTCCGGATGTGTTGGCATGATATTGTTGCTGCAGTTTTAACTTCAGTTCAATAGTTAACATGTGGCTGTGTTTCATCCTGGAACATCTTGACAGCAAAGGGACCCATGTAAGGATCCTGGTGTAGACTTTAGCTGTGCATTCAAAGCAAAGCAAACTAAAGCGAGTGTATTTATACACCACATTTTATACACAAGCTAACTCAATGTGCTTGACATGATTAAAAGCATTTAGAAAACTAAGAATTAAAACAGCTTTTACAAAATTAAAACCAAAATCAGAATCGGCGTTAAGAGTCAGCTTTATTGGTAAAGGTGAAAGAACACAGCAGTCGGTGCCGCCCTTGTATAACATCTAGAACAAAGAGCAAACAAATTAACAAGAACAAAGAACAAGAGACATTTCTGTTTATCGGAACTATTCCTTATAAGAGTCACAGATGTGTACTGTTCATTTAGAACAGTTAAGAGTGCGTCAATGGCCCAAATCATGTTAAGCTTGTACTGAGTGCCCTTACCCGTTCGCGGTTTCCGTTAGAGACTAATGCAATGACAATTGTGCAAAGGGAGCAGTTTCAAGTGATGAATCGTGCAATAGTCTACAGAGTATATTACTAATACTAATACCAATTGGACCAGCAGGATATGAGGGTCCCATCAACGGTATAAGGCACAAAATAGTAGGTTCGCTGATCAAGAATATAAAGCCCAAGTGACATGCCTATAAACCAGGGGTCACCAACGCGGTGCCCGCGGGGGGATGGTAGCCCACGAGGACCACATAAGGCGCCCGCGAGGTATGTTCTAAAAATGCCATAGGCCACAAATTCTTGCTATTATTTGTGCTTTAAATTCTGAATCTGACTTGCTTACGTGAATTTAAATTTTAAAATACCTATAATGTCATTTCTTACAATAAATTAAAACGGAAATATTTTATGTACGTTGAATGAACTGAGTCTGAAATGTGCCGCAAACAGGTCACGTAGCCCTTCATACGATGGGTGCTCACGAAGTAGCCCTCAGCCTCAAAAGGTTGCTGAGCCTCCTATAAACATTCTAAAATAGATATTGTAATGAAAAATAGATATAACATTATCCATTTCAATGTCTATACAAAAAAATAAATACAGGGATGAGAATGACCAATTTGGACAAACTGAAAATGTCTGCCTTTGGCAGACATAACGCACACAACGCGTGCATGAGAGTTTTAAAGGGGGGTGCGCCCCCCTTGAGGAACAATTTTTTTTTTATAAAACACACTATTAAATGGTGACCTGTGGTTACTTCTAACAATGTAAATACATGGCCATCAAAACATTTTGAAAACTTAAAATAAGAGTCCAAACAACCAAAATAATTGAATGAAAATGAAAATGTAGAATTTACATAAAAAGGGCTACTGTACTTACAAGTTATACTTCAGAAATAAGTACACAAGTAATTTTTTTATATATTTATACATGAAATATAAAAGTGAGCGATAAAATGTGTGATCTACAGGGCCAGTGCTACAGATAGGCCTAATCATATTAGCAGTTGTCATTTATATAATATTTGAGAAATTTACGTTCAAATTATCTTTGTGTTTCCTGACTTGGATATGCACCTCGATATTTTTTGCTCCTCGGCTTCCATAATTGTTCATATCAGAATACAGAGTGCACAGCACTTTGCCGGGAATGTCGACTTTTTGTGTTCGGTTAGACATGTTGATACAGTTTTCGTTCCTATCTGCACAGTTACACTTTTTCCAAGCCAAGCCCATCTGAAACTATTTTTTACCCCGTGGTCTTTTTCAATTTCCCTGGCACTATCGTCATCTTTTCGCCGCTCGATAACATATGCATACGTATGTTTATAAGTTATAACTACTGCTAGGAAACAGAAAGCTTCTCTATGAAATGTTAACATCAGAGTGAAAATACCGATGAAATACCACCAAAATGCTGCCGGAAATCGGAATGTTGTCGTTATTATAAACAAGAAATTTAATGCAAACAGATACCAATCCCGTAAACAGATAGCAATGCCGTTGTCCGCTATCACAGCTGTGACTAATTTCCCGACTAGTGCTGCCAATAGATGCTGTCTTGATCACAGCCTCGCCCCGCGTCAAGCCATACCCTACCCCGCCCCAAATTTTCTCAACAGATTTACACGTTCCACAAAAATGACATTTTCAGCTGAAAAAACTTGGAATTCCGAGAATAGGCGGAAAATTATCATCCCTGAAATATGAGTGGAGAGCATGTCATCCATGCGCAAAGTTGCGGAAGTCTCACTCGACATCCAAGTGGTAGCCATATTGCCTGCAACGTCAGCAGCAGATGTGACACTGGGACATTCGCCATTGAAAACATCTAGTGGCACCTGCTATGGGAGAGGAACAACAGAGATTTTCAGATTTTTCTGACACCCCTCTGACACGGAAGCTCTTTTCAAAGAAGAGAACATCTCACAATCGATTGAAGTGAAGGTTACTATTACCTCATCGTTTCGAGCCATATTTAGATGATATGTTGATCACTTATAACTAACAACAGATTCCCCGACAGTATGTATGCAGTCACTCACATTTGACGAGCACGACCACGGTCGCGCGCTTCCGTGGTTGCAAATCTGCAAAGTCGAGCATGGAAATTCCTCGCGCATTAAAATTTGTTACGAATAGAAAAAATAGATATTGAAAGACGTCACTTATTTTGTGTAGCCCTGACATTAATTTATGTGTTTATTTCATAAACGTTGTTAACTAAACAAGCATGCTCCAAAACAACCAGTATTCACCCGGAAACAGGAAATGCAAGTTAACCGTACTGAGCATGTACGGAAGTTAGGCCGAAAGCTGCTTCATGTACTGCGAGTGCAGTTACATCAAAAGTCATCAACATAATAAGTCAAAGGAAACTCAGTTACATCAGGGGTGCTCATTGCGTCAATCGTGAGGCAGTGCCCCCCCAAAAAATAAGCATTAGACTATCATCCACCTTGTCACTTTAGTCAGGTGTGGCCAATATGTCGAGCGCACGCACATAAAGGCGTGTTCTAGCAAGCCAGCCTCCTATTTACGGCAGTCGAACGATGTGTGCTTCCCCCACTGCCCCCCACAACAATACAACACGATTGCCAACAGGAATGTTTGTTACAACGTATCGCTAGCTTGTTGCCACTAACGCCAATGTTGAACGAAACTCAGCATCTTCATGACATTGCGGGTATAGACAGGTCAGGTTTATTCCATGACAGGCTAGTGCATTTCACTTTTCTTCTAATAAAGTTTGTCATATCAGGAATTTTTAATGATTTAATGATGAAAAATTTTGAATACCGATTTGTATCATGTTCTACTGATATCAGTTGAAATTGGAAATTATCATTTCTGAGTTAGAAATTTTAGTTTTCTATTTTATTTATGTATACTTATTTTATTTTTAATTTACAGTTATGTTACATTAATCCAGTAAGTTATTTTAAGGTCTTGAGATTCCATCCTTAATCACACCCAAAACTTTATCTGCGAGAATGACTGATCAAACCCATACATTTTTCAAATGTGAGTGACTGATGTATGACAGCCATGAGCGACGACAATGCCATAAAGGGGCCCCGCTTGGCACCTAGATGATCCACTCCAGCTCGGCACGTGATGAGTCACCCCGGCCGAAGCCCTGATCGTCGGACGCAGCGTGGCGAAGCAGTGATCACGGGATGCAGCGCGCCAAAGCCATGATTGGGGGACGCGGCACGCCGAAACCGTGATCGGGGGACGCGGCGCCGACGTGCACATCAACACATTTAGCATCCCTGACTTATGGATTACGTATCCCCCATTTTAACTTGCATTGATCTGGTGAGCTTCCCTGACAGAATGAGCTGAAAGAGCTGGTGGCCAGGATGTGGAGGGTCTGAAATTATCCTCCCCACTCTGTATCTAGTTTGAGTGGCGTGCAAGTCTTCAGAAGTGGGTAGGGTCTTGCCGACAATCCATTCAGTGGTTTTGATTGTTCGTTGCAGTCGGAGTTTGTCCTTTTTTGTGGCAGCCCTAAACTAGACTGTGATGAAGGTACACAGTACTGATTGGATGACTGGTGTGTAGAACTGTCTCAGCAGCTCTTGTGACAGGCCATGCTTCCTCAGAAGCCACAAGAAGTACATGCTTTGCTGGGCTTTATTGAGGATAGAGTTGATGTGCGTCACCCACTTCAGGTCTTGTGTGACTGTAATTCTCAGGAACTGGAAGGTCTCGACAGTTGACACAAGACATTTGGACAGCATTACGGGCAGATGTGGTGAAGAATGCCTCCTGAAGTCCGCAATTATCTCTACAGTCTTTCGAGTGTTCAATGGCAGGTTGCGTTGGGCTCACCAAAGCTCCTGTCTCGCCACTTCTTGTCCATACACAGTCTCGTCGCTGTCTTTGATGAGGCCAATGACTATGATGTCACCTGTGTACTGCAGGAGTTTGGCTGTTGGGTGCCTCGAGGTGCAGTCACTTGTGTAGAGCAAGAAGAGCACAGGGGAGAGGACACAACCTTGTGGTGGCCCGGTACTAATAGTGCGCGTGGATGAGGTGGTGTCCCTCAGCCTCACCTGCTGTAGGCGAGACGGTGAGCTGGTGAAGCTTGGAGGAGAGGATTTCAGGGATTATGGTGTTAAATGCAGAGCTGAAGTTCACGAACAGGATCATCGCATGTTTTCCCTCGCTGTCGAGATGTTCATGGATGAAGTGCAGACCCGTGTTGACGGAATCATCCGCAGACCTGTTAGCTTGATGGGCAAACTGCAGTGGGTCCAGCTGGGGACCTGTGACACTCTTGAGGTAGTCTAGAACAAGCCGTTCAAAGGACTTCATGACCACAGATGTCAAGGCAACAGGCCTGAAGTCATTAGGACCTGAAACTGCTGCTTTTTTAGGGACCGCTATGATGGTGGAACGTTTGAAGCAAGTTGTACTTCACACAGTTCTAGAGACCTGTTGAAGATATTTGTGAGGACAGGAGCAAGTTGGTCCGCACAGACTTTGAGGCAGGATTAAGTAGAAAGCGTTTAGAAACCATGAGAAAAAAAGGAGAAATTAAAACCAGGGCTGAAAAAAAATTGACACTTGCAGCTGACGTCACTTCTGTTGGCAACTTATTCTTCTTGTGTGTGAGTCTTTTTGGGAAGTCTAGCCAGAAGGCCATTACAATAGAATCCGATTCAGAATCAGCTTTATCAGCCAAGTGTGTAAAAACACACAAGGCAGTCAGCGCTGCCCTGGTATGACATTCAGAACAAAGAACAACAAAGTAACAAGAACAAAGAACAAGAGACATTTCTGTTTATAGGAACTATTTCTTAAAAGACCCACAGATGTGCAAGATGTAAAGTCTTATTCATTTAGAACAGGTAGGAGATAACAGTGTCAACATCCCACAGTGTGTTAAGCTTATACAGAGTGCCTTCCCTGGTTTCCGATTTCCGTTATAGACCAGTGCACTGACAATTGTGCAAAAGAAACAGTTTAAACTGACAAATCGTGCGACAAATCTGTAATTCCCAAGAACTTGAAGGTCCTCATGGTTGACACACGACAGTTGGAAAGGGTCAGGGGCAGCTGTGGTGAAGGATGCCTCCTGAAGTCCACAATCATCTCTACAGTCTTTAGAGTGTTCAATACTAGGTTGTGCTGACCACACCAAAGTTCCAGTCTCGCCACTTTCTGTCGATACGCAGACTCATGGCTGTCTTTGATGAGGCTAATGACCGTGCTGTCATCTGCGAACTTCATGTTTTGAATAGACAAGTCTACTTGAGATAAAAGCATGGATGAGCTTCCCTGGTGTCCTTGGCCTATGCAAGCTTTCACTCTGCATATATGTCCTTCAGATGGTAGGAGGCAGTTTGAGTAATTGATTTGATGTGACTATTGAAAGTCAGTCAAAATCTTTCAGTAAACCAACCTTTCAGACTTGGTCTCTGGTTTTTAAAGAGAGTGATTTGAGGTACAGAGGAGAAAATAAGTATTTGAACACTCAGCTATATTGCAAGTTCGACCACTTAGAAATCATGGAGGGGTCTGAAAATTTCATAATAGGGGCATGTTCTCTGTGAGAGAGATAATTTAAAAAGAAAAATCCAGAAATCACAATGTATGATTTTTTTAACAATTTTTTTTTGTGATACAGCTGCAAATAAGTGTTTGAACACCTGAGAAAACCAATGTTAATATTTGGTACAGTAGCCTTTGTTTGCAATTACAGAGGTCAAACGTTTCCGGTAGTTGTTCATCAGGTTCGCACACACTGCAGGAGGGATTTTGGCCCACTTCTCCACACAGATTTTGTCTAGATCAGACAGGTTTCTGGGCTGTCGCTGGGAAACATGGAGTTTCAGCTCCCTCCAAAGAATTTCTATTGGGTTTAGGTCTGGAGGCTGGCTAGGCCACGTTAGAACCTTGATATACTTCTTACGGAGCCACTGCTTGGTTTTCCTGACTGTGTGCGTCGGGTCTTTGTCACGTTGAAAGACGCACCCACAACCCATCTTCATTGCTCTGACTGAAGGAAAGAGGTTGTTCCCCCAAATCTCACAATACATGGCCGTAGTCATCCTCTCCTTAATACAGTGCAGTCGCTCTGTCCCATGTGCTGAAAAACACCCCCAAAGCATGATGCTACCACCCCCATGCTTCACAGTAGGGATAGTATTCTTGGGATGGAACTCATCATTCATCTTCCTCCAAACATGATTAGTGGAACTATAACCAAAAACTTCCATTTTGGTCTCATCTCACCATAAAACCTTCTCCCATGACTCCTCTGTATCATCCAAATGGTCATTGGCAAACTTAAGACGGGCCTTGACATGTGTGGATTTAAGCAGGGGAACCTTCCATGCCGTACATGATTTCAAACCATGACGTCTTGCTGTATTACCAACAGTCACCTTGGAAACCTTGGTCCTAGCTCTTTTCATGTGATTGATCAAGTTCTGTGGTGTTGTCCTGGGCTGATTCCTCACCTTTCTAATGATCATTGAGACTTATCTTGCATGGGGCTCCGCTCCGATTTAGATTGCCCGTGATGTTTAGATTCTTCCATTTTCTAATGATTCCTCCAGCAGTGGACCTTTTTTCACCAAGTTGTTTGGCAATTTCTCCATAGCCCTTTCCAGCCATGTGGAGTTGTACAATTTTGTCTTTGGTGTCTTTGGACAGCTCTTAGGTCTTGGCCATGTTAGCCATGGAGCTAACGACCTCACACAGGTGCATCCAATTCAGGATAATACATGGAGTGGAGGTGGACTTGACACTTGGACATTGTATTTAGATAGATAAATGTGTGGTATTGACATTATGAGCAGCAATGTACACGGTCAAAAATTATGTGTATGACAGTGTATTAAATTATATACAATTACCAACAGTTTAGCAGAATAATCAGTTGGGCAGTCTACACAGTGCTGCAAGGACAAAGCAAAAAGAGTGCTTAAAGTGTAGTTTGTACAAGAGCTTAATTTAAACCCTCGAGGCAATAGTGGTGGGTGCCAGAGAGGGATAATAATAATGGGGGTAAAGCAGAGAGGGAGTTGAGCATCCTGACTGACTGGTGCAAGAAACTGTCTTTGAGCCTGCTGGTTTTGATCCAAAGGCTCTGCAGTCTCCTCCTGGTGGCAACAATTTGTGTGGGGTGGGTGAGTGTGGTCACCTCAAATCATGGTGGCCTTGCGGGTGAGGTCGGTGTGATAAATGTCCAGAAGAGAGGGGAGAGAGACACCGATGATCATTTCAGCTGCTCTCACAGTGTGTTGCAGGATCTTCCGGCAGGAGGTGGTGCAGGTGACACTGGTGATCTGTAAAAGGAGATCATGATTGGGGACAGGGCTCTCCCTCTTCAGTTTCCGCAACAAGTAGGGCTCTTGTTGAGCCTTTTTAGCCAGTGCTGTGTTGTTAGTGGTCCAGGACAGGTCTTGGAAATGTGTACAGTCAGGAATTTGGTGCTGCTCACCCGGTCTACTGCAGCACTGTTGACTCTGACACCTGTTTCACATTCGGACTGTAATTTGACAGGGATTTAGGTTGGAGTTTTTGTCATTGGCCTTTGCCAGTTCATTGAGTTTGCACTGTGTCACCATGTACGAACACTGCTTCTGAACTAAAACCCACTGAACATTATGCCTTTGCCTTGGGGTCCTGCATTTGGGTCCTCCCCCACACCGATGGCTCATGACAGGTAGGGTGCAGCAAGGATTTGAGGGTGGATTTTATGTGCTCCATGAACAGCCACTCAAAGCACGTCATAATGATAGGAGGAGTGAATGCAACCAGCCTCTCAGGACGCTGCCAGGAATGTCGTAAAGTCCAGAAGCATTTTTCGCATTAGTCCTTCTGTGTGCTCTTCGTACATTGTTCAGGGACTGCAGCCGCACCCGGTCATTGGGAGGCAGAGGAATCTTCTGTGCTGGGGTGGTGTTATCTGCCTCAAAACGAGCAAAGAAGTCCTTGAGCTGATCCGGCAGCTAAGAGGAGTTGTCGCAGGTCTATGGGGGGAGGGAGCGTGCTTGAGTCCGTGAAGGTCTGGATACAACACTACAGGTTCCTGGTGTCTTTGCTCTCGCTAAAGTGGTTGGCTGTCCTCCATGAGTATTACTTCTTAGCTTCTTGGATCCCACATGACAGGGTTGGGGCTAGCTGTCCTGAGGCTCACTTCATCTCAAGCTCTGAAGGCAACATTCCAGGCCTTCAGGAGTCTATGGACTTCCCCTGTCAACCATGGCTTCTGACTGGCCCTGATGGAGATGGTTCTGGAAACCGTTACATTGTCCGTGCACTTCCTCATGTAGCCAGTGACAGTCTCTGTGTACTCCTGGAGGTCTGTGATATTGTGGGTGGCTGCCCATTTGAACATGCTCCAGTTTGTGGTGGGATAATAGTCCTTGAGTGCCTCTGATGGCCTCTCAGGCCACACCCGAATCTTCTTCTTGGCTGGCTTTGTCACCATAACCAGCAGTAATGTGTTCTGAGGCTCCCAGGTGGGGAAGTGGGAAGGCTTTGTAGGTTCCTTTGTGAGATGAATAAAAATTCTCCAGGATGTTGTCTCCTCTTGTGGGAAATTTAACATGTCCATGTTCTTTATTGCCACAAACAATTAAGTGTTCCCTCGTTATACATGTTAGTTACGTTACTTACACCCCCGCAATTAACAAAATTCAGCGAATAATGGATGCAATATTAATACAACTACAGTATATCTGATATGTACCAACGGCAAGTGCTGTAGGGGTGGGCCTGACAGATCTGAGGACCGTGGTTCAAATCCCTGTGTCTGCCTGCATTTTCTTCGGGCATGCCGACTCCCACATCCCAAAAACATGCATTAATTGGAGACTCTAAATTGCTCCTAAGTGTGATTGTGAGTGTGACTTTTATCTGTTTCCATGTGCTCTGCGTTTCACTGGCAACCAGTTCAGGTTGTACCCTGCATCCTGCCCGATGACAGCTGGGATTGGCTCCAGTACTCCCGCGGCCCGCGTGTGGATAAGAGGCTCAGAAAATTGATGGATGATGAGAGAGGTTTAATTATGGCCTCTTTGAACATATTTAACCTTTGTGTGTTTTCACAACTCCTCTGTGTCTGAGTAAAATTCGAGTTCTTCCTGTGGGCTATTTACAGTTTCCCAGCACTTTTTTTCTTAAAAGCCAACAAAACAAAGGTGATTTCTGTTCGAAAAGCATTAGGCTCTGTGGAAAAACAGATTCAGTTTCATTGTTGTTGTGTACATCTGACATAGCACATCCCATTCTAAGGAGTTGATTTCTTGCCATCTCGATGGATGGCTGGACAGCATGCATCATATGCACAATGGTTGCGTGACTTGTCCAATGAAGTATAATTGAAGACACTGGTTACACTGTTAGTATGCATGCTAGCACGCTTTTAGCATGTATGTAAGCTACCAAATGGTGACATTTATAAGGCAATAATTGCATTTCACCTCTGTAAGCAGACAAAGTTTACATTAGCCCACACACTGCCTGTGTAGGCAGCTCATTACTTACAATGTTGTACACAGTCATGGTGTCACATTGGAACTAAAATTACAGGAAACGGAATATCTTAATTATCAAATAATAAAACAAAAGAATGACACAATAAGTAATTGACATAAAACATGCACTTTAGAGACTATTTACTTGCTCCCAGCATGCTTTCCCACGCTCCCAGGATGCTTTGCGGCACTATGGACCTTCTCAGGACCTCCTTAGTGCTGCAAAGCATGCTGGCAGGATGTCAATAACACTTAACAGTGTAACAAGTGTATTTAAATGTACTTTGCTGGACAGGTCACAAAACAACATTTGCAAATATTGGAACTGAGTGTGCACATAATGTGCACCACATTGTAAAGTGCCATGTCTAATGTGTCGCTTCATCTATTTAGAATATAATTTAAGACCTCTACGATTGTGAAATTATGGTAAATAAAAAAAAAAACTTCAGCAAAATACGAGAATATGTGGACCACGAATGGTCAACCGCAAATGGGCAAGGGCACACTGTATCACAGTTGTTGTGGTTTAATTGAAGAAAAATTCAGCTCATCTAGTTTTTGTCATGATCCATCGGAACGGAGGTAGGACCCAAATGCAGGAGTCGGGAGACGCAGGTGTAATTCGGGAAAAACGTTTATTATTCCAAGGTCGGGGATCGGGCAGTCAGTCAGGTGCAGCAGTGGTAGTCAGGACGTCGGGCATAGAGAGCAGGTCAGCGGGCAGGCAGGAGTCGGTACACGGGAGAACGATCAAAGCAGGCAGGAGTATCAAGGGAGTCAGGCTTACGGGGTCGGTCAGAGAACGGGCGGTGGTCGGTACACACGGGTTGTCGATCAGAGATACAGGAGTGCAGGAACGGGGCATGAGTTGCAACGATCTGGCGCCGGACCAGTCGTCCCCATGGTCCTATGTACACCAGGGCGAATCAGCCAGGATGAGGCGCAGGTGTGCGCCTCCCAATCAGCGCGGCCACCCACACAGCCAAGGCTGGACCGGCAGGACCATGACAGTTTTTTATCTCCCCAATTGGACTATAGCAGAGACACTGCTAGAGATAACTCTACATTATGTTATCTGCATAGCTATGATTGTCAAAATTAAAGTTCTGAAGAATTTTACCTAAGGGTAACATTTCAAGGCTAAATGGAAGTCCAAGAACTGACCCTTGAAGGACCCCATAGAGCATTGCCATCCGGGAGATTGACCACCTCCAATGGTTACAAAATTACTCCTTAACTCCAGGTAGAACCTGAACCATGTGATTTGCTGCAAATCAGTTAGCACAGACAATAGCTTTGCAAAAGTCATAAAGTATTGAGTCAAGACAGCTCATTGATGGTTTCACCCACAATGAACCGCGTTGTCTTCAAATGTTTTTGGGCAGCTGTTTCAAAATCTAATATGGTATAAGACCTTTTCCCAAGTCGCTTCAGATGTAGTATCATTTTATCAATTTACTCAACACATTCATCCCCAAACTTCTCTCATCCATGCTTTTCCAGCTCAGTATCTTGCCTGCTATCTTCCACAGACGGACAGGACACAGCAAGTGAGGCTGAGGGACAAAACCTCTTCCACACGCACCATCAGCCCTGGGGCCACCCAAGGATGTGGACTGACTCTGCTAAGCTTCTCTCCCTACATGAATGACTGGACTGCAACACACCTTACTGTCAAAGTCCTGAAATTTGCAGATGACTGAATATGCTAAAAATGGTAGAGATGATCGTGGACTTTTGGAAACATCCTTTGGCAGAGCTGCTCCTCACACCGTCCAACTACCCTGTGTTAGCCGTCGACACCTTCAAGTTCCAGAAATTAGATTTCTCACGACCTGAAATGGGACATCATCATCGACTCCATGCTTAAAAAGGCCTAGCTGAGGACATACTTCCTGCGACTTCAGACGAAGCACAGACTACTACAAGAGCTGTCGATGCAGTTCTACACAGCAGTCATTGAATCAGTTGTGTTCATCCATCACAGTCTGGTTTGGTGCGGCTACGAAGAGATATAAACAGAGTGCAACGGACAGCCAAGTCTTCTGAAAAATTATCAGTTACACACCTACCCACTCTTGAGGACTTGCACACAAGAAGTAAAACAAGGACTTGGAAAATACTCTTTTACCGTCCTCATCCTGATCACCACCTCTTTTAGCTCTTGACCTCAGGTAGGAACTGTTGAACAATGTAAACTAAAACCAGCAGGAATTCCAATAGCTTCTTCCCCATTTCCATTAATCTCTTAAACAGTTAACTTCCAATTTCATTGCTACATGCTGCCAATTTTGCATATCTCTTTGAGGACATGTTCACATTATTTGTACATTTAATGTTTTGTTACTCCGCCCTCTTCGCATACGGTTGATTGTTACTGGCTTGATTATAATATGACTGGCTGTTTGTCGTTATGCTAGAGTGCCTTGAACTACTGGGAAAAATTCCTTGTGTGTATTGCAATGTCTCTTCTTCTTTTCCGTCCTGTCTGGGGTCGTCACAGCGAATCTTCTTTTCTCACGTAAGCCTAACTCCTGGATTTTCCTCTCTAACACCAACGGCCATCATGTCTTCCCTCACAACATTCATCAACCTTCTCTTTGGTCTTCCTCTCACTCTTTTGCCTGGTAGCTCCATCCTAAGCAGCTTTCAACCAATATACTCACTCTCTCCCCTCTGGACATGTCCAAACCATCGAAGTCTGCTTTCTCAAACCTTATTTCCAAAAGAGCCAATTTTGGCTGTTCCTCTAATAAGCTCATTTATAATCCTATACGACCTACTCACTCATAGAGAGAAACTCAACATCTTCATTTCTGCCATCGCCAGTTCAGCTTCCTGTTGTCAGTGCCACCATCTCTAAGCCGTACATCATGGCTGGTCTCACCATTGTTTTATAAACTTTGCCCCTCATCCTAGCAGAGACTCTTCTGTTACATACCACAGCAGACACCTTCCGCCAGCTGTTCCAACCTGCTTGGACCAGTTTTTTCACTTCCTTACCACACCCACCATTACTCTGGATTGTTGACCCCAAGTATTTGTATTGCAACATACTTGGTCAATAAAGCTGATTCTAACTTCACCACAACTGAACAATGTTGCAGAAACCTAAACAAAACTCTACAATTTCATTTGTGAATACCCTTCAGTTACCATTCTGCTCCAGTTGCTCGTGTGCCTTCTTGAGTGTGACACACTGCCTAGATAGTGCACCAAATCTTTTCTCAACCTCTCCTATTTGGATCAGGTGACTGTCTTTGGACTGAATCTGCAAAGTTTGCTTCTGTTCCTGTCAAAAACACACAAAAAATATGCCAAACAGACAAAGTAATTACTGCTGCACTTAAACACTGAAGAGGCCTATGAAAGTAATGAAAATGTTTACAAGTTCAGTCAGGGGTTCTATAGGTCAATGCTACAAAATTTAAAATACAAATTTCTACAGGCCCTGTCAGTCATGGGCCCTTACAATGGTTATCACTTCCCCCAGAACCAAGCTCCCGGAAAGCTCGAGTTAGGCACTTACCCATCAGTACTTGACAAAACAAGAAACAAAACAAGAGTTAAAAAGTGCATATCTACTCTGAGATCCAATTTTGCAGTCAAAACAGTTGAGGCTCATAGATTAATGAATGCAGTATCTTTGTGGGATAAAGGCATCAGCAAAATACATGCCTCACAGAGCTTTAGTGCTCTTCAAACTGCCATTATGGTTTGATTGTCTGTATCACAAGTTCTTCAATAATTCACTCCCTTCACTCTCATTTTACTCCCTTCTAGCCTTATACACCACTCTTCCTTTAACTCCCTAACTATGCCACTGGCAAAGGAAGAGTGTTCTACCATGCGAGGTCCTGTTATAAAATATTTTAATATTGTCATGGGAGTTCAAGTGTCACATTCTCCCTATCCGTTAGTGGTGATGAGCTCCTCGATCTAAAAGCCTTTCCTCCAATTCCCCCACAGTCATTTGATTTTTCATCACTCCCACCTATCCTCTGTCAACAATTGAAAGAAGTTGAAAAACCTCCTTATCAACTCATTGGATTGCTTTTCAAAGTTGTACTTCAGCAGCTATAAGACATGATGGAAATTCACACCATCAAAATCATAATAGTTTTGCATCACGATGATCATAAAAATATACAATACATTGCATTTGTCCCAGAAATTAAGTGCAAAGCTTTCCATTTTGATACATGGATGGACTGCTACATATCAAAATAGGTACAAAAATAAACTAATTTTATAATTCATCTTTACAGGACAAATGTGCAATAACAAAGGCATCTTGTAATATAATGAATAGACAAAAGAACCATTATGTCTTGTTTTGCCTTTTCATAAACTTATATTCAAAGAAAATTTTTTTAAAGCAAATCTATATTAAGTATTTTCTTGTCAGAGTATCAGTCATTCCTAGTTTGAATTAAATTAATGTCACATATAAAACCCTGCATTTTGATTTTCAATTAATTACACAGCTGTTCCATCTGAGTACATTTGAAATTTAGTAGACTGTCAAGATGCTAGTGATTAAAGTGTTTTCATAAGAACAACAGTGCAAGTGGGGAAAAAAGGGAACCAGTAGGCCATATCACAACAATTAAGAGAGCTGGGCCTCAACTTAGCCAAACACAGCAGTTTATGTCTCCCGGATAGAATATCCCCCCAAAAAAAGCCTCAATAATCACCACATAAGATGGCTGATCGTTAAAGTGCAGCAGTCCGTGGGGATGGCTGTTTGTCACTTCTGTGGCATGGAGCCTGAGGACAAACACTTTGGGAGCCAAATTGGCTCGGACCTTCTGCCCTTGACTTAGCAAAGGATTTCAGTTTCAGAACACGTCTACAGTAAATCTTTGTTGTTGTTTTTTTTAAGTGAGAAAAATGAAGTAACAAATGAGATGGCATGAGTTCAGTACCTGGAGCGATTTCAGCTCTTCTTTCAAGTTGCTAATCTCCCTCTCTTTTAACTCAGAAATGACCTTGTATTTCCCCTGCAAAGATACATTATTCGTCTGAGTGTCAAAAGTGTTAGAAATGCCAAGGTTCAGCGTAAATGAATGCATTCCAATCACCAAGAGCATGCAAGTGAGATGAGAAAATTTACGGCTCTACTGAAACAATATTTGATGGACATTCACTAGGAATGGAGTGTTTATACCTTCTCCTCCTCAGTGTTTCTTATTTTAGTCTGTAACTGTAAAAAAAAAATATTAGAGTCTGATGGTCATACATCAAATGTACTTTAGTCTTATTGCAAATCTATGGTGCTTTTTCCTATATAGTGGGCAGCATGAGCTCAATGTATAACAGCATAGTGCCTCGGGAACATATAAAGAGCAAGTTTGGAACCTGCTTTATAGAGATAGACATATTTGACTAGGTATTTGCCTCAGATTAAAAACACAAAACGTGAGTATCAATTGAATTTCCCCTTAAGGCTTGTGGTAAGATACTTGAATGGTTGAAATGTAAATCAATGGCTACACAATCCTACACTTTCACATCACTCTAAATATCCAAAAGACCTTTATATTTTTCTGGATTTGTGTGAATGGTTAAAATTTCTTGGGACACTGGGATCATGAGAAAATGCAAAATACCTCCATTACAAGAGGCCACATTTAATAATAACTGATTAATTGCAAACATGCTACACAGACCAATATTTTTGCTCAAGATCTGAGTCTTGTTGTCAAACCTTTCTGGTTACTTAAATTAATAAATCATATGTTTACCTAGAAGTTATTACATATTCTACCAACAATAGTACATAGTTTCCATAGTTAAGTAGTACATTTGATACTTATAATGGGATTTACCTGCTTTTTAACATTGATGACAGATTCCACATGCTGTTTTTTAAACGTTTCCATTTGGTTTTGTAAATTCTCCTGTTATGATTGCGGGAAACATCACATCAAAAGATGAAAACAATCATTTGTAACGATGTAAATCTTCTGACAAACTGTCATCCAGCCATACCTTCTCCCACTCCAACTCCTGTTTCTCCAACACCACTTTACCAAGCTGATTCTCATATCGGGCTTCTGTATCCTAAATTGTGGAGAGATGTATAAAAAATAAATAAATTGGATTACAGTTTCTTCACACATCCCAAAAATACTCATTAATTGGAGACTCTAAATTGCCCCTAGGTGTGATTATGAGTTTGACTGCTGTCTATCTATATGTGCCCTGAGATTGACTGGCAACCAGTTCAGGATGTACCCTGCTCCAGCACTCTCGCGACCCTCATGAGGATAAGTGGCTCAGAAAATGGATGGATGGATAATCAGAAACTCCACAAAACAAACAAAATTGCATGCAATGTAATGTTTAGCAATTTTCACAAGATATATTCTCATGACAACCGAATTACAGTCAAAGTGACCATCCATCGATCTTCTTCCCCTGCTCCAGGGTCAGGCTGCAGGGGAAGTTACCAGACAAGCCCAGACTTCCCTATGTCTAGCCACTTTGTCTAACTCTTCTGAGGGGAATCCCAAGACATTTCCAGGCCAGCGAAGAGATATGGTCTCTCCAGGATGACCTGGGTCTTCTCCAGGGCCTCCTCCCTGTTAGCCATTCCTCAAAAACCTCAGTAGGGACCGTCCAGCAGGAATACTAACCTGATGCCCAAACCACCTCATCTTGCTCTTCTCAATGCAGAGGAGAAGCAGCTAAAAAAATGGAGGTCCATTTATATTTAATCAATGCATGCTTCCCCTTAGGGACCTCATCAGGAGACAATGCATCAGCTTCCAGGGTAGCACAGACGACACACTGCTGCTGTGTCTCCTGATGATCTATCCTGATGACTGCTGCGAAAACCTTTTTTAAGATTTGTGTGTGTGTGTGTGGGGTGGGGGGGCAGTTGGGGAGCCAACACTGACAAAGGTTTTTACCGCCACACAGAGGAGAACTTTGGGAAATAGGGGCACTTCATCAAAAAGTATTCTTGTGCATGTGTGTGGAGGAGGGAGTGTCAAGATTTTGACATTTCTTCATTACTTATTTATTCATGTATCTATTACTGTAATGGTTTTATCCTATTTTGTTGTATTTTTTATTGTACTAACGTATTTTTTTTAATTAGTCCTTTTGTCTTGTAGTCTTTTTTACGTTTTGGCCTTATAAATGGTGTGCATATTGGTATTTGTGTTGGCGGAGGGCTCACTGCGTGTTTTCCTATTTGGTGAACCGGCCAGCAATGTCAGCGCAGTGAGGGTGTGTCATTTACCTGTTGCCCAGAGCATGTAACTGAGGGCTCTTTTTCAGTGATGCATATTCATTTTCGTGCAATCGCAAGACTTGTTGCTTGCTGGCAGACTCATCTGCACCAAGCTTGGCCTTGTCAACACAGCAAGGGTGTCCCCTTGGAGATTCACTTGATGGAGTGAGACCTTGGAGTCTGAAAGTCTGTCTAAACTTGAGCACATTGAAGTTGCGGTGCAAGGAGCTTGCTATATTGGTGAATCTGATCATGTGCAATATGCAGGCAGACAGACACGCAAGATGACACCTAAATGTGTGTTTTGGATGGATTTATTTTAACAGAGGGCATCCATCCATCCATTTTCTGTGCAACTTATCCACCAAGGGTTGCGGGAGTGCTGGGACCTGTCCTATCTATCTACGGGCAGGAGGTTCACCCTGAAGTGGTTATTTGTCAATTGCATGGCACATACGATATAAACAAACAACCAACCACATGCATATTCACACCTATGAGAAATTTAGAGTCTTCAATTAACCTGCCATGCATGTTTTGGGATGTAGGAGGAAACCGAAAAGACATGGGGCAAACATCCAAAACCACACAGGCGGGGCCAGGATTTAAATTCTGTCCTAAGCAGTGTGAGGAATACGCTCTAACCAGTTTTCACTGTGCCACTCAGTGGACATGCAAACCTCTTAATCAGTGGAGAAATGAATCACCACAACCCTCTCAGCTTCCGTTTTCTTCTGGGTCCAGATTATTCATATTATTCACTTATGCAATTCTGTTTGCTGTGGTGTGATAATATAAATTTTGATGTGACACCATGAGTGTGTACAACAGGGGTCAGGTACCTTTCTGACTGAAAAAAACATAAATGTCAAATATTTTAAAATGTAATTTCAAAAGAGCTATACAGTATTTTAAATAATAAGTGCAGGTGTATTTGTGCATTTATGTCAGATCAACTCTTTTAGAGTACAATAAGTCACGGAATGATTTTAAATAACATTGTTACACTGCTACTAACCAATGATGACAAAAGTACTTCTTACCATGAATGCGACTTCTGGTGCTGCTTGGTTTTGCGGATGGCTTGATAAGTTTCATATGTTGTTAGATAATGCTTCATGCGGGCATTGAGACTTCCATCCACTCATCATGAATGTAATTAATTTTGATTTGCCATTATGACGGTACGATGGGGAAAAGTTCGTGCCGACAAAAGCGTCTATTATTCCTTTGATTTTACTTTATGCAAAGTTGTCAAAATGTTTATTGGCCACATCAAGTACGAATGCTTTGGCATCTGTGAATTTAGACGCACAGCAGAACCCTCTCGTTCCACAAAGTCTGTCCATTCTTGTTGAAAATTTCGGTGGTACTCATATTTTTTTCTTTCAGCAATCTTTGTCAAAAGCATTTCCAAAATTATTTTTTCCGAGCTGATTGGCGTTCGACCCTTCTGCGCCTGCCCACATCGACTGCCACACCAAACTACGGAAACTCCCCTAGGACAAACTGTCTCTGCGTCATTTACATTGCCTGCACGACAGAAATCACATGTACAGTATGTCGTTATGAGGGCTCTGCAAGCAATATGCAACCATCAAAAGAGCCAAGTATGGCTCACTAGCCATAGGTTCCTGACCCTTGCTGTAAAACATCGTCAGTAATGACGTGCCTAAACAGGCAGTGTGTGGGGCAATGTAAGATTCTTCTTCTTACAGCTGGAAATGCAATTGTTCTTCACTGCCTCGAGAGTGCCATCATATACACCATATGATACTTCCTTAAATGTTAAAAACGTGCTGACATACATGCTTACAGTGTAACCAGTGTGATTAAATGTACTTTGTTGGACAAGTCACACAGCAACATTGGCAAATGTGCACATAAGGGGCACCACATTGTAAGGCGCCATGACTAATGTGGCGCCTCGTCTATTACGTCTACTACGATCGTGAAAATATGGTAAAAAAAAAAAAATCTTGGAGAGAA
The DNA here is from genome assembly GCF_019802595.1 of Syngnathoides biaculeatus. NCBI lineage: Eukaryota > Metazoa > Chordata > Actinopteri > Syngnathiformes > Syngnathidae > Syngnathoides > Syngnathoides biaculeatus. The sequence goes on along the minus strand of NC_084645.1, from coordinate 9,543,068 downwards.
AAATCCACGAATATGCGGGGCAGCGAACGATGAACCGTGAATGGGCAAAGGCTCACTGTATAATTCTTTGTTGGTGACGTCTGAATTGGAACTTATTGTCTTCTCAACATGCTTGTTTGACTGTCCTATTACCTAGATTAAACTCAAAATAAACATTGATGTACGGATAAATATATTCGAGCTATATGTTCTTCAATGTAAATCTTAAATTACGGTATACATGAACCTATAACTGTTTTCCCTGTCATGTCAAAACATGGAGTACCAACAGCATGATGACAAGCTACAGTACCTTAACCTCTGCCTTGAGACACGCAACCTAAGGAGGCTCAGGCAGATTTAATGGTTAACGTGACAATAACAATAAAAATGAAATTGAGAAAAAAAAACAGTCAACATCACATTTTTTTCCACCTTTAGCCTTTAAGTACACTGAATATGTGCTATCAGGTTGAAAGTGTTTGCTTGGGGGCAGAATGATGCCCTGCCATCCCTCACTCCATAGCTATTGCTATAGAAACAAATGAAGAGTTTGTTTTCAAAACGAGACATAGGCATTTTTTTCAGATTTACAAAACTCCATTCGGAGCTGGATAATTTTGGCGCGAGTTTCGTAAATCTGAAAAAAATGCCTATGTCTCGTTTTGAAAACAAACTCTTCAAATTAACCTTTTACTTATTGGTCAAGGGCCAAATAGCATGTGTACTGGGCATTGTCTGAGGTAAAAATTTAACATTATGACTAGTGATACAAAAGTTTCTTCTCCTGTCCTTCTCCTGTCCTATACTGTCCTGTCCTTCTCTTACAGGGTGTAGCACTACAGCCCCATGCAACACCCAGATTTCATGTATCATTGTTATAGATATGTAATGATTTACTGACTTATCCTGTTTACAATTAGCAATCGGTCATTTGTCTTGTTTCTCTCCCCCATAGAAACTTTGTTCTGTTCAACTGATCGACTCTGATTTTCAATAGACTTCAATTTTATTACTTAGGAATTACAGAGGAATCTTACAAACTCAACTTTTACACACTAAAACTGCATAAATATTCCAGCATAAAGTGGATACTGTTACTCCATTCTGCTTGACCTAACAGACGAAAAGGACCCCAAAAAATAAATGTAAATGTGTTTTTCTACTGTACCCTTCGAATGTGCAGCTCCACTACAGCCTCAAGCAGATGTGTTTTAAATTCCAGCAACTGTAATAAGATGGTCTCTCCACTTTCTGATTGACTGTGGCTGTTTAGCAGAAGTCTCTCTTCTGGAGTGATTGCTTCTCCCTAATGGAACATAATTAATAAATTAGTTACATACACATCTTGTCAGATTTGCATTTTGCAATACAGTGCAGATGTACTGTATGTAAAAAGAACATTGTCAGAACTACAAGGGCTTGATTGAAGGTTGGCATGTGAAAAAACAGGCACAAACTTGAAATTGATCAATCTAGCATGTGTAATGTGATTTATCAAATCTGAGATTAATTGTAATGTGATGTAATGTAATTGTGTGGTGATAAATAATGGTAATGAAAGACAGGTGCAAACAAGACCCCACAGTGGTGCCAGTGGAGTGCAGGCAAAATAAGAGGTGGCAGAGAGACTTTTACATTTTTGTAAATATTTTTCATATTGCAAAAAAAAAAAAGAATGTATCACAACATTGATCTCAAGCACAGGTGTCCAACTCAAGGCCCTGGGGTGAGATCTGACCCACCACATGATTTTATGTGGCTCCCGAAGGAAAATCATTTGTGTCAACTTCCATGAGTCTTGTGAAAATATGTACCTAAATTTTAAATTGTCATATACCATAAATGATAACGTTTTGTTGCATTTTTGTGTTCCCAAACTTGAACAATGGTTGAAAACTCATTACCATTGAGTTCTGATTCCAACCCTACCTTGTAAATTTCATGCGTAAATGGAAAGAGGTAATTCAACACTTTTTATGATTTCGAAGTCATAACGGTTGTCTGAGGGAATCCCTCACTACAATGTGGCCCATGACAAAAATGAGTCTGACACCCCTGATCTAAAGGTTGACTTTGGAACACGTTTCAAGAAGGAGTCGTGCATTCTCACTTAGGACAAAACTCCATTCAACTACAGTTTCACACATGATGCGGTGGTTCAGCAAAGCCTCATGTTATTTTGGTTGGCTCATTTCCTGAACCACAATACTAGTTGTTTGTATTATTGTTTCAGCCTGGGCTGGGCAGCTTCTGGAGGGACACTAATTCTTCCACAGCTCCCCCAGTCCATAATCAATGGGGTTGAAAGACCCTGATGGACCAGCAAACAGATGGCAGATGATTTCTGCTTTCACCAGCTTGCTTTGCACACGTCTCGTCATCATGTCCCTCAATCAGCCCAGCTCCACCTTGTCCCAAGTCTCATGTCTCCTCAACCAACCCAAGAAAACCCTTTGTGATAAGATTCCTCAACTCACCAAAGCAACCTGTTTAACGGTTGTACAAGTAGCCTCCTCTGGTATATTAAACAAACCATCCACTCGAACCATACATCTCCTGTTCGCTTTGAGGTCCTCATCTGCATTACTACTGACACTCACAACATGTGGGTCATTTCAGCGCACGATGACAATTGCCAGCTATTTTCCCATCAAAGGGCAGTTTTTCAGGATTGCTGTCCCAACTTTCAAAAGCAATGTTTTAGAGAACATAGTCACATTGTCACTCATCTGTGGACGGATAAATTACTCAAAACATTGCTTTTAGAAGTTTGGTTGTTCCCCTAAAATTACTGGAGGGCTATATTTCTTTTCTCTAGCTCAGTAATACAATATATGTTTGGCTCTCGCACTCACACTTATAGTTCCATCATTTAAAACTTCATTTTGCAGTTATTGCCCCCAAAAAGCATTATCCATGCTGAAAACGATCAGAGCTACCCAAAAAAATTACCTGTTTTTTTGTTGTCCACCATTGTTAACAAGGACACACTTAATCTGTTAGACTCACAGTGCTCTTCAATCTTTTTACAGTAATTACAACATGAAAATTCTGGCTATCAAAAATTAGGGAGAAATTGGTAATATATATATATATATATATATATAATATATATATATATATATATATATATATATACATGTGTGTGTGTGTGTGTGTGTGTGTGTGTGTGTGTGTGTGTGTAGTGCTAGGGTCTATCCTAGCTGTAAACGGGCAGGAGGCAAGGTACACCCTGAACTGGTTGCTAGATAATCGCAGAGCACATAGAGACAAACAGCAGGACTCAGAATCACATCTAGGGGCAATTTAGAGTGTCCAATTAATGTTGCATGTTTTTGGGATGTGGGAGGAAACCAGAGTGTCCAAAGGAAACTCACTTATAAGATTAACAATATCATAATTCATTTAAAATGTATTGTACACAAAAGCCCCTCCTCAGGTTACCTTATCGTGGTGGAGGGGTTTGCGTGTCCCGATGATCCTTGGAGCTAAGTTGTCTGGGGTCTTCACGCCCCTGGTAGGGTCACCCATGGCAAACAGGTTGTACACCCATGAGGGTTGGCTGGGCACACACCGAAAGGGTAACAAGGGTCCCCCTTCCCATGGGCTCAACATCCATGAGAGGGGCCATAGAGGTTGGGTGTAACGTGAGCTGGGCAGTAGCCGAAGGCGGGAACCTTGGCAATCGGATCCCCGGCTACAGAAACTAGCTCTAAGAACATGGAATGTCACCTCTCTGGCAGGGAAGGAATCCAAACTGGTGTATGACGTCAAAAAGTTCCCTATTAGCTATAGTCTGACTTGCCTCTACGCACCGCTTGGGCTCTGGTACCAGTCTTCTTGAGCAGGGTTGGAGAGGAGGATCCGTCAGGAAGTCGAATCTCAGATTCAGGAAGAACAATGTGGATTTCGTCCTGGCCATGGAACAGTGGACCAGCTCTTTACGCTTGGCAGGATCGTTGAGGGTGCATGGGAGTTCACTCCACGTCTACATGTGTTTTGTGGACTTGGAGAAGGCATTCGAACGTGTCCCTCAGGGAGTCCTGTGGGAGCTTCTTCGGGGGTTTGGGGTTCCGAACCCCCTGATACAGGCTGTTTGGTCCCTGTACAACCACTGTCAGGGTTTGGTTCACATTGCCAGCAGTAAGTCTGACTTCTTTCTGGTGAGTTGGACTCCACCAAGGCTGCCCTTTATCACTGATTTTGTTTGTCACTTTTATGGACAGAATTTCTAGGCACGGCCGAGGCATAGAGGGTGCCCTGTTTGGTGGCCTCTATGACTACTTACTGTAGTTTTATAATTAATCTTAAATTATACAATTGTATCTTATGAAATGGTCAAACAGTGAGCAATGAAAAGTATGTTTCCAGTTTTATTGAATATTTCAGACATGTATTTTTTTCATTTAAAAGTGATTGTAAGTCACTATTTCATTTATATTGGATAGCATGATTTGAATGAATGGGTGAATGAAAAGGGTACAGGGTGATTTGGGCCTAGGTGAGTCTAAGAAGTGATAACTTACAATTGAGCTAGGTTGGAGACATTCAGAATCTGTACTGTCGTCCATGTTGCTTTAATGTATTCCAGTGTTTCCCAACCTGAGCCAGGGCGCATACTTTTGGTTAGGAAAATCTCACACCACACCACCAAACAAAAATGTCATAAAAAAGTGGATAATACACGTAAGTTACATACCTTCGTTCATGTTATGGAGGCGCACAGTAATCCACTGCCTGTCATAGCAAAGCAAAGCAAAGCAAAGCAAAGCAAATTTATTTGTATAGCACATTTCATACATGAGGGAATTCAATGTGCTTTACATGGTTAAAGGCATTTGAAAACAAAGAGATAAAACATTTAAAATGGGATAAAAACAATAAAAATCCACCCATCCATCCAATTTCTTCACCGCTTATCTTCACAGAGGTCGCGGGGAGTGCTGGAGCCTATTCCAGCAGTCAATGGGCAGGATGCGGGGTCCACCCTGAGCTGGTTGGCAGTCAATCGCAGCGCACATAAAAACAAACAGCCGCACTCACAATCACACCTAGGGGCAATTTAGAGTGTCCAATTAATGTTGCATATTTTTGGAATGTGGGAGGAAACCAGAGTGCCCGGAGGAAACGGGTAGGCACGGAGAGAACATACAAACTCCACATAGGCAGGTCCGGGATTGAACCCAGGACCTCAGAACTTTGAGGCACACCATGACGTTCTGGTCAATGTCCTCTGAACATTTCAATCGTTCTATTTTTCTAACCTTCTCAAACGCGGATGACACATTTGGCGTGTGATTAACGTGTGTCTAACGCATGACTTAATGTGTGTCTAACGCATGATTTAACATGTGTCGAACGCATGACTTAACGTGTGTCTAACGCATGACTTAACGTGTGTCTAACGCACAAGAAGCGTGTAACAGCGACCAAATAAGATACCCCTAAAAACCATTAGCGTGTGCTAACGTGTCATTGGCGTGCGACGAGCGATTTGCCAACATAAGACGAGCGTGTTGAGCGTGTGACCAATGGGTGAATAACGACAGAATAGCGTTTTGCTGGCGTGTAATTTTTACAGTGGAACTGGCACTAAAACGTTGGAAAGTTCATAGTCACTTCAGTTGTTGTCGTGAGTTTGAACAGTGACATGCCGCCGAGAAGAAAAAAAGTTAGGGCGCGGACTTCAGCAACTAGAGCTGCTAGTAAGAATACTAAGCCTCTTTCATCACGAGCAATGTGTTTGGAGGAAAAACAACAGCAGGAGGAAGAGCACGTCCGCGAAGTCACGCACCATGTGACACCCCCTGGGGACCCTAAACACCTTGAAAACCCCAGTGAGGACAGTCCGACAAAGAGACAAAAGAAGCAGAGAAAGGATTGCAGGATCCTGGACCGGGCTGTTGAGGATAGTCTGGTGGAGTTTTTCCGCGAAAACGAACTGCTGTGGAACTCACTGAAGATTACAGGAACAAGGCGAAGAGGCAACAGATAATCGAGACCAAAGCCACAGAAGTACAGATCAGGGTGGACCACTTGTGGACCTGGTTCAAGTCCCTCAGGGACATGTTCACAAAGTTAGTATTTACGTTTAAATTTGGGAAAATTCTTCAAGTAATTCCCCTGAATGTAATAATAATGGAATTTATATACTTAACATATACCTACCATATACATATGTACTTAGTATATTCTGACCGTATGCTTATAATATCTACCAGGATGGACAAGAAGAAGAGTGGGGATGGCCAGAAACAATTGGTGGAAAGGGAGACATGGATAAAAGAGAAATTTGGATTTTTCCACCAAGCTATCAACCACCGGTCAAAGCCCGTCAAGAGTGTAAGTGCTGATACAGATATTGAACTAATCCTATATCTATAATTATACTTCAATATTGATTAATAAGTAAAAGATAAATGTCTGTACAATTGTTTCTTGTCAATTTCCAAACACGCTGTGTTTACCTGAGTCAATTCATGTATTTCTAGTTGAAGGCGATCATAGCCAAAAGTCAGGGCAACCTGGATAAGGCTGAGCGGGCCGCGGCGGAGGAGAGGGTTGCATTTGACGAGTTTGATGAGAACGTCACAGAACGTCAACCCACCCAAGCCTTGTCTGTTTCCTCCGACATTGCGACCCTCCAGAGGAAGTCCAAGGAGAGCGGCGACATGCTGACGATGCTGCGTGAACAACTCCCGCCTCCCGAGCCAGTCACCGAAAGGACCACCGATGCCGCCTACGTCAAAAGTTTGCTGCTGGGGCTGAGTTCAAAGGGCCCGAAAAGGCATCAACAAGGTCCTGAAGCCTTTCTGCGAGTCGGAGTCAAGTGACGAAGACAGTCAGAACCACTCCAATAAACCCCCCTCCAGACAGGACTTGATTCTTAATTATTGCTATTACTGTTAATTATAACTACAATTGGTGCATTAGGCAACCACTCGTATATCCGGACTTGCATCATTACTAAAATTGGCCAATAGCAATCACGAAAGTTAGTCAAAAGAGTTTAGATCGGTTCAAACTTTGATGAAAATCACTCATCCCCACTCTAGGAAGCCATCTGACCATTTTGATTTTTAATGTATTTTCAGTTTCACTGGTGACACACCCTCGTCGCAACCCCCATCGAGCAAGAAGCCGTGTCAGTGTCAGGACGAGTGCCAGTCACAGCAAGGAGGTTGGCAGCCACCTCCCAGTGAGTGGGGACCACCAACCCCCCAAGCCATTTCAGTGTTCAACTCCGCGGACTCTGCCTACATGTCCATAATTCAAGAGCTGTGAGTCAAATAATCGGAAATACTGACTATACTACGATATTTTGAATACCAAGTGAAAGGCAATTGTTAATTTCCTATTATTATTGTTTAAATGCAGTTGAAGGTTAAAACTCAGGGGTGCTGGATGAGGCTGAGCATTTGTATTAACGTGTAATTATGATTATCATTTCCTTTAATTGTTTTATATCAAGTTGATTTGCTGTTATTATTTCAGTGATTTACGAAATAACAGCTGTTATATGGGTGATTGTTTTTCGGAGGGGTATGTTCTTTAAATAAATGATCTAAAACTGACACTGAATGTTTGTTTCTTTTCGTACTTATCATTAGAGAACATACACACATCAACACACATCGTTCATGTCACTAAATTTTTCACATCATATCCAATTGCCAAGGAACAGCACCAGCCTCCGAGTTGCACCAGTGTTTCAGAAGGTTCCTCTGATGCTTCCCCTCCCTGTTGTTCACGTTAGGCCCTCTGACATTGATGGTGTCCTCCAGATTGCGCTGTTTTCTCCATTGTCCACGAATTACTTGATGATTATCATCCTCACGGTCCATGCGAATGTTCTGCTGACGTGGATATCTAACACGCATGAGATTGTGCAAACACAGGCACGTAGTAACGATGAGCCTTACGGTAGCTGGAGAATGGCTCATAGTGGTCAGGAGAACCTGGAACCTATTGGGAAGGATGCCAAAGGCATTCTCGACCACACGATGTGCCCTTGACAGCCTGTAGTTGAAAACCCTCTCGTCGTCGATCATACCACAGTGAGAATAGGGCTTCATCATGTTAGACCTCAAGGCGAACACGTCGTCACCAATTAGGTGGTAGGGCACATCCTCGTTGTCGTTGGGCAGGGGTTTAGCTGGCGGGAAGCCAATGGAGCCATCATCGATGCATTCTTTCAGCTCAAACCCGTTATAGAATTGTGCATCGGACGCTGCTCCTTTCCCTGAAAAACACAAATTACATCAACCCAAACATACAGTACAAATAGTAACACCAAGAATAATCTAATTCAATTTTCACTAAAGACATTATGTGAAAGAACACTTACCACCAACATCTGCCCAGATGAACTTGTAATCTGCGTCCACTAGGGCCAGAATCACCACAGAATAGAATCCCTTGTAGTTGTAGTAGGTTGATCCGGAAGAGATAGGGCATCTGCAGGCAACATGTTTGCCGTCAAGGGCACCACAACAGTGAGGGAAGTTCCACCTTGTCATGAACTGGTTGGCAATCTCACGCCAGGCTTCAGGAGTGCTTAGGGGGGTCATCATCTCAACCAGATACTCGTCAATTATCGCCCGGCACACTTCACAGACAAGGACGGAGATTGTGTTCGATGGAACGCGCCACCCAAACTTCATGTCAGCATACTTAGATCCAGAGGTCATATGTCACAGTGTTACCACCAGTTTCAGGCCAGGTTCAAGGGGCTTTCGGTAAAAGGTGTGCTGCTTCGTCAATTTGCCTCTGACGTGCCCAAGAATCCCATCAAACACATCAGGTGATATGCGCATGAAGTTCATGAAAGAACTGATATCTTCCCAACGAAGCTCAACCATAAATTGGTCGTACAGACCAAAATATTGACGCCTTAATATCCATGATTTAATCCAGCACTGTCGTCTACGTCGGGGTCTTCTTCTCTGCGGGCGAGGTCCCTCAATGTGTTCAAGTTCAGTACATCTACTTCATGCTGGGCTATAGCAAGAATATATAGCCTCCTTAGTCTTTCTGGATCTTCCATAGTAGGTGCTCTCTACTGTAGCTTAAAATTAAAAGGACCTTGCTTACAAACCATCGCTTTATATACCCCTATGCGTGGACGCTCGGGAAACGCTCGAATGACGCTCAATGGACGCCAAAGGACGTTCGTTTGACTTTAGTTACACGTTGTGTGCGCTAGGGGATTGTTCAGTGGTCGTTGACAGGTCGCCAGTGAGTCGTTCACTGCAAAGCAAACGATTAAGTAACATCCAAGTAAAGCTAGAGTTGCGACTGACTAACGATAGCCAAACGCGTGCAACGCTCAGCGAACATTAGTAAAACGTTCCACAAACGTTCTTGAACGTTCTGCAGCGTTTAAAATTAAACATTGATGAACGCTGTTCTCGGTGAGAACTTTTGTGCATGTTCAAAACTTTTTTTCTGGCCCGGCGTTCTCCGCCAATTCCTAGCGATCATTGACGTTCACTAGCGTTCAAAATACGCTCTTCTGTCACTATCCCGGCAACCATGGGCGACTAACAACGTTTCCTCAAACGCTATAGAATGCTGACCAGAACGTCATGGTGTGACGGGGCCTTTACCAGCTTAGCCACCGTGGCGCCAACAATAAAAATTATAAACAGAATATATTTTTAAAAAAGACAGTTAAAACCGCATACAGTGCAAGTAATATGATCAAAAAGTGGATATATTCTAAAAAGCATGAGAAAAAAGAAGAGTTTTCAACCTGGATTTGAAAACATTCACACTTGGGGCTGACCTCAACTGTGTTGGCAACTTATTCCATTTGTTTGCAGCGTAATATTTAAATGCTGCTTCACCATGTTTGCTTTGGACTCTGCGCTCCACTATTTGACCTGAGTCTGTTGACTCAGAGCTCTACTGGGTTTGTATTCCGTTTCGTTATATTTCCGCTTTTCTTTCATGTATTCAGGACCTAAATCATTTTGTGATTTATAGACCAGTAGCAGAACTTTAAAATCTATTCTAAAGCTCACTGGAAGCCAGTGCAAGGACTTTAGGATTGGAGTTATATGCTCTGACCACTTTGTTTTGGTCAGAACGCGAGCTGCAGCATTCTGAATGAGCTGCAGCTGTTTTAATACTCTTTTTGGGGAGTCCAGTCAGAAGACCATTACAGTAGTCAATTCTACTTGAGATAAAAGCATTTATGAGCTTTTCCTGGTCTGCTTGACACATAGAAGACTTCACTCTAGATATGTTCTTCAGATGGTAGAAGGCAGTTTTTGTGATTGAATTGATATGATTGTTGAAATTCGGGTCGGAATCAATCAGAACACCAAGGTTTCGGACTTGGTCTTTGGTTTTTAAAGCCATAGAGTTCAGGTGTTTACTAACAGCAATTCTTGTTTCTTTATTGCCAAAAACAATTGTCTCAGTATTGTTGTGATTTAGTTGAAGAAAAATTTGGCTCTTCCAGTTTTTTATCTGATTTAGACAGAGGCACATTACCTCAATTGAACTGTAGTCATTTGGAGACACTGCTAAATAAAACTGTGTGTCATCTGCAGAGCTATGGTAGTCAAAATTAAAGTTTTGAAGAATTTGACACAGGGGTAGCATATACAGGCTGAACAGGAGAGGTTCAAGAACTGACCTTTGAGTGAGCCCAAAAGTCATTGCCGTTTGCTGAGATTGAGTACCTCCAATGGTCACAAAATAGCTCCTTTCCTCCAGGTAGGACCTAAACCATTTAAGGACCGTTCCATTTAGTCCTACCCACCTTTCTAACCTGTTTAGTCATAACGGAACATCTATCTTTCAATTTTCTGTGGATAAGCTTTTTAGGATAACAGATGAATTGGCATCCATCCCAACTGAATTTGGACAAGAGGACAATACAACCTGGACTGGTTGCCAGGTAATCGCAGATATATTGGTTGTAAGTAAGTAGAAAAAAAAAAAAGACCAATTGCGTGATACGTTTTTGATGTAAATGTAATAATCTCTCATGGAATGTTAATGTGCCACAGCACACTGATACAGAATCACTGATGGAGGCCTACACATATGTCCCTCTGGGTTTCAGCTCCCTCTTAATCAATCAAATAATTATGTTAAAAAGACTGATGGGCTAGATTTCACTGACGGTGTAATGGTTCTTTTGCTGACTTCCACGTAGACAGCATGGGTTGAGTTCCTAGTCAGTGATGGTGTGAATTAGACTAAATGAGTTTCTAAATCCATACAGTATGTGCCCCGGGATTGACAGGTGAATAGCCTAAAGTCAGCAGAGGACTGAGATCCTCATAACCCTGAACAAGACAAGTGGTATAGAAAACGCTTGGATAAATAGATTTTGGTGATAATTTAACATTAACACCCTGATTTTACAGTTAATACATTTAGTCATCTGCAATAATTTTTCCTGATTATTAAGCCCTCATAACATTCACCAATTATAATAACCTTACCTAATGGCTGTGAAATTAGCATTATTTTTGTCTTTCTTTGTTTTACACCAACTACACGATAGTGAAAGAGCACTTTTATAGCCAATCTAGATTATAATGAACCAGCCCATTGACAATAATGAGAGTAAAAGCAATAACACTGAATGGATAAATTGCTCTCTCAATGGTTTTTAAATTATTAGTTATTTTATCTGCCCTGTAAATGGTCCTAGACACACGCATTTCTCCATATAAGACAACTGACACACATATATATTTACATACACAGACACACAAAATGAAAATATCATGAAAAGTGGGAGGTCAACCAATGCTAGTGACCTGTTCTTAATAGAACTAATTTTTTTCTTCTTTCATTTACCCTGCCCAGCTGTTATTCATGTTGGTGGATTAAATGATCCCTGTTAGAACTGGCTAGCCTAGGATAACAGAACGGCACTTTAAACCCAGGATGAGAGAGAAGTGCAACTGTGTAAAAAAATTGTGTATGTTTGTATAATGTATACAGCATCTTCCTGTGTTTGTGTTTGTGTGTGTGTGCACGTGCATGTGTGCGTGCATGTGTGCGTGTGCATGTGAGATATAGGGAGTAAACCTTAGTGTCCTAAAATACAGTTGACAAAGTATAAATCACCACCCCTAAGCCATAAAAAGACAGTCAATCATGAAATAAGTCACTTGGTAAGGTGTTTCATTCACTGTTCTGCAATATCTCTGCAATTATTAAAATATATAAGCATGTAATCCTACTTAGACCGAAAACAATGCAGAACAAATGCTGCTGTATTCATTATTTACATCTGTTTGTATTTATTAATCATAGTGAAGTTCTAAAATGACCTAAATAGCTTTTACTGCAGATTCGAAAAGGACACTTTCACACTACGCACCCACCAAGCCGCACCACCTTCCACTCCACTTTCCTCTCCATCGTTTGGCATCCATGAAGGGGACGTTTGACAGATCTTCTAACAACAAAAGATTAACAAAGCATCGGACCCAGACCTTCTGTCCCCATCCTGCCTCAAACTCTGCGCACACCAACTTGCTCCTGTCTTCGCAAAAATCTTCAACTGGAATCTAGAACTGTGGGAAGTACCAACCTACTTCAAATGCTCCACCATTATACCAGTCCCCAAAAAAGCAGCAGTCTCAATTCTTAATGACTACAGGACTGTTGCCTTGACATCTGTGGTCATGAAGTCCTTTGAACTCCTTGTGCTGGACCACCTCAAGAGCGTCACAGGTCCAACTGGACCCACTGCAGTTTGCTTATCGAGCTAACAGGTTTGCGGATGATGCTGTCAACATGGGTCTGCACTTTATCCTTGAACATTTTGACAGCGAGAGTACCTATGCGAAGATCCTGTTCGTGAACTTCAGCAGTGCGTTGAACACGATCATCCCTGAACTCCTCTCCACCAAACGTTTCCAGATCAGCGTCTCGCTTGACATCTCCCGGTGGATTTACAACTTCCCAATGGGCAGGGCACAGCAGCTGAGGCTGGGGGACACCACCTCATTCACGCGCACTATCGGCACTGGGGCACCCCAAGGTTGTGTCCTCTCCCCTCTGCTCCTCTCGCTCTACATGAACGACTGCACTTCGTGGCATCCGATTGTCAAACTCCTGAAGTTCGCAGATGACACCAGGGTCATCAGCCTCATCAAAGACGGCGACCAGACTGCGTATCGACAGGAAGTGGCGAGACTGGAGCTTTGGTGTGGTCAACACAACCTGGCGTTGAACACTCTAAAAGCTGTGGAGATTATTGTGGACTTCAGGAGGCATCCTTCAACACATCTGCCCCTGACGCTGTCCAACTGTCTTGTGTTAACCGTCGAGACCTTCAAGTTCTTGGGAATTACAGTCTCAGAGGACCTGAGGTGGGGAACGAACATCAGCTCCATCTTCAAAAAAGCCCAGTAAAGAATGTATTTCTTGCAGATTCTGAGGAAGCACGGCCTGTCACAGGAGCTGCTGAGACAGTTCTACACAGCGGTGATCCAATCAGTACTGTGTACCTCCATCACAGTTTGGTTTGGGGCCACCATAAAAAAGGACAAACTCAGACTCCAACAGACAATCAAAACCGCTGAACGGATTTTCGGCACCACGCTACCCACTATCGAGGACTTGCACGCAGCGCAAACTAGACCCAGAGCAGGCAGGATCCTTTCGGACCCTCCACATCCTGGCCGCCAGCTCTTCCAGCTCCTTCCGTCGGGAAAATGCTAGAGATCAATGTAAGTGAAAAGTAGCAGTCATTAGAAAAGCTTTTTCCCTCTGGCAATTAAGTTGTTACATTTTTGATCAGCGGCGAACCTAATATTTTTCTGCCTTGTGCCATGTTAGGACACTCACTCACGTCCTGCTTATCCAATCAGTATTAGTAATGTATTTTTTTATACTTTGTAGACCGCATGATTCGTCACTTTAAACTGGTCCTTTTGCACAATTGACATTGTTAACACACTTATATGGATAGATTTTACATCTTGCACATCTTATAAGGATTAGTTCCTATAAACAGAAATGTCTCTTGTCCTATTTCTTGTTGCTATGTTGTTCCTTGTTCTTTGTTCTGCATGTTATATCAGGGAACCACCGACTTCCGGAGAAAAATTCCTTGTGTGTTTTTACACACTTGCCCATTAAATCTGATTCTGATTCTGCTTCTGGAAAATACTGCTGCAAGGATTAAGTGGAAATCGACTGCTATAAGAGACTATTCATCCATTTTCTTAACCGCTTATCCTCACAAGGGTTGTGGGAGTACCGGAGCCAATCCCAGCTCCCATCGGGCAGGAGACAGAGTAAACCCTGAACTGGTTGCCACCCAACTGCAGGGCACATGGAGACAGACAACAGCCGAACTCAAAATCACATCCATCCATTTTCTTAGCCACTTATTCCTCGCAAGGGTCGCGGGAGTGCTGGAGCCGATCCCGGCTGTCAACGGACAGGAGGCGGGGTACACTCTGAACTGGTTGCCAACCAATCGCAGGGCACATAGAGACTAACAGGCGCACTCACAATCACACCTAGAGGCAATTTTGAGTCTCAAATTATTTCATGTTTTTGGGATGTGGGAGGAAACTGGAGTACCCAGAGAAAATCCACAGAGCCACGGGGAGAACATGCAAAGGCCACACAGGCGGGGCCGAGATTGAACGGTTTACCGCTGCGTCACTGTGCCGACATAAGAGACTATATTTTAATGAATTTGTTTTGTGTTATAAAATTTTGGCATTTTTTGCACTTTTTATTAGCACCATACACTAGCCTGGAAGTGCAAAACAATATAAGATGACGGAAGCGAGCCCTCTTGATTACCCATTGGGTGCCATCACTTAACTGAACATCCCACAGAGCTTCATCAGAGCCTAAACTTATGCATGAATATAGGGATATTAACATCTAGTCCTACATAATACATCTAACAAATTGTGAAAAATTTGACAATCCAGTTTACCAGCGACAATGTCATTACCAGCGGCCAAACTTTGCTAACCTAAATGCTAAGTCATGCTATTGTTTGCTAGGAGACTCATGCTAGCATTACATTTAAGATGCCTTATCCAGTTAATTTCTCAGTTAAGTTGTTAGTAGGATGTGTTATTTTTCTCATTTTAAATACGAAACAGCCTCATGCACATTACGTCCCTTGAAAACATAGCCTTAAAAAAGTTCATACTTTCTGCGAAGTCTTGGTTGACTTGCCTGCCATCCAGCCTCAGGTATGTTTGCTTTCTAAATTAGGGATGTCAATGTCCCAAATAAATCCATACACAAACACAAACATACCTCCAGGCTAGTAAACGTCATCCCTTGTTAGGCTAACTTGAGTTTATTTTGACAAAGACTGGATAAAAATAAAATGTTATATTTCATCAATTAACGTTCCACGGGGCCTCAAATGTAGCCTTTGTCATGATTGCAATAGTTTTGGCATTGAGTTTGAGTGCGTAAGCAGCAGTAAAGTGGCAGGCACGTCCTTTTCAGGCATAAATATATTTATGAGCAGGATGCGGTAGGTTTTTTAAGCGAAGCCTCCATGAATTCACTGTGTTGGCTTTCAGCGGCATCTAGTGGTTTCTTTCCATAACTAGCAAGAAGACTTTTGCTTACCCGAAAAGTGTTGATTACTGTCTCTTAGCCACCTGTTGTCGACGAGCGGCGTTTCCCAGACTCAGGCACGAAATTTGGAAACATGGCCTCAATTAAGGAACGAGCTGCAGCGTTGAATCTTGATGAAAAACTACGTACTCGGCCACATGGTACGCGTTTTTTTCCCCACTCGTGTTAAGTTTTTTTTTTCATTGTGTTCTTTCATTTTTATTCTTTACCCTGTGTCCTTCTGCATTAACACATTTCATTCCATGCAAGACATTGGTGGGCAATGTTGATGTGACGTCTCTTATTTCTCTTAGTTCGTGGGTTAGCCGTGAAGGCAGCCCAGACACCTTCTCTGGGAAGCAGCCTCATCTCGCACCTCAGGTCTTCTTTGAAAGTAAGGCGGCTTCGCGTCTATCTTAAATCCCACAATGACTGCTTCCTGGGCTCTGAGGCTGTGGATGTTGTGGCGGAGTACATTAGCAGCAACAAGGCCTTTGAAGGTGAGGGTACTGTCCTGTTAATTTTTGGCGATCCTGAATTGTCCATTGACTAGTTTCCACTCAGTCCTCTCTCGTAAGACATTTAATCGCAAATGACCTTAACTATGTTTATGAAACAGCTTTTCAGATTTGCTATTTTTTTTTGGGGGGGGGGGGACAAGAAAGATTCCTCCGTTCATTTTCTGAGCCTCTTAGCCTCAAAAAGCTCAAGCATTCCAGTGACAAATCTTTTTTTTTTTCTTTTTGCATCCTAACAAAAAGTTCGAGCTTCCTGACTCGACAGCATGTTTCATACAGTTCAATGAAAAATTAAACAAATAGCGCCCAAAAGTTTTCTATAGTAAATAATTTTCTACAAAATAATAATAATGGGATAAGTGTTTTAAGTTAAAACGGTGCACGGAGTTCCTGGGGTAAGCAGCATATGTTAATTGGAAATTATTAGCACTGTGAACTTAAGAAATTTAACTTGACACACTTTTTTCCCCAATTATCTTATTAGGCAGGAGGAGGGGGTGGAGGTCGGGGCAGGGGAATCCCGATATGTGAATAAATGCCAAACTGCCCAGGTGATAATTGGTCTATCACTAACTAGCAGTACTAGTGCACAGTTTTAGCGAGTATAATTGGGTATTTGTTATAATTGCGCGCTAGGCATTCTATTTGTGCACTGGATTGTTTTACTAGTGACGACAAAGACTGTACTAGGCCACAATTCGGTGTACCAGAAGGATTGCATAAACTGCTTCAATTAGTTGTGTAAGCATTATAAAAACACATAATAATTAGAGTATATCTTTTCCACCACCGAACATCAAGTCTCTTTCTTAAAAACTCAAGGAGCCACAGCACGCCGGGAAAAAGTGGTGAATGTGTGCCAAGCTCTGCTGGACTGCAATGTGCTTGAGGCCGTAGGAACTAAAGTGTTTGGCAAAAGCAAGGAGACTGAGTTTCAGGATAGTAAGAGTGCTCTTTACAGGTTAGTTCAATTAGAGTACTACATTCAGTTCAACAAAAATGTTTTTCAAGCTGTATGTAGATACTGTATAATTGTTCTCAGGTTTGTTCATGAGCATATTCCGTCAGTGGAAGCCTTGGATAAAGGTGTGCTTGTGGACAATATCCAGAAACTCTTCTCTTGTTCTCCCTCAGAAAGGTACAATATCTGAAACATCCACTGAGTAGCTACCTGAATAATCCCTGATTCCTTTTTTTTTTTTTTTTTTTTTTTTTTTTTTTTTTTTTTTTTGCAGGGAACCTGAGCAGTTGTATCCCTCAGGGCCAAAATGTTTGATGCCCGCACCAATGGAATTCTCCCAGACATCCACTAAAGTTCCCCAGTTAGAAAGTCCTGTAAGGGCTAGAATGCCACTCGAGAATAGAGTGGAGAATTTGAGTCTGAGTCCTACCAGAGTGCAGACCCATTCTGTTTTACCACAGTCTGGTAAGATATTTAGAAGTTACTTGTCAGTGGTTGTGATTATGATGTTCAATTGTTATAGTTATATTGTCCAGAAAACTGTCCAAGAAAGCCTATCACATTAACACGTTTTTTGGATGATATATTTTCCAAAACAACTATCATATCTTGTTTTTGTATGCCTCTGAAAGAGGAAATGTACACTACTCCAACTAGAGCAATCAATTAATTAACGAACCGCAGGCGTGAGCATTTCACGGAAACGATCGTTCCGTTACCGTGTCGTTACCCAGCCTGAGAAAACACGGAACCGAAAGTCTGTTTCCTAGATCTCAGGGCTTACTTTTAATAAAATTCACCCACGTGTGGAATGTAAAACAAGTTCTCAACGAAATACAACAATCTGTCTAAAACGAACCTACATGAACCCCTTTATTTTTAATGATTAAAACGCCCAGCTTTGTCAGTGTGGTTTACAAACGGCACCGGTTTCCGCTTCTGCGCTACGCATGCGCAAGGTCGAGTTATTCATATCCGGGTCACTCAAACGCTAGTCAAACATGTCGGTTGCTAAGCGTAAAAGACAAGAGACTGTGTCCTTAAAGACGTTCCAAAAGTGGACTATATCTGAAGAATTCATTGCCGGAACCAATGAAGAAGGTGAGGTGATAAAGCTGAGGTGCAGAATATGAATATAAAATCGTTTCCCAGGACAAAAATCAACGGAACCGAAAGATCGGTTACCATACTTGCCGAAATCCTCATGCCTGGAACCGTGTGTTGCTGTTGGGGGGGAGCAAGAGAGTTACCGGTAATTTCAGTACTGTACAGTGTCCACCCTACTCTCCTTTAATTCATCAATTTCATTCTCACTTCATTTTAGTGTGTGTGTGTGTGTGTGTGTGTGTCCCCAATTTTTTTTTGCTACCTCCACTTGAGGCTTGGCGCCCTTAGTATTTGCTACACCACCCTATGGGTCCTTGAGTCAGGACAGCCTTAAAACCTGCCGTTGCCTCACCGTGTGACCTCTACATTGGTTTAGCACAGCAAATGACAAGTTATCGAGTCCCGAAAAATCATTTCCATTTCATCGAATAAGTCGATATTGTTGTTATCCTGACAGGACAATTATTATTGGGTTTTTTTTTATATACTATCACATACTTCATTACACGCTCATGTCTTCTGTTTACTTTGTTCATTTGTATTTTTCAAAAAAAGAGGAACCAAATTCACTCAGACGCTTTTCAAGGCTACAAAATAATTTTACGCTCTGACATTTGACTGACTTCAGTTCATTAAAAAAAAAAAGAAAAAAATTAAATTGCATCCAAGTGAAGTTGACAGAAGAGTGAGAAATTTGTTCTGCTCACCCCACAGTTGTAGATGAGGTGTGGCAGGAACAAACCCTCCTCAGATTATTAAACCTTGTGGAGCTGCCGCTGTTGGAGGGAGTTCTTCAGATCCACCAGATTGCTTCCTGCTCAGCTCCATCACAAACTATGACTCACAATAACACTGACCTGATCTACAGCAGCAACCACCTTGACAGACAGATCCTGAAGGCCTTCAGGGATTCTCAGTATGTTTTATGTATCTGAAACCTATATTAAAGATGAAATGAGGAAGAACGAACTAGATGGATCTTGTTACAAACCATTTGATTTTCATCATGCAGACACGATGAATGGCTTTGTGCCTCCCTGGACCTTCTTGACTTTCTCCCAGATCAACCAGTATTGAAGCTGAGCAGGGAGCTTCCTCTCTTGTTCCCACAAGATAAGCAGAGCCGTGAGCAAGCTGATGGCAACACATCAGGAAAGTGCTAGCACAAGAAGCAATTGAGAGCAGACTTTTTGGTGCTGCTGTTTGCATTATGCATGGTATTCATATTAGGTTGTATACATACACTGTAATGGTTTTACTGTTTGGCTCCAGGTAATAAATGCCTCTCTCAAAGTGGCACAGCTCAGTGTAAGATGCTGCTGTATGGGATGTTGGTGAGACACTACAACACAGATAGACCTCCACTACTTCCTGAGCGAATGACTGATGTATATTCGGCAATAACTGAACTGCTTGGTAGGGACTCGTATACACTTAAGAACACCATCAACAAAGCATGCATCAGATTTCTTAAGTCAATATGTTAAAAGCTGTATTGTCAGCCCTTCCTGTATGACTTCATCTTTTTTTTTTTTACCCTTTTGTCAATTTCCAGTGGATGCAAAATTTGGCACAGCACTTGAAGCACTCCAGCTATGCTTGAAGCTGCTGCCACCAAGCACCAGAGAGGAACTATATCGAATCCTCACATTTATGACAGTGGCTGCTGACACGCAAGAGATAAAACTGGACAAGGAGGTGATGACTATTAATACTGTGTAGTACAGAGAACTGTCCACCTTGGTTTGCTATTCACAGATTTACTTTACACTTTTATAACCGAGCTTCAGCTACTGGTAAATGCTAGAAGCATTACATATTTGTTTTTGTTCCTTTTGAAAAACTCCAAAAATACCACAAGATGGCACCAAAGCCCTTCATGGTAGTTAAATTGAAATTAGTGTGTTTGAAGCTAGATTCTCAACTATTGTTAAGAACTTTGCTTTCCCGGGAGAAAACAGGTTTAGCCTAGATTATTTGTGGAAGTTATGGAGAGTCCTTGCCGTAAGTGTACATTTTATGCTCTGCAAAAGGCACAAAACAGGCACACTTTGGAAGCTGTTTATTTTTAGTCAATTTTGTGAAATTCATTTCAATTGTTAGTCTATCCATCCGTTTTTTTTTAGCCGCTTATCTTCACAAGGGTTGCGAGGAGTACTGGAGCCTATCCCAACTGTCAACGGGCAGGAGGTGGGGTACACCCTGAACTGGTTGCCAGCCAATCGCAGGGCACATAGAGACATACAGGCGCACTCACAATCACACCTAGCGCCAATTTAGAGTGTCAAATTATTGCACGTTTTTTGGGATATGGGATGAAACTGGAGTGCTCAGAGAAAACCCAATGAGTCACGGGGAGACCATGCAAACGTCACAAAGACTGGTCCGGGATTGAACCCGGGACTAATTGTGAGGCCCAATGCAGCCCTATGGGGCACAAACCAGTGCAATCTGTAGGCCGGTCCCAAGCCCGGATAAATGCAGAGGGTTGCGTCAGGAGGGGATCCGGCGTAAAAACTGTGCCAAACAAATATGAGCGTTCATCTAAAGAATCCCATACCGGATAAGTCATGGCCCGGGTTAACAACGCCCGCCCCCGGGCACTGCTAACCTGCAGGGCGTCGGTGGAAATTCAGCTACTGTGAGTCGAAGACAAAGAAGAGGAGGAAACCGGATCTGTTGTCAGAAGAAAAAGAGGAATGCACAGAGCCTACAATTGAGTGTAGGGACTTTGAATGTTGGGACTATGACAGGAAAAGCTCAGGAGTTGGTTGTCATGATGATTAGGAAAAAGGTTGATATTCTGTGCATCCAAGAGAGCAGGTGGAAAGTTAGTAAGGCTAGAAGTTTAGGAGCAGGGTTTAAATTATTCTACCACGGAGTAGATGGTAAGAGAAATGGAGTAGGGGTAATTTGAAAGGAAGAGCTGGCTAAGAAAGTCTTGGAGGTGAAAAGAGTATCAGATCGAGTGATGAGACTAAAATTTGAAATTGAGGGTGTTATGTATAATGTGGTTAGCGCCTATGCCCCACAGGTAGGATGTCACCTAGAGTTGAAAGAGAAATTCTGGAAGGAACTAGATGAAGTAGTTCTGAGCATCCCAGACAGCGAGAGAGTTGTGATTGGTGCAGATTGTAATGGATATATTGGTAAAGGAAACAGGGGCGATGAAGAAGTGATGGGTAAGTACGGCATCCAGGAAAGGAACTTTGAGGGACAGATGGTGGTGGACTTTGGAAAAAAGATGGAGATGGCTGTAGTAAACACTTATTTTCAGAAGAGGGAGGAACATATAGTGACCTACAAGAGCGGAAGTAGAAGCACACAGGTGGATTATATTTTGTGCAGACGATGTCATCTGAAGGAGATTACTGACTGTAAAGTAGTGGTAGGGGAGAGTGTAGCTCGACACCATTGGATGGTGGTGTGTAGGATGACTCTGGTGGTGGGTAGGAAGATTAAGAAGAAGAAGGTGGAGCAGAAAACCATGTGGGGGAAGCTGAGAAAGGAAGAATGTTGTGTGGCCTTTCGGAAAGAGGTCAGACAGGCTCTCGATGGACAGCACAAGCTCCCAGAAGACTGGACTACGACAACCAAGGTAATCAGAGAGAAGGGCAGGAGAGTACTTGGTGTGTCTTCTGGTAGGAACGGGGAGAAGGACACTTGGTGGTGGAACCCCAAAATACAGGGAGTCATACAAGGAAAGAGATTAGCGAAGAAGAAGTGGGACACTAAGGACTGAGGAGAGGCGAAAGGAGTACATCGAGATGCGACATAGGGAAAAGGTAGAGGTGGCAAAGGCTAAACAAGAGGCATATAAAGACATGTACACCAGGTTGGACACGGAAGGAGAAAAGGATCTCTACAGGTTGGCTAGAAGAGGGATAGAGATGAGAAGGATGTGCAGCAGGTAAGGGTGATTAAGGATAGAGATGGGAATGTGTTGATTGGTGCCAGTAGTGTGCTAAATAGATGGAAAGAATACTTTGAGAAGTTGATGAATGAAGAAAATGAGAGAGAAGGAAGAGTAGAAGAGGAAAGTGTGAAGGATCAGGAAGTGGCAATGATTAGTAAGGGGCAAGTCAGAAAGGCACTAAAAAGGATGAAAAATGGAAAGGCATTTGGTCCTGATGACATACCGGTGGACGTATGGAAGCAGTTTGGAGAGATGGCTGTGGAGTTTTTGACAAACTTATTCAACAGAATACTAGCGGGCGAAAAGATGCCTGAAGAATGGAGGAAAAGTGTTCTAGTTCCCGTTTTTAAGAACAAAGGCAATGTTCAGAGCTGTGGGAATTATCGAGGAATAAAGTTGATGAGCCATACAATGAAGTTATGGGAAAGAGTAGTGGAGACTAGACTCAGGACAGAACTCAGTATCTGTCAGCAACAGTATGGTTTCATGCCTAGAAAGAGTACCACAGACGCATTATTTACCTTGAGGATGCTAGTGGAAAAGTACAGAGAAGGTCAGAAGGAGCTACATTGTGTCTTTGTGGATCTAAAGAAAGCCTATGACAGAGTACCAAGAGAGGAACTGTGGTACTGCATGCGTAAGTCTGGTGTGGCAGAGAAGTATGTTAAAATAGTACAGGACATGTATGATGGCAGCAGAACAATGGTGAGGTGTGCCTTAGGTGTGATAAAGGAATTTAAGGTGGAGGTGGGACTGCATCAGGGATCAGCTCTGAGCCCCTTCCTGTTTGCAGTGGTAATGGATAGGCTCAGGGTAGACTGGAATCCCCTTGGACCATGATGTTCGCAGATGGTATTGTGATATGCAGTGAAAGCAGGGAGCATGCAGAGGAACAATTAGAAAGATGGAGACATGCACTGGAAAGGAGAGGAATGAAGATTAGCCGAAATAAAACGGAATATATGTGCGTGAATGAGAAAAGTGGAGGGGGAAGAGTGAGGCTACAGGGAGAAGAGATGGCGATGGTGGAGGACTTCAAATATTTAGGGTCAACAATCCAGAGCAATGGTGAGTGTGGTAAGGAAGTGAAGAAACTGGTCCAAGCAGGTTGGAACAGCTGGTGGAAGGTGTCTGGTGTGTTATGTGACAGAAGAGTCTCTGCTCGGACGAAGGGCAAAGTTTACAAATTAGTGGTGAGGCCGACCATGATGTACGGATTAGCGACGGTGGCACTGAAGAAACAACAGGAAGCAGAACTGGAGGTAGCAGAAATGAAGATGTTGAGGTTCTCGCTCGGAGTGAGCCTGTTGGATAGGATTAGAAATGACCTCATTAGAGCAACAGCCAAAGTTGGATGTTTTGGAGACAAGATTCGAGAGAGCAGACTTCGATGGTTTGGACATGATCAGAGGCGAGAGAGTGAGTATATTGGTGGAAGGGTGCTGAGGATGAAGCTGCCAGGCAAAAGAGCGAGAGGAAGACCAAAGAGAAGATTGATGGATGTGGTGAGGGAAGACATGAGGGCAGTTGGGGTTAGGAAGATGCAGGAGTTTGGCTAAAATGGAAAAAGATGACACGCTGTTGCAACCCCTAACGGGACAAGCCGAAAGGAAAAGAAGACGACTAACTGTGAGGCCAACAGTTTCCAGCTGATTCACTGTCCCGCCTCTCAAATATTAGTGTGTGGTACGTGTATGGTTTAAATGATTAGCGGCTTGGAGAATGGAATGGAATGGAACTATTAATATTGGTAATCCTTAAAATGCAAACCTATGGGGGCACAAAGCCAGTGCAAACTATCGGCAGGTCCCGAGAACAGACAAGAGGGTTGCATCAAGAAGTGCACCGGGCTTAAAACCTTCGGTCATGGCCCAGGTTAACAACGTCCGCCCTGATGCAGTTAACCTGCAAGTGCCAGTGAAAATTCAGTTATTGTTGGTTGAACACAAAGGAGAGGTGGAAAGCAGATTCTTTGACAGAAAGAGAAGAATAAAAGCACAGATCCTAGAATTGAATGTTGGGACTATTAGAGGAAAATATAAAAAATGCTCAAATCATTTTACAGAGGAATTGTAAGTGGGACATGAATTTGTGCAGAAAACTTTGCATTTATTTTAAAGGACTAAGTTTTGAGGGATCAATATGATTAATCTGCATTAATGGATATTATGGTAAATGTGAACTTTTCTTAAAAGTAGTGTCCAATTGGTAGATTGTGTGACTATTTTGTTTGTTTTGTTCAGTTGTGTTTTTGTTTTAGTAAAGTCTAAATGTGTAAAAGAATCAGAAATAAGTGCTGTATGGGGAAAAATATAGACTTATAAAGGTCACAATCACTTTTAGATAAACTGCCATTGATTGACTTGTCCGTGGCTCTTTATTCTCTGAATTCACTTTCAGGGAAATGCATTATAATGGCCTCTGTAATATGAATGTGTTACACGTAGATTGTGAACAGACTTGCAGTGAAGAGGTCTTTTTCCAGGGCTGTCCTGAACAGCAAATCTCTGCCAAAAGAGAAAGAGGATCTGATGGTAGTCTTCATGCTTAGCAACGTAAAGGAGATCTTTAAGGTAAGAATCATAATACATTGTATGCATTTTCACATATTAGGATTATGGCTCATGTTTGAGTCTGATATTCAGAATATTTTATGAAATCTTGGAAATGTTTAAATTGCAAATCCCAATAATAAAGGTGAACAACAGATTTCATAGATAACTGAATTCCAGAAGCAGGTTTAGTTTTAGTCTGAACCAGGGGTCTCAAACTGGCGGGCATTGGTGGGCCCCCACCTTAATATGAAAGTCTGTTAGTACACCCTTGTTTTTTTTTATGAATGGTACTATCACAGTGTTATGTGCAGACCTGACAAATCTACCCATCATGGTGGGATTTATGGTTCTCAGGTCTGTGACATCGATAAGCAGAGAAACATTTTTGAGTGAAATTTACAGCAGCGTTGCCATGGAGACTTTTATTAGTAGTTTTGCACACAAGTTATTTACATCCTTATTTTATTTTGTGTTAAATGAGAATTATGCTTGAGAGAGATTGGATTTATTGTATTTTTTTAATTTCTTGTTTAAATTGTGGACGCGTGCATCTGCATCTTCAGCCCTGGCTGAGCCAGATTCTCCATCCATCGCCCCCGAGCTAAATTGAGTTTGAAATCCCTGGATCTGTGAAAGAGTCTGGACAGTTGTTTTTTGGGTGTGAGGTGAGGGTTTAAATTTATTTATAAATGCTGTCACATTTTTAAAATATCATTTTAAAAATCAGACACACTTGGATTTAGTCATAGTTTACAAAAGTGGTTTTGAAGTTCTATATACTCTCTGAGGATGTCACTGCCATATGGTTTGTTGTGAAGGGTCACTCGGTTAATGTCCTGTCAGAAAGCTATTATCTGGTGTAAACCATTAATCAACAGACTTTTATTCTTTTTGTGGCAGATACCTGGAGCCCTGCACAAAAGTGTGAGCGACAAGCTGACAGGCCTTGTACAGGGGAAACAGCCTGATGTCACTGGTAAATGCCTGTAATGAATGGGAAAGCATTGCAAAAAAAAACCTTGACGATTGCAGATCAATGTATCAGAAAATAGTGTTTCATATATTCGGACTATAATTTCAAAATTATTTAATTTGACCGTAGGACTTTTTCTTTGGAACAGAACCAGTTTTGTAAATGGTCGCATTGTGTATAATACTGTATTTTTTAGATATTAAAATCACTTAGGTGTTCCTTCTGTAGATTACAGTGAAGTTTTTTTTTTTTTTTTTTTTTTTTTTTTTCATATGATATTGAAAAACAATGTTTTGTTTTGTAGGCTGTCAGGTTTCCAGCAGCACTTACATTGACACTACAAAGACCACAACTAATAATGAACTCTCTTCTTTGCTTCACATCATTCACCTGGACACAAAGCTCTCGCCCAAGGAGAAAAAGCGCCGATTTAGACAGTTTTTCCAAGCCCATCCAGCGATATTCAATAATTACTTTGGTGAATCTGCTATTAATATGCTGTAGGTTTGTGCACTGCCAATTTGTTTGAATCTTTGAAAGACAAGTCACATACTTGGAGAAGTTTATATTTGTTGAATGTTTGTTTTTGGAATAGGCTAGAAGTACATAATCAGGAATATAGCTGTTTAATCTGATTTTTGTTTTGTAGATGTGGTTGTTTGAAAATAGCCCTGTCGTGCACTGTAATTAGAATAAATTAAATTGTGAGTGAAATAAAAGATTACCTGGAAAGAAAATAAAACT
This sequence comes from Syngnathoides biaculeatus, assembly GCF_019802595.1. Lineage (NCBI taxonomy): Eukaryota > Metazoa > Chordata > Actinopteri > Syngnathiformes > Syngnathidae > Syngnathoides > Syngnathoides biaculeatus. The sequence goes on along the minus strand of NC_084645.1, from coordinate 9,516,730 downwards.
TTTTTTTTTTTTTTTTTTTTTTGCTTGCACCATTGAGTGTAGTACTTCATAACCCATCACAATGTTTTCATTGTATTCTTAAAACTACAAAACCACACAAAATTCGCGTGGATTTTTTTTTTTTTTTTTTTTTTTTTTTTTTTTTTTTTTGTGACTTCCTGAACATTGACCATCACACGTCCCCACTGATGTCACAATTTCACAACGAATCACGCCGTGGTACGGGCCTCACTTCCGGGAGTCTCAACACGCCCAGAATCTTCGGCGCAGTACGTCTCATCACTCATATAAATCTGTTTTGTTTTTCTTGATGAAACCAGTAAGCTTCATTTTAAAACGTTGAGTGTCTATTTTTCTTTCACGGCATCAGACTGGAGGGAACAGCGTACTGTTGATACGAAATTTGGGCTTGAGCTAACCGATAAATTGAAGCAGCTCGTTGTATTGCAAGAGACAACTGACCATAAGGTTAGTGACGTTGCCGTCGTTACGAATGTAAAAAGGTTTTATCGTCTGTGTCTCCCACCTTAGTCTGAGCGTCATGCACTTTCACACCATCACTAATCTTTAAGATGACAACAAATCCACCCGACATTTCCCCCTCGTCTGTATTGGAACACCATTTTATAACCTAAATAACCCAATACGTATAGTAAAATACAATTGATCCAGAAATCGAAGTAATATGCTCCTGGCGAACGCGTAGTCGTTAGTATTAGAAGACATTTCAAGTAGTCACTGCATTTGTCATTTGATATTCTGCAGACCTTAGCATGTCCAATGAGGCTGACCACATCGAGGGTGGAGGAGACAAGGAGTCTGAGGAGGGTGCGCACGATACTTCCGAGCAGACTGTGAGGAAGCGAGTCCGAGCAAATGCAAGTCCACACAGAGAAACAAGTGCTCCACAAGGTGAGGAACACTCAAGTTTACGGGAACCCAACTTCAATCGCCCTCATCAAATCTCTACCCTGTAAAAAAGGGGACTGCTCCATTATTTATTTGAGTCCATATGTTGTTATAACGGTTACAATGGCTCATTTTAGGAGAACAGCACATTTGGAAAAAAAATAACCATTTTGTTTGTATTCTTGCGTTACAGCCAGCCCACCCAGATTTGTGTCGGTAAACGAGTTATTGGAGACGGCAAAAGGAGTCACCAATATGGCTTTGGCTCACGAAATACTGGTCAACGAATCTTTTCAAGTGCAACAGTCTGAGCTTCCCGAAGGAAGGTGAGGTTGTTTTCGTATGCTGCAATTAGGGTTTGCATTAATTTCTTTAATTTACTCCTCCACTCACTGGCCTTGTACAGTTTGGAGCGCAGAGTGAAGGAGATTGTGCACCAAGCATTCTGGGATTTTCTGGAAGCTCAGTTAAAGGAGGATCCACCACAATACAGCCATGTGATCCAACAGCTGGCTGAAATTAAAGAGGTAAAGTCCAGGAAAATAGAAACACTGACCCAGTTATCAGATGGCAAATCAATGTGTGAACACCTGCAATCAAGGATCTTAATCGCTAAAGGGATGTTGGGTTTTATCCAGTTACATTATTTATTCTTGATTGATTTTAAGGAAAGAATCCAATAAAGTAATATGGTTAGATTACAAATAAAGTACAATTTGAGGAGATTTTAAGAGATGGAAATTTCTGAATATGATGGGTAACTTTGGATCCCACCAGATAGCAATCGTAGGGAATGTAGAGAATGTGTTTTATGTCATCAATCTGGAGCTTGTGACCAACATTTACTGTATGCAGTATACCAAGAACTTTGAAGTTGCACACAAACCAATGCTAATGAAAAGTGTTGCACTTCCCAATTATCATTTCAGTTAATATCTTTGGAGGTGATGTTGTAAAAGTTGATTTTTTTTTTTTTTTTTTATTTATTATTATTATTTTTTTTTAATTTTATCAACCACAGTTATTCAATCATCATTCATCTACAGACGTTGCTATCTTTCTTGCTGCCGGGCCATGGTCACTTACGGTCCCGAATTGAAGAGGTTCTGGACCTGACTCTAATCCAGCAGCAGGCAGAGAAAGGAGCACTTGACGTTGGTTCATTATCCCATTTCATTATCGAGATGATGGGTTCACTCTGTGCCCCCTGCAGGGATGAGGCTGTCTATAAACTAAAGGAGATCACCGAATTTGTCCCTCTGCTCAAGTAAGCGACAAAAATAATCATCATTCGTTAGGTATTCACTGTGTTGTTGACTAACTTCAGTCCTTGTTTAAGTTCTAATCAACTTATTCATTATTTAAACGAGACTATAGCAAGCAAGCAACTATCATCGATTATATCTTTTACATATGACAATAAAGGGATTTAGGGTCACTAAAAAAGACATTACTATTCAAGTTGAAGCCAAGGTGAAATGGCTACCACCATCATATTTTTCCCTTTGCCATGATTTGTCATTGTGTTCATATTGCTTTTGAGAGGGTGAGAATGCTTTTGGTGTAGATAAAGATTGCTTTTTATGATCCTGTTGGGGACAGCACCATGGACTAGTCTTACTGATTAGGGAGTTTAGCTCATCTGCCATGCACTGGAGAGGTTCCTGGGTTTTCTGTGTGGAGTTTGGATGTTCTCATGCTGTTGTGGGTTGACTCTGGATTCTCAAGCTTCCACCCCCATTCCAAGAACAAGCACAGTTAACTAATTCGTGGATGGATGTAAATAGGTTGTTTATATTTCTGGAGATGTACAACAATTAATCAAATTATTGAGAACTAATTGGTTATCAGATTAATCCACAACTATTTAAAGAATCAATCAATTGTTTAAATGGAACAGCGACTGGTTAGCATATGCGCCTCGTAGTTCTGAAGACCCACGTTCAAATCCTGTCTCATCCCTGTGGAGTTTACATGTTCTCCCCATCCGTGGGTGGGTTTTGTATTGAGTACTCCGGTTTCCTCCCGGATCCTAAAAAACATGTTTCCTTGGCTAAATGAAGACTCTAAATTGCCTGTAGGTGGTAATGTCAGTGGGACTGTTTTTTCGTGTATATTGTATGTGCCGTGCGATTGGATGGAGATGAGTTCAGGGTGTACCCCACCTCTTATCTGCAATTAGCTGGGAAACGCTCTAGCATACCTGTGACCCGAGTGAGGATAGGCGGTGTAGAAAATTGTTGATTGGAATTAAATTAAGCATTCAATGTTGATCTTAAAATTGTCCAAATACCCTGATTCCAACCTATCAACGGTAAATATTCTTAGATTTATGTAGTTCTCTGTGACAGATAAAAGATTTGTGTTGTTGTTGTTGTTTTCCTTTCGGCTTGTCCCTTTCGGGGTCGCCACAAAGTATCATCTCAGATGAACGCATATATATGTTTGGCGTTGTGTATTCAGTCAAATTAAGACATTTGCAAAAATCTGTTTTTACTTTGGAAAACAATGATCAACATTTGTGCCTTTTTTGATGTTGAAATCCATGAACTGAATCCTATTGTGTGTAAAAAAAATAAGTTTTTTGGGTTTTTTTTTTTTAAATGTATTGCAAAAATAATGGGCATTTGCAGCAGTAGTATGAACATCCATAATTGAATTGTAGTTGAACCTGAAGTAGCCTGATAATTGTATATTAAAATACCCTTTGCCATTGACAGTAATTATTAGACCAACCTAAAAATTAGCTCTGTTTCAAAAATGTTGGTGACTACATCACTCCCTCTAGTGTGCTATTATTTCATTGTTGATGACATATTTGGTTTGGTTTAATCCTTAAACAGTACCAAATAGTCAGTTCATAAACTTTAATGCAAAGTAGATTTGTATCCAATCAATTGATGGATTGTACCACGTACTACAGCCCCACCCAAAAGGCAGCTGTTTTCAGCTACATCCCAACATTGACCTTAATATGGATAAATTGTCCAACAATGCTTTTAGGGAAGAATTGCCGTTTATTGTAGTAGTGTACTAAATACTTTCAGCCAACACTATTAGATCGGAAAGATTTACAATATATTAACCTTTTTTGTCATCCTTCTCTTAGGGCCATATTCTCTCTCTTAGACCTGATGAAGTTGGACATGGCTAACTTTGCTGTTAACAGCATTAGGCCTCATCTGATGCAGCAGTCAATTGAGTATGAGAGGAACAAGTTCCAGGAGTTTCTGGACAGACAGCCCAGTAAGAGAATTACTCGAGTTTATAGTCATCCACTCAAATCTAATAAATAATTTCAATGCCCAAGTGTGACCTACATTGAACCAAACGGTGGCAATACAGTTGACTGAGAGCGTTTCATATAATCTAAGTAATGGTAATTGAAAATGGTGCTGAATTAATCTTTTTTCAAAGAAAGATTAGGGTATTTGTAGTTTCTGTCGTATACAGATGTGGATAATATTGTTGGTACCTGGTAGGGATCGCAAAAAAACGCTTACTTTCATAACGGGTTTTATCCGAACAGGTGTAGCAAAAAAAAACGATTAACCGGTTTTAAAACCGGTACCATTGTGGTGTTTACATAATTTACCCGCGGGACCTTGAGTTGGGGTGCGGGGTTCCGCATGGACTGTGTTTGTTGTTGCTCTTCCGGAGTGACAAGTTCACAGAGTTCCCCCCGTGATGCGAGTAGTGTTTTGATATCTGGCAATAAAACAAGTTTTGTTCCTGTGTCCGACACTCCGCCTCCGACTCCTTTTCTCTGGCACTACACCATCGATCGTTAATTTACTCCGCGGTAATGGGGTAATTTGTATACAATATTGACAAACAGGCTTGTTGAATGTGGCTTTCAACAACGCACTCGTATAAGTTAAATTTTTGTTGGGGTTTTTTTTTTTTTTGTAAAAATGTTTTAATGTTAACATTCTTCTTTCAGACTTTCAGAAAGGGCATGAAAGTATACCGACCGTTTCCTCGATGCCATGTTTGATGTTTCTTTGATTTAACTGAATGTTCTTTTGAGTCCAACTTTACTCTAACAGCGAAACTTGAAAAAAGTGGAAATGTTGAAAAAATAGCGCAATGTGGAGTACCGGAACCGGAAGAAATGATTGGAAATTTTAATCGATTTCGAAACTCCGATTAAGGTTTCGGTTTTAGAAAACCGGTTATAACCGGTTATTTGTAACCGGTTGCGAAAAACCCATCCTGGTCACAGAAATAACTTGTAATAGTATCATAATACTAAGAAGTGCAGGAAGTTTAGTAAGTGTAAATGAAAAATGTCATGAAAATCAAACAAACAAAATCAGACATTGCTTTGAAAATTTGGTTGAACAGTTATTAATAAAAAAACAAAGTCATGACAGAAAAACAAAAACAAAAATTATAGTATTCTTCAAATATTTTGTTGCGTAAACGTTTGGAGCTACAATCAAATGATTTTTGTAAATTTCAATGATACTTCTGCACCATCTCATCAGATATTTTGATATACAGTATATCAAATTTCATGAGCAAACTGTTTCAGTTGTTTCAAGTTTGAAGGGTTCTTTAGCCACACAATATGTTTCTGTTGCTTCCATACAGATCAATAGGAATTAGATCAGGGCTCATCTAAGGCCATATCAGAATAGTCCAGTGTTTTGCTCTAAGCCATTCTTGAGTGGTTTTAGCTGTTTTGGGTCACTATCCTATTGCAAGACCCATGACCTGCAGCTGAGACCAAGCTTTCTGGCTCTGGGGAACACATTTGTCTCTAGAATACCTTGATAGTGTTCAGATTTTGTTGTATTCTGCACCTATTCAAGATACCCTGCCAGATGCAGCAAAAAAGCCCCAGAGCGTAACAAACTTTCCTCTCTCAAAGTAGGGACAGTGTTCTTTTCATGGTATGCTTCATTTTTTTTTTTTTTTTTTTTTTTGTCTGGGAACATTTTATCTCATCTGTTCATCGGAGATTCTCCCGTAGCTGTTTGTCTCTTGTCAACGTGCAGTTTGGCAAATTCCAGTCTCCATTTTTGATTATTTTCAACACTGGCGTCCTCCTTGGTCGTCTCTCATGGAGTCTACTTTGGCTCAAACAACAATGGATGCGATCTGATCCCAATAGACCTTTAAATTCATTTGGAGTTTGTTTTGGGCTATTTTGTTAGCATTGATGTTATCCCTCTTCAATTTGTAATCAGTTTTCCTCCCACGGTCACATCCAAGGAGGTTGGTGACAGTTCCCTGGATCTTAAATTTCTGAATCTTTGCAACTGTAGTTACAGGAACATTAAGATGCTTGGAGATGATTCTTTGGCCTTTACCTTAACGGGCTTGTCCATAATTATGTTTTGAATCCCCTGAGACAATTTTCTCCTTTCCTTCCTGTGGTCCAACTCAAGTGTAGTAGACACCATCTCACCAAACAGCACAGTGATTGCTTTTCACTTGTGTAATCAACAACCTGTGACGCTAGATTAGATAAAACACCTGGTTTGAACATGCCCCATTGGTCAATTTATTTTTTTCTTTTCTAGTTGTACCAACATTTTTCTCGAAGCCTGTTCAAGTTTTTTTTTATTAAAAGAATTATTCTGAACCACAATTAAAAAGCAATATCTAATAATGGTTTGATTTTCATTATTTTTTTATGTTAGTACTTTTTTCAGATTCAAGTTATTTCTGTGACCACCATGGGTTTTTTTTAGTGAACAGAAGCGTACCAACACTTATATGTGTCTGTATTTAATCACAATATTCAACAAACAACCTTTTTCTCTGTTGTTCAGTCCAATTATGTTGGAAAAATGTATTCCTCTTTTTCAGATGCTTTAGACTTTACTGAGAAGTGGCTCAAGGACACACTTAAGGACTTGAGAAAGGCTTCTCTAGTCACTGCATCATCTGATCAGTCTGCTCACCTTCCTGCTTACGTCCATAATCAAGCATATTTGCGACTACTTAAGTGGGAACACCTCTCAGAACCCTTCCCTGAGGTAAACCTTTATCATTATTTAGGCTTGGATTCTTTTGGGGGGAAAAAAAAACTATCGCTCTCTTAAAATATGTGATCTTGTTTCATTTTATCTCTAGACAGTGTTGATGGATCAGGCTCGGTTCCAGGAAATGCAGCAGAAGACTGAACAATTAGTTTTGCTTTCATCCATATTACTCATTGTTTACACTACCACGGGGGAAGCTATATCTGGTCTTCCAGGACTCATGGAGAAACTTAAAAACACTGTCCACGCCATGCTTGCAGACATGTACACACCGTGAGTACAAACACTTCTCACAGTTGTTTAAACTTGCAGATTAGTACGTAGGCATGTAGTGTGTTAGCTGAAGCAAAATTGATCAAACTGGGTACCTTATTTACACCGACTCACCACAGTTGTTGTGCATTATATGTTATGTCTCATATTTTGTTCAGTTGTATGTTCAATCTACATAAGTTAATTATTTATAAACAAATCATTGTGCAACATGTCTGATAAACCATTATTGGTATTTTGCTCACAAGTTTATATTGGGAATTTAGAGATGCATTAATTTAACATTTGTTATTGTGGGTGTAATTTGTTGTGGTGCTATGCCGAGCAAACTATACGACGGCAAACAAACTGTTAAAAATAATTTTCTGCCTATAAAATCAAAACTGAGAATTATGATGTGACAATATTTGATACTTTAGATGTGTGAGTGTATCTTTATTTTAGGCCAATGTTATGATCATCATTTCACTTGGAAGTGGGAAAGTGGGAGCAATTTGATCAGGTTAAGTTTTGTGTTTTCCACTTGACATGGAACGTACAGTTCTATAGTTTCAGGATTTATAGCAATTACATTTGCTTTAATATGATTATATATTGTTTTTTTTGTTCCGGTAGTTCTAGTACTATCTCTGTTGTTGTTTTATGCAAACATTTTATTGCCTTTTCCAAGGGCCTTCAATTTGCAAGAGACCTTAGTCACTACTGGAGAGAAACTGTGCGTGGAGCTAAATCAATGTTTAAGCCAGCATGGGTATGCTATATTATCTACGGACCAAAAAACCACTTTGATGGGGCAAATCTCAGCCACCACAGACCCAGACAACACAGTCCGTCAACTGATAGGTAAGGGATACATGTTATAGTGTCCGTGAGGGAAGCTTGGATTGACTATGATCTTCTCCTCTTGCCAACTCTCAGACTCTCGGGTTCAGAGCTACCTGCTAGCCACTCTGGAGTCCAGTCAACACAAAACTCCTCCTCCTCTGCCAGGAGGTCTTGCACCTGTCTCCAAAGAGCTAAAAGAACTTGCTGTTCGCTTCAGTTGCCTTGTCAACTTCAATAAGTTGGTCTTTTCCCCATTCTACCAAAAGATTCTCCACAAGTGCTACTCATCAGAAGGTTGTACCAGCGCAGAGACGTGAGCACTCTGAGGACATTGGTGTTAAGTGGATTTTCAAGCTAACACTTAAGTTCTGCAAAAAGAGCTGAGGATAATGATCAATTATGTTGATTGGTAAACATTCACCTCATTGCTTAAAAGAAAATAGCCCATTTCAAACACTAATAGCACTAATTGGAGGGAAAAAATCTTCATCAGCTGCCCCGCTTTTCAATCAAATCTACAAGTTCAGTGAGTTTTTATCTTCTCTAACCTGAGGCTGACGAGGTGGGGAATGCATTGGACAAGTTCTAAATTCATGGGATGGTTTAAGGAGCAAATGTTTTTCGTGAATTTATTTATTAATTTACGATGTGGTTTTACAGAGTTATATTAAAATGTAAAAAGGAACTCAAATTTAGCGAACCAGTGATATCACAAAATAAACACTACATTAATTTCAAATGAAAAGTTCCACACCATGAGTTTTCCAATAGCTCTCATGTTTTGTTCTATAAGTTCACTCCAAAAGATGGGAACTAAGAAATAGCTCAGGTGCTTTCCGTCTGGTTGTAAGTTAAAAGAAAATGACTAGTCAACAGTGACAATCGGTCCTCTTACCACAGTACAGTTGATTGGGGGGAAAAAAGACTTGAAAGAGCGTTAGTCCAGAAAATTTTGCTTTTGCAATACAAAAACGCAGGTTAGTGCTGATAAAAGAGGAATGTTTCAACCGAGGGCAAACATAATACAGTCTGATAAAATCCATTTACGGTCATCATTTTTCCAGTAACTAAAACAACAGTGAACCCAAACAAACCAACCTGGAATACATTTTTCTTCAGACATTCACGTGAATTTAATCACTTTACATATTTTTCGGTTTGTTTTCATACAAGTATGGTTGGTTACAGTTACTTTACTGAATGGAGAATGTTTTCTTTCTGACCATGATAAACTGGCCCTACTGATCAATATTAGGTTGGCTATCCCCTGAGAGTTTAAGTTAGACAGTAATAAGGTCCTATAATAATTTTAAAAAGTATCAATGGTTTTGCTAATTGCAGTTTAGAAACAAAGATATGTTCAAGTCTCAGAAATATCTTACAGATTCTGTGTGGGATTTACTTATCGGGTAGCCAGAGACATGCATCTTTTCTATCAATTATTGATGACTTAAACATTTCAAAAGCAAATCTTTTTTTCCACCATTCTGATGCGTAACAAAATACCGTTTTCAGTGCCACATATTCATAAAAAAGGTACAGCATCCTCATGTGTACTGTCCTTCACAAAAACAAAGGTTTAGAATAATTTAGGTTGAAATGCTTTCAATTCATGGAGTGTCCATAACGAACACCATGTTCAGACCTAGGGGTGTCCACGTGGACTTCCCATCAGGACACCATAATTTGTTTGACTTTGTGTTGGTGTCATCGAACTTTTGACTGGATATCTCTTACACTTGGGTGAAGAGGGGTGGCACTGTCAACTGATTACAACCTTGGTGGTGTTTTGGCTCCAATGGGAAGATTCCGGTCCGACCTGGGAGAGTGAAACATCTTGTGAGGGTCTGTTTGAAACATCTGCCAGAGTCCCCTGTCAGAAGGAACTTCAACTCCCACTGACTGAACTGTCCCCATGTCCCAGGGTAGGTGGGAGACTGAGTGGACCATGTGCCATTTCTCCATTGTTCGGGAGGCGACCAGAAGTTGCTGTAAGGTTGTTGGTGCTTGTCATGTCAGCATTCCCTGAACCCAACAGCAGCGGTAAGGAGGTAAGGGATGCCGTCAAGCGAAAGGAGTCCTATCAGGCTTGTTTTGTCTGTGGCCTTTGGTGAAGCCATGGAGAACGACTTCCAGACTGCTTTGAAGTACCTCTGGTGCACCATCCAGTGTCTCAGGATGGGGATGCAGCGCATCAACAGTCAACTGTGTGTGAATAGTGGGGATAGTGCGCTGCTGAATTTAACACAGGATGTTATGAGTCGGGCTAAATACCTGGAAGACCTCAATTTCACTGACATGCCTTTCCATGAGGAAGCAGAGTCTGAGGGATCTGAGGTGGTTTCATCTATGGGGTTGAGGTCACCGAGGTGGTTAAAAAGCTTGTCGGTGGCAGGCCACTAGGGGTGGATAAGATTGGCCCTTAGTCCCTAAAGACTCTGGATGTTGTGGAGCTGTCCGAGTTGACACACATTTGCCACATTGCATGGACTTTGGGGGCAGTGTATCTGGATTGGCAGACCAAGGTGTTGGTCCCCCTTTTTAAGAAGAGGAAAGAAAGGGTTCATTCCAACTATAGGGGAATTGCACGCTCCAGCCTCCCTCGTAAGGTTTATTCAGGGGTTCTGGAAAGGAAAGTCTGTCAGGAAGTTGAATCTCGAGTCAAAACAAGCAGTGTGTTTTCCGTCCTGGCCATGGAACAGTGGAACGGTTCTACACCCTCAGCAGGGTCCTCGCGGTTCCATGGGAGTTTGCCCAAGCAATCTATTGTTTTGTGGACTTGGAGAAGGTGTTCGATCATGTCTCTTGGGGAGTCCTGTGAGGAGTGTTCTGGGAGTATGGGGTACTAAACCCCCTGATAGGTCTCTGTATGAGTTTGTACCAAATTACCGGCAGTAAATCAGATTCTTTACCATTGGTAGTTGGAATCTGCCAAGGCTGCCCTTTGTCACCAATTGTATTTGTTACGTTTAAGGACAGAATTTCTAGGCAGAACTGGGAAGTCTGGGCTTCCCTGCTTAAGATGCTGCCCCTGCAAAATGACCTGCTATACGTAGAAGAAGATGGATGGATGGTAACTCTTCGTAATCTGTATATTGTCTTGTAGTGATGGTTGGATAAGATTGTCCAGCTAGTCAGGTCAGATACCTGGCGCTATTCCAACAAGCATGTTCAACACGCTCTTAATCCAAACATGAGTTCTGAATTGACTTCCCCTTAATCTGGAGATATATTTCTTCTAAAAATAAATAAAAATACCATTGCTGTGGCAGCAATGGAAAGTGAAGATATTGATGCACAAGTGAATGTAGAATTTAAGACATTACAATTTGATGCACTGATTTAACATTTAAATGCACTTTAAATTCCATCAGATGGGGAAATATTTTTAGTAACATCTGATTTTCATTTATTTGTAATCTGTCTGAATGCATATTTCAAAGCAATTTAACAAAATCCAGAATGTGATTAAGGAAGTCAAGGTGTATTTTGCTCAGCCATGAGGCCTCATGATTTTATCTATTTAACTTGACCTTTATTCATAAAAAATATTAATTCAATATTCAATACATCGTGAAAACAATTTTATTTACGTATTTGTGTTAGCAGGCCCTGTAGCTCAGTGGTGAGAGCATTGGTTTGGTAAACCAGGGGTTGTGGGTTCATATCCCACTGGGGCCTCCACTCCCTGAGAAGGGTTGCGTCAGGAAGGGCATCCGGCGTAAAAATTGTGCCAAAGAAATACGTGTGTTCATCTGAGATGACACGCTGTGGCGACCCCGAAAGGGACAAACCGAAAGAAACTATCATTTACATATTTGTGTTCTTGTTGAGTTCTCAACCCAAATGTAACAGTCTTTATAGATATATATTTCTAAATTTATTAATATTTCTGCACAGGCGTCACGGCGGAAGACGGATTGGAGTCTGCCTCAGAGTTCTGAGGACAAGGGTTCAAATCCCGGCCCTGCCTGTGTGAAGTGTGCATGTTCTCCCTGTGCTTGTGTGAGTTTTCTCACACATCCCAAAAACATGCATGGTGGGACAATTGAGGATCCTAAATTGCTCATAGGTGTGAATGTGAATGGGAATGGTTATGTATCCCTGCGATTGGCTGGCATTCAGTTCAGGATTTACCCCGCCCCCTGCTTGAAGATAGCTGGGATAGGCTTTAGCAATCCAAATCCAAACTAGACCAAGGATGAAGAAATGTTACGTACTGAAGAGTGGGCCGGGTCTTGTAGATGAGGTAAAAAGAAAGTTTGTTCATGTTTGATTTTGAAAACAAATTCTAAATGTATAACTAGATAAATGAACAAAAAATAAAAATGAATACACAAAGATGTAAATAGTAAATTCAAAATGAAGACATGAACAAACATTAATACGTAAGTATAATAATAAGTCAATGCAATTTTAAAATATACTATTTGTAGACGTTTTAATTAGAATTAATGGAGCACTGATTTAATTTTACATAACTACATTACATAATTATATTATTTTATTTACTAATCAATTAACCAGAAATTGAATTAGATAAATGTATAATAATTAATAATGAATAAAATGGTTCGTTGTTGTTTTTAACAAAATAACTGATTTTAGAATTTGATTTTGATTTAAACTTAACATTATTAAACCAAATACTAACCAAATATTTATTCTAAAGAAAACAAGTGCAAAGAACCTTTCCAAAAAAATTAAATAGCAAGGAAAACCTTATTTCCATAATTCCATATAAAAAGATAAATACGTTTTGGATTCAGGGCCCACCATTTGAACAATTTAAAGTATTTGTTTTTTTACATAATTTGGGCTCCCAGCTCATAAAATCTACAAAATTAAAATTTGAAAACTGAAGAAATTAGCCAAGAGTTTTCAGGGCATAAATGTTTTAAACTGTCACACACTAATCATCTACTGAAGTCAAAGCACCTGCACATGTTTCCCCAGGTGTCATGAAATGGCTTCAGTTTGGTTTGATTACCTCAGTTGACTTCAATATATGGAAGACTGCAGACTTGACAGCTGTCCAAAAGACCATCATTGATACCCTCCATAAGATGGATGAGCCACAAATGTTCATCGCTAAGGAGGCTTGCTGTTCACGGAGTGCTTTGTCCAAGCAAATCGTCTAAAAAGTCTAGTGGAAGGAAAAACTCTAGCAGGAGAAGATGCACCAACAAAATTAATACCCCAGACTTCAGCAGATTATCAAACAGTAAAGTTAAAGGAAGCTTGCAGAGATCCAGAAAGAGTGGAATAAGATGAGAGTCACAGCTTCAGGCGTATCTGTGAGATGGACTACAACTGTCAAGCGACTTCTGAGCCTGAGCCATCATAGGAAGCGTTTGAAGTGGGCCAGGAGAAGAAGGAATGGACTGTTGGCAAGTGGTCTGGGTTCCTAGTTTCCAATTAAATTAAATTGTTCCTTTCATTTGGGAATCAAAGTCCTACTGTTTGGAGGAAGACTGGTGAACAGAACCTGAGCTTCTTGAGGTCCAATGTGAATTATCCAGTCAGTCATGATTTGGGGTCCAATGTCCATTGCAGATGTTGATAAACTGCTTTCTTAAATCCAATGTCACCGCAAGTCTTCCAAAATGCATTAGATGACTTCCTAATTCCTTCTGCTGCTGATTTGTTTAGAAATGCAGACTTCATCTCCTATCAGGACCTGACCCCAGCCACAAGCACCAAAACCTGGTTTGATGCCTGTGCCATCACAGAGCTTGACTGGCCAGCCAACTAACCGGATCTAAACCCTATAGAGAATCTATGGGTTATTATCAAGAGGAAAATGAGGGGCACCAGAGCCTAAATCAAAGAACTGACAGCAAGCATCAGGAAAATCTGCTCTTCAATAACTCCCAGGCAATGCCATAGGCTGATTGCCTCAATGACATTTTGCATCAAGCCAGCCATTAAAGCAAAGGGATTCGCAAGCAAGTACAGAAGATAAATGTATAATTTTTAAAGTAACACATTTGTTAATTTCTTTAATGTGACCCTAATTTCTTTGTTCACAGTATTCAAAATTTTTGAATTCCTGATTTTGTGGGTTTTATGAGCTGGAAAACCAAATTATGTAAAAATAAACCTGAAATTGTGTAAATTGTGAGCACTGAAACAGTAATCTATGAAAGTTTAACTTTTTGAATGGAATTATGGAAAGTAAACTTTTTCATAATACTTATTTTTGGGGAAGGGGCTGTAGATGTACAAACCCAATTCCAGTGAAGTTGGGAAATTGTGTTCAACAGGACAGGGTCATGTTTACCACACTATTAGGGTGTAGGGTTAATCCTTTTATTTTATTAATATTTATTCCTTGAATTCATTCTTTTTAACAACATTCAAAAAGTATTTAGCATCTTAAGGACACTAATTGTTGAAGCTTTGTGGAATTGTGGTGGAATTCTTTCCCATTCTTGCTTGCTTCAGCTGTTAAAAAGTCCAGGGTCTCCCCTTTGTTGTATTTTAAGTTTCATGATGTGCCACACATTTTCAATGGTAGACAGGTCTGGACAGGAGGAAGGCTAGTCTTGTACTAGCACTCTTTTACTAAAAAGCCATGCTGTTGTGACACATAGAGAATGTGGTTTGGATTGTCTTGGTGAAATAACCAGGGGCGTCCATGAAGAAGATGTTATTTGGATGGCAGCAAATGTTTCTCCAAAACAACATGTACCTTTGAGCATTAGTGGTGTCTTCACAGATGTGTAAGTCACCCATGCCATTGGCACTAACATTGCCACTTGCCATTACATCGTGCTGGGTTTTGAACTTTGTGTCCATAACAGTCCAGATGGTTCTTTTCCTTTTTGACGCAGAGGACATGACATTCACAATTTCCCAAAACAATTTGAAATGTGGACACATTGGACTACAGAACACTTTTCCACTTTGCATCAATCCATCTTAGATGAGCTTGGGCCAAGAAAAGCCAGTCGCGTTTCTAGGTGTTGTTGATACGTGTTGTTTGCTTTGCATAGTAGAGTTTTAAGATGCACTTGCGGATGTACCACCAAACTGTATTTATCATATTTTCCAGACGACAGAATGCACCGGTTAATAAGCCATGCCCACTCTGTGTAGTGTTTTTTTTCCCCATCGACTACCCACAGATGTATATTGAATATTGTGAAATTGTAGTAAATTACAATTACAGATTACCTTTGCATGTGGCCAGTTTTTGTGAAAGATTTTAAATCAATTAAATTAAAGATATATTTTGAGTTGGTGCATGTCGTGCTGAGTCTTGCTTTGATCGCACCAAAAATTAGCAATGTTTTCTTCTATACACACTTGAGGTTGCTCCATCTTCTATGTGCACTTGAGGTATTTCTTCTTCTTCTTCCACCCATGCTGAAAGCATTCTTCTACACATTGGAGACATATGCGCATGCCCAAACCCGGATGCATTATCGGGAACAGCTGTATTAACCATTTCGTTTGAACAAGTTTTTGTTGTACCTTTAAACTTATAGCAGCTAGCGACAAAAAAAAAAAAAATTTAGACAAATCATTAAATATGCCACAGGATTGAAAGCGCCCAAAAAAGTCGTAGCTTGTCATCCGGAAAATATGGCACTGACATTGGTTTTCTCAAGTGTTTTTGAGCCCATGTTGTGATATCCTTTATAGATTGTCGATTTTCCATGCAGTGCTGCCTGAGGGCTCGAAGGTCATGGGCATTCACTGTTGGTTTTCGGCCTTGACATGTATATGGAGTGATTTCTCCAGATTCTCTGAACCTTTTGATGATATGTACTGCAGATGAGGAAAACCGTAACTTCCTTGTAATTGTATGTTGAGGAACGTTGTCCCTAAACTGTTTGTCTACATTGATTATTTGCTAGAAACAAAGTTTAGCAGTTTGAACATTAAATATCTTGTAAGGTATTCAATTAAATATAGATTGGACATGATTTGCAGATCATTGTATTCTGTTTAACACAACATCTTATTGATCCTACCTTTTAAATAATTGCGAGAGAACTATATTTTGCCCACTCCTGAATTAGATTTTCCCCAGTCTTGAGCTAATTTAATAAAACTTAAACTATAGTTATGATCAATTATTTTTGTATCAATTACATGCAATCCCATTAAATAATTTTACTTACAGCATTACAGTGAACAGGTTTTTTTAACTGCAACTGAATTTTCTCACTGGCGATGAACGTTTTATGGAATATTCTTTGCATTCATGCAAAAAATCTGCAGTGATGTCAACATATATTCATATTTAGATTAGAGATGCGGTATGTGGCTGGATGATGTTATGAACTTGACAGATTTTGATGAATGAATAACAATACTGTTTGATGATAGATCAGAAATAAATCTAGGAATGCCTGGCCGGGCGTCCTGGAGCCTATCCCAGCTAACTCTGGGCCAGAGGTGGGAGGCACCCTTAACTGGCCGCCAACCAGTCACTGGGCACGTATAAACAAATGAACATTCGCACTCACTTTTACACCTATGGACGATTTAGTGTTCAAATAACCAACCATGCATGTTTTGGGATGTGGGAGGAAACCAGTGTACCCGGGAAAAAGCCACACAGGCACGAGGAGAACATGCAAACTCCACACAGGGTGGGCCGGGATTGAACCTGGGTCCTCAGAACTGTGAGGTTGATGTGCTAACCAGTCAGTCACCGTACCACTCGATGTTGACTAATCGTTTGCTAGTGATGGTTTTTTTTTTTTCAGTCTTCAACCTGCTGTCCATGGAACGTTTTGCCTTCTGCCGCCAAAGAAACACAGGCTAACTGTGTCCATACAGTCCCAAGATGCACTCACCAAACCCCCAACTGTCTATTCAAATAAATTACTTCCTCGCAGACATTTGGAACTTCTGAACTCTTAACACCAATTAATGTAACAACTACAGTGTCGTTACTCCTTACATCACTAAAATAGCAAAATACAATAATAATAATGAGGGAATTGTCGGCAATAATATATTTAAAAGAGGCCTTGCAGTTAAGTGGATTGGTTTCGCAAATTTTCCAAGTTCCAAATGTCTGTTAGGCCATGAAGCTTTCTTTGTGGGATTTAGAGAGAGAAAGTTAAGGATTGGTATGTGAGTAATGTATTTGGAGGAATAGGAATGAGACAGTGTCTTTATGGATGAAGGATGTAAATTGAATGAAACACTAGTTGGATGTCAATAACTGCAAACATTTTCACATTATTTTATCGACCACTGCTTGTCCTTGTTTCATCTAAGCAGATTCTCAACTACAGTACATTCTTTGTCTAATCTATGTTACAGTACATTTGTTGAAATCACTATTTGACAGCTGACATGAGGATTTATAGTCTTTGTCAGCTATAGCATCCTATGTTATATTTGAGGATAGAGTTGAATACTTTGTATACGTTGCTAGTGACTGCTATTTACGATTTTTTTTTATTTATTTTTTTTTGCAAAAAAAAAAAAAACTTCTAAATGCTTGAGGCACTGCTGGTTGCTTTGTGCGAAGCTTTCGTGTCAATGTCAGAACACTTGATTGGCATTTAGCTCAAACTCTATGCGGACATGTTTTTGTAAGCGCTTGATTTGTATACAACCATGCCAATTTTCTAAAATTATCAGGTAAAATTCAGGGTTGAATAATTGGCTGCAAGCTTAAACATTTTAATTACTACAGTATATACTTATTGGAAGCCCCTTTCTCAGTTTTGGGCAACCTCTCAGTGTCCATCCATTATCTCAGCCGCGTATCCTCACAAGGAGTCGAGAGCCTTACTCCAGCTAGCTTCAAACAGGAGGCTGGGTACACCCTGAACTCGTTACCAGCCAATCACAGGGCACATCAAGGCAAACCATAATCGCCCTCACAATTACACCTAGGGGGAATTTCGAGTCCAATTAATGTTGCATGTTTTTAGGATGTGGGAGGAAACCAGAGTGCCCAGAGAAAACTCGCACAGGCATGGGGAGAACATGCAAACCCCACAGAGGGGTGGGTGGTGGGGATTTGAACCCCTGTCCTCAGAACTGTGAGGCCAAAGCTCTAATAACTTACTCCACCGAGCCGGCCCCTGTCAGTTTATTATTTTTATTTAATCCTAGAGAACCCATGGGTTCACATGACCAAGTATAATGAAGGGCCCACTGTATGAACACAACGCACCACATTTACTCTTTATACTTAAAGCCCAACGTCTCACATGTATCTGCATTAAATGCATTGTTTTTTGGTAGTTAAGGCCCACTGGGTCATATGTGACCCATTTTCTAAACCGGAAGTAACTTGGTACATTTTTCCAAATTTGATGTTTTTGTGTTCCTTTGATGCTTATTGATTAATTTAGTTAGTACATCAAATGTTAAAAGAGGATTTGGATGTCTTGGGTTCACTAGGGTTAAATGTACATTATACTGTAGATACGCAACAGAAACCTAAGATTTGGTGGGAATACAGCTTTTTCCATTTTTCATTCGTATTTCTGATGACTTTGCATGTGCAATGTCCTTAAAACAAATGCTGCATGTCTCTGGCTTACCTACATTTGTCTCCTGTTCGGACACATTTACATGCTCTTTAAGTCAAGACTCAAAAGTGTTTTTCAGCAATTGATGAAAAACTCAGACTTAGTTAAGGCGAAACGATTGCATCACATCACGTGTGTGTTTCCCTTAACATATTGATAACTGATCAGTCCAATTTTCAATGTCCAATAAGTATCAGAAAAATGCACTGAATGTGTGAACTAATTTGAAACGTAATTGTATTTATAATTTCATTTTGTCATTTAAAATTAATTTAATATGTTCAAATTATTCACAAAACTGTTGTCATGGACACCTTTTGTGATCAATTTACACTAACGTTGTGAATGTTCATGAATCATATCAATAAAGCTTTGTGTATGCCTCTCAAATATGATGACTGTCATCATTTTCCTACCGTAACTATCAATCCTTTGTATTGTAATAGCAAATCACACAAAACAAGAACTGTCACGGTATGAAGTCGGATGTGAGTTGGATTGGGACTGAGAGCTGACTGAGTCGGGGAGAGTAGATTTAGAATAGTTTATGGGAAGTTGACACAGGGTTAGGATATCCATGGCGAGGCCAAGGAGCGAGCAGGAACCGTGAACCTGAGCAGGTGGCGTGGCTTGCCGGCGTGGCTGGAGCAGGCAGCGATGCGGGGAATGAACTACACTAGAGATGGGAGACAACAAAATTGGGTGAGTACAGATGCGGGTCGTTGGGATAATTATTTGCGGACCGGTTATAAAAATTTAAAAAACGGGTTGCTGTTAGTAAATAGCTGGACTCACTTTGTTTAAAGAGCGAAGACCAAGTCCGAAACCTTGGTGTCCTGATAGATTCCGACCTGACTTTCATATCAAATCAATTACCAAAACTGCCTTTAACCACACTGCCTTTTCTGTGTCTGAAATTTTCATTGTAGGTGGATGTCCATTGTGTGAGAGATAATCTAAAAAGGAAAATCCAAAAATCTACAATGTATGACTTTTTAACGATTTGTGTGACACAGTTGCAAATACGTACAAGTGCAAGTCTTCAATAGTGGATAGAATAGTGCCGACAATCCATTCAGCAGCTTTGATTGTTCGTTGGAGTCGGAGTTTGTCTTTTTTGTGGCGGCCCCAAACCAAACTGTGATGGAGGTACACAGTACTGATTGGATCACCGCTGTGTAGAACTGTCTCAGCAGCTCTTGTGACAGGCCATGCTTCCTCAGAAGCCGCAAGAAGTACATCCTTTGTTGGGCTTTTTTGAGGATGGAGTTGATATTCGTCTCCAACTTCAAGGCCTCTGAGACTGTAATTCCCAAGAACTTGAAGGTCCTGATGGTTGACACACGACAGTTGGAAAGGGTCAGGGGCAGCTGTGGTGAAGGATGCCTCCTGAAGTCCACAATCATCTCTACAGTCTTTAGAGTGTTCAATTCTAGGTTGTGCTGACCACACCAAAGTTCCAGTCTCGCCACTTTCTGTCGATACGCAGACTCATGGCTGTCTTTGATGAGGCTAATGACCGTGCTGTCATCTGCGAACTTCATGTTTTGAATAGACAAGTCTACTTGAGATAAAAGCATGGATGAGCTTCCCTGGTGTCCTTGGCCTATGCAAGCTTTCACTCTGCATATATGTCCTTCAGATGGTAGGAGGCAGTTTGAGTAATTGATTTGATGTGACTATTGAAAGTCAGTCAAAATCTTTCAGTAAACCAACCTTTCAGACTTGGTCTCTGGTTTTTAAAGAGAGTGATTTGAGGTACAGAGGAGAAAATAAGTATTTGAACACTCAGCTATATTGCAAGTTCGACCACTTAGAAATCATGGAGGGGTCTGAAAATTTCATAATAGGGGCATGTTCTCTGTGAGAGAGATAATTTAAAAAGAAAAATCCAGAAATCACAATGTATGATTTTTTTAACAATTTTTTTTTTTTGTGATACAGCTGCAAATAAGTGTTTGAACACCTGAGAAAACCAATGTTAATATTTGGTACAGTAGCCTTTGTTTGCAATTATAGAGGTCAAACGTTTCCGGTAGTTGTTCATCAGGTTCGCACACACTGCAGGAGGGATTTTGGCCCACTTCTCCACACAGATTTTGTCTAGATCAGACAGGTTTCTGGGCTGTCGCTGGGAAACATGGAGTTTCAGCTCCCTCCAAAGAATTTCTATTGGGTTTAGGTCTGGAGGCTGGCTAGGCCACGTTAGAACCTTGATATACTTCTTACGGAGCCACTCCTTGGTTTTCCTGGCTGTGTGCTTCGGGTCATTGTCATGTTGAAAGATCCAGCCACGACCCGTGTTCAATGCTCTGACTGAGGGAAAGAGGTTGTACCCCAAAATCTCACAATACATGGCCGCGGTCATCATCTCCTTAATACAGTGCAGTCATCCTGTCCCATGTGCAGAAAAACACCCCCAAAGCATGATGCTACCACCCCCATGCTTCACAGTAGGGCTGGTGTTCTTAGGATGGAAGTCATCATTCGTCTTCCTCCAAACACGGTTAGTGGAGTTATGACCAAGAAGTTCCATTTTGGTCTCATCTGACCAAAAACTTTCTCCCATGACTCCCCTGTATCATCCAAATGGTCATTGGCAAACTTAAGGCGGGCCTTGACATGTGCTGGTTTAATTAGGGGGAACATTCCGTGCCATGCATGATTTCAAACCATGACGTCTTAGTGTATTACCAACAGTCACCTTGGAAACGGTGGTCCCAGCTCTTTTCAGGCCATTGACCAAGTCCTGTGGTGTAGTCCTGGGCTGATTCCTCACCTTTCTAAGGATCATTGAGACCCCTCAAGGTGATATCTTGCATGGGGCTCCACTCCGATTGAGATTGACCTTCATGTTTAGCTTCTTCTATTTTATAATGATTGCTCCAACAGTCATCTTTCGAATAGATTCTGAAGTTCTGCTTCCGGTCTAAAAATCACTAAATGGTTTAGGACCGGAATGCTTGAAAGAAATGCTTAGGGAATACAAACCCAGTCGGGCTTTGAGATCAACTGACTCAGGTCAAATACTGGAGCCCAGAGTCCAAAGCAAACATGGTGAAGCAGCATTTGGCTATTATGTTGTACAAAAATCGAATGGAAGTGGGCAGCAGAGCCCAGCCCCAAGAGTGAATGTTTTCAAATCCAGGTAAAAAACCTTTTTTCCCCTCATGCGTTTTTAGAGTACTTCCACTTTTCAATGATATTCCTTGCACTGTATACTTATTTAATTTTGTTTTACTTAAAATGTTTTCATTTATTTGTATATGTATATTTTTTATCGTTTAAAGCACATTGAGTTACCTTGTGTATGAAATACACTATTCAAATAAATTTGCTTTGCTTTGCTTAGACCCAATATAAAGAATCCTGGGACACTGGGTTATTTGTTCCCTCTAAATTGAATCTCAAAAGGTTACACATGCTGGGCAAAACTTTAAGGGATGTCCTCACGAAGTGCATGGTTGTAAGGTGCAACATCTTTACAATTAAGGTGTGTAAAATACGAAACACAAAATAACTTTTTATAGTTAATAGCTAATAATGGCTTATAAGCTTAATAGCTTAAGTAGTGAAGTTGAAAAGTTGTCGATTTAAACATAGGGGAAAGTAATAATAATTGGATGCTTTTTAGTTAATTATTCAAAATTTGGATTTTCGTCCAAGATGCATCTTTGACATTTGGCAATTTTTTTCATTTTGTCGAGGAAGTGTGAACTTGAGCAACAATTGAATCAAAAATATTTATCAACCATCAAAATACAATTTACACAACCAGATTAGTGCACCTAGTTATATCAATATTTCAACTACTTTTTGAGCTGACAATATGGGCTAAAATGCAGTTTTGCAACATAGCTCAGAAAAGTGTGATCTAATTAACACATGAACATCCCAACGTCTCTTTCCCAGCGTCTTCTGCAAGATCTTGAACCTCTCACCGGTCCAAGCAATCATCCCCACTTGTTTGAAATCTACGACAATCATTCCAATCCCCAAAAATAAATCCTTAACTAGCCTCAATGATTATTACCTTGTAGCCATCACATCTGTCATGATGAAGTACTTCGAGAGCCTGTCTCTCAAGTACATCAAAGACTCCCTCTACACCCACAACTTTGACTCCCCCCATATCACATGCTGGGCGAATCGATCAACAGAGGACGCCATTGGCATAGTTCTGCACACTGTATTGTGCAGAATACTTGGAATAATCACAGATTTACACTAGGATGCTATTTGTGGATTATAGCTTGGACTTTAACACAATCATTCCAGACATTCTGATGATTGAACTGGACATCTTGCGCCTGCCTCCTCTCACGTGCACGTGGATCAGGGATATCTTGACGAACAGACTCCAGACTGTGAGAATCGGCTTCCACCTTTCATCCACCCGTACACTGAGTACCACCTCACCACAGGTCTGCATGCTATGTCCCCTCTATACTGTCACTACACCTTCGACTAAAGCCCACTCCACAAAAATAACATTGTCAAATTCGCTAACGACACAAGTGGTCAGTCTGATCTCAAAGGGAGACGAGGCACCCTACAGAGAGGAGGTTCAGTATGGACAGAACCTGGTGGACAGAGAACATTAATGGTAAATGTGAGGAGAGACTCAACATTCAGGTACCTGGGAGTCCTGATTTCTGAGGACATCTCCTGGACAGACAACATCTCAGAGGTGATTAAGATGATTCAACAGTGTCTCCACTTCCTGAGAGCCTTCAGGAAAAAAAAACCTGGACACAAAATTGTGGCTGACCTTCTACCGCTCATCTATCAAGAGCCTTGTTGACATGCTGTGTCTCCATTTGTTACAGGACCTGTACTGAGCAAGACAGAGCAAGGCTTCAGAGGACAAACAAAACAACACAGAAGATCAAAATACTTTGGCCATCAACCCTGGAGGGAAGAACAACCTCACTCACCCCGTACGGTGTCCCTACCGATAAACAAGAATGGGCCCCCCAGGAACTCATGGAATCATTACACTGCCTCAGGCAACCGGTATCCTTTCTTTCTTTCCATTTGCAAACTGACCCACGTCCACTACGTACTCCTCCTGAGCCCACAGCCTCTGAGGCACCCACATTTTCCTTCACCAATGCTCACATTCTGTAGCACCCTGACCCCCTCCCTATAGTTTGTGGTAGAGGTTGACTCTTCGGACTCCCGTGATGCCACTGTTCTCTTGCAGTAAGAACCCACGACTAAGAAACTACACCCCTGTGCCTTTTTCTCCCATTGCCTATTACCCTGCTGAGCAAAATTATGACCTCGGCAACCACGAACTACGGGCTGTAATCTGGGTACTGGGGGAGTGGAGACAATAGTTGGAGAGGACTGAACTGACATTCATCGTTTGGCTTCACCACAGAAACGTCATTTATCTTTGTGCAGCTAAGTGAGTCAACCCCCAACAAGCAACCTGAGCACTATTGCTCAGCTGGTTCCACTTTAGTCTCTCCTTCCGTCCAGGTTCCTTGGACACAAAAGCAGATGCCCTCTTCCATATCCACTCACTGCCATCCAGTGCTGCAGAGCCCAAACCTATTCTCCCAGCCTTGTTTTCATTGGTGCAGCCACATGAGAAATTGAGCAGGTGGTCAAAGAGGCCCAAATGAACCAACCAGCTCTCGAGATCAGGCCTCCTGACCGCCTGCTCATGCTGGACTCCTTACATTCAGAAGTCCCCCTGTGGGCCCACAATTCCAAGTCAACCTGTCACCCTGGCATATTCTGGAAAATCCAGTTCATTCAACAGCACTTATGGTGGCAAGTCTCAGCAAAGACACCTGTGAATACGTCCAAACCTGCTCCATCTGTATCCGAGGAAAGTCTTCACATGGGAAACCTTAGTTGCTCTGCTGCACCCCTTGCCAATTCCCAGTCACTCCCGGTCTCACATCGCCATGGGCTTCGTTACTGGCTTGCCCCCCTCAGAAGGTAACGCAATTAATCTCACGATCATTGATCACTTTTCCAAGTATATCCACTATGTGCCCCTCTCTGAGTTCCCACCTGCCCCGGAAACTGCTAACCTCCTGGTCACGCATGTCTTTAGACTCCATGGAATACCCATTGATATTGTCTCCGAGCTAGCTCCACAATTCTCTTCATAGGCCTGGAGGGGTTTCAGCAAGTTGGTGGGCGCAGCAGCCAGCTTGTCTTCAGAGTAACATCCGCAGACCAACAGCCAGACGGAGCGACCTAATCAATCCCTGGAGTCTGCTCTCCACTACGTAGCTGCATGCAACCCATCTTCATGGAGCATGTTCCTCCCGTGTCTCTCACCAGCTCTGCCACCAGTATGTCTGGTATGTATGCAGTATGGCTTGCTACAGTTTCCAGCCCCCACTTTTCAACCAACAGAATCAGGCCACGGTAGTTCCTATCGTTCAAGCTTATCTCCGGAGAGTTCAGGCAGTGTGGAAGGAAGTTCAGGCAGTGTTCCACCGATCCGCAGTTTACAACAAAGAGCTCGCGGACAGACAATGGTCTCCTACCCTCGAATACAAGGTGGGATAGTCCATCTGGCTTTCCTCCCACGACCTCCCACTTCAGACAGAGTCTCATATGCTCAGTGAGCGTTAATATTACCAAAATAATCAAATCCTCTTTTGTCCAGTTGGAACTACCTCAGTCATTTAAAATTCATCCCACCCACTTTCCACGTCTCGTTGGTGAAACCTGTCTCCACCTGCAACCTGAGCCCTTCGGCCGATCCCCCTCTACCCCCACAGATTATAGACAATTATCCAGCCTTGTCAGTGTTGCACGTTCTCGATGTTCGGCCTAGCTGCAGGGGGCTCCAGTACTTTAACTGGGAAGGCCATGGGCCAGAGAAAGAGGCCTGTATTTTGCTGAAGCTTATCCTCGACCTCACTCTCCTGGATGACTTCTATGTGGCTCACCCATGCAAGCCCAGCAACTGGCAGGACGCTGGGAGGGGTCTGTTGGGATGAGAGCAGGGGGGTGGGGGGGGGGTAATGTTGTGTTAAACATAAATAAAAACAAATACTGACATGTTTCTTGAGATGCTCGTCAAAGTATTGGAGACTTTCCCAGCAGTACCACGGCCCACATACATTGTAAGTCTAACAATTCCTCATTCCCTCTGTAACTCTTGTCTCCTTGTTCCTAGGGCTCCCCTGTGTTCCTGACCCACATCATTCCTGCCACGAAGCCAGCCACCTGTTCAATCCACTGCCTGCCACGTATCCATGCTGCCTGCCAACACATCCAGGAGTACCTCCAATAACTCCCATAAATAAACTGTTCATCATATCACAACTGCCTCCGCCTGCTCTTGGGTCCAGCTGCTCTCACTTCATGACAAATACAATGATTTCCAAATCACGTTTGACCTATATTTAATCGAATACACTACAAAGACCAAAGTATTTAATGTTCAAACTGACAAACATTGTTTTTAGGAAATGATCAACTTGGAATTCTATGGCTGCAAAACACTCTAAAAAACCTGGGACAGGTGGCAAAAAAAAGACTGAGAAAGTTGAGAAATGCTCATCAGACACTTAATTTGAACATCACACAGGTGAAGAGGCTAATTGGAAACAGGTAGGTTCCATCATTGGGTTTAAAAGGAGTTTCCCTGAATTGCCCAGACATTCACAAGCAAAGTTGTGAGATTCACCTCTTTGTGAAAAAGCATGTGGAAAAAATAGTCAAACTGTTTGAGGACAATGTTCCTCAACATACAATTGTATGGAAGTAAATATGTGCCACCAGGATTTGAATTAAAAATGCCACTGAAAATTTTATGTTGTAAAATTCACATTATTTCAAAGTGATCACATTTTCAATGGCTGTATTTCAGTTTAACTTTTCAATGTTCACAAATTCACCAAATTATAAACTTCAACCTTTAAAATTCAAATGCAATATTTTCAGTCTCCTGAGATTAAACTGCCTACAACTCGTCTGAAATTCAGACTGAACACTGAATTTTGACGGTGAATTTCAGACACTGAATTGTAGCCAGAATTGCAGCCAGTTGAATCTCAGGAGACTGAAAATATGAGGTTTGAATTTTAAAGGTTGAACTTTTTTATATGGCGAATTTGTTAACGTTGAAAAGTTATACTGAAACACAGCTATTGAAAATGTGATCAGTTTGAAATAATATGAATTTTACAACATAAAATTTTCAGCGGCATTTTTAATTAAAATCCTGGTGGCACATATTCACTTCCATACAATTGCAAGAATTTTGTGATTTCATCTATAGTCCATAATATCATCAAAAGTTTCAGAAAATCTGGAGAAATCACTACATGTAAGTGGCAACGCAGAGAACCAGCATTGATTGCCTGTGACCTTCGACCCCTCAGGGGCCATAGCATCAAAAACTGATATAAACGTGTAAATCCACATGGACTCAGGAACACTTCAGAAAACCAATGTCAGTAAATATAATTCGGCACCATATGTCTAAGGGCAACTTAAAACTCTACTATGCAAAGCAAAAAGTCATCAACAACAGCCAGAAACCCCGCTGGTTTCTCTTGGCCCGAGGTCATCTAAGATGGACTGATGCAAATTGGAAAAGTGTCCTGTGGTCCAATGAGTCCACATTTCAAATTGTTTTTTGAAATTGTGGACATCAGGTCCACTGGGCCAGAGGAAAAGAACCATTTGGAGTGTTATGGATGCAAAGTTCTAAAGCCAGCATATGGTATGGGGCAGCGTTAGTGCCAACGGCATGGGTAACTTACACATCTGTGAGGGCACCATTAATGCTGAAAAGTACATACAACATTTGCTGCCATCCATGCAACATCTTTTTCATGGACCCCCCTGTTTATTTCACCAAGACAATCCGAACCACATTCTCTATGTGTTACAACAGCATGGCTTCATAGTAAAAGAGTACCAGACGAGCCTGTCTGCCGTCCAGACATGTCGACCATTGAAAATGTGTGGCACATTATGAGATGTAAAATATGACAACGAAGACCATGGACTGTTAAACAGCCGAAGCTGTACAACAACCAAGAATGAAAAAGAATTTCACGTACTAGGCTTCAACAATTAGTGTCCTCAGCTCCCAAAGATGTATTGAATATTAAAAGAAAAGGTGGTATAAAACTGTGGTAAACATGACCCTGTCCCAGCTTTTTGAGAAAGTGTTGCTTCCAAAAAATTCCAAGTTGATGATTATCTGCTAAAGGTTTACCAGTTTGAATATTAAATATCTTTTGAGTGTATTCAATTAAGCATAAGATGAACATGATTTGCAAATCATTGTAATCTGTTTTTATGTTTAACACAATGTCCCATTTTCATTGGAATTGGGATTGTAGCTGGGATAGGCTCCAGTACTCCAGCGACCTTTGCGAGGATAAGCGGCTCAGAAAATGGATGGATGGATGCTTTGTTTCCCTCCGTTTTCCTAGTTGCTTATCCTCATAAGTGTCATGGGATTGCCGCAGCCTATCCCAGCCAACATCAGGCGAAAGGCAACCTACACCCCTAAGTAATAAAAACAGGTATTGGTTGATTAACAGGAACAAAAATTATTTTACTGTATAGCAAAAGTAAGCACATTAGATGCAAATTAGTTTTTAGCTAATTCTGGTCCAATACCAAAATACCAACATGGCATCTACATGGGTAGAAATCTCAGTAACAGTGCATATTCTCCCTGTTTTTGTCCTTTTTTTTTTGTCTTTGGAGACATTAAGTCTTACACAAGGCAATACTTGCTAAATATTAGGGAGTCTACTCCCAACCTTTCACCAACTTTCACAAATTCGCTAAGTTTTTCCTGGAGTTCGTTACTTGTGGAGTGGCTGCACTTAATAGTGGATGGAGGATACGAAGACGGTGCCATAGAGGGAAGTGTGCCGGGGTGCAAGTTAAGCTCAGAAAGTTTGGATTTTGAATGCTATTTCAGTTGATTTACCTCACAAATCTACGCTCTTTACCAAACAAAATGGAAGAACTTCAGCTCCTTGCAAAAACCAGTAAAGAGATTTCACATTCTGCCGCCCTCTCCTTCACAAAGATTTTGCTTTTTGAACGCATCCCCAACAGCGCTGTACTGCTGCCTGGCTTCAAACTTCACTGAGTGGTCCATGACACAAGCTTGCCAAATTTGAGTGAATAAAAACATATCAGTGTGAGCCACAGGCTGAATAACATGTGCTGTTGCTTCAAATAAACTCTTAACATTTCCTGAAGTGTCTTTTATTGTGGACCCACACATAACACACAGAGTGAGGTGAAGATGAATTAGAGGACCCCAGTCAGTCTACTCTCTGCTAAGCTAACAGACATAATAAACAGTTAAACCCGTGTCTGTTGTTTGGACCCTTGCCTTGTGCACAGTGAGGCGGTGGAGGGTTGCCTATGGGATTCTCTGGTTTGTCGCTGCATCGATCTGTGTCATATGTAGGTCCTGTTGGAGGACGCTTTTTTCCTCCGCGTGTTCGTTTAATTTTGGGTAGTAACAATGTTGGTTATCCAAATAAAGGCTTGAGATGATGAACAGTTTGTTCGAAGAATTTACTTAGAGAATATTCCGGGCACTTATGAGTTACAGACAATGGCTTTAGAGAGCAGATCACAAGTGCGAAGATACAGAGAAATCACACATCCTTTATCTTGTCAGAAGGGCAGACTATGGGTGGTATGAAACCTGTGGCGTGAGATGGGGGCTTTCCACTTAGACAAAGGGTTTCTGTCTCAACCGGTTCTAGCTGGCAATGCATTATTTCAAAGTGCCCAGTATGCAGTCCATCAAGGTTAGCCTACGTGCAGAGATGTGCTCAAGGACACATCTGGCTACAGAACAAAGCTCCACTGAAGACATGAGGAAATCATGTAGTCATGACTAAATATGGGCATAAGACATACTTCAGTCCACATAACAGAGACGCTGAAGTCTAAATGACAACACACAACACTTCAGGGAAGATACCTTTTTTCAAGTTGTAGATGTAGTTGTCAATCCCCCTTTCGGACACGAAAGAGTCCGACACTTGAAATTAACAAAATTAAAGAAAGTTGCCAGCGTCGTCATCATCCGGAGTGAATGGTACATCGGGCATGGGGCCTTTTCCTCTGGGATGAGTCGAGCTGGGGCGCAGTCAGCTTCCTTGTCAAATGATGTTATCAACGGGTGCCAGCCGCCACTGGAGAAGACGTGGTCCTCAATGTGCTGGTGAATCAATTCTGTATCCCAGTTGACTTACATGCATGTGATATGGTGGTCTATGACTAATACATTCAATAGACATGCTATATGTTTAATTTCTTGTGCTGGGTCCACAAATAACAATACTGGTTATACTAACATGTCAACTCACAGGTTCTTCCGGGTGTTTAGAAACTTAAAAAAAATAATCTCACTGCACCACTCATCAGTTGCACTACCTTGCTCATTTCCACCTCCTGTCTTGTCCTGCCCTTTTCTGTCCTCTCTCATCTTGTTTTATTAGTTAATGGTTAGATAGTTATTGCATGTCCTCTGCGGGTGTCCCCCCACATCCACAAATAAGAACATGATTTGAGTGTTGTTATATTAAGAGTTATGATGTCTGGCTGCATTCTCAATAAAGTTAAGAATAATAAAAACATTTAAAAATAAGCAGAGGGAGAATTTCAAACTCTCCTGTTGCACAACAAAACTGTTACAGCACCATTCTGGATTACCATGCAGCTGAACAGAACAGGCATTAAATAAATAAATAAACAAACAAACAAACAAATAAATAAATAAAGAAAGAAAGAAAGACATGCAGCGGCACTTTCACTCAGCTGGAAAGCGTTTGGCTCATAGTTTTGAGGTCCCAGGTTCCGCTTGTGTGGAGTTTGCATGTTCTCCCTGTGTCTGTGTGGGATTTCTCCGGACACTCCGGTTTCCTCCCACATCCCCAAAACATGCAACATTAATTGGACACCCTAAATTGCCCCAAGTTGTGATTGCGGCTGTTTGTCTCGATATGCCCTGCGACTGGCTGGCAATCAGTTCTGGGTGTACAGTTGCCTCCTGCCCGTTGACAGCTGGGATAGCCTTCAGCACCACCCCCCCAGGCCCCCTGAAAATTGTGAGGATAACCGGCTAAGAAAATAGATAGATAGATAGATAGATAGATAGATAGATATAGATAGATAGATAGATAGATAGATAGATAGATAGATAGATAGATAGATAGATAGATAGATAGATAGATAGATAGATAGATAGATAGATAGATAGATAGATAGATAGATAGATAGATAACCACTTCAGCGTGTTGCTGCCTCCTGCCTGAAGATAGCTGGGATAGGTTCAAGCACTCCCACAACCCTTGTGAGGTTCATATTATGGATGGATGGAATAAATAAAGACGACTGACTGAATTGATTAATAAATTAACTTCTGTCTGCATTTTTAATCATAATTTATTGGGAATATAATTTGAATTCATTTAAGAGCTTTATTTTTTTTTTTGCCATAAATGGTCAATTTACTTTATAAACCTTATTATTGCAGTACAGTTATGTACCGTATCCGAACTGCAGTATAAGCAAAGATTTTTTCTTGGGGGTGGGGGTAATGTAATGGGTGTGTTGTGTGAGTTACACAAAAACAAGGTTCGACAAAGTATTAATGGCACATCGATGAAGTCATACGTTACTCGGTTGTCACTGGCTGACATTTCGCCACCTCGTCCGCCTCCCCCAACCCTACCCAACATTCCACACATGCGACCAAGCAACAGCTAGCTGCAACCTTACGTGTGGCAGCCACAAGGCGTATTACCATGATGAAGTTGAGAAACCCCGATTTCTCGCCCTGAGCAAACTCAAAGCATCGTTCGACGAAACGCGGGACCCCTCGGCAAAGCACGGGCCATGGGTGGCCTTTTAAATTATTAGTGATTGCTTTTTATTCGGAGCTTCAAATGTGCAAAAAAGTCTGTGAGCTGTACTCGACGTCGAACAAGATGGCAGCAGTAGCAACAACACCGATGCAGGGTTTGGCGGTGGCGTGGCTTCTCGCTTTTAGCCTCTTTGACGCGATGACTCATTTGGTTTACGGGTCTTACTGAAGGTAAGACATCTTAATAAACAGAATTGTATTGTGTTTATGTTATTCGTCAGTGGCCGCACCGAAATCACTTTGCTTGCTTGTTTGCTATCATAAGCTAGCAAACTTTGTTGCGTTCGGGTTGGCAGGCTTGCTTTGACCGGAACAGTTTGCCAACATTCAAGTACAGCAAAAGATATACAGATTCACGCTGAACTATTTGTCTTAGTTTGAGCGGACAAAGTTGATCTAGATGCGAAAATAATCGAGAACTACCTTGCAAAAGATCTGTAATGAGGTTCGTGTTATGCAACACGAGTTGCTCACGTAAGGCATAAAGTTCAGTGCATACAGTTCATGCATACTAGTTTGAGCATAGTTCGTTCAAAGAAGACATGTACTGGAGCTATCGCTCAGTTAATTATAAAATGGGTTTCAACAGGTGTCCAGACTGTTGCGTCCCTTCCCCCAAGCATACAAAAACTGACACCACCCCTCCTATATGGTTACTGTGTCCTAAATTGATCACAAACAAACCACGTGTATGGCTGGTCGTCCATCTCCACAAGTGCCTACTGCGATACATGGCTCTGAGTTTCAGGCTTGGATCCGGTCACCAAGCTGTGGGGTATCAGGCTACCTCGTGAGCAGGCAGGGGATATTCATGTCTATTTTCGTGGTGCGTGTCAGTTAGAATGAGAAACTAAACGAATGCGCCTCAAAGAGCTAATAGACAAGGCAAGGACACGCTAGGTGAAATAGTTGCATTTTAGAGCCCATATGTTGGAGGCTTTTTTGCATTACTCCTTACTTACGTCTGTTGCACCACGTCACTATTTATACTTTTCCATATCTGCAGCTGTGGGTGTTGAATGTGAATGTAGTTAAAAATAGGTCGTTACCATCTTGGAAGCACTGTTTTTATTTTTGGTGTGTAGCCTCCTGTGTACAGTACACATGAGTTCCCAAAGGTTGAGCACAATATGCTCTGTGAGGCTGATCAAATGATTTGTTTGAATGTTGAATCTTTGCTAGTGAGGTGGCATTTAAGATAGGGCAAATTTATCTAAAAATATATAATCAATGATACCCTCATGTTTACAACAATGATTTTAATTACAGGCAGATTATTACTATTGTACAATCCCTTATTCTATAATAATTTATTACAGATGAGAATTTTCAAGTGTAAAAATATGCAGAAAAAACTTCAAGTGATTAATTTATCTTTAGATTTAGCTCATGCATGTATGCAGTATGCAGCAAACGAGTGAGTGGCAAAACATTTTACATTAAACTACATTTATTCTACAATTATTTTCTTTCCTATCAAGTCTTCACCCATATCCACCAATACAAAAGAAAATTGACTCCTTTCTTAGATGTACATTTATTTTAATTCTACAATTTACAGCAGTCACTCACATTTGAAAAATGTACAGGTGTGGTGAGTCGTGCCAGTAGATAAAGTTGCGGGTGTAATTAGGGATGGAATCTTAAGACCTTAAAATAACTTACTGAGTTGTTAAACCTGAGTACGTAGTTGTTACCTAATACCATAATCATAATTAATTGGCATTGCACTGAAACAGACATTTTTAAAGAGGTAAATAGACATTAAATTTCAAAATTAAGTATTCATATAATCAAATAATTTTATTTCATCATGATGTATTGATATAATCTAGCATAATTTACGGTGTTATCTATCGTCAATCCATGGATGAAAGTAGATAATTGATCTATATATTCCTAAAGCATGTAGAGGGGAAAAGTTTTCAACTTGAAGATAATGCGGGACCACAGGAGGAAATGATCGTTCACATTTAGATATATGGACAGACTAGTCTGTTAGAACTTAGATCAAGTCAAAGTAAATCATCATATTTATTGTAGGTAGATACTGAAACATTACCTGTGTTGTACCATAAATGTTTTCAGTATAACTGAATTTCCTTTGACATGGCTCATGATGTTGAGGACCTTCTACGTAAATGCGCTCACAGTACGTGAAGCAGCTCGGAACATGTGCTTTTGGCATCACATTGGAACATGCTCAGTACGGTTAACTTGTATGTCCTGTTTCCTGGTGAATACTGATTGTTTAGCATCAGGCTTCTTTTGTTACTAACGTTTATGATATAAACACGTAAATTAATGTCAAGACCAACGTTCCCTCTAATTTTTTACGTGTCTGAGCAAACACACTAAGCCCGTGAGGGCCCCCTTTGACCACTGTGAGCAACATTAGACTTATGCACTGTGGTCAGATCAGTGTCATCTATTGAAGTTACATGGCTCATTCAAAGATTCAGATGACAGCATTTACATTCCCATCAGAACATTTCTAAGAACAATTTTGTGTTTTTGCAAACTTACAATGAAAATGTCAACAAACAAAAAAATACATTGCTAAGTAAACCAAGCCAACTATGAACTATAAATTTGAAAGGTCGCTTGCAACTTTGTTTCATTTTTTTTTAACCCCACAATGATATCCCTGTCTGTTTTTCTTGGTGTAAAACTGAATTATTGCTTGCAGAATATCTTTAGGAATGCATGTTGAAGGCTGAATGATGCTCCCAAACAGTTTTAAGGTTAATGTTATGTTGCCTCCCAGATTTAAAATACAGAATTAGCTTTTTGTGCACTGTATTTTCTGTGCTTTCATCCTCGAACATTCTGTGCCAAGGTGGAATTTTAGCATTATACACCATCTCATTCTCTACTTTCTACTTTGGCTTCAGACCAGACCTTTTTCACTCAAAAAAGAGAAAATGTCATCCAGTTTCACCACTTTTTCTTCTTTCATTCACATACCCCGACATTCATTAAAGCAACAGCACTTCTTTTATTTTACATTTACCGTTATTATCGAGCGTAAACACAAGCAGCATGTCTTAACTCTCTTTGCTCTCCATTGGCCCAACTGTGTGGGTGAATGGTGTTTGTAATTATGAGTGTACCCCTTTAACAGCCAAAGGGGGGCGGAGTCAGGTAAACAAGCAGGAGACTATGTGCTTCAGTGTTAAAAAAAAAAGTCAGGCTGTGGTTTACTGTGCTGGATTGGTTTTCATGTGCGCTGAGAATATCTATGTATTTCTTCTTCTTCTTTTTCTTTCGGCTTGTCCCGTTAGAGGTCGCCACAGCGTGTCATCTTTTTCCATCCAAGCATATCTCGTGCATCCTCCTCTCTAACACCCACTGTCCTCGCGTCCTTCCTCACAACTTCCATCAACCTTTTCTTTGGTCTTCCTCTCGCTCTGCTCGTAACAAATTTTATGTGCGTGATTTTTTTTTTGTGCTCGACTTTGCAGATTTGCAAAGTGTGATGGCGCGCTCAAATCACAGTGACTGATTTACAGTCTATATAGAAAGAACCAGAAAGAGGGAGTTCCTATTAACAAATGTTCCTATTCATTTTGAAAATTTTCTCCAAAAAAGTTTCCCATCAAGAACGGTGCTGCCAGTCCCCCAAAATGCGGAAATTTATTCCCTTGTGGTTGTTGGTGTCAAACTTATTTTTGTCATGAGCTACATTGTAGTTAGGACTTTTTTGGAGGGCTCCTATGTCTGAAACCATATAAAAGAATAATCATCTTGTTTTATTTAGACTATTTAAAGAAAAAAAAAGCCTGCTACACTGTGAAAAATTACACAAAAAAAATCTGTGTAATAGTGAGGACGCCTAATGTGAAATGCGTTTTAACGAGTGAACACTGTACACTATGGTCTCAGGCTCGGTCCTTGATTTTTAAAAAACATTTACTTTGTGTTGCCTTTGTGTACCGTATATTTGAATCCAAAAAGTAGTTTATTTTTCGTGTACAGTATATTTGAATCCAAAAGCTATCTGACTTCAATATTTTTATTTTTATTTTTTTTTAAACAGCAGTGTGAGATAGGCAACGCGTAATGGCTGGATCAGACTACGAGACAATTTTGGTCTTTCAAGATTCTACTATATCATGCTAGGGCAATAAAATATTGAAATCTGATACCATCCCATTTTTTACGATCACTGGTTTTATCTTGTCACTCAAAATGCGACCGGATACACTTGCTGCCATGGCGACAACAACAACAATGGATCATGTCGTGTGTATTATTAGAACAAAATGGGGGGAAAAATGTGTTCTAGTCATCACAGGTGCTCTGGAGAGGACTTTAATTCAAGGGTTGCTTGCGGTATGTTCTACAATGTAAACATGACGGCATCACGTCATATGCTCTAATAAAGTTTCGATGTTTGTGAAGTAATTACAGTAAAGTTATTTAATTTGCACTCATTTCTGTCATGCTGTATGTTGGTTTGACCTGACTGATTAGGATACATGACCTGAAGAGAATGGTCTTGAAGATAGTTTACAGTACACAAGTCTATACATAGTAATTTAAATGGACATTTCTCCATCTAATTTATTTGATCTGCTTGGGTAAACCCCAATATAGATGGAAAACTGCCATTTACCCTCGAGGACCCTTCTTAGGGGGTAGAAGTCATCCACTGTCCCACAGCCAGGATGAAAATCACACTCCTTCTCCTGAATCTTAAATTATACTTCTGGACAGACCTCCCTCTCCAGAACCCTTGAATAGACCTTACCAGGGACGCTAAGGAGTGTTCTTCAAAAGGGCGACAACCACCTCGGTCTTCCAATTCAGTGGCACTGTAACTCAATGTCCACACAATGTTACAGAGAGGGACATGTCGACCAGGACAGCCCCACAAACATCGAAAGCACCCAGGAACGCTGACGGAGCTTTTTTTTTTTTTTCTTTTTCAAACTTCAACCCCAGAGATACAGGAGCCCATCTCAGAATCCCCAGCCTCTGCTTTCTCACATGAAAGTGTGTTGGTGGAATTGAGGTAGAGCTTTGATCTATTCGTCCCACTGACTCAGAGCGTCCTGAGTTGAGGTCAGCAACACCCCATACTCACTATGAACAGTGTTGATGGTTCAGTGGTTGCCCCTCCTGAGATGCCAGATACCTGAGTTTTTGCGTCAGCTACTACCAAGTCTTTATTACATTTGGCTAGCCGGTACTCATCAGCTGCCTCTTGAGTCCCACATGCTAAAAAGGCTTGATAGGACTCCTCCTCCCTTATCACTAGTGTCAAGCAAGGTATGGGTGACCCTCTCGTTTACCTTGTTGAACTCAACTTACGGGCACTTAGCTGGGTTCTTACTGACTACTTATTGCTCAATAAATATGCCAACAACTTGTTGGTGCCTTTCACCATGGGCAACTTCAGAGTGGAAGAGAGTCCAACTCTTCCCTAAAGGACTGGTACCAGAGCCCAAACTGTGCGTCAAGGTGAGCCCAACTTTAGCTAGACTGAATTACTTAACTTCACATATCAGCTCACGCTGCCTGGCTCTAGAGGGGGGCCCTCGATGACCCTCGTCCGTTTGTTTTTTCCCGTAAGGGGTCTTGTCCAGTCCCTCACCTAATATCTATTTGCCATGGGTGACCCTGACGGTCAAAAAGCCCCAGACAATTTAGCTCCTAGGATCATTGGGACACACAAACACCTCTACTATGATAAGGTTATGGCTCAGGGAGTGGCAAATGGATTTCAATAATTCATTATTGCATACTGTAATGCTGACAGGAATTTAAAAAAAAAAAAAAAAATCAGCCTGGAAGTGCAGCACCTGATAGGCTGTCATTGTGCTGCATTTAACGCAATTAGGGATATGGCTCTGCCATGTCAAAAAGTCTACAGTAATACTAGAACAGTGGGACCTAACGAATGCACAAACTTGAGTTTTCCATGTGAGGAGTTGTTACTGGGTCAATTATTATTACGACTTTTAAATTGGAACAAAAAATATGGCAGCAAAACACATCTGCACCATTCTTTCAATAGGAACAACTTAATAGACATACATTTACATACAAGATCTGAAATTAAACTCCATGTCAAGGTGCCGCTGTACTTCTTATCTTTAATCTCTGTGTAGTACAATGATGACCTACAGATGCTCTTCTATTTTTGTTCATTAGTTTTTAATTTTAGTTTTGAACTGACTGTAAAATCATTTTGTAAAAAAAAAAAAAAAGTGAATTTTGAGTGTTGCGCGCTCTCCGTATTACGAGACGTTCAAACGATCTTACGTGTAACACTGCGTCCATTGTTCACATGGTGCAAATGACAGACTGAATGACACATTGTTTTGCGTATTTGTAAACCTAACCAAATATGGTCAGTCAAACGCGAAAGTCTACAAGTGATAGTGGTAGTTAAAAGAAGCGGCAAGCCATCTCATTTGAAAAGAAGGTGGCTATTATCGGGAAAATTGATGCTGGTGGACACAAATGTGAACGTTGTACGTTTCTTCCAAATGCGCGTCTGTATATGAATGAATTTATCAACTACATTATCTGATATTTACTTTACTCTTGGTAATGTCTCATTAGAATTACTCTCTCAAAAGGGTTTAGTAAAGCAGTAGTCACACATTCTCCAAAAAAATAGAAAAGAATATACAGTACATCAATCCATCTCTATGTTTCATCAAATTGTAGCCTGAATCATGATTGAATAAAATCCTGGGATGGCGAGAGATTTTTCCCAAAAACGTCAGGAAATTTTCACATTTTTAATAGTCAAGGATAAGTAGAAAATAATGAATCTAGTCTAATATTAATGTTAGAAACTCTCTGAAACTTAGTCAACTTACTTAATGCATGGTAACTTCCACTGGATATTCTCCTTTTATCACATTGCTCTTCTCCAAACACTTCTTGTTGAGAGTGGTTTGTGTCACAAAAAGCTATAGGAAGAATAAAGACATTGAATTAGAAGCGCAAAGGTTCATTGATTATTTGATATGTAATTGAAGATTGAATTAAAATATTTTGATCATCGATTTTGCAGGAACAAAATTCAGATCTTTGGAATGTCAACTTTTCAACAGTAAATACCGATATTCTCAGATTTTTGTAGTTCTGTAGTCTGAAAGCAGCTTTATTATCTCTTTGTGTTTGATTAAAGTAAGCAATTTGGAAACATTTTTTAGTTGGGGAAAGATTCATTTTCCATATTGCTGATCCTCACGAGGTTTGCAGGAACATTGGAACCTATCTCAGCTATTTTTGGGACAGAGGTGGGGTACACCCTAAATTGGTTGCCAGCCTTTTGTAGGGAACATAAACAACCATTTACAGTCAAACTAACAGGGCAATTTGGGCAATTTTGAGTTTTCACTTAACCTACCATGCATGATTTTGTCATGTGGGAGGAAACCAGAGTACCTGGAGAAATGCAGACAAAAGGAGAAAATTCAAACTCCTCACAGGCAAGGCCCGATTTTAACCCGGGTCCTCAGAATTGTGGCAAATGTGCTAACAAGTCATCTGCTGTACCGCCTAATTTGAAAAACAATGATTAGCTTTTTTTTATTTAATGATTAACCCCATTTTCTGACATTTTACAAACCAAAATTTTGCTTTACTCAGTTGAAATAATATCCCGTTTTTTCGCCTTATTATTACAAATCCAATGAAGTTGGGATGTTGTTAAACAAATTAAAGCAGAATACAATGATTAGCAAATCATATTCAACCTATATTTAGTTGAATATACTGTAAAGACAAAATACCTAACGGTCAAAGTGATAAACTTCCTTTTTAGCAAATAGTCATTAACTTAAAATTTCTTGTCTCCAACACTTTCCAAATAAGCTCGTACAGGGTAGTTTATACCATTCTTGTTATATCATCTTTTCTTTAAACAACATTCAGTCAACATTTGGGAATCGAGGACTGCCCCCTATCCTAGCTTAAAAAAAAGGTGGGGGGTCCCTAACCCTAACCCACATCATGGACTATAATTAACATTGGGCTTGGGCTTCTTTGTAGCGAGTATCAACATCAAACATATGAACTTAAAGGCAACGGGTCTGTAACTAACCTCGTGTTATTTAATATTAATTTATTATTTGAGCCAAAGGTTTAATATAGCATTGTGAAAATAGTTATTTGTGACTGTTTTATCACAAATGTTTTTTATGTGCAAGTAGTTTTAACTTCCTATTTTAACTTGACATCCTGTTTTCACCCTGAAGCCTTACTTTGAAGGGCATACACAGGAACTTGGCCTTTTTGCACAAAATAACGTCACATGGGATCAGTTCATTTTGAAAAGCAAAGTGAACTGTAGATGGCAAGAAAAGAGTAATGAATGGAACTAAATGCTATGTAATTACTTTACCGACCCACCAATGAGAGACAAGGTTGGTGTTTGTGATACTCTTGAGACATTTGTGTGAATATTGTCCCAAGTTCATTGTAATGTAAAGCTGGTACTTTGACTTTGAAGTTTCATTTCAATGTTAAAGGGGAAATCCAGTGCTTTGCATGAACAGTGTATCCACTAGGTCCTGTAATAAGTACCCTATTTTGACAAGTGATGTCAAATCCTCTCTCATTTAATAGTGTTTTGAGAATATTTTTATCGACAATTACAAACTTTCAGGAGCGCTGCTATTTTCGCGAGTCCCATGACCTATATGCGCGGATGTGACGTGTTACGTGCCGTTCCAAATGCTCGATTACATGGGACACCATTATGCCCAGCACTTATTTGTTGGATTTATCCTCATCTGATGAAGAAATAGCAGTATCGGTTGATCGGGAAGACGGAGGAATACTTACATACAGATTTGAACCTGTGGCTGTAATTAATGTTGAATAATCGGATGGTTCTTTGGGCGGAATGACGCGCAGTCTGACTATTCGGAGGGGCGCGCGGGACATAAGGCCCCCGGAGCTCTTGGCCGTCAGCCGCGGATGTTTCGGGAATGACGCGGAGTCTGACGAGCGAGCTCTGGTGGCAGGCCATGAGCCGAGCTTCCAGGCGGCGGAGGTTGTTAGCACCAGATGCCGAAGCTCGGCTAAAGGCTGCCGCCGAAGCTAGGCTAAAGGCTGCCGCCGAAGCTAGGCTAAAGGCTGCCGCCAAAGCTAGGCTAAAGGCTGCCGCAGAAGCTTGGCTAACGGCCTCCGCAGACGTTGAAACTCTACTCGTGGCCCGCTTTCGGCTGCGGCGGAGGCCTTTAGCCTAGCTTCTGCGGCGAATGGCCTCGGCCGCCTGAAAGCTCGGCTCATGGCCCACTGCCTGTAAGCTCGGCTCGCGGCCCGCCTTTGGCAGTGGCGGAGGCCTTTAGCCCTGCTTTGGCATCTGGGGCTAACGGCCTCAGCCGTCTGAAAGCTCGGCTCGTCAGACTCCGCACATTCCCGTCCGAAGAACCATCCGAATATTAAATATTAATTATAGCCACAGGTTCAAATCTATATGGAAGTATTCCTTCGTCTTCGCGATCAACTGATACTGCTATTTCTTCATCAGATGAGGATAAATACGAGAAATCAGCGGTGGGAATAAATGATGTCCCATATAAACGAGCCTTTTTTGCGGCACGGTACACGTCACATCCGCGCACGTAGGTCATGTGACTCACGAAAATGGCAGCGCCCCTGAAAATTTGTAATTGTCGATAAATATCTTCTCAAAGATACTTACAGTATATAATGAGAGAGGATTTAACGTCACATTGAATGAAATTAAACACATTAAAATAGGTTACATATTACGTGACCTGTTGCAGTGATTTCCAACCTTTATAGAGCCAAGGCACATATTTTACAATGGAAAAACCTCACGGCACACCAACAAAAGTAAATATCACCAAAAATGGACTGATTAATTTCTGTATGTACTTCCTGCCATCTAATAGAAGAGGATTATTTTGTTCTGTCTATCATTGTGCCTCACTGGCATAAATAGATGAATAACGATACATTATTTCTTGGAATAAATGTTTGTTTTTAGCAATTACATAAAATTGAATAACTTCCCATGGCACACCCGAAGAGCGCTCACGGCACACAAATGTACCCCGGAACACTGTTTGGGAATCACTGACCCATTGGATACACTGTTCATGCAAAGCACTAGATTTCCCCTTTAAGTTTTTTGTTTTTTCATCATCTCTTATGTTGTTTCAACACTAAAATAAATGGTAAAAATCATCAGTGCAAAAGTACAACCAACCATTTATCTCTCACAGCAAGTTGTCCAGGTCCTGAAGGAGCACCAGGACCACCATACTACCATTACAATCATTAGCATGATGTTCTTTGAGACTGCTAATTTTTTTGCCAGATGTAATGAGATGCACACCCTCTCTTTCATATCGTCAGTCCATATAATACTTTAGTTTAGTTTATAATATAAAGTTTTCTCGTTCTTACAGTTGTGTCATGAACACTAACTTTAACTGAGGCAAGAGAGACCTGCAGTTCCTTTGTGGCATCCTGGATGAGTCAATGCTATTTTCTTGGGATAGTCTTTGTAGGCTGGGCACTCCTGGAAAGTTTCAACACTGTTCCATGTTTTCTCTATGTAAAAATAATGGCTCTCCATATGGTTTGCTGGAATCCTAAAGCTTTAGAAATGGCTTTTAATAACCCATGCCAGACTGATCGATATGTAAATTACTGTATTTCTTGACTGTTGTGTATTTTTTTGGGGCGGTGGGGAGGGATTGTCTCATTTGGTTGCAGCAATTTTGTCTGACTTGATTTTGTCGACCCAGATCCCGTTTTTAATCTCTTGAATGAATAGGTCTGGGGGTAATCATGCTCGGGTATGATCAATGAAAATTAACCACAATTTATGATTAGCCACGATTCATGGTTTAACAAGAGGGGGAGTACTTACATTTTCACACATGGCCAGGTAACTGAATAATTTTTTTTCCCTAATGAATGAAACCATCCATCCATCTTTTACCGGTTATCTGGGTCGGTAGCGGGGTCAGTAGCTTTGGCAGGGACGCCCAGACTTAGCTTTCCCCACCCATTTCATCCAGCTGATCCAGAAGGATCCTGAGGTGTTCCCAAGCCAGCCGAGAGACTTAGTCTCTCCAGCGTGTCCTGGGATGTCACTGCCGTGATTTCCTTCCTGGAAGATGTGTCCAGAACACCTCACCAAGGAGGTGCCTTGGAGGCTTCTGAGTCAGATGCCCCAGCCACTTCATCTGGCTTCTCTTAATGCGGATTAACAGCGGCTCTACTCTGAGCCCGTCCTGGATAACCAAGCTTCTCACTCTTATCTCTAGGGGAGAGCCCAAACACCCTGCGGAGGAAACCCATTTCGGCCACTTGTATCCGGGATGGATGAGGGTAGGAACATAGATCGACCGATAAATTGAGGGCTTCACTTTTGGACTTACCACCTTCTTCACCACAACAGACCCATACAAAGTTCATACCACTTCAAATGCTGCACTGATCCTGCCTGTCAATCCCCTGGTCCATTCTTCCCTCACTTATGAACAGGACCCCAAGATACTTGAAATTCTCCACTTGGAGAGGGCATGCCGGCATTTTCCGACTGAAGACCATGGGCTCAGATTTTGAAGGTGCTTTTTCTCATCCCAGCCGCTTCAGAGTCAGCTGTGAACTGCTTCTTTGATAGTTGGAGATCACGGCTTGATGAAGCCAACAGAACCACGTGATCTGCAAAAATCAGAGATGCAATACTGAGCCCACCAAACCGCACCCCCTCTATACCTCGGCTCTGCCTAGCGATCCTCTCCATAAAAGTTATGAACAGAATCAGTGACAAAAGGCAGCCTTGGTGGAGTCCAACTCTCACCCGAAATTAGTCCATTTTACTGCCGGCAATGCGGACAAAACTCTTGACACCAGTCATACAGAGAGCGAACAGCCTGTATCAGGGGGTTTGGTATCCTGTACTCCTTAATGACCCCCCACAAGACTTCCCGAGGGACGCTATTGAACGCTTTCTTCAAGTCCACAAAACATGTAGACTGGTTAGGCGAACTTCCATGCACTCTTGAGGACCCTGCCGATGGTGTAGAGCTGGTCTACTGTTCCACGACCAGTGCGAATACCACATTGCTCTAACGGACCCTCCTCTCCAGCACCCCTGAATAGACTTTACTAGGGAGGCTGAGGAGTGTGAGCCCTCTGTAGTTGGAAAATTACTCCTGTCCCCATTCTTAAAAAGCGTGACCACCACTCCAGTTTGCCAATCCAGGGGCACTATCCCCAATGTCCATAAGATGTCAAGCAGAGCTTTTATCAACTCTAGTCAAAACCTCATTTATTTTTGCCACACTGAGAAACGTTTTAACCACCTTGGTGACCTCAACCCCTGAAATAGGAGAACTCACCTCAGAAAAACCAGACATGGGAGGGTGTGCCGTTGGAAATGAGGAGGTCTTCAAAGTAGACTCGGCCACCTTCGAGGCTCTCCTCCGGGCCTCGCTCCAGAGGAAGGGGGGGCTCGGTGACCTGGATATGGGTTAAGGGAAACCTAGATATAACATTAGTATTTGTCATAGGGTTTTATGGAGTTGTACTCAGTCTGGTCCTTCATGTAGGATCTTTTTGCCGTGGGTGATC
This sequence comes from Syngnathoides biaculeatus, assembly GCF_019802595.1. Lineage (NCBI taxonomy): Eukaryota > Metazoa > Chordata > Actinopteri > Syngnathiformes > Syngnathidae > Syngnathoides > Syngnathoides biaculeatus. The sequence goes on along the minus strand of NC_084645.1, from coordinate 9,472,724 downwards.
CTACCAGGGGCGTCACACCCAGACAACTTAGCTATTAGGATTACTGGGACACACAAACTCTTCCACCACAATAAAGTGAGGGCTGAAGGAGTGGATTAATTAAACTACAGTTAAAAAACAACATTTTAAGTTCACTTGGGATATACTTGTCTATCTACATTTGTTTAGTGATCATAACATTGAAAAACTATGCAAACATATAGAAGGGCCATGCTTTTTCACGGCATTGGACATCGGGCGAGTCTTGTCAAAAAAAAAAAAAAGAAATCATAAGCCGGATTTCCAGCACCAATGCCAGAGTAGTTTAGGCTATTAATAAATAGTTGACTTTCCCTAAATTTTCCCACTTGTGTGCATCCACTGAGCCAGCACCTTACTGCTTTTGTGAGCAGCATCCTGAGTGTCACCACAACAATGACACCTCCACAAAAAAAAGTCTCTGTTGTAGTTATGGAACGATAACCAACCTTATTCTGTTTTTGATTGGCTACTGGCTTCCACCAAGAAGAGACTCATACTTTTAGGGGACAATGATTTGCTCAAGCACTTCAGCACCACAGTCTCAGACATGGGACACACATTAAACGAGATCTAGGTTTGCAATAATTCTTCGTTTGATTAACAGTTTCATCCATTAATAAATTGTTAGTTGCAGGCATCCCTATGTTGATGCTATCTGAAATTAAATGATGTGCAATGCTGTAATGTAAACAAAGTTTCAATTGGATATGATCCTATTTTGATATGATTAGATTCTTTAATTTCAAAGTAATAGTTCAAGTGGAGTCTATTCAGTGGATAACGTGTACACCCCTTGTTCAAATGCCCATTTTTTTGCGGTATTAAAAGAATAGGGTAATTTTTTTTCAAAACTTTTTTTGAGCATAGTGTGATGTATAACCTCAACATCTCAGTTGGGGAAAACAGACAAGGGGAAGTGAAAATAAAGAACATAGATAATGTGGTTGCACATGTGTGCACACCCCTTTATAACTAAGGATGTCGCTGTGTTCAGAAAGATGAAAGCCTTCTAAAGAAAAACATTCAAGAACAGTAGAGTGAAGATAATAATTATTTGAACCTGCTATATTGCAAGGTCTACCACTTAGAAATCATGGAGGGGTCTGAAATTTTCATCGTAGGTGCATGCCCACTGTCAGCGCGATAATCTAAAAAGAAAAATCCAGAAATGTATGATTTTTTTTTTAATTTTATTATTTTTTTTTTAGAAATTTATTTGTGTGATAGAGCTGCAAATAAGTATTTGAATACCCGAGAAAACCAATGTTAATATTTGGTACAGTAGCCTTTGTTTGCAATTACAGAGGTCAAACGTTTCCTGTAGTTGTTCAGCAGGTTAGCTCACACTGCAGGAGGAATTTTTGGCCCACTCTTCCACACAGATCTTCGATAGATCAGACAGGTTTCTGGGTTGGAAAAACACGGAGTTTCAGCTCCCTCCAATGTTTTTCTATTCCGTTTGGTTCTAGAGACTGGCTAGGGCACGCCAGAACCTTGATATGCTTCTTACGGAGCCACTCGTTGGTTTTCCTGGCTGTGTGCTTCGGGTCATTGTCATGTTGAAAGACCCAACCACGACCCATCTTTAATGCTCTGACTGAGCGAAAGAGGTTGTTCCCCAAAATCTCATAATTACATGGCTGCGACTAACCTCTCCTTATTACAGTGTAGTTGCCTTGTCCCATGTGCAGAATAACACCCCATGCTTCACAGTAGGGATGGTGTTCTTGGGATGGAACTCATCATTCGTCTTCCTCCAAATATTGTTAGTGGAATTATGAGTAATTAGTTGCATTTTGGTCTCATCTGACCACAAACCTTTCTCCCATGACTACTGTGTATCATCCAAATGGTCAATGGCAAACTTAAGACAGTCCTTGACATGCTGGTTTAAGCAGGGGAACCTTCCGTGCCATGCATGATTTCAAACCATAACGTCTTAGTCTATTACCAACAGTCACCTTCAAAATGGTTGTCCCAGCTCTTTTCAGGTCATTGACCAAGTCCTGTGGTGTAATCCTGGGCTGATTCCTCACTTTTCTAAGGATCATTGAGTGGTATCCGGTATGGGGCTCCACTCCGATTGAGATTGTCTGTCATGTATAGCTTCTTCCATTTTCTAATGATAGCTCCAACAGTGGACCATTTTTCACCAAGGTGCTTGGCAATTTCTCCGTAGCCCTTTCCACCCATGTGGAGCTGTACATTTTTGTCTCTGGTGTTTTTGGACAACTCTTTGGCCTTGGCCATGTTACAAGTTTGAGTCTTACTGATTGTATGGGGTGGACAGGTGTATATATGCAGCTAACGACCTCACACAGCTGCATCTGATTCAGGAAAATATATGGAGTGGCGGTGGACTTTTAAAGCCGGACTATCAGGTCTTTGAGGGTCAGAATTCTTGCCGATAGACAGGTGTTCAAATACTTATTTGCAGCTGTATCACACAAATAAATCTTTAAAAAAACATACATTGTGATTCCTGGATTTTTTTTCCAGATGATCTCTCTCACAGTTGACATGCACCTACGATGAAAATTTCAGACCCCTCCATGATTTCTAAGTGAGAGAACTTGCAATATTGCAGCGAGTTCAAATACTTATTTTCTTCACTGTACATTTTGCAAAAACACTGGTGGTTGTGTGTGGTCCAGACTTCAATACGATGCAATGTGTAATAATTTGAAGTAGACTGCACTGAAGATGCCCATGTAATATGACAGATTTAGAGCGCATTTGTAAAAGTGAGCAAATATTACCACGTCAATATCTGCCATGCTGTCTCCTACCCAAAAAGACAGTGCTGTGGTAAAATGGTATACACACATAAATACAACCAACTTGGATGTTTTATTTTCGTCCTTAAGCGATTTCCGTTGTTTTCCAGTTGAGTTGGACGCGTAATAGGTTTCATTAAAGGTGGAATTTCTTTTTAAATGATTTAATGTGATCAAATGTTTTCCATCATAAAAAAAAATTATTTGAATAACTGACAACTACACAACTTGAACCTCGTCTATAAAATATCAAAACTGTTCAAAAGCTGATATCTGCTGGTTTGTCATGTTTTTTGAAGTATACCCGATCTGCCGGTCTGAGCCTGTGTGACTGTTCTATGAGTTGGGGAAGCCACTGGCTCCCCAGAGGCATTTTTTTTCCCAAACTAAACTGACTGTGGTGATTTTTTTCATCATCAGTTGTCGGCGTGTGAAACCCAAGAACAACCTTCAGTACGTTTTTGTTTGGCTTTTCCACAGCAGGACTTTACACCTTATTACACCTTGCCATGCTGAATGAATTGTGATTAAATGGGTCTTGAACAATGTTCACAGTCCCAATTCAACATTTATGAAATGAGTAGATGGATGTAGATATGTGTAATATTCCCACGTCTTCATCTTTCTATGTCAGTATAAAATAACTGAATGCCAGATTGTACTACTCACTTTCTGCTAAAACCTTCATGCTACTTTGCTTGCCAATTCCAGGCGTGTGTAAATCACAAAACACCCTTCCCGTGCTGTGGCAAGTATGTGTCTTCCAATATTGTTGCTGGTACATTTGATTGACAATTGATTTGAATTTAGTTACTAGTAATAATAGTTGGCAGCACGGTGGATCAGCTCGAAAGGGTTGGCGTCACAGTTCGGAGGTCCTGGGTTCAATCCCGGCCCCACCTGTGTGGAGTTTGCATGTTCTCCCCGTGCCTGCGTGGGTTTTCTCTGGGCACTCCGGTTTCCTCCCACATCCCAAAAACATGCAACATTAATTAGACACTCTGAATTGCCCCTAGGTGTGATTGTGAGTGTGGCTGTTTGTCTCGATGTGCCCTGCGATTGACTGGCAACAATTTCAGGCTATACCTCATTCACAGTGGTTTGACGGGGTCGAGCATGAAAAATCGTAGAATTTGTTACAAGTAGAAATACATAGACATTCTCAGCACACATGAAAACCAATCCAACGCACTGAACCAGAGCCTGACTTTTTTTTTTTTTTTCCCAACACAGAACCACAAGGTCTCCTGCTAGTTTACCTGACTCCACCCCCCTTCGGCTCTTAAAGGGGTACACTCATAATTAAACATCCTCCACCCACACAGTCTGGGCAACGAAGAGCAGAGATACATGCTGCTTGTGTTTTCTCTTAATAATAATGGTAAAAGTAAAAAAAAAAAAAAAAAAAGTGCTGTTGCTTTAATAAATGTCGGGGTATGTGAATAATAGAAGAAAAAGGGGCGAAACTGCATGAGATTTTCTCTTTTTTTTTGAGTAAAAAAGGTCTTGAAGCCAAAGTAGAAACTACAGGATGAGATGGTATATAATGTTAAAATTCCTCCTTGGCAAAGCCTAATCCAGGATGAAAGGACCAACAACACAGTGCACAAAAAGCTAATTCTTTATTTCAAAGGTCAAGTGTCATCCCTATAAACATTCTAAAATATATATTGTAATGAAAAATACATATAACATTCACTTCAATGTCTATACAAAAAAATAAATATGAGCGGAGAGCGCGTCGTCCATGCGCAAAGTTGCAGAAGTGTCATTCTTCGACATCCAAGTGGTCACCATATTGCTGCGTCCCCTGTCCGTGATGTCGCCCTGACATTCGCCAATGAAAACATGCGGTGGACCCTACTATGGGAGACGAAGATGCCCCTTCTGACACAAGCTCTTTTTGAAGAAGAGAACATTTTACAACCGAGTGAAGAGACCAGGGCAATATTACCCTATTGTTTTGAGCCATATTCAGATGATATGCGATCACGGCGGAACCGCCTCCCTGTCCGATCAACCTCCGTGGTCCGTGGCTCATTTTCGGCACTGATGTGTGTTATCATGGAGCCGAACTGGGCTGCTTCAGGGCATTGTTCATAGCCGCCGCCGTCCGCGATGAACAACACCATCGTCGCTTTACGGCATTGTCGTCGCATGCAGCTGACTGCGGCATTGTCTGCAGAGTTCTTCCTTCGCCGGTAAGCCCGACGCCGTTTTTTTTTTTTTTTAGTAGCTGTATACACACCTCCCTGTCATTTATAACCCACAAAGCACTCATCCTCTGCACCTGTGCAATCCAATTTTCACGACGAACTGGGTCTCTTGCGAACTTATGAAGGGTAAATCCATCCTCCCGAGTGTTCAAGCAATGTCCAGTAATGCAACGAGGTGGCATTTTGGCTAACACGAAGGAACAACGAGGTACCTTCCCGGAGGTAAAACTAATAGAAACAAACGAGTCCACTTGAGAGCGGTCCTGCCACGTACGTCACTTCCTGCATCTTCTCGAAAACAAATCCCTCGAGAGGATTTTCATGGCGGGAGTTACAAAAAGCTGTATACGTCAAAATCATGTTTTGTGGTTGGGGGAAAAAAAAACCTCATTGGTCCATGTCGGCAGCCGTTTTTTTCTTTCATAACATACTAAAAATCATGCATTTCACGACAGTGGCCCTTTAAATATCAGAGACAACATAACATTAACCTTAAAACTGGGAGCATCATTCAGCTTTCAACATGCATTGCCAAAGATATTCTGGGATATAACACAGGTAATGTTTCAGTATCTAACTATAATAAATATGAAATTGTGATTTAATTTGATTTGATCTGAGTTCTAACAGACTAGTCTGTCCATATATCTAAATGCAAATGGTCATTTTCTCCCGTGGTACTGCGTTATCTTGAAGTTGAAAACTTTTCTTCTTTCCATACTTTAGGAAGAGATAGATCTACTGCTACCTTTCATTAATTGATTGACAATAGATACTGCCGTAAATTACACTAGATTATAACAATACATCATGATGAAATAAAATTATTTGATTATATGAATATTTAATTTTGAAATTGAATATCTGTTGACCTCTGTCTCAGTGCAATGTCAATAAATTATGATTATGGTATTAGGTAACTACATATTCGGGTATAACAACTCAGTAAGTTATTTTAAGGTCTTGAGATTCCATCCTTAATCACATCTGCAACTTTATCTGCGGGCATGACGAACCACACCTGTATATTTTTCAAATGTGAGTGACTGGTGTACCCTGCCTCCTGCCTGTTTACAGCTGAGATAGGCTCCAGGACTCCCCGCGACTCTTGTGAGGATAAGCGGCCAAGGGAATGGATGGATGGATGGTAATAATAGTTGATGCAACCAAATTTTGATTACATACAGATTTGTAGTATGAGGAGCTAAACTCAAGTCTGTAGATGTTTTTCATTTAATTTAATTGAATGGGCTTTGCCATTTTAAGATTTTAACTTTTGAAGTCTATTCTGGTTTAATTTATGGCATACACAGAACTTGTGCCTTATGGTTTACAATTTCCTTGTACACTGCTTGATTTATGATGTTACTCTGTGAGACTGACCCACGACATTACAACAGGCTTCACTCATCCCCTATTCCATTCTTGTAGTTCCCCTTTACTGTAAGAGTGCCATGTTGGATCAGGCTTTTAGATGCACTGTAATTGCTACAGCTCTAAAACCCAGAACCTTTTTTTGTTGTTTTAAACCATGTACATGCGGTCCTCAGAACTGTGAGGCCAATGCTCTCGCGAGTTGCAGCACGGTGACTTCCAGACTACTGCAAGCAAATTAAACTTTGTTTTAAAAAAAGTTCAGATTAAATGGAATACAGAAACCTTAATATATCTCTTGACATTATTTTGAACAGGTCTGGAGGTAATCAGGCTTAGGTTTTATCAGTGAAAATTTATCAAACATTGTGATTAGACGCAATTAATTCATGATGTTTTGCGGCATTGTGGTGTAGCTGTAGAGCATTGGCCTCACAGTTCTGAGGACAGGAGTTCAAATCCTGGCCACACCTGTGTGGAGTTTGCATGTTCTCCCCGTGCCTGCTTGGGTTTTCTCTGGGCACTCTGGTTTCCTCCTATCCATCTTCTAATGCTTTTCCGGTCAGGTCGCAGGGGGAGTAGCTTCAGCAGGTATATCCAGTCTTTCCTTTCCCTAGCCACTTCATCCAGCTCTTCCGGAGGGATCTCGAGGCGTTCCCAGGACAGCTGAGAGACAATCTCTCCAGTGTGTCCTGGGTCGTCCCCAGGGTCTCTTTCTCAGAGGGATTTGACCAGAACACCTAACCAGGGAGGCATCCAAATCAGATGCCCCAGCCACCTCATCTGGCTCCTCTCATTGCGAAGGACCAGCGGGTCAACACTGAGTCCTTCCTGGATGACCGAGTTTCTCACTCTATCTCTAAGGGAGAGCCCGGACACCCTGCAGAGGAAACTCATTTCGGCAGTTTGTATCTGGGATCTTGTTCTTTTGGTCACAACCCATAGCTCGTGACCATAGGTGAGGGTAGGAACGTAGATTGACTGGTAGATTGAAAGCTTCGCCTTTCGACTTAACTCCCTCTTCACAACAATGGACCGATACAAAGTCTGCATCGCTGCAGATGCTGTACCGATCTGGCTGTTGATCTCCGTATCCATTCTTCCCTCACCCGTGAACAAGGCCTCAAGATACTTGAACTCCTCCACTTGGGGCAGGATCTTATCCCTGACCTAAAGAGGGCATGCCACCCTTTTCTGGTTGAAGGGCCATGGTCACAGATTTGGAGGTGCTGATTCTCATCCCAGTCGCTTCACACTCTGCTGTGAACCGCTGGAGTGAGTTTCCTCCCACATCCCAAAAACCTGCATTAAATAGAGACTCCAAATTGCCCCAAGTTGTGATTGTGAGTGCGACTGTTGTCTGTGTCCATGTGCCCTGCGATTGGCTGGCAAAACAGTTCAGGGTGTACCCTGCCTCCTGCCACATGAAAGTGCGGATAGACTCTCGCACTCCTGCGACCCTTGTGAGGATATCTGCGTCAGTAAATGAATGAATAATTCATGATTTTACAAGGGGGTAATTACATGTTCTTATCGGTTCACACAGGTATTGGAAATCACATTTTAAAAATATTTTAAATTGACATTGATTTTATATATATATATATATATATATATATATATATAATATATATATATATATATAATTTATATTTATATTTATTTGATCATCTTAAACATTAAAGTGGGAAACTGCAAAAATATAAGAATATGAAAAGTGGGCCACTACTTATTTACGGCGCTGCACCCATGCAGAGCCTCCTCAATGCACATTTAATACATTTGAGATTCTTGATAATATGCAGGCGTGAGAAGATCTTTGGTGTTGGAGTCAAAGCATCTAGGTGTGAAAAGCTTGAAATTTTTGCACCAGGTGTTCTCTGCATTCTTTTAAAGAAGTGTTACAACGAAAACATTGTTGGACTTATTGTGACTGGTGTTGTTTACTTTTTCACTTTTTAGGTATGGCCTCAGAAGTCTTGATTCAGCCATCACACTTGCACTCAGCTCAAACAAGTGCCTTAGGAACCAGTAACAGCAAGCACAAAGAAGAAGCCCATTGCAGTAATAACACCACTAGAGCCTTTCCCATACTACCCCCACCTAAAACATATGTGATTGGAGTAAACTACGGAATTGCCTACCCCAACAACGTGATCCCATCAACAATTGATGACTTTGAAAGACTGCACAGGTCAACAGCAGTTAATGAAAGTGAGGCGTGCACTGTGGAGGGTAGAGGAAAAGACCTTGCTGGGATTGACTATCAGGGGTCTCTTTGCCACAGCAAAGGACCACAACAAAGGAGAATATTTAGAGAGGAAAGGAACAAAAACGAAGCAGGTGGGAGACATGTAAACCTAGACTCAGGTGTGACCCAAAGATGCAAACAAAAGAGAGGTGAAGTTGTAGAACTACAGCAGGGTAACAACTGTGTTGGAACCATGCAAATAGTTAAGGAGGTATGTGATCCACCTTCACTACCTGCTTCAACGACAATGTTGCAAACTAGTACGCGGAATCATGATGTTGCTAGAGTAGGGGGTAAGGCAACCCTGCCTCCTCAAGACAAGGTTGTGGAATCGACTGGCTTTGGGAATGAGATGAATGGGACAAAAATCAGGTCAAACATCACTTCAGAGGTGATTGCTACTGCAAACAGATCCGGGACAGCAGATGGTGACTATCAGTTAGTTCAGCACGAGGTTCTCTGCTCATTGAAGCACAGCTATGAGGTTTTGGAGTTTCTTGGGCGTGGCACCTTTGGTCAGGTGGTTAAATGCTGGAAGAGGGGAACGAATGACGTGGTGGCTGTCAAAATACTGAAGAATCACCCATCATATGCACGTCAGGGACAAATTGAGGTGGGAATTGTATGTTGCAATTTTATTTTGAGTAATATTTTGTAAGAAACGACTTATTTTAACAATTCTGAATGTGAACATTTTGTTCTCAGGTGGAGATACTTGCTCGATTAAGAAGTGAGAACGCAGATGAACACAACGTGGTGCGTGCTTTGGAATGCTTTCAGCATCGCAGTCACACCTGTTTGGTGTTTGAGATGCTGGAGCAGAACCTCTATGACTTCCTAAAGCAGAACAAGTTCAGCCCACTGCCGCTCAAAATCATCAGGCCTATCCTGCTGCAGGTAATGTGGCAAGTTAAAAAGTGTGCCTAAAGCCAGTGTAGAAAAAAACCCTCAATATAATTCATATGCGGTGTTCCCACATTATTCGGAGGGGTTACATTCCTTACACCCCCGCGAATAACAAAAATCTGCTAATAATGGATGCAGTACTAATACACATTGCCTACACTGTCTCACCATGCATACTAGCCCGCGTTTTAGCGTGTATGTAACCTACCATATGACGCAGCTCACGAGGCAGTGAGGAGCAATTACATTTCATATCTGTAAGCAGAAGAAGCATGCATTTTAAACACAATTTACATGACCTAGCATGCTTTAATTGAGGTCCCGAGTGATTTGCTAGTTATGGTATTCTGTTTGCTGTGGTGTGATAATGTGAGTGTGTACAACTTTGTCAGTAATGACCTGCCTACATAGGAAGGGTATGGGGCAATGTAAGCTTCTTCTGCTTACAGATGTGAAATGCAATTGTTCCTCACTGACTCGTGAGCAGCATCAAATGGTAGCTTACATACATGCAGGAACACTTGCTGGCATGCATATCAACAATGTAACCATTGTGTTTACTGTAAGTCTACTTTGTTGGACAACTCAGACAACATTTGCAAATGTTGGAACTTAGTGTGCACATAAGGCGCCATGTCTAATGTGGCGCCTCGTCTCTAAGGAAGAGAATAGCTTTACAGTCGTGAAAATAGGGTCAATGAAAAAAAAAAAATAGAGACCAAAATCTGCGAATATGCTGTGCCGTGAACATGGTACCGCAAATGGGCAGGGGTACACGCTCTCACTTTCTGTAACTCAAAGTAAAGGTTGGTATTCTTTGTTTTTGCAGGTAGTAACCGCTTTAAAGAAACTGAAGTTGATGGGTTTGATCCATGCTGACCTGAAGCCAGAGAACATCATGCTAATTGACCCGTCCAAGCAGCCATACAGAGTTAAGGTTATTGATTTTGGCTCAGCCAGCCATGTCTCAAAGGCCATTTGCTCCACCTATCTACAGTCCAGATACTACAGGTAAGGCACATTTAATAGATTTGGTTAAAGCTGTACATGTAGTTGTTAATGACAGACTTCCATACTATACTTACAAGTGTTGTGAAAAAGTATTCACCCTCTTCCTGATTCTGTTTTTACATTTCAAATCATCAAACCAATTTTATTATCACTCAGAGATAACCCAAGGAAATACAAAATAGAGTTTTCAAATAACAATTCAAATTTATTAAGGCAGAATATAAACCCAAATGTTTTTTACCCTGAGGGAAAAAGAAATTGCCCCCTCAACCTAATAACAGCTCGTGCTACACCCTTGACAAAAATAACTGAAATCAAGTGTTTGTGATAATTGTTGATGTCTTTCACATCGCTCTGGAAGAATTTTGTCCCACTCTTCATTGCATAATTTTTTCAACTCTGCCATATTGGAGAGGTTTCTAGCATGAACTGCCCGTTTAAGGTCACACCACAGCATCTCAATTGGATTTAAATCCGGACTTTGACTTGGCCACTCCAAAACCTTAATTTTGTATTTTTTTATCCATTCAGAGGTGGACTTGCTGGTGTGTTTTAGATCGTTGTTCTTCTGCATGGTTCAACAGCCGTTGAGTTTGAGGGCACGAACCGATGGCCGAACGTTCTCCTTCAGGATTTTTTGGTAGATATTAGAATTCATTCCTCCATGAATCACAGCATGTTTTTCTGGTCCTGAGGTAGCAGAGCAGCCCCAGACCATTACACAGCTACCACCATGCTTCACTGTTGAGATAATCTTCTTTTTTGAAAATGCAGCGCCATTTTTACGCCAGATGTAACAGGCCGCACACCTTCCAAAAAGGTAAATTTTTTATTTGTCATTCCACAGAATGGTTCTCCTACAGTCTTGAGGAACATCATGATATTTTTTCGTGAATGTGAGACGAGCTTTTGTATTCTTTGCTGACATTAGGGATTTTTGTCTGGGAACCCTCCCATGGATGCCATTTTTGACCAGTGTCTTTCTCGTGGTGCAATCATGAACACTGACTTTACCTGAGGCCAGTGAGGCCTGCAAGTCTTTGAATATTGTTCAAGGTTCTTTTTTAACCTCCTGGATTTGTAGTCGTCGCACTCTTAGAGTAATTTTAGTTGGTCGTCCACTCTTGGGAAGGTTAGTCACTCTCCCCAGTTTACTCTATTTGTGGATATTGGCTTTGACAGTGGTTCAATACAGCCCCAAATCCTTGGAATTGGCTTTGTAACCTTTTACAGAATATTTTTTTTCTCATTTCTTGAATTTCTTTGGATCGTGCCATGATACATTGGTTCTTGAGATCTTGTAGTCTAATTCACGTTCTCTGACATTCTATTCAAGTGATTTCTTGCTTCAACAAGTATGTTGCTAATCTGGTTTGGGTATGGCTTGTGAAATTGACGTCAACATTCCCAAATTTGTGGTAAGATGTGCGAGGAAATTATATCTCATCGGACCTTCTCAACCTCACACCCCAGCTTGGGCTCCTTCGCTGCCAGAGAGGTGACCTTACATGTACGTAGAGCAAGTTTCTGTAGATGGAGCTCGATCGACTTCGGTCACCGCCAAGCTCACACTGCACCCGACCACTATGGTCCCTCCTACAGGTAGTGACCAAATAGGAACTGGAACCCACAATACCCTTTCAGCCTGTGCCTGGTTGTACCGCGATATCTTTCTGTCAAAACTCGTGATCCCCAGTGTGGTGTTTTCATGACCACTATTTTCAGAATGATGGTGATAGAGCAGGCAGGATTATGTGCATCTGCACAATGTTATCATTTGTGACTGTGTCTAAAATCTTTTTTTTTTTCTTTTTTTTGGGCGTCTGTGCAAGACATAAAGGAAAAACAGGCAAAATGTCCACAAAAGTAGAGGCATAAATTTAGGGATGCACAATATTAGAAAAAAATACCACTAACTGCAAAAATGCTTAATTTTTCATTTTCATTTCAGAATTAGAAAAGTCTATTTCCCAACGATCTAAACAACACACAATGAATTTCTCTTTAGTAGTTTAACCTGCCCTAGTACGACATGCATGTTGCGTATGAAAAACAATAGACAGTCAATTGACAGAGAACATCTTTTTAACTCAGCTGTGTAAAGTTGTGCAAATAATGCAGTCTTCCCAGCATTTAGAGACGTTAGAATACCCTTTACAGTGATAGTCCAGTGGCATGACCATTGTGCAAAGGGTGTCAAGACTTCAAGGAGTGTGTGAAGTTTAAAGTAACTAGTAGTCCGATAGTCTATAATATATAATGCTAATTGGTCAGCAGGATATGACAACAACAAACTCGAGGCAGAAAATTGGCACCATGTTGTAGTGGAGTTGTAAATTAGCTGTTCAAGAAATTATTTCTAAGAGGGATGAAGCTGTTGGAATGCCTGCTTGTTTTGATGTGCATTGATCAGTAGCACCTACCGGATGGAAGGACCTGATGGCCAGAATGTGAAAGGACCAATAGGATCCTGCCTGCTCTTGTCCTACTTCAGGTTGCGTGAAAGTCCTGAAGGGTGAGAAGGGTGGTGCCGACAATCTGTTCAGCAGTTTTGATTGTCTGTTGCAGTCGGAGTTTGTCATTTTTTGTGGCAGGCCCAAACCAGACTGTGATTGAAGTACACGATACTGATTCGGTGACTGCTGTGTAGAACTGTCTCAGCAGCTCCTATGGCAGGCTATTCTTCAGAAGCCATAAGAAGTACATCCTTTGGTGAACTTTTTTGAGGAAGGAGTTGTTTATCTTCAACTTCAGGTCCTGTTAGACTGTAATTACAAGGAGATTGAAGGTCTCGACAGTTGCACATCGTGAGAAGCACCTGTGGTGAAGGATGCCTCCTGAAGTCCACAATCATCTCAACCGTCAACAGTCAAGAACAGAGCAGTGGGGAAAGGACACCACCTTGGGGTGCCCTGCTGCTGATAGTGCATGTGGATAAGGTGGTTTTCCCCAGCTTGACGCTATGGGATCCTGCTCATCTGGAAGTTTTAGATCCACTGGGAGATGACAGGCTAGACGCTGAGCTGGATAACCCTGGAGGATAGGAGTTTGGGGATGATGTTTTAATGTAGAGCAGAAGCCCATGAACAGGATCCTAGCAGAGCTTCTCACGCTGTTAAGATGTTCAAAAAGGAAGCACAGACCTCTTAGCTTGGTAGGCAAACTGCAGTGTGTCCAGCTAGGGACCTGCGATGCCCTTGAAGTGGTCCAGCACAAGGCTTTCAAGGGACTTCATGACCACAGATGTCACGGCAACAGGACTGTAGTCAATTATACCTGAGATTACCGGTTTCATGGGAACTGGGATGATGGTGGAGTGTTTGAAGCAGGTTGGTACTTCACACAATTCTAGAGACCTGTTTGAAATATTTGTGAAGACAGGAGCAAGTTGGTCTACGCAGACTTAGAGGTAGGATAGGGACACAAGGTCCGGACCCGCCGCTTTGTTTATCTTTTATTCTTGAAGATCTGCCTCATGTCCCTTTCATGGATGTTAAACAGTACAGTGGACAGTGGTGCCACTTGGTGGGTGCGTGGAGTGAAACTGTCCCGTTCAAATCTGCAGTAAAAGCTCTTTAGGTCGGGGGCTAGCTCATTCTTTTTTTCTACTGGGGGGAGCGTTGCTTGTAATAAATGAGCATTTGTAATCCATGCCAGACTGATTTGGAGTCATTAGCGCCAAGATGTTTTTCCAGTTTAGTTGCATATTCCCTCTTTGCAATGTTAATTTCTTTAGTCAGCATGTTTCTTGTGCGATTGTAGAAGGCCCTATCCCCACTATGATATGCCCCCTCTTTAGCCTGGCGGAGTTGCTCAAGTCTGGTTGTAAACCAAGGCTTGTTGTTATTGAACGTGTGGAAAGTTTTGTTGGTACACACAACTCCTCACAGAAACTGACATAAGTAGTAACAATATCCGTAAATTCATCATGGCTGCTCACTGAATTTTCAAAGATACTCCAGGCTGTGCAATCAAAATATCTTTGAAGTTCTAATTTTGCCTCATTCGTCCGCTTTTTAACTGATTTTATCAAAGGCTTTTTGCGCTTAAGTGCTTGCCTTTAGGTAGGTATTAAATCAAGTAAGCAGTGATCAGAGGAACCCAGGGGAGCGTGGGGAATTGCGCAATATGCGTGTTTAATGGAACTTTAGCAGTGGTCTCTAGAGTTTTTTTTCCCACATCTGACATTTTACATGCTGCTTATATCAATCAACCAGAACAATGTATTTCACACAATTTTTTTTCTTCAGTGAATATATATAAAAAATCTGAACATAAAACAAGACCGAGAAAGTTTTTTCGAGGAAAAATATTTTACAAGCTTTACTGTACAGCAGGGGTCAGCAACGCGGTGCCCGCGGGCGACTGGTAGCCTGCGAGGACCATATAAGGCACCCCTGAGGTATGTTCTAAAAATACCATAGGCCACCAATTGTTACTATTTGTGCTTTGAATTCTGAATCTGACTTGCTGAAGTGAATTAAAATTTTAAAATACCTATAATGTAATTTACTACAATAAATCAAAACAAAAATATTTTATGTCCGTGTAATGAACTGAGTCTGAAATTTGCCACAAACAGGTCACGTAGCCCTTCATACGATTGCTGTTCATGAAGTAGCCCTAAGCCTCAAAAAGGTTGTTGAGCCCTGCTGTACAGAATTTATTGTATACAAAAGTGCATGAACAAGTGAGGCTCCCACACTTGCACTTTTTTCCTCCAAATTCTCCTACTCTACCATTTGCTTACTACTCCAGGTTTTTATTACCTTGTGCATAAAATCTAGCAAAGTTTCATCCATATATGAATTTCATCCTTCGGTGCCAGTGATTGGGATCTTGTGTGGTTGTCATTCGCCTTGAAACCAATTTCTTCTTCTGCTTAAAGCACAACCAATACAGTTTAAAAATCTAACTATTACAATAATAATACATTGAAATTGCTGATGTGGAAAAAAAATTCAATTAACTTTTTTTTGCACTGAATCGAATGGGAGTCGAAGATCTGCTGGATGCATAACCTGTAAGATTGAAAAAAAAAAACACATTCGATTACTAGAGAACAGGATTTATTGATAATTTGCAACGGTAAAAAAGCATTACATCATCACGTTCGTAGAAGAAATTTGACTCATGGGTGTTGAATTCCCGCAAGATGGATCAAATGGAAATTTCAAATCAGCACAAGAAACATGCTTTCTTTTTAAATATGAAAAAAAACTTTGGCTCTGATTGGTTCTTATCAAAGCATCTGCTAGCATTAGTTGTGCAATCTTTGGGTGGGTAGGGCGCCTAGCATTCAAAGCAACATTGTATCCTTCAATAATGCTATGTTAAAATTCGTGTTCCTTAAAAGAGTTTGATCTGGGGTTATTGATACACATTGAAGGTGCATCCGCTTCATTTACCCCACATTGATATGCTCCTTCCACCTGGGTCCTCCTCAGTGGGTCAAAGGCATACTCGTGTCCAAGATGTGCTGTGAACAGTCGTAGACAGTGGGGCAAAATCCGTCCCTTTAGTGTCATTGTGAAGTACAATTCACCAAGCATTGGATTCTTGGACCACTTATAGCAAATGAGAGCTAAAAGTGGATGTGGATGAAAACAAAAAGTCCTTTATGGAAGAGTGGCAAGAAGAAAGCCATTTCTCAAAGAAATCTATAAAAAGTCTCATTTAAAGTTTGCCACAAGTCACTTGGAAGACACACCAAACATGTGGAAGAAGGTGCTGTGGTCAGATGAAACTAAAATCGAACTTTTCGGCCAGAATGCAAAATATGTTTGGCGTGAAAGCAACACAGCTAATCACCCTGAACACACCATCCCCACTGTCAAACATGGTGGTGACAGGCTCATGGTTTGGGCCTGCTTTTCTTCAGCAGGTACAGGGAAGATGGTTCAAATTGATGGGATGATGAATTGAATTTAATTCAAATTGCCAAATACAGGACCATTCTGGAAGAAAACATGTTGGAGTCTGCAAAAGACCTGAGACTGGGATGGAGATTTATCTTCCAACAGGACAATGATCCAAAACATAAAGCCAAATGTACAATGGAATGGTTCACAAACATATCCAGGTGTTAAAATGGCGATGTCAAAGTCCAGATCTGAATCCAATCGAGAATCTGTGGGCTGAGCTGAAGACTGCTGTTAACAAACCCTCTCCACCCAACCTCACTGAGCTTGAGCTGTTTTGCAAGAAGGAATGGGAAAGAATTTCAGTCTCTCGATGTGCAAAACTGATAGAGACATACCCCAAGCGACTTGAAGCTGTAATTGCAGCAAATGGTGGCACTACAAAATATTAATGCAAGAGGGCCGAATAATATTGCACGCCCCACTTTTCTGGTTTTTATTTGTTAAAAAAAATATAAAATATCCAATAAATTTCATTCCACTTCACGTTTGTGTCCCACTTGTTGATTCAGGATTCTTCATTTTATGTCTTTGTTTGAAGCCTGAAATGTGGCGAAAAGTTGAAATGTTCAAGAGGGCCGAATACTTTCACAAGGCACTGTAGTAGAGGAGGACCTTATGCTAGAAAGTTTGCAACCCAGTCTGGTGACATCACTGGTCTAGTTTTTGGTCTGACCAAAAAATTGGGCAATGAGAGATGAAGAAAGTTTTAAACCATATGTCAACAATCTAGTGCTATATTATTCTGTTGTTGAACATCTTCAACAATTGTCTTCTAACATATTTAATGCATTTGG
This sequence comes from Syngnathoides biaculeatus, assembly GCF_019802595.1. Classification (NCBI taxonomy): domain Eukaryota; kingdom Metazoa; phylum Chordata; class Actinopteri; order Syngnathiformes; family Syngnathidae; genus Syngnathoides; species Syngnathoides biaculeatus. The sequence continues at coordinate 9,455,450 of NC_084645.1, read as the reverse complement.
AAAAAAAAACCCCAAGGGCCAAGCCCAGATTTTATTTGCCCCCCATCCCCCTATCACTGGATAGCACAAAATCACATTTTTCATTAAAATATGCTTAAAATAGGCCATCTTATCTCAAGACAAATGAATTAAGTGAACTATTCAGTAAAAAGACATCAAAAATTGTCCTTTTCCCCACATTATACGTATGATAGTATAGATATAGAATATACACAAAAATATATGCTAGAATTTCTACACCGTACAGCAAAACACGTGAAAGAAGTTGGTCTGTAGTAATTACTATTAACGTTTAAGTCTCAATCTTCTTACGTCATGTTGTACTCATACACTCGACCATATTCCTCACTATCTTCGATATAGATCTAGTAAAACTAATAGTATAATCAGTTCACACACACACACACACACACACACACACACACACACACACCACACACACACACACACACACATATATATATATATATATATATATATATAATATATATATATATATGTATGTATGTATGTCAGAATTCTAGCTGATAGACGGGTGTTTAAAGGCTTATTTGCAGCTGTATTACAGAAATTGTTAAAAAATCATACATTGTGATTTCTGGATTTTTCTTTTTAGATTATCTCTCTCACAGTGGATGTACCTTCGATGAAAATTCAGACCCCTCCATGATTTCTAAGTGAGAGAACTTGCAATATAGCAGAGTGTTCAAATAGTTATTTTATTCACTGTATTTGTTCTCCTGTATCTCAATTAAGAAAAAAATATATTAAAATACAGCTCATTTGTACAATGTATGAAATAAGAATAATTACTACAGTTATCTGGTGTTGTATTTAGTGCCGGTCGTTGATGGCTCATTTTTATTTCCTTGGAAAGTCAGTTGGTATGTTTATTCTTGTGAAAGATGTCGAGATCACTTTGTCCAAACCAAAATATTTCAGCGACAGCCACAATACAAGAAGAGGCAACCCCTTCTATTTACTTAGACGCTTTCCAATAATTCCCACCAAGTACATTGATTTGGAGCGTGGAAACTCTCCTGGTTCCAATTATGCACCCTTCAGTTACATAGTGTTTATGCATGGTGGCTAAAGCCACAGTTTAACTTTCTGAAAAATACAACTTTTTTTGAGATATTATCAAAATCTTCTTTTACATACACATTTTAGCACAATTTGTACATTTGACCAATTTATGTAGAGCAATGGTTTGGTAAACCAGGGGTTGTGAGTTCGTATCCCACTGGGGCCTCCACTCCCCGAGAAGGGTTGCGTCAGGAAGGGCATCCGGCGTAAAAATTGTGCTAAACATATATGCGCGTTCATCTGAGATGACACGTTGTGGCGACCCTGAAAGGGACAAGCCGAAAGAAACTTACTTTATGTAGCCAGAAATTTAAAATGGAAAGTGTACTGTAACAGTGAATGTCTGATTCTGACAATTCACTTTGAAACTGGGGTGAGCATGGGGCTTTAGTTGTTGCATAATGTGGCACTTATAGAGTGTGTCTGGCACAATGGCAATGCCAATACCATTGCTAAAAGAAAAATTGACAATTTTGTGGCGATGGGGTGGTCATTTAGGATGCCAACTGAGTGTGGTGTGTGAAGACCCATATTTTGATCCAAGAAAAACATTCAGACGTTTGTGTGAGTGCCTGGGTGTGTCATGCACTCTATGTGCCACTGTGTATCAGCTCTGAAAGTTGGATATTTCACGCAGATTACCCAATGAACTAAATACATCCCACAAAAAGTAAACGGTCGCTTTCATGTGTAGGAGGACCTTTTTTTTTTCTTCCCCAATATGTTGTGGTACTAGGCTTGCTTTCTCACCTCCGTCATCCACAAAGCAGTATCCATCTCGGTCTGTGTGGTATGGCCTTCAATTAAAATCTCACATCTTCATTAAAAAAAATTGCTGATGAAATGGCTAGTCACTTTTTAAAAATTATTTGAAAAAGATGGTATTTGTTTGTATTCCTACATTTTCAAAACTAATTTCTTTAACGTTTTCTGGACGTTCTTTTTACAGCAAATACAATACATAGAGCTGCCCAATGTTATTTTAAACTTTACCAGTCAGTACGGTGCTGTGTCTAACCATCCCGCTGAAAACTCCATAATTTGATGAAATCAACACCATATTGTTAAAAAAAGCAGAAAAAACAGAGCTCCTTGGGAGCACACTATGTATTATCAATTACGCAGGGAGGCCAAGTTTGACAATGTATTCAAAATACAAAGTCCAACGATAAAGTTGATGAAGGTTCAGCGCTGGGCTGTTCCATGCTTGGTTCGGAATAATGCCCTCGTGGAAATGACCATTCAACCTTCAGCCTGCTTTTTTTATGGCCAAGATTGATTCCTGTCTTAATATTCATGCAGTCTTGGACCAATCCCTGCTTCGCCGCAGTGCTTGAGGTCCGTTTGGAAATGCAGTATGGTTCTCTCATCGCGACCTGAGCCGTAGCACACAGTGATGGTATGCTCCGCTTTGAATTACGTCACTAATTTACATGTTGGCTATTGTTAATTACATCAGTCCATCCACGATATTGAATGTGTCAGTTTTACATGTAGAATGACACTCACTTGCTCTGGGTTTGATATGTTTACCAGTGTCAGCTCGTTCCTTTTTCTGTTTGGGGCTCTCCTCCAACGAAGTACTGATACCAATTCCCAACTCACATCTGCTTACAATTCTAATTGCTGTAATGACTTGTACAAAATGTAATGCTTGAGGTAGTCCAGCTTCCATGCCAGCCACATGTTTCCTTCCAGAAACTCGCTTTCTACTTTGGCTTTGCAACACATTTTTCAGACCAGACCTTTCTCACTCGAAAAAGAGAAAATCTTGCCCGATTTCACTGCTTTTTCTTCAATTTGCACATACTCTGACAGACATTCCATCTTAAAATGAGAGAATTAAAAAAAAAACAACAAATTTTTTGTTTTTTACTTTACCCACAGGAGTAAACATATGTAGTGTGTCTTGCTTATTTTTGCTCCACAATTCCTAGACCACTTTGCTAACTCAACACCAGTGTGGGGTGGCACATAAGGACGCTGTCATTGTAAAAGTTGGTAGACGGGCTGCGTAAGTACGTTTCTGAATCGGATGCAACCAGTCACCCCTCACTCATCAAAACACATTGCACAATGGCACAAACTGAATACTGTAGTTGCACGTTATATTGTACGTTGAATTTGGGCTGTATTTTTATTTTTCATTTTTTTGTGCGCAACGCACAATGTCTGTGCGCAGAACCGCATCAATGTGCAAATTGCGCATGCGCGCAGCTTAGGATGGACATTGCTTGTGTGTCTATTGTGTTCCAAAATCTGTAAAAATGTTGCTGTCCGACTTTGGTTAAGCGCTCTGCTTGATTGACTGTGGGACCATTTTCTGCTGACACAGTGACTTAATACGTACACTGGCAGCGACAAACCAATCAGAAAACATTACACAATACGTACACTACTTGCTCCCAGCAATAAATAAATCGGACATTACATAATACATACACTACATATGTTGGCAGTGAAAAACCAATCACAGATCATTATGTAATAAGTACAATATGTACACTTATCTCTGCCGTGCCTTCGGTAGGTATAACACAGTATGCTGCAAAACATTTGTTTGTCTAAAGACCCCTGAAAATGGCATCAGTGACGATGCACTTTATGTATTTGTCGAGTACAGAAATGGACCTTGTAATTGAGATAGCGCTTTAAAACCTGGTGTGGAAAATATGGTATATTCAATGGGTGTCGCCCCCTACTTGTAATATAAGATCACCTTTATTAGTCCCACAATGTTAAAATCTCCATCATTTCAGTCGCATTAGTGGATATAAAAAATAGAATTATAGAATTTAAATACCATGCAATAAAAGACATTATACAAGTTCATTCACAAAATAGAAATCTAAACTTCTGCCCATGCTTCAATGTCCACTGACAGCCATATATACATTTTAAAATAGATATGTTATTGTCAGGTTCACCAATCATACAGTCATTTAACAGGACAAAAAAGGAAGCAAAGACACAAGTTCAAGTCTCGCGAGGAGAGAGGAGAGGAACTGTCTCGTACAAGTCACCACTGCACTGTCTGATTATCCTCTCCTCAGCACCTCTGTTTATTTAGTTTTAAGACGCCCCTTATTTACATGAATGTTACAAAAAGGAGACGACAAGCAAAACAGTTTGCAACAAGGTGTACATGTTTGTTCATGTGCGTGTGCATGTGTTGAAGATTGCTGAATACATGTGTGGTCATCATTTGTTTAACAGGCAGCAGTTCTAACAGTTCTGATGATTAGATGTTTTTGTTCTTGCTATCTCCTGCTAGAAGGCTACCATGTTATCTAGAGCAGAGGAAAGCATTTTTTTATTGGAAGCAGATGTATGATAATTATGACCACAATTATTCCTACAGTTATATTATATCTTTTGTGCTGACTTAGTGTATTTGAATGCTGCTTCTTTTTGATTATCTGCACCCCTTTGGGCAGCACATTATTGTGCTACCTGTTGGCCAGACAGGGATAGAGATGAGAAGGATGTGCAGAAAGTAAAGGTGATTAAAGATAGCGATGGAAATATGTTGACTGGGGCCAGTAGTGTGCTAAGTAGATGGAAAGAATACTTTGAGAAATTAATGAATTAAGAAAATGGGAGAGAATGTTGAGTAGAAGAAGCAAGTGTGAATGACCGGGAAGTGGCATAGATGAGTAAGGGAGAAGTTACAAAGGCCCCGAACAGAATGAAAAATGGAAAGACAGTTGGTCCCAATGACATACCAGTATAGCAGCAATTTGGTGAGGTGCCTGTGGAGTTTTTGACCAACTTATTCAATAGAATACTAGCGGGAGAGAAAATGCCAGAAGAATGGAGGAAAAGTGTCCTAGTTCCCATTTTTAAGAACAAAGGCGATGTTCAGAACTGTGGAAACTACAGAGGAATGAAGATGGGCCACCCAATGAAGTTATGGGAAAGAGTAACCGAGGCTAGACTCAGGACAGAAGTAAGTATCTGCGAGCAACAATATGGTTTCATGACTAGAAAGAGTACCAGAGATGCACTATTTACCTTGAGGATACTCATGGAAACGTACAGAGAAGGTCAGAAGGAGCTACATTGTATCTTTGTAGACCTAGAGAAAGCCTATGGCAGAGTTCCAAGAGAGGAACTGTGGTACTGCATGCTCAAGTCTGGTGTGGCAGAGAAATATGTTAGAATAGTACAGGACATGTATGAGGGCAGCAGAACAGCAGTGAGATGTGCCTTTGGTGTCTCAAAAGAATTTAAGGTGGAGGTGGAACTGCACCAGGGTTCCACACTGAGCCCCTTCCTGTTTGCGGTAGTAATGGATAGGCTGACAGACGGGGTTTGACTGGAGAGCAATGGAGTGTGGTAAGGAAGTGAAGAAATGGGTCCAAGCGGGTGGAACAGTTGCCGGAAGGTGTCTGGTGTTCTATGTGACAGAAGAGTTTCCGCCAGGATGAAGGGCAAAGTTTATCAAACAGTGGTGAGGCCAGCCATGATGTATGGATTTGAGATGGTGGCACTGAAGAAACAACAGGAAGCAGAACTGGAGGTAGCAGAAAT